>NW_028270148.1:10980826-11580826 GCF_037043375.1 Chiloscyllium plagiosum | reverse complement strand
TCCTGGGAGCAGATATGGCAGAGGTGGAGGAATTGGGAATACGGGATGGCATTTTTGCAGGAGGTAGGATGGGAAGAGGTGTAATCCAGGTAGCTGTGGGAGTCAGTGGGTTTGTAAAATATGTCAGTGTCAATTCGGTCGTCATTAATGGAGATGGAGAGGTCCAGGAAGGGGAGGGAGGTGTCAGAGATGGTCCAGGTAAATTTAAGGTCTGGGTGGAATGTGTTGGTGAAGTTGATAAATTGCTCAACCTCCTCATGGGAGCACGAGGTGGCGCCAATGCAGTCATCAATGTAGCGGAGGAAGAGGTGGGGAGTGGTGCCGGTGTAATTACGGAGGATCAACTGTTCTATGTAGCCAACAAAGAGACAGGCATAGCTGGGGCCCATAGGGTGCCTATGGCTACCCCTTTGGTCTGGAGGAAGTGGGAGGATTCGAAGGAGAAATTGTTAAGGGTGAGGACCAGTTCAGCCAAACGAATGAGAGCGTCGGTGGAGGGGTACTGTTGGGGCGTCAGGAGAGGAAGAAACGGAGGGCTTGGAGGCCCTGGTCATGGCGGATGGAGGTGTAGAGGGATTGGATATCCATGGTGAAGATGAGGCTTTGGGGGCCGGGAAAACGAAAGTCTTGGAGGAGGTGGAGGGCGTGGGTGGTGTCTCGAATGTATGTGGGGAGTTCCTGGACTAGGGACGATGGGACAGTGTCGGGATAGGTAGAGATGAGTTCAGTGGGGCAGGAGCATGCTGAGACAATGGGTCGGCCAGGGTGGTCAGGCTTGTGGATCTTGGGAAGGAGGTAGAACTGGGAAGTGCGGAGTTCCCGGACTATGAGGTTGGAAGCTGTGGGTGGGAGATCTCCTGAGGTGATGGGGTTCTGTATGGTCTGGGAGATGATGGTTTGGTGATGGGGGGGTGGGGTCATGGTCGAGGGGGCGGTAGGAAGAGGTGTCCTCGAGTTGCTGTTTGGCTTCAGCGGTGTAGAGGTCAGTGCGCCAGACTACCACTGCGTCCCCTTTATCTGCTCGCTTGATGGTGCGGTCGGGATTGGAGCAGAGGGATTGGAGGGCTGCGTGTTGTGAGGGTGAGAGGTTGGAGTGGGGGAGGGGGGTAGACAGGTTGAGGCGGTTAATGTCCCGGCACCAGTTGGAAATGAAGAGGTCGAGGGCGGGTAATAGGCCAGCGCGGGGTATCCAGGTGGATGAGTGTGTTGGAGGTGGGCGAAGAGGTCCTCGGAAGGTGGGCAGGAGTCCAAACAGACCCCACCACCAGGGATATATTTCCCTCCCCACCCCTTTTCGTCTTCCGCAAAGACCGTTTCCCTCCGTGACTACCTGGTCAGGTCCACGCCCCCCCCTACAACCCACCCTCCCGTCGTGGCACCTTCCCCTGCCACTGCAGGAATTGCAAAACCTGTGCCCACACCTCCTCCCTCAACTCCATCCAAGGCCCTAAAGGAGTCTTCCACATCCCTCAAAGTTTTACCTGCACATCCACTAATATCATTTATTGTATCCGTTGCTCCCGATGCGGTCTCCTCTACGTTGGGGAGACTGGACGCCTCCTAGCAGAGCGCTTTAGGGAACATCTCCGGGACACCCGCACCAATCAACCCCACTGCCCTGTGGCCCAACATTTCAACTCCCCCTCCCACTCTATCGAGGACATGGAGGTCCTGGGCCTCCTTCACCGCCGCTCCCTCACCACCAGACGTCTGGAGGAAGAATGCCTCATCTTCTGCCTCGGAACACTTCAACCCCAGGGCATCAATGTGGACTTCAACAGTTTCCTCATTTCGCCTTCCCCCACCTCACCCCAGTTCCAAACTTCCAGCTCAGCACTGTCCCCATGACTTGTCCTACCTGCCTATCTTCTTTTCCACCTATCCACTCCACCCTCCTCCCCTGACCTACCACCTCCATCCCCTCCCCCACTCCCCTATTGTACTCTATGCTACTTTCTTCCCACCCCCACCCTCCTCTCACTTATCTCTCCACCCTTCAGGCTCTCTGCCTGTATTCCTGATGAAGGGCTTTTGCCCGAAACGTCGATTTTACTGCTCCTCGGATGCTGCCTAAACTGCTGTGCTCTTCCAGCACCACTAATCCAGAATATTAATCCAGAGACCCAGGTAATGTTCTGGTGACCTGGTTCAAATCCCACCATGGCAGATAATGGAATCAAAAAGAAAATCCAAAAGATTCTAATGATAACCATTCTCAGAAAACCCTGCCTGGTTTGCTAATGCTGTTTAGGGAAGGAAATCTGCCACCTTTACCTGGTTTGGCCTGCATGTCATGCCAGACCCACAGCAATGTGGCTGACTCTTTTAACTGTCCTCTGAAAATGCTAAGTGAGCCGTTCAGTTGTAGCCATCGCTAACTACAGACTGGCCCAGCCAATGACACCCATGTCTCGAAAGTGAAATAACAGCCTCAATTTTCCAGCAGCACAAATCATGCTTTTTGCACATGCTCAGCATGGATTCATACGTGTTTACCCACAACATGCTGTAATCATATTAACAGTCAGCCTCAATTTATCTGCCCCACAATCCCATGTTTTACTTACCAGTGCAATGTAGCTGAGTAGGCAGGCAATACAGGTGATGTTGCAAAGGTTCATGGCCCACTTAATACATTGGAGATATTTTAATATGGCGAGCTTTCACAGTCATGCCTATGTTTCAGTTCTTTCCATGGGATATAAGTCGGGCATCTATTGTCCTCCCTGAATTTTCGAAGTGACTTGCTTGAGAGTTCAAGGGTTGATTTTTACTGACATCTGTAGAACGTTACCACAAGCCCAGTTGCACTCTGGGAAATGTCAGCTTCTCTTTGCTTTCTGGCACTCCACTTCTTTCACCATGCTATGGTCAATGACCATCTGAACTTGTCTTTTGTGTTTCCTTTGATTGAGTACAGGTTGCCTCCTGTTCTCTGTGCCCTCTCTTTATTGGAAGTAAGAGTCACACGCTGACTCACTGGTAGGGTGGTACGGAGCTATTGGATTGTCTTGGGTACCTTGCCTCCCCCCACAGCCTTGCATAAAAGATGGTGAGCCGCCTGCAAGGGACAGCTAGCCATAAATTCCTCCAGTTGGGTAGAGGGCAATGGGATGGTATTCCTTTCCCCAAAATCAAAAGTGGAAATCTAGAGAAGACCTTGGCTGTTGCTAGAAGGGCAACCCATGATCATTGGGACCAAGGTGCCAATTGCATGCATTGTGGGTGGGCAGTGGGGGCATTAGTTTTCTGGGCATGGGCAGTCATGGGGAGAGGGGGACTGGGAGATTGAGAACAAGCATTCCCCTTGGCTCTCGGTGGTCATGAACTGAATGAGGGTGGGAAGGACGAGCAGAGGCCTTTCTATTCAGATCTGAACCCACGTTAGGGTTGGTAAGGTCTGGGATGCCACCATTTCCTTGAATTAAATTGCCTTCCTGCTCCTTGACCCCCTACCTCCAAAATCAAAGGACTCCATTGATTCTTTCTCAGACCTTCGAAGTGCAGGAAATAGTCCCATGTCTTTATTTGCTCTCACTCCCTGAAGACTTCATAATCTCAAGCTCACTGCTGCATGGCCATACCTCCTCCTGACCAGCTTTGTCGAAATGTACAGTTTGGCTCTCTTCACCTGAATCTCCCACGCTCCTGTGTCCTCTTTCAGTCTGATCTGCTCCATAAGAAGACAAGACCTTGTTTGGACTCAGCACTCATTTTGTCCCTCAGAAACAAAACGCATGCGGGATGGGTTACTCTGCAGTACCAACTCAGCTTCTAAATGCGGTAACTAACTCGCACACCCAAAAGTTACAGAAACAGTGTTGAAATGAATGAAGGAAGAATATTGACTCGGACAAGAGAGAATACTCAAAGCATCCAATAAGAAAAGAGGTCTTCGCCTGAAGGAGATGCCACAATCCTGCACCATTGCAGCACGCCATCAGTTCATGCAGCCCAACTGGCCCAGTTCATGCCAGGTCCTGTGTTCCACATGCCTCCTCCCATCCTTTCACATCTCACCAAATACTTTCATTTTATTCTCCAACCTGTGTTTTTTTTAGCTTCTGCTTAGAAGTATCAATACTTTTTAAAAATAACTTCATAGAGGCTGGTATCCCGTCACCAAGTCACCCTTTATTCACACGTGGAGAGTCCTTGACACTGATCCTGCTCCCTCAGAGCCAGATCTCAGAGTGAGCAGAACCTCTCACCCTCCTGTTCATTTTTTTTTTTCAAATTCCACCACCAGGAAGATAGGAAAACACCCGAGTGGCCAGTGACAAACACTGCCCTTTACATCAAAGGGCAGTGCTGTGTGAATCCCTAATTTTTTTTTTACACTACCACCTAAGTGCAGTAGTGCTTATTTTTTCCCCCAACACCCATGGTGTGTGTGTGCAGGTGTGAGACACAGTGAAAGGCACAAAGTGCACGAATCTTTATTCAATTTCCACCACCAGGGAGATAGAAAAACACCCGGGTGGCCAGTGACAAACACTGCCCTTCACATCAAAGGGCAGTGCTGTGTGATCAAAACAGTGAAGGGGAGGGACCCTCCTGTTCATGTCTGTCAGCCAGGCCTCCCTGATTGGACAAGGTTAACAGCCCCAACCAGGGAACAAATATACTATGAGGATCACCTGGTTGACCTCATTACAATCACTGCACTTTTCACCTTGACTATTACTAATAGCTAATTCCACATTTCCACTATTTTCTGGGTGAAAGACATTTCCCCTGAATTTCCTGCTGGATATATTTGTGATTGTCTTACCATCTTCTGACTATCACACCTCATTTCTCAGTCCGTCTTATGAAATAACGTTGATCACGTTGAGCCAATATTCATCAGAGTTTACAAGAATAAGAGGTAACCTTAAAAGCGTGTTCAGTATCCCTGCCTCCCCCACCAACTCGGTCAGCAAATTCCAGACACCCACCACTCTCTGCGTAATAAAGCTTTTCCTCATGTCCCCTCTAATCCTTCTGCCACTTCACTTGAATCTCTGACCTCTGCTTTTTGAACCCCCTACCAAAGGAAACAGGTTCATCCTGCCTATTCTTCTCTACCCCTCACAATTTTGCACACTTCAATCATGTCACCCCTCAGCCTTCTCTATTCTAAAGAAAACAACCCCAATCTTTACAATCTATTCTTGTAGCTACAATTCCCCAGCCCTGGCAACATTCCAGTAAACCTTCTCTGCACTCTGTCCGGAGCAATTGTGATTTTCCGGTAATGTGGTGACCAGAACTGCACACACCACTCCAGTTATGGCCTCACCAGTGCCTTATACAGTTTCATCATTATATCCCTACTTTTATATTCTATACCTCTGCCAATGACAGAGAGCATCCCATATGCCTTCTTTACAATCTTATCTACATGTACTGCTCCCTTTAGGGACCTGTGCACTTGCACACCGAGATCTTTCACCGCATCGCCCCCTCTCAGTATATTCCCATTCTTTTTGTGTGTACACTTTTACTGTTTGACCTCATTAAATACATTACCTTATACCTATCAGAGTTGAAAACCGTCTGCCACCTTCCTGCTCACTCCACCAATACGTCTGTATCATTTTGGAGCTTATAACTATCTTCTACACTATCCATTATATGGTCATTTTTTTTGTATTGTCTGCAAATTTCTTAATTGTGCACCCTGTGTTCATGTCCAAATCATTAATGTATAAAAAAATAGCAGAGGTCCCAACACTGAGCCCCGTGGAACATCACGACAAACAGCTTTCCACTTACAAGGGCAGCCATCGACCACTACCCTTTGTTTCGCGTACTAAGACAACTTTGTTTCGCGTACTAAGACAACATCTTACCCTGTATCCACTGGGTTATTACTATTTTGACCAGTCTTCCTTGTGGGACCTTGTCAAATGCCGTACTAAAATCCATGTAGACAACATCCACTGCAGCACCCTCAGCAATCCTCTTGTCACTTCCACAAAGCATTCAATCAAATTTGTAAGGCACGACCTTCACTTAACAAAACCCATGCTGATTATCCTTGACTAGTCCATGATTTCGAAGTGACAGTATTATGGATGAGGTCAGACCACTCAAAACATTCTTAAGCAGGCAGCCCCAGACTATAACTTTGCAATTGTTTCGGTAAGTATACAGTGAAAGTTACCCGGATTAGGTTCGCGAGATTGACAGAAAAAAAATTTTATTCACAAAATTATATAATGAAACATGAAGAACAGAATAAAGGACCCCGCAGAACTCAGTCTATCCAAACTAGACTTAAGAATGCTGTTCCAATTATGCACAACAGTCCCAATGAGCAAACCCTCTTTAAAACACAGCACAAAAAAGGGTCAGGTGCTTACAGGTTGAAATTAACAGGCCAGAAGAGAGAGTTTCCACACAGTTCACTGTTGAACTCCCAACCAGTTCTGGACTGAATTAAACTGCTCAGCTCAGCTGGAGAGCTGACCACTCCCCTTTCAGTTTACAGGTCACTTCTAAAACATGACCACTTTGGCCTGAAGTCTCATCTCTTTACATATAAACAAAAGGCCCCTCAAAATCCCTTTCATCTTTGTACCAAACCAGACTGATCGGAGCCCGGCCTGGTTTATTAGCCCTCTGGAAAAAATTTAGGTTAGAGTCTCTTCGAGCCAAGGAACAGCTTTGAGGAAAAAAAGGACTAGCTTTGTGACACCTCCCTCCTTAAAAACAAATGAACCATCAATACCAAAAGATGGCTTCATTTTTAAAACCCTTCAAAAACCCGGTTAGTTTTCTAAACACACACGGACACTATACTAACTATGAACAGGCAAACATGTACAACCATGTGCAAATTCAGGCCACGGTACACCCACCACCAAACACCTCCATATCTCATTCGAGTCTTGATAACGTATCGGCAATCACGTTTTCACGACCTGCCTCGTGCACAATTGTCAAATTGAATGGCTGTAACAATAAGCTCCATCTAACCAGGCTGGCATTTTTGTCCTTAACTTTTTCTACAAATGTCAATGGGTTGTGGTCAGTGTATACGATTGTATCAGATGCATTGCTGGTAAGATAAACACTGAAATGTTGTAACGTCAATGCCAAGCTTGAAGTCTCTTTCTCCACCATTGAATATTTCTGTTGGTGAACATTCAGCTTTCTGGACAAATACCCAAGGGGTCTTCCTATCCCCTCGTCATCCTCCTGCAGGAGCACCGCACTGACACCCACATCACTGGCAGCAATAGCCACCTCAAAAGGCTTCATGTAATCTGGTGTGCCTAATACTGGAGCAGTGGTTAACACAGGGTTTAGGCTGTCAAATGCCTTTTGACAGTCCTCTGTCCATTGAAACCTCCTGCTCTTTTTTAACAATTCAGTGAGTGGAGCAGCCACACCTCTAAAGTTCGGCACAAACCTTCGGTAAAATCCATTCAACCTCAGGAAGTGTAGTACTGCGTTTTTCGTCGACAATGTGGGAAATTCCCCAATTAATTTTGTTTTCATATTCTGTGGGTCCATTTGTCCATGCCCAATAACATGGCCCAGGAGGGTGACTAGGGCTTTTGCAAATTCACTTTTAGCTGGGTTTACCACCAAGCCTGCCTTCCAAAGTCGAGCGAACTGTAAATACTATAAACACTGTAAATGTTCCTTCCATGAGTGACTGAAAATCACCAGGTCATCAATATACACCATACACTTGGGTAATCCAGCAATGACCTTTTAGTCAGTCTTTGAAATGTGGCTGGAGTGTTTTTCATTCCAAATGGCATGACCTTGAACTGATACAGTCCATTTGGCATCATGAAAGCTGAAATTGCCTTTGCTCTCTCTGACAGAGGTACTGGCCAATAGCCTCTGAGCAAGTCCAACTTAAAAATGTAAGTTGCTTGTCCCACGTTTTGACACTTTTTTAACTGTAGAATTGGATATGCATCAGTCTTTGTAATGACGTTGACTTTGCGATAGTCTACACATAACTGTTGGGTACCATCTGGCTTTGGCACCAAGACTATGGGTGAGCTCCAGTCACTGTAACTGACTTCGATTATGCCGTCTTGGAGCATGCGCTCTATCCCCTTCTGAACCTGTACCAACTTTAGAGGATTATGCCTATAAGGATGTTGCTTAATTGGAACAGCTTCTTCTATATTTACATCATGCACAATTAAATTAGTACTTCCCAGTTTATTTCTGCAAATCTCCCCATGTGATAGTAACAACTCTTTCAGGTCATTTTGATTTTCTTGTGGAAGGTAATTCAATAATTTATCCCAATTTTTGACAAACTTCCTCATTGTCCAATTTGATTGGTTTTTCCTTCTGTGCTGTAATCATTTACACCTTTTCCTCTTGCTTTCCTTCCCGATCAAAATACCTTTTGAACATATTCACATGACACACTCTGTGAGATTTCTTCCTGTCTGGAGTCCTTATCAAGTAGTTCACCTCACTCAATTTCCTCTCGATTTGATAAGGTCCACTAAACCTTGCTTTTAAAGGCTGACCTGTCACTGGAATTGGGGATACATTATCCCCAATTGCAAAATTGTGAATTTGTGATTTCTTATCTGCTTCCTGTTTCATCGTATGCTGTGATACTTTTAAATGCTGTCTAGCCAACTCTCCAGCTCTATTTAATCATTCTACAAAATTTGACACAGTCCAAATAGGTGGTCTCTGAATTCTGACTTATTAATATCTCCTTAATCAGTTTTAACAATCCTCTTACTTCATGCCCCAAAATTAATTCAAATGGATTGAATTTTGTGCATCTCTGATTGCAAAAAGTACAAACAGAATTCCCTTATCCCAGTCATCTGGATAATCCTGACCATAAGCCCGCAACATGGTCTCTAGTGTTTGATGCCATCATTCTAGAGTTCCCTGCAATTCCAAATGGTACACAGTAGATTTGAATTGCTGTATTCCCAAGTTATCCATAACCTCCTTGAATAGTTGGATGTGAAGTTTGATCCTTAATCTGACTGGATCTCTATTGGCAGTCCATATCTAGTAAAAAAGTTTAAGTAATTCTTCTACAATCCTTTTAGCTGTGATGTTGCGTAATGGGATTGCCTCTGGAAATCCAGTCGACACATCCGTTATTGTTAATAAATACTTATTCCCACTTTTTATTTGAGGTAGGGGACCTACGCAATCAATCAAGATCCTTGTGAAAGGTTCCTCAAATGCTGGAGGAGGTATTAAAGATGCAGGTTTTATTACTGCCTGTGGGTTTCCCATTAGCTGACATGTACGACACGTCTGGCAAAATTCAACTACATCCTTGTGTAGTCCAGGCCAGTAAAAATGTCTTTGTGTTTTAGGCTGTGTTTTCCTCACTCCTAAATGACCTCCATGTGGTAGCTCATGTGCCACTTAGAGTCATAGAGATGTACAGCATGGAAACAGACCCTTCGGTCCAACCCGTCCATGCCGACCAGATATCCCAACCCAATCTAATCCCACCTGCCAGCGCCCGACCCATATCCCTCCAAACCCTTCCTATTCATATACCCATCCAAATGCCTCTTAAAAGTTGCAATTGTACCAGCCTCTACCACTTCCTCTGGCAGCTCATTCCATACACGTACCACCCTCTGCGTGAAAAAGTTGCCCCTTCGGTCTCTTTTATATCTTTCCCCTCTCACCCTAAACCTATGCCCTCTAGTCCTGGACTCCCCCACCACAGGGAAAAGACTTTGCCTATTTATCCTATCCATGCCCCTCATAATTTTGTAAACCTCTATAAGGTCACCCCTCAGCCTCTGATGCTCCAGGGAAAACAGTCCCAGCCTGTTCAGCCTCTACCTATAGCTCAAATCCTCCAACCCTGGCAACATCCTTGTAAATCTTTTCTGAACCCTTTCAAGTTTCACAAAACCTTTCTGATAGGAAGGAGACCATAATTGCACGCAATATTCCAACAGTAGCCTAACCAATGTCCTGTACAGCCACAACATGACCTCCCAACTCCTGTACTCAATACTCTGACCAATAAAGGAAAGCATACCAAACACCTTCTTCACTATCTTATCTATCTGCGACTCCATTTTCAAGGAGCTATGAACCTGCACTGCAAGGTCTCTTTGTTCAGCAAAACTCCCTAGGACCTTACCATTAAGTGTATAAGTCCTGCTAAGATTTGCTTTCCTAAAGTGCAGCACCTCACATTTATTTGAATTAAACTCCATCTGCCACTTCTCAGTCTATTGGCCCAACTGATCAAGATCCTGTTGTAATCTGAGGTAACCCTCTTCGCTGTCCACTACATCTCCAATTTTGGTGTCATCTGCAAACTTACTAACTGTACCTCTTATGCTCGCATCCAAATCATTTATGTAAATGACAAAAAGTAGAGGGCCCAGCACCGATCCTTGTGGCATTCCACTGGTCACAGGCCGCCAGTCTGAAAAACAATCCATCACCACCACTTGCTGAGATATTTGTATCATCGATAGTCACAGATGAGGTGCTGGAAGACTGGAGTTGGTAAACATGGTGCCACTGTTTAAGAAGGGCGATAAAGACAAGCCAGGGAACTATAGACCAATGAGCCTGAGGTCATGCTCACCAGTCTATTGTTCCCTGGCTTGTCTTTACTGCCCTCCTTGAACAGTGGCACCACATTTGCCAACCTCCAATCTTCCGGCACCTCACCTGTGACTATCGATGATACAAATATCTCAGCAAGAGGCCCAGCAATCACTTCTGTAGCTTCCCACAGAGTTCTTGGGTACACCTGATCAGGTCCTGGGGATTTATCCACTTTTAACCATTTCAAGACATCCAGCACTTCCTCCTCTGTAATCTGGACATTTTGCAAGATGTCACCATCTATTTCCGTACAGTCTATATCTTCCATATCCTTTTCCACAGTATAAATACTGATGTAAAATATTTATTTAGTATCTCCCCCATTTTCTGCGGCTCCACACAAAGGCTGCCTTGCTGACCTTTGAGGGGCCCTATTTTCTCCCTAGTTACCCTTTTGTCCTTAATATATTTGTAAAAACTCTTTAGATTCTCCTTAATTCTATTTGCCAAAGCTAACTCATGTCTTCTTTTTGCCCTCCTGATTTCCCTCTTAATTATACTCCTATTTCCTTTATACTCTTCTAAGGATTCACTCGATCTATCCTGTCTATACCTGACATATGCTTCCTTATTTTTCTTAACCAAACCCTCAATTTCTTTAGTCATTCAGCATTCCCTGTACCTACCAACCTTCCCTTTCACCCTGACAGGAATATACTCTCTCTGGATTCTCGTTATCCCATTTCTGAAGGCTTCCCATTTTCCAGCCATCCCTTTACCTGCGAACATCTGCCTCCAATCAACTTTCGAAAGTTCTTGCCTAATACCATCAAAATTGGCCTTTCTTCAATTTAGAACTTCAACTTTTAGATCTGGTCTATCCTTTTCCATCACGATTTTAAAACGAATAGAATTATGGTTGCTGGCCCCAAAGTGCTCCCCCACTGACACCTCAGTCACCTGCCCTGCCTTATTTCCCAAGAGTAGGTCAAGTTTTGCACCTTCTCTAGAAGGTATATCCACTACTGAATCAGAAAATTGTCTTGTACACACTTAAGAAATTCCTCTCCATCTAAACCTTTAACACTGTGGCAGTCCCAGTCGATGTTTGGAAAGTTAAAATCCCTGACCATAACTACCCTATTATTCTTACAGATAGCTGAGATCTCCTTACAAGTTTGTTTCTCAATTTCACTCTGATTATTAGGTGGTCTATAATACAATCCCAATAAGGTGATCATCCCTTTATTTCTCAGTTCCACCCAAATAACTTCCCTGCATGTATTTCTGGGAATATCCTCCCTCAGCACAGCTATGATGCTATCCCTTATCAAAAACACCACTCCCCCTCCTCTCTTGCCTCCCTTTCTATCCTTCTAGCCTTTGTATCCTGGAACATTAAGCTGCCAGTCCTCCCATCCCTGAGCCATGTTTCTGTAATTGCTATGATATCCCAGTCCCAAGTTCCTAAGCATGCCCTGAGTTCATCTGCCTTCCCTGTTAGGCCCCTTGCATTGAAATAAATGCAGTTTAATTTATTAGTCCTACCTTGTCCCTGCCTGCCCTGACTGTTTGATTCACTTCTGTTCTCAACTGTACCAGTCTCAGATTGATCTATTTCCTCACTATCTCCCTGGGTCCCACCCCCCCACCACCACCACCTTACTAGTTTAAATCCTCCCAAGCAGTTCTAGCAAATTTCCCTGCCAGTACATTAGTCCCTTTCGAATATAGGTGCAATCTGTCCTTCTTGTACAGGTCACTTCTACCACAAAAGAGATTCCAATGATCCAAAAATGTGAATCCTTCTCCCATACACCAGCTCCTCGGCCATACATTCATCTGCTCTGTCCTCCTATTCCTGCCCTCACTAGCTCATAGCACTGGGAGTAATCCAGATATTACTACCCTTGAGGACCTCCTTTTTAAATTTCTGCATTACTCTCTATAATCTCCCTTCAGAATCTCAACCTTTTCCCTTCCTATATCCACTTCCACCATCACTTCCACTTGCAGAACCTCCTTTCTATACCCAACTGGCAAAAACAATTTGATGATTCTCTACCCATTTCTCATCTGCTTAATTGTCTAATGGTCTTCATTTCTTCATTAAGACATCATTTGTTAAGTAATAGCACACTCTCCTTCTCTGTAAATGGCATTTGATACAACTGTTTTAACTCCTCAACTTTCTGCTGTAATTCCATAATTTTTGCAGAGCTAAAGATATTTCCATGTTTATCTATTTGCTCCTTTTCTGATCCATTTATCTGATCGAAAAATGTCTCAGATAACATTATGTCAACTTCCTTTTCATCTCTCATGCATCAGCTTGTGCCTCTGTGATCTTGTAATCACAAAATCAGGGAAAATTACTGGATTAACATTCTCCATGTCTTCAGTTGCCTGCATCTCCACAGACTTTTCAACTAGAGTAGACAGCATGCCTACCGGTGAATCAGCTATATCATTTGCAAGGACAAATTGTATTCCTGGAGCTGAGAGTTTGTCCAGTATTCCTACCACAAATTCTCCACTCTTCACTGAACTCTCTAGCCTTGCTTTACATAATTGAGCGTGTTTTGTCTCACCATGAAATCCTGTTACCAGTACCTTTTCTGACAATAGTCCCCCAGGAGTGCACATCTCCTCATCCTTCAGCATTCCAGACTGAGAGGATCCTGTGTCCCTGAATATTGTAACCTCCTTGCCTACTGCTCCTGGCCTATGTGAATAAACTTTACCCTTGCGTGTATATTTTTTAAGCAGACCTGGCACTTCCTCCTTAATCAATCTCTGATCACCTTGGACACTCTGAGGCAGTTGTCTAACTTCCTTTGTGCTTTTTTTTACGAGTACAACAAAACTTCCAGGCTTGTCAAGTTTTCATATATCTGGCTTTCTCCTAGCCCACCAACACTGTGATTTTGTGTGGCCCACTTTATTACAATGAAAACACCAGAGCTTTCTACCTTCTTTGCCCCCCTCAAGGGTTTCTTTTTTACCCAGTGGTAAGTTATTCTTATGATCTTCACTGAGATCTACCTTTTTGGACTGTGGGAGGAAACCAGAGCACCCAGAGGAAACCCACGCAGACACGGGGAGAATGTGCAAACTCCACACAGACAGTTGCTCGAAAGTAGAATCAAACCTGGGACCCTGGAGCTGTGAGGCAGCAGTGCTAACCACTGAGACACCGTGCCCACCCAAGTTGCTAACTTTGCTGTTTTAACTCTCTGCTCTTCCACATGAGTTTGCACAACTTCAGGCAGTGAACGTTTGAATTCCTCCAAAATAACTACCTCCCCAAGGGCATCATAGGTTTGCTTGATTTTTAAAGCTCTTATCCATCTGTTAAAATAGACTAGAACATACAGCCCTACCAACCATCAAACCAAAAATCTGGGTCCGCTACGTAGATGACACCTTTGTCATCACAAAACAAAACAAGATAGAAGAGACATTTAACATCATCAACAACACCCTCACAGGCATAAAGTTCACCAAGGAGGAAGAAACCGACAACAAACTCGTATTCCTGGACATCACAGTCGAAAGAAAGGACAATGGCGAACTACAAACCTGCGTATACAGAAAACCGACAAACACTGACCAAATACTTAACTACACCAGCAACCATCCCAACACACATAAACGAAGCTGTATCAGAACACTATTCCAACGAGCCACCACACACTGCAGCACAGACGAACTTCGAAAAAGAGGAGAACCACCTATACAATGTATTCAAGAAGAACGGATACTCAAAAAATACAGTGTGCAGATTCCTCAAGAACAAACCATGACAAGCAGACCAAACACAGCCAGAAACCCTAACCACCTTACCATACATCAAAGAAGTTTCAGAAATGACAGCCAGACTACTAAGACCCTTCGGAATCCTAGTAGCACACAAACCCACCAACACTCTCAAACAAAAACTAACAAACTTAAAAGACCCAGTACAACCCATGGACAAAACCAATGTCATCTACAAAATTCCATGCAAGGACTGCCACAAACACTACATAGGACAAACAGGAAGAAAGTTAGCCACCAGGATACGCGAACACCAGCTAGTCACAAAAAGACACGGCCCTCTCTCCCCCGTAGCCCTACACACAGATGAAAAAAACCACCATTTCGACTGGGACAACACATCTATCCTGGGACAGGCTAAGCAAAGACATGCCAGAGAATTCCTAGAGGCCTGGCACTCCAACCACAACGCCATAAACAAACACATAGATCTAGATGCCATCTATCAACCCCTCAGAAAACGAACAGGAAATGACATCACTACAAACCCCAGGAACCCCATCCAGGACAAACATATAAATAGAAAGCAGGAAACAACAGCTTTGCTTCACTTGGAGGTCGCCACTGACGATGTTACCTAGCCAGGTAATGAAACGTCTGGATATCAAACCTACAGCTCAGCGAGCAAACCTACACCCTAAACCTCTTGTTTTCTTTCTCTGCTCTCTCTGTATCAGTCTCTTCGGCTGCTCTCTCTTTTTCTCGCTGTTCTGCTGCTCTCTCTTTTCCCCTCTCTTCTGCTTTTAATTACAACTCAAACTAATTTCTGCTGCCCTTTCCTTATCTCTTGCCTCTAACTCAAGCTGCTTCACTTGCAATTGAATTCTTGCCATCTCTATAGATTCTGATGGTTTCTCCTGCAAGTTGAAATGCTGAGCGACTGCTGTAATTATCTCTCCTTTCCTCACAGAAGCAGGCAGTTCCAATTCCAGCTTCTTTGCTAATTCCTGCAGCTTGATCTTATTCACTTTTTGCAAAACTTCCAAAGTCACCGCATCCACATCCAGAAAACCTTTGGTGACTGAAAGAGCCATTCCTATCCCAAGCTTTGTCTACCCAATCAAACTAACACCCGAAATAAAGACACTAGCACCTACCACTTGCTGTTTAAAATCCCGCAAACAGTGCCCAATCTGTAATGGACTTGGCCAGGCTACTCAAAACATTCTTAAGCAGGCAGCCCCAGACCATAACTTTGCCATTTGTTTTGGTAAGTGTATGGTGAAAATTACCCGGAGTAAGTTAGCGAGGTTGACCACTAGGTTCAGAGCAGACAAAAAAAATTATTCACAAATTAACACAATGAAACACGAAGAACAGAATAAGAATCTCTACAGAATTCAGTCTATCCAACTAGACTTAAGTGTGCTATTCTGAATATACACAACAGTTTTTTAATCTCTCCACCCTTCAGGCACTCTGCCTGTATTCCTGATGAAGGGCTTTTGCCCGAAACGTTGATTTTACTGCTCCTTGGATGCTGCCTGACCTGCTGTGCTTTTCCAGCACCACTCTAATCCAGAATCTGGTTTCCAGCATCTGCAGTCATTGCTTTTACCAACAGTCCCAATGAGCAAACCCTCTTTAAAACACAGCACAAAAAAGGGTCAGGTGCTTACAGGTTGAAATTAACAGGCCAGAAGAGAGAGTTTCCACACAGTTCACTGTTGAACTCCCAACCAGTTCTGGACTGAATTAAACTGCTCAGCTCAGCTAGAGAGCTGACCACTCCCCTTTCAGTCTACAGGTCACTTCTAAAACATGACCACTTTGGCCTGAAGTCTCATCTGTTTACATATATACAAAAGGCCTTTCAAAATCCTTTCTCACCTCTGTACCAAACCAGCCTGATCGGAGCCCGGCCTGGTTTATTACCCCTCTGAAAAAAATCAAGGACAGAGTCTCCTTGAGCCAAGGAACAGCTTTTAGGAAACAAAGGACTAGCTTTGTGACACCAGTTTATCCAATCTCTCAAGATCAATGCTAACAATTTGCCCAGCACCAGGGTCAGACTGACTGGCCAATAATTGTATCCATTTTAAACAATAGAACCACATTTGCATTCCTCCAGCTCTCCAGCGTCTCATCCATATTCAGTGACAATTGGAAAATAACCCTCAGAGCATCTGCTATTTCCTCTCTGACCTCCTTCCATATCCTACGGAACAACCAATCTGGCCCTGGTGACTTATCCACTTTCAAGGATCCCAACTCCACTGTCACTTCCTCTCTCGTCATGATTATTTTGTCCAATATTTCACACTGCTCCTCTTGGATTACTGTATCGATATCAACCTTTTCCTTTGTAAATACAGGAAAATTCATTTAAAATTCTTCCTATATCATTTACTTCTTCACACCAGCTTCCTTCTTCATCTGATATATCCCGCTTTTCCCTTAACTTTTAGATTCCAATGAAATGTGTTTAGGTTTCCTTTGTCTTGCTTGCTAAAATATTTTCATGCCCTCTCTTTGATTTCCTTAATTCTGTTTTGACTTGATCCCTGTACTTTCTATACTCCTCCAGGCTATCTGCAATGTTGAGCTTTTTGTGGCTACCAGAAGTTTCTTTCTCTTGATTAGAATCCCTACTAGAATGACTTGAATCCCTGCAGTGTGGAAACAGGCCATTTGCCCCACCAAGTCTGCACCGACCCTCCGAAGACTAACCCACCCAGACCCATCCCCCGAACCTATTCTCGCCTCAGGCGACTGACTTTGCACATTCTCCCCGTGTCTGCATGGGTTTCCTTTGGGTGCTCCGGCTTCCTCCCACAGTCCAATAAATGTGCAGGTTAGGTGAATTGGCCATGCTAAATTGTCCGTAGTGTTAGGTGAAGGGGTAAATGTAGGGGAATGGGTCTGGATGGGTTACGCTTCGGCGGGTCGGTGTGGACTTGTTGGGCCGAAGGGCCTGTTTCCACACTGTAAGTAATCTGATCTAATGTACCTAACACTATGGGCCAATTCACCTGACCTGCACATCTTTGGATTGTGGGGGAAACCGGAGCACCCGGAGAAAACCCACACAGACATGGAGACAACGTGCAAACTCCACGCAGACAGTTGCCCGAGGGTGGAATCGAATCTGGGTCCCCGGTGCTGAGACAGCAGTGCTAACCACTGAGCCACCATGCCCACCCTAAATTGTTGAATTCTGTTTAATCTACTTCTGTATTTTTTGAGGCAACCATTGGTGTCCAGATTTGGCACCGTTCTTATTTTTTGAGGGGACATGACAGCTTTGGGCTGTAAGGATCTCACTTTTTAGCACCTCCAACTGGTTTCCCACTGATTTATCCTTTAGCAGCCCTGTCCAGTACACTACAGCCAAATCACTTCTCTGATTTGCAAAGTTTGCACTCACCCAGAAACCTTTTGATTTATCCCTGTCCTTTTCCATAATAATACTAAATCTAACCACATTGTGGCCTCTATGCCCATTAAGTTTCCCACTGTCACTTAATTCCCTCACCCATCTTCATTTCCGAAAACTAAATCCAGAATTGTATCTCCTCTAGTTGGGTTTTTTGTGTATTGTTTAAAAAAAATTTTTTGGGGAATTTTCCACCCTCACTGCCACTTATGTTATTTGAAACCCAGTTGGTATTGAGATAGTTAAAGTCTTCCTACTATTATTGCCCTCTTATTCCTACAGACTGAAATTTGTCAACACATATGCCTTTCTACCTCCCTTTCACTGTTTGGGAGTCTGTTGTTTATTCCCAGGAGTGTGTCTGCCCTATTTTCATTCCTTTTCGTTTATTAGATCATAGATTATAGAAGCATGCCATTCGGTCCACACTGTCCCTCTGAAGAGCATCCCACTCTAACTCATTCCCCTACCCCATAACCCTGCATGGCTAATCCACCTAGCCTGTGCATTCTTGGACTGTGGGAGAAAAAGCAAGGCAAATCTGGGAGAATGTGCAAACTTCGCACAGTCACCCGAGGCTGGGATTGAACCTGGGTCCCTGGTGCTGTGAGGCAGCAGTGCTAACCACTGAGCCAACCTCTTTCAAGACATTGTTGAGATTTTGTTTTCTCTCTCCTAGGCTCATTAGATTGTGGAATACTCTTCCCCAGAAGCCAAGGGAGGCTGACCCTTCATATTTATTCAAGGCTGAGTTTCAAATATTTTTGATAAACAAATAGATAGGAAGTCATTTTATTCAGAGGCTGGTGAATCTTTGCAATTCTGTCTGCCCCAGAGGACTGTGGAAGTTCAGTCTTTGATTATGTTTAAAGAAGAAACTAAATGTCTGAATAACAATGGTTAACGGGGTAATGGAGATTGTATAAGTGAAAGCTCTTGAAGTATTAATGAGACCACACCCAGAGTATTGTGTACAGTTTTGGTCCCCTAACTTGAGGAAGGATGTTGTTAAATTGGAAGCAGTTCAGAGGAGGTTTATTGGATTGATTCCAATTTGTATTATGAGGAGAAATTGAACAGTTTAGGCTGATACTCCCTGGAATTTAGAAGAGTGAATGGAGATCTCATTGAGGTGATAAAAGTAGGTGTAGAGAGGTTCCTCATGTCGAACAATCTAGAATAAAAGATCATGGCTTAAGATAACTGGGAGCAGATTTAAAACAGAAATGAGGATAAATTATTTCTCTCAAAAGTGTCATAAATTTTTTTTTAGATTAGATTACTTTACAGTGTGGAAACAGGCCCTTCGGCCCAACAAGTCCACACCAACCCGCCGAAGCGTAACCCACCCATACCCCTACATTTACCCCTTACCTAACACTACAGGCAATTTAGCATGGCCAATTCACCTGATGTGCACATCTTTGGACTGTGGGAGGAAACCGGAGCACCCGGAGGAAACCCACGCAGACACGGGGAGAATGTGCAAACTCCACACAGTCAGTCGCCTGAGTCAGGAATTGAACCCGGGTCTCTGGCGCTGTGAGGCAGCAGTGCTAACCACCGTGCCACCGTGCCGCCCACTAATCCGTGGGGCTACATTACCCCGGAGTATTGTGGATGTTGAGACATTGAGTAAGTTTGAGGAGAAGGTAGACCAATGATTAATCGGTAAGGGGTTGGATGGTTATGGAAAGCAGGTAGGAAAATGCTGTTAAAGCTGAGAGGTGAACAGCCATGATCGTATTGGCTGGCAGAGGAGACTCTCGGGGATGAATGGCCTATTCCTACTCCTGACGGTTTATGATCTTATTTGATCAGCCAAGTTGCCATTAAACGCTACTGCGAGCTGGATGGGCTGAATGGCCTATGCCTTTTCCTTTGTTTTTACAGAAGAATGAAGGGTTATGTGGGGCGGGTGGTTAAAGAAAAGTGGATCTTAGATCACAAGCAGAAGTTGGAGCAGGCTCAAAAGTTTCAAATGGCTTCCTCTTGCTTCTACGCCCTCTATTCCTGCTGATAGCCTGGTTGTTTTGCCCTACTTACATCAAACCTCATGCGGTCATGTGCTCAAGCCAATAACAAGTAATCCTTTCCCAAAGAGTTGTTGACTTGGATGACGTACCTACTTGGTTGTGAGGACAGACAAAGTCCCTTTTACGTTAGCTTTTCCCCATCAACATCCAATTAAGTTTGGAACATCTCCTGTGTTCTTTCCTCTGTGTAACACTGATTAATGAGCTAGTCACAGACTCACAGATTTGTTATGGCACAGAAGCAGGTCATTTGAGCCATCACCGCTGCACCGGATCGTCAAACAAGCATCATTACTTAATGCCAATTTCTGGCCTTTTTACCCATACCCTTGCTCAATTGCCCTTTTGTCTTTATTTAAATAAGCCATGACATGTTGTACAAAATGCAAATCGTTTTGTCTTTGAATTAATAAGGCTATGATTTCAGCAATAAATTTTAAAATTTGCTCTAAGATGATTGTGGGGACAGAGTCAGAAATCCTTGTCTTGGAACTGAGTTCACATTTCTCTGCTTCTCCACATACATAGCAGGTTTAGCATCTCAATACAATGCTATGTGGACATACCAATGTGAGAGCTCCCTTAGTCCAGAATAAGTGTTGCACCTACATTATTGATTATATTTAAAATGAGGGAGTGAGGTTAAACTCCAGGTAATTGCCGAAAGTGACATTGCTTTAAACTTTAAATATTCAATTCTTTCATTCAGAAAAGTGGATGTAAAGAATATGAATTATCTCTGGAATAAGAGTCAGATCCCCCACAAAAGACAGCTGATAATTTTCTCTGTACTATATGTGTATTTTATATATAATATGGGTATGTGGGCATCTGTGTCTGTAATAGCTATCTATATACCTGTATATTGTACACGCGTCTTTGTATATATAGAATATATTGTATATATAATTGTATGCTAATAATTGTGAGTGTATATGTGTCTGTCTATGTATGGGCATGTGTATGTTTGTGGATATGTTTTTGTGTGCATACGTAGTCTGAATATCTATGTGTTTCCACTAGTTGAGGAGTCAAGAACTCAAGAACTTTAAGGCAGACTTCTTCACGAATGAAATTAAGGAATGTGTCCACACAAAAGGTGTGAACAGTGTGGAAATCTCTTCTGCAAATGGCAATTGTTAAATTTTAAAATCCATGCTCGATCCTTAACAAAGAAAAATGGAAAGTGCTGGAGAAACTCAGCAGGTCTGGCAGCATCTGGAGAGAGAAACAGGGCTAATGTATCAAGTCCAGTACAACTCTTCTTCAGATTCTTCTTCAATAGCTGTTACCCACAGGTATGGAGCTAGACAGGACAAAGATGGGAAGTGTGGAACTTATTGGAAGGATGCAGTGCTCTTTCCATTCTAATATGAATCTGGAAATAACTGGCCAATCTGATACACTCCTCTCTCACCACCTTAACAAGATGTGTTGGCCCTCATTAAACAAGCAGGGTTAAATGATGGGTTTGAAGGACTGAGTTAGGGGCAAGATTCAACCTATTGAATCCCTACAGTGTGGAAGCAGGCCATTTGGCCCATCGCACCCACACCAACCCTCTGAAGCACATCTCACTTTGACCCACTTCTTCCACAGTAACCCTGCATTTCCCACAGCTCATCCACCTAGCACACACAGATCTGTGATATTGCAGGCAAGCTTGAATACCTTTGGAAGGTGAGAAGGAACCAGAGCCCCCAGAGGAAATCCGCACAGCCACTAGGAGGACATGCAATCTCCACATGCACAGGTGGATTTGAACCCAGGATCCTGGCACTGTGAGGCAGCAGTGCTAACCACTGAGTCATCAGGCCACCTTAGAGTCAGAGCTGTACAGCACGGAAACAGACCCTTCGGTCCAACTCATCCATGCCGACCAGATATCCTCAATTAATTTAGTCCCATTAGCCAGCATTTGGCCATATCCCTCTAAACCTTTCCTGTTCATTGAATCCTGTGATTAACAAAGAGGGTTGGAGGCAGTGGCTGAGTCCTGGGAATAACTGACCTGTCGGTTTGGAATTAAGTTTTGCTTGTGCAATTGAGTCAAAGTGAGCAGTGCCAAGTAGGACAAAAGTGGGCCAGAGCTTTCCTGCTGAGTCTCAGAGGGAGGAAAATAAATGGAGTTGTCACCCACCCACATCTGTAACACCCAAGCCCTGAAACAGAACTCCCTCCTCTAACACACACACACAGAAAGTCAGTTTTAGTCTAACTGTCTTCCCCACAGCTGCAAAACTAAGTGCAGTTTGAAGCAAACCACTGTGATGATGTTGTAATTGGGAGGGGCGGAATTCTGAAGAGAGCTCTTCAACATCCAACACAGAAACAACTCAGTCCCTGTACCTTCCCGAGAGAAGGAGGCAGACAGAGCGAGAGGCACGTTCACTCTGGTCTCTTTCGGAGTTTTTGTTTTAGTTTTTCTTTGAAGGAAAGGAGAGGAGCTTTATCCTTGGATTCTCTAGCCCAAGAACTCCTGGAATAACGTCTAAAGGACAAGTCAACGTGACCCCCTCCCCTCCGGGAGCTGCCTGATGTTCCAGTCTGTTCTGGGGAGACACTGGCCAGTTCGGTTAATGACATCAAACAGGTTAAACCCAGGGCGAAGGAAAGACAAAACTGGTGAGTCCCAGATTTCAGTAATCGGTTTGTTTGTCCCTCGGCTGTCAAATTGTTCCAAGTTCTGACTCGCTCCTTTCTGTATGTGTGTGTCTGCAAACAGAAATCAACACTCGTCCAGGAGTGAGAGACCTTTCCCTGTAGAATGTTGTCTCCAGATTCCCCCAGCTTCAACACAGACACCGTTTAAGAGCAGGTGAGAGGACCCATGTCAGTTTTGAAACTTTTGAATGTGTCAGTTACTGGGCAGGTCCAGTCTCCTGGTATTTCATGCGGGGCGGCTCGGGAAATAAAGGGACGGGTTTGTACATTTTTCGGGGGCGAAGCCTCAGGTATAGAGGAGGTTTCAGTCTCAGAGCAACTCCACTCCCCCCCTACAATTCAGTCACACTGGCCCAGAGAGGGAGAGCTGCGAGCCGCAAGTGTCAGCCAGTACAGCTCACGTCCTGGAACGGGAGCAGAAAGTGCCCGAGAAAACAGAGAGAGAGAGAGACAGGTTTCAGTGAGTCCCAATGGAACTTTTCTTCCAATTCGGGACAAGAGGGGAGAAACGTGGAGTCAGGGTTGGAAGGATTCAGCTCAGTGAAACAGGAACAGGCTGACATGATGGGACGGAACACAGTTTTTAATTTTGAAATTGCTGGAGAAACTTAGCAGGTCTGGCTGCAGCTGTGCACCAAGAGAGTGAAGCTGCTATGACTCTCAGAAAAGGAGTGCGGTTGAATATAGGAGCGGGAGTCGGCCCTTCGCCCTCATTCAATACGATCATGTTCTCCAATTTCCAATAACCTTCCTTCCCATCATCCTTCCCAATGCCCCCACCCCAGCCACCAACTGGATACATTCCTCCCACTGACCAACAGGGTCGTACCCTCTACTCGTCTTCACCTCTGCCCCCTGCTTCACCACCCTGGCCCTCGCCAACCCCTCGATCTGCAGCTCCCCCTGCACCCACCCCCAGTTCTGAAGAAGGGTTACACCCGAAACATCGCCCTCTCCACCTCCTGGTGCTGCCTGTGTTCTCCCAGCCTCCTGCCTGTCTACCTACCGATCAGAGTCTAGATTAGAGTGGTGCTGGAAAAGCACAGCAGGTCAGGCAGCATCCGAGGAGCAGGAGAATCGACGTTTCAGGCAAAAGCCCTTCATCAGGAACAATGGCAGGGTGCCTGCAGAGTGCAGAGATAAATGAGAGGGGGGGTGGGGGTGGGGAGAAAGTAGCATAGAGTACAATTGGTGAATGGGGGTGGGGATGGAGGTGATAGGTCAGAGAGGAGGGTGGAGCGGATAGGTGGGAAGGGAAATTAGCAGGTAGGACAAGTCATGGGGACAGTGCTGAGCTGGAAGGTTGGAACTGGGGTAAGGTGGGGGAGGGGAAATGAGGAAACTGGTGAAGTCCACATTGATGCCCTGGGGTTGAAGTGTTCTGAGGCAGAAGATGAGGCATTCTTCCTCCAGGCGTCAGGTGGTGAGGGAGCGGCGGTAGAGGAGGCCCAGGACGTAGCAGAACCTTGGAGGGATATGGGCCGGGTGCTGGCAGGTGGGACTAGATTGGGTTGGGATATCTGATCGGCATGGACGGGTAGGACTGAGGGTCTGTTTCCATGCTGTACATCTCCATGACTCTATGATTGGTCAGACCCTTGAAGCACTGGGGATCAGAAGGATTTTGGTGTGCATGTCCACCTGTGTCTCACGTGATGGGTGAGGGAGATAACGTGGTTTTGAAGGCATACGAGATATACTTGCCTTGATAAGCTGAAGAATACGTTTTTTGAAAATTCGTTTGTGTGATGTAGGCCCAGCATTTATTGCGCGTCCCTAGTTGCCCCTTGAGAAGGTGGTGGTGAACTATCTGTCCATGTGCTGTGGGATGGTCCACAATGCCCTTAGGGAGGGAATTCCAGGATTCTGATCCAGTGACAGTGAAGGAACAGTGATCTATTTCTAAGTCAGGATGGTGGGTGGCCTGGAGGGGAACTTGCAAGGGGTGGTGTTCCTATATACAGTCATAGAGTCATAGCCAAAGAAATGTACAGCACGGAAAAAGGCCCTTCGGTCCAACTTGTCCATGTCAATCAGATATCCCACCCCAATCTCGTCCCACTTGCCAACACCAGGGCCCATATCCCTCCAAACCCTTCCTATTCATATACCCATCCAAATGCCTTTTAAATGTTGCAACTATACCAGCTTCCACCACTTCCTTTGACAGCTCGTTCCATACATGTACGACTCTCTGTGTGAAAAAGTTGTCCCTTAGGTCTCTTTTATATCTTTCCCCTCTCACCCTAAACCTATGCCCTCTAGTTCTGGACTCCCCCTCCCCAGGGAAAAGACTTTGTATATTTATCCTATCCGTGCTCCTCATGATTTTGTAAACCTCTATAAGGTCACCCCTCAGCCTCTGATGCTCCAGGGAAAACAGGCCCAGCCTATTCAACATTTCCCCATAGCTCAAATCCTCCAACCCTGGCAACATCCTCGTAAATCTTTTCTGAACCCTTTCAAGTTTCACAACATCCTTCAGACAGGAAGGAGAACAGAATTGCACGCAATATCCTTGTCCTTCTAGATGGAAGTGTTGTGGGTTTGGAAATTGCTGTCTGAGGATCTTTGGTGAATTATAGAATCCCAACAGCATGGAAACACGCCCTTCGGCTCAACAAGTCCACATCGACCCTTCCGTTGAGTAACCCACCCAGATACATTCCCATCCCCTATTTACCTCTCACTAATGCACCTAACTTACACATTCCTGAGCACAATGGGCAATTTTGCGTGGCCAACTCACCTAACCTGCACATCTTTGAACTGTGGGAGGAAACCGGGGCACCCAGTAGAAATCCACGCAGACACAGGGAGAACATGCAAACTCCACACAGACAGTCATCCGAGGCTGGAATCGAGCCTGGGTCCCTGGCGCTGTGAGGCAGCAGTGCTAACCACTGAGCCATCTTGCCGCCCCAACAAATTTGGGCAATTGTCCACATTGTTGGGTAGATATCAGTGTTGTAACTGTACTGGAAACGCAGCACGTTCTTGAGCACAAGGATTCAGCATTATTTTCAGAATGTTGTCAGGGCCCATATCCTTTGCGCTATCCAGTGTCTGCAACCATTTCATGGAGTGAATCGAAGACTGGTATCTGTAATGTTGGGGACCATTGGAGGATGATGCAGGAACTGTTCAGTTGTTGGTTAGATCCCATATAGAGCATTGTGTGTCATTCTGGGATCCATATTATAGAAGAGATGCGATAGTGCTGGGAAGGGTGCAGAGGAGATTTACCAGGATATTGCCTGGGCTGGAGAGTTTTAGTTAAGAGAGACTGGACGGGCTGGAATTGTTTTCCTTGGAGCAGCAGGGATTGAGCAGGGACTTGGCTGAGATGTATAAAATTATGAGGGGCATAGGTAGGGTGGACAGAAGGACCTTTTCCCCTTGATGAAGGGATCAATGACCAGGGGACTTAGATTTATGGCAAGGGGTAGGAGGTTTTCAGAAGGTGGGAGGAAATAGTTTTTTCACCCAGAGAGTGTTGGGAACCTGGAACTCTCTGCCTGTAAGGGTGGGAGAGGCAGAAACCCTCATCACATTTAAGAAGCATTCAGATGTACACTTGCAATTCCAAGACATACAAAGCAATGGGCCGAATAGTAGAAATAGATTTGGAATGGTTAGGTGGTTTGTTTTTAACCAGCACAGATCTGATGGGCTGCAAGATCTTTCTCTGTGCTGTCGACCTCAATGGCTCTATTAATGCTAATGCAGCAGGAATAGTGGGAGGAGATGGCTTGAAATGAACTCTATACTGCCTCCAATTATGCTTTCAATTACAGATTTAAAAATTAACAATTGAAGTTGCTCAATTATCACGTGTGGAGAAACATTACAAATTCCTCCCACACTTTGTATGTCAAAGTGCTTCCTGATTTCACTCCTGAAAGGTCTGGTTCCAATTTCCAGTTTGTGCATGCACCCCCCCTCCCCCCATACACCAAGTACCTTACAATACCCTCTTATGTATCCACCAGAAATGATTTCTCTCCCTGATTGACCTCTTTAGTGGTTTAAAAATAATATGAAATACTGTCGGTCCCATTTCAGACAGTAGATTCTGGGTCCATGTTCCACTCCAGAGAATATCAACCCCCAATAATCCAGGGTGGCAATTCAGCACAGTACTGAAGAGGTGCTGAACTGTCAGAGGTACTGCCTTTCAGATGAAGCAAGATTTGGGGGAGGTCTGCACCAGTGTAGCTGCCGAGTTGGATAAAGTCCCTTTGTCAGTTGCAACACAGAGAGGTATTTATAGCGAAACTGTCATTGGGCAGGAGAACCAGCAATGAGAACACATTCTCCAGCAGTCTGGCTCACATCAAGTTTTCAGTTCAGTACTGTGTGACTTTAGCCCAAAAGTTTCCCCAAACCCTGTTTTAGTCGAACAAAGGATCCTTTATCTCCAGTCTCCGAACTCTTTCTCAGTGAAGTCACAGTAATTGAATGTTCTGCCATCTGCCTTTATTCCTGCGATTTCAGAAGGAGGGAAAAAGAAATCTCCTTATGTACTGAAAATAATTTTGAGATTGAAGGCACAATATCTTAAAGTAAGGTGATTGGGTATCTTTTTGAATCTAATGGCTTTTGTCCATTCTTGAATTACCAAACACCAATTGTGGCATCTTCTGATCTAAACGTTAACAGCATTATGAGGAAAAATATCCTTATTTCAAAATTGATGGTATGATCCTGATAAAGACATTTTAAATACTTTTAAAAACCCACAAATTTAGGTCAATAGTGACTTTGTAACAGGTCCTGTGTGGTTCAAATGATGTATGCATTCAGTATTTGGCATAACTGATTAGCTCACACATACACTTTTGTCCTCTATCCCTTTGGAAAATTAGCTAATAAAAGTCTATTATATCTCTGAATGGGAAGACATGTTACTGAAGCTTTTCAACTTGCACTCATCAGGACCAATGCAGGAATGCCAAATTCCAAAGGGTCACAATGATTTATCCTATTAAATTGTACTGATTGGTTGGCAAGACCACTCTGATTGGCTGAGGCATTACCACAGTGGAAGCAATGGGGACATATTGACTTCCAATCCCTGGGTAATTAAAGAAAAATGTAAGTAGTTATATATTGTTGTGAGACTTTGAAATTTCGAATTTGTCCTGATGAGGATGAGATGAAAGATTTCGGTTCCACCTCTCTCTTTTCAACAAAAATCAATTAATCTTAGACTTTAAAATTTACAATTGATCCAGCATCGATTGTAATTTTCAGAAAAGAGTTGTGAACTCCTGCTACCTTTTGTGTGTCAAAGCGATCCCAGATTTCACTCCTGTAAGTTCTGGTACTGATTTATAGATTATATTGATAGACCATGAATAAGCAGAAATGAATTCTCCCAATCTACTTTATCTAGTCGCCTTAATATCTTGAGAGCAGTTAAAAATACGATTGGTTGTAAGTCAGTTGGTAGTATCCTCAACTTTGAGTTCCGAGATTTGATTAGCTCAGTTGGCTAGACCATTGATTTGCTACACTGTTATGGAGCTAGCAGTGTAGGTTCAATTCCCATGTCAGCTTGATGTTACCATCAAGGTCCTATTGTGTTATCCATGCCTTTCACCTGAAGTGTAGTCACCCACAGATTAAATGCATTAATCTCCCTGCCTGCATTAAAAATCAGGCTTGAACATAGAACATTATAGGCCCTTCGGATTGTTTGTCCAGGTCTTTTTCAATACATAATTTCAGTTACACCACACTGAAAATGTTTGCTATAAATTCTGTCTCTTATGATCTTATACTCCACCAACCACCTAATGAAGGAGCAGCACTCCAAAAGCTAGTGCTTCCAAACAAATCTGTTGTACTATAACTTGGTGTTGTGTGATTTTTAACTTTATACACCCCAGTTCAACACCAGATGCTCCAAATTATGACTCCCTACCTGCATCCACCTACTACCTATTCCCACTCCCCCTCCCCCTATTTACTTCTGGGCTCCGCAACTCCCTCCCCAGTTCTGACAAAGGGTTTTGGCCTGTAACATTGACTTTCCTGCTCCTTGGATGCTGTCTGACCTGCTGTGCTTTTCCAGCACCACATCTATGGACTCTGACTTCCAGCGTCTGCAGTCCTTAATGTCTCCATCTCCCAGTAATGACAGATTAGTCCCATAGTCCTCTGGGGCACTCTCCACTACTGTTAGTGGGTTTAAGCTCCACCTCCGAGATTTAAACCCGCTACGATCTGCACTTCAGGAGTACTGCACTCTCAAAGGTGCAGTTCCTCAGTGTGAAAGAGATTGAATCACAAGCTTTCAAAGAACGCAGGAATTTGTCTTGACCCTCAGCTAGCGTCACTTTATAAAAAGAGCAGATGATTGGATCATTCTATAGATGTGATGTGAGGAAAAAGTCTTTTCACACAGTGAGTAGTCAGATTATGGAATACACTGCCTGGAAATGTGGTGGAGGGGGGTTCAATTGAAGCGTTCAATAGATTATTACATAGAGATGATGTGTAGGGTACAGGACATTGATAGTGGGTAATGATGCTTGTTTGTTGAGCCAGCACAGACAAGAAGGAATGAAGAGTTTCCTTCTGCACTGTAACACTTCTATGATTACTGGCTGTGGGAGCTTAATGTTTACAATTTGTCTGAAAATTTTCCAACATGAGAACAATCACTGAACTTGAAAATGTTTATTTTTTATTCTTTCATGGAAATTGAATGTCATTGGTTGAGCCAGCATCCCTAATTGCTCTAGAAAAAGTGGTGGTGAACTGTGTCTTGACTTGCTGCTGTCTTTGGAGTGTAGCTACATCCACAATGTTTATCAGGAAGGGAGCTCCATGTTTCTGACAGTGAAGGAACAGTGATATATTCCCAAGTCAGGTTGGTAGGTGACATGGAGAGGAACTTGCAGATGGCTAAGTTTCCAAGCATCTACTGCCCCTTGTTCTAGGTGTCAGAGCTCATGAGTTTGGAAGAGCTAACAAGGGAGGATTGGTAGGTTGCTCCAGTGAAGCTTGTAAATGGTTCACACTGCAACTGTGCCACATTGCTGTGGGAGGGAGAGAATGTTGACAGTGGTGGATAAAGTAACAAAAAAGGCTGCAGTACTCAAATATTATGACAGATGTTCAGTGTTAAGAGGGATCAGTTATTACAGTCACAAATAATTGAACTGGTCAATATTGCAGCACAGAAACAGAGCTTTACGAGTCTCTGCCTGTGTTTTGTCTTTCCAGGAGTCTGCATTAACATTTCACATACTTTTCAAAATCAATGCATCAAAATGCATTTTCTCTAACCTCCAGAAGTTGGGTCTTAGCATCTCCCAGTTGTCATTGTTGTCCAGTAACCACTTCACAAGCTGCAGGTTTGCTGTAGCAAGGTGGGTCCAGTGTGATAGGTAGCAGAAAGAGAAGCATTTGTCTTCAGATTTCAATCTTGCACTGGTCCAGGAGATGTCACACACCATCTGATGACCTGCTGCCTTCTGCACCATTAGCATTTATAACAGTACAACTTCAGGTCAGTTCTAGCATCATATCTCAGAAAGGCTAGTCTTGAAGGAGGAACAGCACAAATTCGCCAGAATGATCGCAGGTCCTCCATACCGTCCCTCAGTGCTACTCCTGCCTCAGCCTCTGCTGACACCATCAACTATGCCTCTGTTGTCTTTAGATTCAACTGTTCCAAAGTACTCCCAATCAACCTTCCATATCTCCCGCTTTATGAGCTTTGGCTCAATTAAATATTTTCTGTCTGTAGCCTAGCTCACAGTCAGCCTGTTCACCCACTACTCCATGCATTTCAAACTCTTCAACTTTATTTGTTCCCTTTGGAATTCTACGATTCACCCGTTGCTTTCTCTGTAATGTCCTCCAGCCATACCACCCTTTGGGATCGCGGAGGTCTTACAGTTCTATCGATTACTCAACCCCAGTTTTAATTTCCCCACATTGGTGATTGTGTCTTTAGCTGCCTGGATGCTAAACTCCAGAATTCCCTCCCCACACCTTGCCACCTCTCATACTTTCTTCCTGTCTTGAAGGCACTCTTTAAAAGTTGATATGACTCTGGATCAACTTTTGTCATTAGAACTTTGGGATGTTTCACTGTGTTAAAGGTGCTTGAGAAAGCTAAGCTGGAGGAACCACAGGGTTAAATTATGTAGACTTGCTGAGCCGGCTGTACACCTAGAAAACAAAGAGCTGATCTAATTGAGATATTTAGTGGACAGACCAGGTAGTGAGAAACAAAAATCCAAAATCCAGAACAAGGGAACAATAAAAATTTAGAGCAAACTTGTTCAGGGGTGATAATAAAAGCAAAATACATGTGAATACTGATGATCTGAAATGAAAACAGAGAGCGCTGGGGAAATTCTGCAGGTCTGGCAGCATCTGTGGAGAGAGAAACAGAGTGAATGTTTTGAGTCCAATATTTCTTTGAAACTGATCAAGGGAAACAGTTCCTCACACGAACATACAAATTGGTAACTCTCTTGCCTAAAATGTTATGCATGCTGAGGGGCCATATGACAATTTCAGAATGGAAATTGATAGAATTTTGTTCAGTAATTGTACTAAAGGAACCAAGGTGGGCAAATGGAGCTAAAAAGCGCATTGACTAATTGAATGGTGGAACAGACAGAAGGGGCTGAATAGCCTCTTTCTGTGGAGGAGAAAGTGAGGTCTGCAGATGCTGGAGATCAAAGTTGAAACTTTATTGCTGGAACAGCACAGCAGGTCAGGCAGCATCCAGGGAACAGGAGATTCGACGTTTCGGGCACAGGCCCAAGAAGGGCCTGTGCCCGAAACGTCGAATCTCCTGTTCCCTGGATGCTGCCTGACCTGCTGTGCTGTTCCAGCAATAAAGTTTCAACTAGCCTCTTTCTGTTTCAAGGTGACTGGTGCAATATTGATGTGTATTCATGCTCAAATGGACCAGTCAATCTCTTCAGGAGATTTGTCTGTCGTTGTTAAGTTAAAGAGATGGTCTTCGAACCTAAACTTCTGCTCCTTAAAGTATGGCAGTTGCTTTAATTACATCGTTCAGTCTTGTGACCTCTGCCACTCAGATGGTTGGGCCTCCTCCATGCTACTCACCATCTTGACTTGGAAATATATCTCCATTCCATTGTTATCACTGAGTCAAATTCCTGAAACTCCTGGACTAGATACAGTTATGGGCGCACCTTCACTATACAAAATGCAACAGTTTAAGTAGAAAACTCACCGCTGGGATGGGCAGTTAATACCAAACTTGCCAATAGCACCCGTATGCTGAGGATAATATTTAATGAGAAAACAGATCCTGGACAAAATAGAGCTCTGTATATTGTTACGGCACTGTGGTGCCAATTAGCCTGAGGTCAGTGTGCAAAATGTAAAGAAAGGAAGGCTTGTACTATAAAGCTCCTTTCAGGATGGTCCAGGGTACATTGGGTCCAACTTTCCCAATGGATTAATAGTTGTAATGTAGGAAGTGCAGCAGCCAAATTGTGTACAACCAAAGCCACACAAGGAGCAGTGAAATTAGAGAAGAAACAGATAATCGTTTGAGATATTGCCTGCGGGATAAATAAATATTGGCCAAGATTTAAAGCTGGATTCCTTTCAGATATAACCTTGGGATCTTTTACACCCACTTGATGGCGTAGGCAGGGCCTTGATTTTGCATCTTATTTAAAAGACAGCACTCGCTTAGTCTGGCGCTGTTAGGTTCATTTTTATTATCAAGCCTTGGGATTTGGACACAGTCTGCTAACCCAGAGGTAAGAACAATAACCAGTGCGCCATAAATGGCACAAACCACACATCATTATAGCCTGCGGAATCCTGGTCTCAGAGCTATAGGCACCATTCTCTTAGTAAAAATCTAATAGAACTGGAATTAAATACACATTGAGTCCAAATTACAGGGGCACCATCCCCTTGGTGAAGGGTTTTTTATGAATTGTTGGTTTAGAGGCCAGAGAAGGGAACTTTAAGCAATTTTCACCAGAAGCAGATTCGAATGCCTTACAGAGAAATGTGGAATGACCACAGAACTAGAAAGTTATTATAGCACAGCCATTCAGTCTAACAAACCCATGCCAGAAAATATCCCCTTTGGACTTTTTCACTGCAGTTATTAAAAAGATTTATTTAAAAAATAATAGAGTTTTAAAACCCTCTTGCGGTGGTGTGATCTCCATCGTGCGAAAAGGCCAGAGGGACACTAGGGAATTACAAGGATGATGCCAGGAACTAGTGGTGATGATAACATAAAAGACTGCGCAGACTGGGGTCCTTCCTGTAAGGATAGACGACGGTAAAGGGTGATCGTTCACAGGATCTTAAAGACTCCGGAAGAGTTTGATAGGGCGAATGTGAAGAAGGTGATTGCACTTGTGTGGGAGACTGAAAGTGGGGGCCTTACATCTGTGGTAGCCACCAATTAACTGAATGAGGAATTTCAGGAGAGTCTTCTTCGGCTGGATAGAATGTGGATTTACTAACAGATGGAGCAGTGACAGTGAATGCTGCTTTTAAGGGGATACCAGGAAATGGATAAGGTGACAGGGTAGTGAAGGAAATGTGACCGCGTGGGAGGAGGTTTTGGGTCGGGTGTAAACACCAACATTGACCACTTGGCTTGCCCTGTTCTTTGCTGTAAAACCCTTTGATTTTCCCCTCGTTGGAGCAGATAAGAAGGAAAAGTGATAGGGGGTGAGTATACCCTTGAGAGAAACACTACCTCCTCTTCCATCTCATTCATTAAGGTCTGGGTGAGAAGGTCCAGGCGTGACCACCTCCCCCCCCCCCCCCCCCCCCCCCACCAACCCATTGCCAAATGAGGCTCTTAAGATCACAAGAATTAAGTGGAGCAGTAGGCCAATCAGCCTCTTGTGCCTGCTCTGCCAGTGGATGATAGATCTCATCTTGATCTCAACTCCACTTTTTTTGTCCTCTCTCCTCACCCTTCACTCGTTATTAAGTAAAAATCCATCTGCTCCTTAAATTTGGCGATGAATTAATGGCCTCTTCAGGGTCTCAGCTCTTCAACTCGCCAGTTCCCACCCTGCAAGGTGGGTAAGGGCAGTACCTACTTTCCCAATGAGAAGCAGTGCAGCGGGCCCCTCACCCCACTCCCACTCCCGTGTCTCCTCCTTCTGTGGCTCAGCGTCAAATCCGTTGAAAAACACTGTTTGAAAAACAAACCTTAAGAGGAATTCTGTCACATTCCTTCGTGAAGAGAGAGAACTGCAGGTTTCTTAAAGGTGCCCAGCAATTTTTCACAAGTATTGCCAACAAAGCTCAGAAACACTTCGCCCAAACGTGCCTTCAGCTGAGTGAATCCTCTGGTGCTGGGGCTTTGCCAGCTGTTTTTATTATCTCTGTATGAGTGCGAACTTTGGTTGCAGCTGAGAATGGAGTGCATTTAAAGTGCGTAAAGCAGGAGGAAAATAGAAAGAATTAATGAGGTCAGGACTTTTCTGTCTCATGCCTTTTCATTAATGGAACCTCTCTCCACTTGATCATGAGGGGTCTGAGTGTGATACCCCGCAACACTTTAACAGCTTGCTGCAGAGTAACAAGCTCGTCTTGGTTGGAGGTGGGGAAGTGGGAGGGATGATCAGGTGGGACAATACCTGGCAGATACATATTAAACGAGTGAAACTTCTCATCTGGAATACATTAACCACAGTTACAAGTCAATCTCACAAATGTAAATAGTAGCGCGCATACACACACACACTAACAGGAAATAAATAATAGCCCAAAAGCCAGGATGGAGTGAGTAATTTTATCAGAAGGAGTTGTTCTGTTGTTAAAAAGAGCTTTTTGTTCTCTTGCTTTTACTTATTAGAGTCACAGAGATGTACAGCACTGAAACAGACCCTTTGGTCCAACCCGTCCATGCCGACCAGATATCCCAACCCAATCTAGTCCCACTTGCCAGCACCCGGCCCATAACCCTCCAAACCCTTCCTATTCATATACTCATCCAGATGCCTTTTAAATGTTGCAATTGTACCAGCCTCCACCACTTCCTCTGGCAGCTCATTCCACACACGCACCACCCTCTGAGTGAAAAAGCTGCCCATTCAGTCCCTTTTATGTCTTTCCCCTCTCACCCTAAACCTATACCTGCTAGTTGTGGACTCCCCCTCCCCAGGAAAAAGACCTTGTCAATTTACCCTGTCCATGCTCCACATGATTTTATAAACCTCTATAAGGTCACCCCTCAGCCTCCGATGCTCCAGGGAAAAGAGCCCCAGCCTGTTCAGCCTCTCCCTATAGCTCAAACCCTCCAAACCTGGCAACATCCTTGTAAATCTTGGAGATGTGGGCTTCACTGGTAACACCAGCAATCATTGTCTATGGCTGCCTTAAGTAGTGATGTCTATCACAGATACTGCTTATCCTTCTGATACTTCCAAACGTTTCTTCCTTAACATTGATTTTTTATGCACATTTGTTTTTTTACTTCAGCTTCTGGCCTCCCTCTTGTCTCCAGCCCCTCCTCCCCCACCCCAACAATCTTCAATATTACTGAGTTACTGCCTCGTTATCTCATGTGGAGAAGATATTTAGATCTTTGCAGCAATATGAGTTCAGCCTAAAACATGGAATTTGACAGCGCATCACAGTTGCTAATGTAACTAACCCTAATTGCAATGCCAGTCCCTGGTCCTGCACTATCTCCATAAATTTGCTGTGAATTGAATGATACCTCAGTCTTGAGAGGAAGATGAAGAAAAGAATGAGCCACTTGTTCTCATTCTATCCCTGCTGACAAATGCATGCGTTGGACATAAACTCTTGAGGCACAGTGATATTGTCCCTACCTCTGAGCCAGAAGGCATGGGTTCAAGTCCCACCTAACCCAGGTGTGTGTCATAACATTTGGAAAGAGTCGACGTAAACAGATGACCAAGTTTACTGCAATGTTCTTTAGAGTCAAACCTCTCTGAACGCTCATTGTCGAGGCTCAATGTTTCTAGAGATCTCAACTCCTGTGAAATGTGCCCCTAGTGAAATTCGATGCCAGCTGTGGTTCAGTTGACTGCCACTCGAGTCAGAAAATGTGAATTCATTGTCACACTGCAGTGGCTTGATCACCTAATCCATGCTAAAACTCCAGTGGCAGTGGTGAGGAAGTGCTGCACTGTCAGTGGTGCTCTCTTTCCAGTCAAACCTCAAATTGAGGTCCCGTTTGTCTCTGTAGATTGAAGAGGAGGGAAGGTCTCCCTGGTCTCTGATATTCCTCAATGAACGCCATTGGAATCAATTATCTGGTGATTCCTGTTGTGAGAGCTTGCTGTGCCTCACTTCCCAAGTTACAGTAGCACTGAGAATCCTAAAGGGCATTGTTGGCTTTAAAGCACTTGGACACAATCTAAGGATAAGACAGTCACTACATAAATTTAGTTCTTTTCCTCCTACGTTGAATAAAACAGGCTTTCAGGATGTTGAACATCACTTGTCACCTCAAGGTGAGGAGTGAGGAGAGAAGTTGGACATTGGGCGTTCCCTTGGAGATCGCCATTATTCCTGATGTAGCAGGATTGGCCGAGGCTGGGCACTGGCTCGTCTCTCCAAGGGCTTAGTAGCTGACTCTTGGACAATGTTTGCCAAGGTAGAGACCATTTTGGAGGAAGAGAGAGAGAGAGAGCTGTTAGGTCATTAAGTAAACCTTCAATCTTCTTCCCATTCCCATAAGCTGTATACCATCCTGATCTGGAACTGTTTTGTTGTTTAGTCAATGTTGTTGGGTCAACATCCTGGAGCTCACTCCCGAATTGGCATTGCAAGTGTTTCTACACCAAATGAACTGCAGCAGTTCAAGAAGACAGCTCACAACTGACTTCTCAAGGGGCAATTAGGGATGGGCTATCAGTACAAGCCTTGCCAGTGCTGCCTACATCCTCTGAATGAATATCAAGAACACGGGATTTCAGGAATTTTACCAATGGTTAAGAAATTGCATTCTGCCTTTCTGTCCCCACAGAAACCAAAGTTGTTTGCCCAACTGTAAACTACTCTGAGAATAGAAATGTTTTCTAAGTGGGATCAGTTATGCAGAAAGACTGGAGATGTCAAGATGCTATACTGAGGGGTTGAAGCTAAAGGGAGGTTTAACAGAGGTGTTTAATCCAAGGTGTGGGTTTGATAGAGTAGACAGGGAGGAACTGTTCCTATGGCAGAGGGGTATCAGTGACCAGAGGGTGCAGATATAATGAAGTTGGCAAATGAAAGGGAAGATATGGAGATCTGTGGCAGCTTTTACCTTTTTAAAAATTAATTTCTAAGATTTGGGCTCTGTTGGCCCAGGCTAGCATTTATTGTCTATCTTCAATCATGCTGGAGAAGGTAGTATTGAGCAACTGCTCTCAGGATAGTCTCCAATGGCTGTTCCATACTGATTGAGGTTACCATGAAGGACTCAACCTCTCCTACCCTAGGGAAAAGCTGAAAATGTGTTGCTGGAAAAGCACAGCAGGTCAGGCAGCATCCAAGGAACAGGAGAGTCGACGTTTCGGGCATGAGCCCTTCTTCAGGAATTTTTACCCGAGGGAAAAGACCTTGGCTATTCATCCTATCCATGCCCCAGAACAATTCACTGTTATCTTAGGTCTGTGGGGAAATGTGAACTTGTAAACTTTGGCAGGAAGATAGAGAATCAGTCTATTAATTAAATGGAGAGAGACTGCAGAACAAAAAGGTGCAGAAGGATCTGGGTGTCCTGGTACATGAACTGTACCAAGTTAGTTCACAGGCACAAATAGTGATGAGGAAAGAAACAGAATGTTGGTTATTACTATGGGGGGGAATTGAGTCTAACAGGAGGAAAAGGCTGCTACAGCTGTGCAGGTCCTCAATGAGACCACTTTGGAATATGAAGCACAGATTAATATCCTCACTTGAGAACATAGAACATAGACCATTACAGCGCAGTAAGGCCCTTCAGCCCTCAATATTGCACCAACCTGTGAAACCAATCTGAAACCCATCTAACCTACACGATTCCTTTTTCATCCCTATGTCTATTCAATGACCATTTAAATGCCCTTAAAGTTGGTGAGTCTACTATAATGGCAGGCAGGCCGTTCGACACCCCTACTACTCTCTGAGTAAAGAAACGACCTCTGACATCAGTCCTATATCTATCACCCCTCAATTTAAAGCTATGTCCCCTTGTGTTAGTTATCACCATCTGAAGAAAAAGGCTCTCACTGTCCACCCTATGGAACCCTCTGATTATTTTATATGTCTCAATTAAGTCATCTCTCAACTTTTTCATTGGACAGAAAGGATAGAATTAGATTGATGGATTAATATCAGCCATGGTGGAATGGCGGAGCAGACTTGATGGGCCAAATGGCCTAATTCTGCTCCTATATCATATGAACTTGTGAAGATTCGTAGCAGTTCAGAAAAGATTCACCCAACTGATTCCTGGGAAGAATGTGAGGAAAAATTGAGCAGGATTGTCTTTTAGTTTAGAGTTTAGAAGAGTGAGCAGTGATTTATTGAAACATGTAACATGCTGAGGGGATGTGAAAGGGTAGATGCTGAGAGGGTGTTTCCCCTTGTGGAGGACTCTAAAGTTAGGGGACATGGTTTAAAAATTAATGGTTTCCCATTTAAGACTGAGATGTTTCTCTTTAGAGGATTGCTAGTCTGTGGAATTCTCTTCCTCAGAGAGTATGGCTGACTGTCAGTTTGTGGTAATTGTACCTTTCAGCTGTAAGATCCTGAGATTCAGACCCTGAGATGTAAAAATCAGGATAATTGTACAGGTTACATTGTACATTGGTACATTGATAATTGGACATTGGTTGGGCCACTGTTGGAATATTGCGTACAATTCTGGTCTCCTTCCAATTGGAAAGATGTTGTGAAACTTGAAAGGGTTCAGAAAAGATTTACAAGGATGTTGCCAGGGTTGGAAGATTTGAGCTATAGGGAGAGGCGGAACAGGCTGGGGCTGTTTTCCCTGGAGTGTCGGAGGGTGAGGGGTGACCTTTTAGAGGTTTACAAAATTATGAGGGGCATGGATAGGATAAATAGACAAAGTCTTTTCCCTGGGGTGGGGGAGTCCAGAACTAGAGAGCATAGGTTTAGGATGAGAGGGGAAAGATATAAAAGGGACCTATGGGACAACTTTTTCATGCAGAGGGTGGTACGTGTATGGAATGAGCTGCCAGAGGAAGTGGTGGAGGCTGGTACAATTGCAACATTTAAGAGGCATTTGGATGGGTATATGAATAGGAAGAATTTGGAGAGATATGGGCCAGGTGCTGGCAAGTGGAATGAGATTGGGTTGGGATATCTGGATGGCATGGACTGAAGGGTCTGTTTCCATGCTGTACATCTCTATGACTCTAATTCTCCAGTGGGGTACTACACTGTCGGAGGTGCAGAACTTCCACTGAAACATTAAACTGAGGCCCTCTGTGACTGGATCAGGGGATAGGAATGGTCCCATTGCCCTATATTTCAAAAGAGAGTGCTCCTCAGTGCCTTGGCTCATAAATATATCCCTTAATCAACACTGCAAAAGAGATCAATGTGTCATAATCACATTGCTGACCACCTTCAGAGTTAGAAGAAAATATTGGATGTTTGGAACAATAGACATGTTATTTCAAAGGAGAGAGACAGCAGAACTCTGTGATACAGAGAGATCTGGCTGAGCTGCTCCATAAACTGCAGTTACTTCAGCAAGGTGAAAGTGAGGACTGCAGTTGCTGGAGATCAAGGTCTAGATTAGAGTAGTGCTGGAAAAGCACAGCAGGTCAGGCAGCAACCGAGGAGCAGGAAAATTGACGTTTCGGGCAAAAGCCCTTCATCAGAAATCACGTCGGAAAGGCAAGTGATTAACCCGTGATTTGTATTCAACGGTGGAACAGACCTAATGAACTCAATGGTGCTGCTCCTAACCCTTTGAGTGTGATCTGTGCAGAATCACAGCTGATTCTACACTCCTCATGAGTAAGAGGCTTGGGCTGTCTCGGGTATGTAATTGGATCAGAGACTTGAATAATGTGGAGTCAGCTAAATGACTTAATGCAGCCTGTGACTGTATAGGACAACTGAAATAACTGCTCAGAGGCCAATATCCCGGTACTGAGTCACCCTTTATTTTCATGTGCACAGTAAAACTGGCTGTAACCAGCCAGCTCAGAGTCAGTCCCTGAACTCAGGAGATTCTGAATCCCCTGGTTATATCGGTCTGCAAAGGCTTTTCTGATTGGCCCAGGTTAACAACCTCAATCAAGGATCTCACAGTCAACATGATCCAATTGGTTCCAGTTGGTTGGAATGGTGGCTCAGTGCTTAACACTGCTGCCTCACAGCGCCAGGGACCCAGGTTCGATTCCCACCTTGGGCGACTATCTGTGTGGAGTTTGCACATTCTCCCCTTGTCTGCGTGGGTTTCCTCCATGTGCTCTGGTTTCCTCCCACGATCCAAAATGTATGCTGGTTAGGTGAACTGGCCATGCTAAATTGCCCCATAGTGTTCAGAGATGTGTAGGTTAAGTGCATTAGTCAGGGGTAAATGTAAAGTAATAGGGTAGGGGAATAGGTCTGGGTGGATTGCTCTTTGGAGGGTCGATTGTAGACATGTTGGGCTGAATGGCCTGTTTCTGCACTCTAAGGATTCTAAAATCACGACAGCAACACAGGAATCAGAAGAAACAGAAACAGAAATTGCTGGAGGAACTCAGCAGTTCTGGCAGCTCTCTGTGAAGAGAGAAACAGAGTTAATGCTTCAGATCCAATGACCCCTTAGAACAGAAATTGACAGTCCACTCATGCCAACCTCCCTACTGCTACCCTCACCTTCCTCAGGTGGTCTGTCAAATGAGCTGAAGAAATGCAAGAAAATGTTTAAGGCATTTGCTTAATGTCATACTGAATATTTCTGTACTGGAGGTAAACACGGGTTTATATAAAGGGATGGCATGCCACGTGAGAACAGCATGCACTTATGACAATGATGCTCGATGCCTAGGGGCCTGGCAAAATGTTTATTGGTGGAGCCTAACATTAAAAGCAGAAGAATGTCAGTTGAAAGGTTAGTCATAAACCTTGCAACATTCCTGCGAAGTTGTTGACACATTTTGCCTCAAATATTCACCTGTGATCAGACACCTCCCTCCGTCAGTGAAAAGCGCTGTCGAGGCTTTGTCAATCATCACTGCTCCACAGAACCCAGCTCTTTATTTCCATATCTGCCCAACTATTAGCCAGCAGGACATGCTCATGAAATATCCCTGTGGCAGAGACAGAAGACCATGGTCGTTTTTAGTGAGAGTTGCTAATATTTCATTCGGGATGGATCTGCTGGTGAAACTGGTAATGCATGTCGATGAGCTTGCTCCTCAAACCAGCACTGATGAAGGGTAGGGCTTGTGCTATATTGGTAACCACAGAAATGACTTCTATTACACTATTATTGTTGCTGTAAGTTGTCGTTGAAATGGATGTTGGGTTTATTGGTGCAATTTGTGATGAATGTTGAGATACTTTCTGACGAAAGGATGAATTTCAGAGGATTTTCCGATGAAATTGGTGTTTTTTGCTGGCATGCTTTGTTGGTTGCAAATTTGCCAAGATTGTGGTCTTATGATATTGTTGAGGATATGCTGGTGATTCAGTACTACATTATAAAGTAGTTGCTATGATTGGTATGTGTGCTTGCAGGCTTTGGTGGATTGATGAATTGTTTTGGTAATGATACTGTTGTAAGACAGTGCCTTTGTGCATTACTATTGAAATTTGTTTAATTTGCCCATGGATAGAATAATTTACTGTATACCCTAATAGGCTGGGGTTATTAGTATATTTTTGAGCTTTGCAAAACTATCGACGGTTTTGCAGTGTACTTACTTTTCTTTTTGGTTTGCTAATATGATGGATTAAAGCATGCTAATGCTGTAGTTTGATGGGATTAAAATACATCTGAATGTGGATATGAAGAGGATTTGGGCCAAATGGTACTTGATGAAGTTAGGATATCTGGTTGGCCTGGACAAGTTGGAGCAAAGGGTCTGTTTCCGTGCTGTATATCTCTATGACTCTGGAGGGTTGTAATCTGGGGGTTGCTGTTCTATCTTGGTATGTTGGTGGGGTTTTGTTGAATTGCTGTTGTGTTTCAGTCTGGTATATTCCAGTGGTTTTGTTGGACATGTCTGGTTGGATTTGCAAACGGTTTTGACGGATTGTGTGTGTGTGTGTGTACCTGACTGCCACAGTACTATAATGAATGTTAGCAGACTTCTAGTGTACATTTCACATTTCTGTATGCGCAAAGGGATTGCTGGAGGTCACGCAGAGTCATTACAGCACAGAAGATGGCCATTTGATCCATTGAGTCTGTGCCAGCTCTCTGGAGGATAATTCAGTCAGTCCCCTTTTCCCTCTCGGCCACTGTCCTTTCTGCTCAGGAGTCCATCCAGCAGAGTTGCTTTTGTTACATCTCTTTCATCATAGGATCTCCACAGTTTGAAAGCAGGCGAGTCGGCTGATTGAGTCCACAACACACCTCTGACGATTTGTCCACCCCCCGTAACCTTACATTTCCCATAGCTAATCTGCCTAGCCAACATGCCCTGTGAACAATGGGCCAATTCAGCATGGCCAATCCACCTAACCGGCACATCTTTGGATTGTGGGAGGAAACCGGAGCAACCCAGCAGAACCCTGCGCAGGCACAGGGAAAATACAGAAACACCACACAGAGGGTTGTCTGATCCCTGATGCTGTGAGGCAGCAATGCTAACCTCTGAACCAACATACTGCCCTCACTACTCTGAGGACAATGCACATTCCTCCCTTTGAAAGTTGGGGAATCTTTTACAGCAATCAGATGTGAGATTGACTTAACATCACACCAAAATAACTGCACTTCTGACAGTGCAGCACCTCCTCACTACTGCATGAGGAGCCTGTGTATTTAAGACTGGGATTTGAATCCATAAACTGCTCATTCAGAAGTGACCCATGTGCTAGGAGATCACCATCCCAGTCTGAAACTGGCCCAGCTCTCACAGGAGTGAAGTCACTGCCAATTCCACCACTTGGGCCAATCACGGTGCTCCAGTTCTTGGAATAGATGATAATACAAATGTAAAATATTGGGAATCTGAAATAACAACAAAAACAATTCTCAAAGTACTCAGCAGGTTTGGCAACATTATCTTCTTCGATAGGGTGTAGGTGTAGGTATTTGTTCGGCAAAAGTGAGGACTGCAAATGCTGGAGATCAGAGTCAAGATTGGAGTGGTGCTGCCTCACAGCGCCAGAGACCCGGGTTCAATTCCCGCCTCAGGCGACTGACTGTGTGGAGTTTGCACATTCTCCCCGTGTCTGCGTGGGTTTCCTCCGGGTGCTCCGGTTTCCTCCCACAGTCCAAAGATGTGCAGGTCAGGTGAATTGGCCATGCTAAATTACCCATAGTGTTAGGTAAGGGGTAAATGTAGGGGTATGGGTGGGTTTCGCTTCGGCGGGTCGGTGTGGACTTGTTGGGCCGAAGGGCCTGTTTCCACACTGTAATCTAATCTAATCTAATCTAAAAGCACAGCAGGTCAAGCAGCATCCATGGAGCAGGAAAATCAATGTTTCGGGCAAAAGCCCTTCATCATGAATGAGGCCCGAAATGTCGATTTTCCTGCTCCTCGGATGCTGTAGGTATTTGTTGCCTATTCCTAAATGCGCTTGAAGTGAGGGCCTTGCTTCAGAGAGCAGCTAAGAATGGACCACATTGAAGAGGAGTCACGTGGAGGCCAGACCAGATTTCCTTCCCTAAACGACATGAGTGAACCAGATGGTCTTTTACGATAATCAATAGTAGACTCACGGTCACCATTACTGAGACAGCTTTTTGGAAAGCCTCTGGTGAAAGATCGACAGCTGAAGCATTAACTTTACTTCTGTCCACAGATGATGCCTAACTTGAGTCCACATTATATTTAAAGCTGGGAAATACTGGATTAGCTTTGATCTTAGTTTGGGTGTGACTTCAAAATATGTAGGGGGGAACATGATCCTCCCTAAACTTTCAAGTTGAACTAAGTGATCTACAAAAACACTATGTGGTGTCTTGATAGCTTAACACCCTCCCCTCCCCCGCCCCGGTCAAATCATCATATAGCCTACACTTACCTTCAGTACAGAGACTCATTTTGTTAAATCTGTTCATGGCGCCAAGATATTTTAGACTGAAATCTTTTTGAAGTTAGGATGAATCTACTTTCTGTTCAATTATAATTGATACACCTTCATTTACTCCCAACTATGAATAAACCATGATAACCGGTTTTATGCTGTGTAATTACTGTTGAAAGCGATGAGTGAGACCTTGTAACCAGTGTGTCTTTGTAATAGGGAAAACCCTCCAGGAAGCAGCATTCCTTACTTGTGCTCTCACTGAAGTGGAACCTAATGAAGTCATCATGGAGGATTCCAATTTGAATCCCACTCGGCAACTGTTTCAAAGCAGAATGCTCGTTGTAACACAAGAGTGATGAAAAGAAGCTAATAATAGTCTTGAGTTGCTCCTTCCTGAATTGAAATTGAAAGACTGACTCAGAAATCCCAGTACATTAGATTTCCTCTTTGTACAGAACATGTTTGAGCAAGATGTTTTAAAGGTATCCCTGATTTATTTAGATGGTGCTGGAGTCATTATCCAGTTGGAGTCAAAGCATAATTTTCCAGTCCTTTTCCATAGCTTCCCCTTAAAGCATCCGTCCAATTCATGTTCAGCCAGACTCACATTCTCCCAGTCCCACATGTTCTGTTAGTGACTCCAACATGTCTTCATCTTTCCATCCTCCTGAGCAGCACCTCTCACCCTTTTCCAAGCATATGGGGATGTGATGCCCCAATTGGGTTCTCATGAGACTCTCAATCAAGAGACCCAGGTAATGTTATGGGGCCATGGGCGCAAATCCTACCACTACAGATGGTGAAATCTGAATTCAGTAACAAACCTAATGGTGACTGTGGAACTATTGTTGGTCATTTGGGGGCAAAACCTTTTGGATCGCAAATGCCGTCTTGGGAAAGAAACTGCTGTCCTTACCTGATCTGACCTATATGTGACTCCATACCCACAGCAATGTGTTCAACACTTAGGTGCCCGCTGAGAAATCAAGGAGGGTCAATAAACGTTGGCCTGGTCACTGATGCCTATGTTCTGTGAATAAAAAAAGTCCAAACCACAATAGATGACAGGCCCTCAGCCCTGACCCAAACATAGCTGGGTAAGTCTAGGAGTACAGCCCAGTGTAGAGGTGAGATACATTGATAAGGAAGGATCCCTGAACCTGTTTTTGAGACAGGCAGATAATAGTGGCTGAGCTTCAGTGCTGCAGAATTCAAAGAGGTGAATGCTGTATTTTGTGAGCATCACTGGAAAGGCTAGCATTTGTGGACATTCCCATTTGCCCTTGAGAAGGTGATGGTGGTCCCCTTCTCGAATTGTAGCGGTCCTTGTGGTGCAGGTAGCTTTTCTATTGTGTTTTGATGCAGAACAAATGGTTTTTACTCCATTTCGGAGGGCACTATAGTGTCCACCATATTGCTGTTGGCCTGGATTCACATGTAGGCCAGATCAGCATTGATGCCAGGTCTTTATTCCAGGGTCTTCTTTTTAACTTAATTAACTGAATTTAATTTCCCCAGATGATGAAATTTGAACTCATTATCTGAACCACTACTCCTACATTGCTTAATCCCCTTCTTATGAGATTCCCATGAATTACCTCAATCAATTCAATAAATCTTTGGGTAATCTTGAGGAAATAAGCCAAAGCCTGTCCAGGTTTCATTGACATCTTTTATGAAAGGTTAACCCCATCCCTACCCAATCTGACCTCAATGAGATTGAAGTCTACATCATGTAAAGAAGCTAGTTAGGTTTAATTCCCAGCAGCTTGGGACGGTGAAGGGGGTGTAGATTCACCCTGTTTGCTTTTAGCTCAAGCATTGAAGAATAAATTGAGTAGGCGCTGTCTTGGAACTGTTACCAATCCATCCCAGGGGTGTGGTGGCTGTCCCATTTTCTGGAAAAGTCATGGAGGAGCAGCTGGTGCACCCTCTGGGTGTTCCGAGCCTCAGAATATTGTTGAAGCAAATTGTATAATTATCGAATCTTTGTAATTAAGCAGTGGGAGAATATTTTGCCTCATTCAGCTGTGAGTGTAACAGCCACAGCCACATCAAATGGGAGCCAGACATTTCTCTGAAAACTTATTCTTGTTCATCTTTGCCCACGGGCTTGTTTCTTCTCTTGCAGGATGTCCAGCAGGTGGCGCTTTCACCAAGGTTGGAGCTTCTGGAACTTTCTCTGCCATTTGGCTATTTTCACAATCTGTCTCGATTGCACAGGTAAGCATATCCCCTTCCCAGAACAAGATGGAAAACGTCATTCCATTTTTAATTCTGTTTTATTTCACAGACGATGTTTTTTAAAATTGAGTTAAAACTTCGCTTTTGGTTATTTTGAACATTGAGCATTAATAGTCCAAACCTGCTGTTGGTGATATTAGAGAGTGAATTGGTAAAGACTTTGGAGGCATTCCATCTCTGATTGCTCCATTAATCCACCTACTTGAAGTGAACAAGTTTCCTGTCACTAAAAACAGAAATTGCTGGAGAAGGTCTGGCAACATCTCTGGAGAAAGAAAATGAGTTAATGTTTTGAGCCCAGTGATCCTTCTATGATGGGTTTCTTCAGCAATTTCTGTTTCTGTTTTAGATTTCCAGCATCCCCACAGTTATTTGTTTATTTTTTGTTTAGATTTCCGTAACTTTATACATAAGACCTATCGGTGTAGCAGGGTTAGTAGAGGGTGTGGGGTGGGGTGGGCCATGCGTGCTTGGATTGAAAGTTGGAAACACATTTCAACTTCACGTAAGCAGGAGTTCAGCAGGGTCATCTTCATTGCTCAGACCTCTGTGTGTAGGAGTTGGGAAGTCATGTTGAGGTTGTCCAGGGTGTTAATGAGGCCTTTTTTGGAGAACTGTGTCTATGTCTGGTCACCCTGTTACAGGATGGATATTCTTCAGCTGGAGAGGGTTCAGAAAAGATTTAACAAGATGTTGCTGGGAATGGAGGGTTTGAGTTACAAGGAGAGGCTGGATAGGCTGGGACTTCTTTCACTCGAGTGTAGGATGTTGAGGGGTGACCTAACCTCACTTGCTGCGATGGTATGGTGGCTCAGTGGTTAGCATTGCTGCCTAACAGCACCAGGCACCCAGGGTTCGATTCCAGCCTCGGATGACTTTATGTGCAGAGTTTACACATTCTTTCTGTGTCTGTGTGATTTTCCTCTGGGTGCTTCGGTTTCCCCCCACATTCCAAAGATGTGCAGATTAGGTGAATTGGCCATGCTAAATTGGCTGTACTGCTCAGGGATGTGTAGGTTAGGTGCATTAGTCAGGGATAAATGTACAGTATAGGTTCAGGGAATGGGTCTGGGTGGGATACTCTTTGGAGGGTCAGCGTTGGCTGGCTGGGCCAAAGGCCTGTTTCCACACTGTAGGGATTCGATTCTATGATTCTAATAGAGGTCTATAAAACCATGGGGGTATAAATAAGGTGAAGTGCAGATGTCATTTCTCTAGGTTGGGGGAATTTCAAGACTAGGGGCTATATTTTTAAGGTGAGAGAAGAGAGATTTAAAAAAGACATGGGCAATTGTTTTTAACAGAGAGTGGTTCATGTGTGGAATGAGCTTCTAGAGGAAGTGATGGATGCAAGTACAGTTGCAATATTTTAAAGACATTTGGATAAGTACATGAATAAGAAATTTTGGAGGGATATGGGCCAAGCACAGGCAGGTGGGACTAGTTTAGTTTGGAATTATGGTTAGTATGGACTGGTTGGATCAAAGGGTCTATTTCCATGCTGTATATATCTAAGCCTCACTTTAGAATTGTACAATCCACCTTCCGTATTGGAGAGGTGAAGACATGTCGGAGTCAGCCGGGTGGAAGGGGGTGCTATCAGAACATGTGTGAGACAATGTGAAACTCAATGCCACAGTTAAAATGAATGGATGCATTTCGGGAAAAGTTGGATGTATGGAAAAAGAAAAGCTACACTGGAAGGCTGAGGTGAAGAAGAGTGGGAGGGGATTCACAAATGCTGGTACTGACCAATTGACCAAATGGCCAGGTGATAATGGATCTTGCAACAATTATGCCCTCCCACCAGTGGTGGCACTGCAGTTCCTACCCTGATGATAGGGTGTAATTACAAGTCATCAATTTACATTTTCTAAATTCAGGGTTAGTAACGTATAATGGAAAATTTAAGTTCAGGCATTAAATGTTCAATGTATAAATACTGTTGTGATTAATTAGCAATGTGGGGAGGACAGAGGTCGAGTGATTGAAACAAAAGGAGTTTTCCAAAGATACAGGTTGGATGAGGCAAGCCTGAGGATGACTATTGTGCTGCCACTGTTAGGAGACATGATGTGGAGGTGCCAGTGTTGGACTGGGGTGGACAAAGCTAAAAAGAATCACACAACACCAGGTTATAGTCCAACAGGTTTATTTGGAAGCACTAGCTTTCAGAGCGCTGCTCCTTCATCAGGTAACTAGTGGAGCAGGATCATAAGACACAGAATTTATCGCAAAAGATTAAAGTGTCATGCAACTGAAATGATATATTGAACAAACCTAGTTTGCTGTTAAGTCTTTCACCTTTTAGAATGGGTTGTAGGTTTTGGTTGATTACTATGTAAATCCCAGAACTTCTTTTAATTCACATTCTTGAGATAACTTCAGGTTTTGTAAAAATAGGTGACATCGCAGCTCAGACAATGTATTAAAAGTGAGGTTAGAGTCTGTCTGCATTCCAGTCTTGAGTCAGACTGGTTCTGTTTCCAAAGTAGGAATTTATATAATGTTACATGAATTGACTGCCTGTATGTTGTGTGCTTTTTGAGCAAAAATAGAATGTATCTGCAAATACAATTCTGCAAATGCAAATTCACTCCATAGACGTATATGTGTATGTGTCTGCATGTGAGGGAAAGAGAGAGAGAGAGAAGAGGGGAGAGAGTGTGTGAGTGTGAGTGTCATGAGAGTGTGTGTTTGAATGTGTGTGTGCTTGGTAGAGTGTGCATGAGTGTGACAGGGGATAAGCCTGTGGGAGGGTGTGCGCGTGGATATGAGTGTGGGGGTGTATGTGTGTGTGTACAAGAGAGAGTCTGCGCAAGTGTGTGAGTATGTAAGAGTGTGTGTGTGTATAGTGGGGTCACCTGTAGTGTGACATGAACCCAAGGTCCTGGTTGAGGCCATCTCCATGGGTACCGAACTTGGCCACATATACTCATGCAGACCCTCTTTGATACACACACTTTCTCTCATTCACACACAAATACACCCCCCACACTCACACCCATATGCATACCCTCTCACAGGCTTATACTCCGTCACACTCATGCACACACTCTACCAAGCATGCACACATTCAAATACACTCACATGCACACTCACACTCACATGCACACACTCACACAGTCTCTCCCCCCCTTCCCCCCTCTTCTCCCCTCCCCCCCCTCACTTGCACACACACACCTATAAGTCTATGGGGTGAATTTGCATTTGCAGAATTGTATTTGCATATACGTTCTATTTTTGTTCAAAAAGCGCACAACCTGCAGGCAGTCAATTCATGTAACATTATAAACATTCCTACTTTGGAAATAGAACTAATCTGACTCAAGACTGGGATACAGACAGACTCTGACCTCACACCTTTAATACATTGTCTGAGCTGAGATGTCACTTATTTTATAAACCCTTAGGTTATCTCAAGAATGTGACTTCAAAGAAGTTCTGTGATTTCCATATTAATAAAACGAAACCTGCAACCCATTCTCAAAGATGCAAGATCTAGGTTTGTTCATTATATCGTTTTAATTGCATAACACTGTGATCTTTTGCTATAAATCCTGCCCCACTAGTTACCTGATGAAGGAACAGTGCTCTGAAATCTCGTGCTTCCAAATAAACCTGTTGGACTATAACCTGGTGTTATGTGATTTTTAAGTGTTGGGAGAATGTAGTTACAGCATGACCTGTTTAAATGGCCAACTTCCATTAGAGACACAGGCACAGCATGCATGAGTTAACTGTGAGGAATATTGGCATAGTGCAACAACAGGAAGACTGTGCAAACATCTGTTTTTTTTTCTGTGATTTATAGAAGGTTTTGGATCTATATTAAAATTATGGACAATGGAGTATCAAGGCACTCTATTGATATTATACCCTTATATTGACAACAGCAGGTTTTAAATGTATATGTTGATCGAAATGTTTCTGGATTTGTTTTGTTTACCGTGCACTGTGACTTTCTCTTAATCTAATTTCTAGTTTGTTCCACTCTGCTTGTCCTTCCTCTGTGCTACCAATTTATTCCATTCGGTTTCTCTTGGCAAGCTTGCTTTTATTAATGGAACTAAACCCAGAATGAGGAACTAACATATGTGCATGATTTTAATCACTTGGGCAATCTGAAAAGCAGATCTTGTTGTATTTCAACAGATTGCACGTATTCTAAATCACTTCCCAATCCTAACTGGACTATCATGGCTAGTTTCTCTTGATCCTTTATTCCTCTGGTGTCCCTTCTGACTGAATGTTGCTGGGCATGAGCTCATAGAGAAGAGGAAGGCATCATGGGTAACCACCATTTTGGTGCTTGCTTTCTGATTAAACCATAGAGTTTGGTGCCAGAACTGATTGGCGTGCTTCTGAAATTTGAAAGTGTGCGTGCTTGCCCAATGGGCCAAGGATAATGAATGGCTCCCACAGAGAAATAGCCCACCAGGACTTACCACGTTAGTCTCACTGGAAAGAAAATGATGTGGGAGGAGGGATGCTGCTCATGTCGTCCATGTCTTCAGGAGAAGATGAGAGAAGACCGCAGGAATTTGAGTAACAAGTTTGTTAAATGATGTCATTGTAGAGTAAAAACATTCAGGCATGTTGACAAATGTTGGCTGCATCAGTGGCAGACAGCAATGACAAGGACTCATATTTATATAGCATGTTTATTAGTAAGATATCCCACAATGTTTTCCAGGAGTGTATATAGACTCAAAATTGATGCTAAGCCATAAAGAGGTCTTATAGATGTGGCCATTAAAAACCTAAAAAGTGTCATGAAGGACAAGGGAGATGTAGAGAGGCAAAGAGCAATAAGAGACATTCCAGAGGTTTGGTCGAGACAGTTAAAGCATGGCTACTATTGTCAAGAGATCAATATCAGTGTTAATCAAACATTCAGAACTGGAAGACATGGAGAGGTGGATGGGGGGAGACTATATGGATAAGGACAGGCAAGGCTATATAATCATTTGAAAACAAGGAAAAAGATTTTCAATTCATTGTTTACCTGTCAGTATTAGAGGGATGATGGATGAATGCTAGGATCTGGCCCGCAGACTTTTGGATGAGCTCAAGAGTGATAGATGTGAGGTTGATCACAAATGTAATGAAATAGTCAAGTCTAAAGGTGACAAAGACATAATTGAGTGAGGGTTTGAATGGAAAAACCTTGGATTCTATTGTAATGAATCAAAATGAATATGTTAAAACAGCAAACAGAAGCATGTCCCATGAATGAATTAGCGAGCAATCTTGCAAGAGATTTGGTGAGGCTTTGCACACAACCAGTGCATTTTGAGAAAATGGGTCCTCACAATATTTATCCTGAAGTATTTGTTTACACTGTGGGTATTTTTAGAAATGGGCTTATGTCAGTGAACACTGAGGCTGCTAATGGGTTCAGTTGTGGTGCTGCCACAGTCGAATAGCATGTCAGTTGCTGATGCATGAAGAATGACTTCAAAGGTGGAGATTTTATTTGCATTGACATGACCAGTCACGAGGATGGTGCCTGACAATTGGAAACATGTTAAAGACTAAATTGGAATGTCAAGAGGGAGGTGGATCAGTACTGGGTTAGGAATGAGAGTGAGGGTTACGATGCGGAGAATTAATACTTCCTGTGCTCCAAGGACACAGAGTAGAGGATGTCTGTGAAAGGGAGTTGGGCAGGGTTGAATAATAATTGTGGAGGGAAGTACTCAGAAGCTTTGCTTGATTACTTGCAATGAATAGTTCAAACACAGTTTGAGGCCATGGGCTTTAAATAATTTGGGTACAGTCCATGAAATGGTGCTTTATGGACTGTGAAAGGAGAGAGCTTTAAAGTCTAAATGCCCTTTGTAGATTCTACATTATTTTCACAATGTTCAGAAATGGTGAATTGTGCAGACATAGCATGGAGTCTGTGAAAATGAAGCAAACAGTGTTGGTTTTAGCATGGATATTCCTTATTGTCTAAATTTTGGTCTCAGAGGGAAACTTGTGGATCGCTCTGGTAGTGTGAGCAGGTTGAATTTATGATAAAATATATTATTGGATCTGAAAATATAAGGAATGCACAAAGTACTGATTCTGGTTTGATTCTGGATGGAAATGTGGATTTTCAAGGCTAACTTCTTGTTTAAGTACAAGTATATTTATAACAGTGTTAATGCATGATAATGGGGAGAATCACCATTTTGGGATTATCACTAGACTATTAATCCAGACACCCAGGTAAGGTTCTGTTTTGAATTTCTGCCATAGTAAAAATTGGAATTCAATGTTTAAAAAGTTGGAATTCAGTATCTAATGATGACTATGAAACAGTTATCAGAGGCATAAAAATATCACAAATGCCATTTAAGGAAGAAAATCTGCCATCCTCAACTGCATGCGATTCCAGACCCACAACAAAATGCCCTCTGGGTGACTAGGGAAGGGGAATAACTGGTGGCCTAACCAGCAAAACCCACATCCTATGAATGAATTTTAAAAATTATTGCCAACACTGTGGAAATTATGGGTATGTTAGGTAGAAATTACAAGATGTGTTATTGAGAAAGCTGTGTGTTTGTGATGACATTGTATAAAGTAGGTGAGGATCAGCATTGCTGATATTGTTGAATTTCAATGACATGGAGTTTGATTGTGTTAAGAGTTGTTGATATCACTGAGTGGTGTTTGCAGTTATACAATGGGAATCATGTTTGATTCATATCTATATTTGACAATGCTACACACTGTTGATAAGACAAGCAGTTTTTCATATTGTTGACAGTAATGGCAATTGTTAATTGTCCTTTTATGTATTGTGTCCTATATTCTGCATAGTTGACTGTGTGAAGTATAATTAATAGTTTTACACATTGTCAGTAGTAGATAGCGTTACATATAATTGGCAGCATTGTCTATCATTGTCGGTATTGAGTATTACTGTGTAATGTGGAAATTATAATTTTTAATTGATTACTACTAGCTATTGTTAACTGTGTCATGTATTGTCAAAAGTGCAGAGTGTAATTATAGTGTTATTTTGTTTTGCTGATGAGGGTCATGTCTGGTTACTCCTGGAGGATGGTATTAGGGCTTCTGTTTTGATTCATTGCTGTTCTTAAGGTAGTGCTCCTAAGAGGGACCAGATGTTCAAGTGCAGTGAGGATGGACACTTATCCAGAATGGCACATTGCTTGACTTTGCTACTATGGCAGTGTGGCTGTGCCAATGTTGGAGGTAGAGGTGGATGGGTTGGGTGCTGTGTTTGAACAGCAATGCATCTATAGTGTTTGTCCCTGTTGATGCTGTTATTTATTGGTGTTACTGTTCAGTATAGTTCATAGCTCAGAGCTATACATTGCGTACTTGTACGGTTATGAATGAAACACCCTGAGTGTCATAGACTCCATTTGTTTGAATATCAGGACAACAACTTGCATTTAGATAGCACCTTTAATGGAGTGAAACTATCCTGACGTACTTCGCAGAAGCATTGTCTGACAAAATTTGACAGCAAACCACAAGTCACGGTGATCCTGATTTTAAAGTTTTCAAACATTTGACAGTGATAGGACAATAATATCTCAGTAGGATAAAGGGCAGACTAAAGAGTTGGGAATAGAACGTGCTCAGATCCAGAAGAAGACATAATAAATGTTTGTTGTACTGGCACATCTTGATAGCCATCGTGTGTTGCAAAAAAATAATTAAGAAAACCTGCAAACAAATTGCACATGCCTCTGCATGCCCTGAATGATGTGTGTGGCCCTCACTATATCTGCATTGCTCCTTTTTTTAACCTTACTGTTGCTAATACTGTCACCTCTCCTCTTCTTAATGCCCTCACAGCACTGGCGTATTGTTTCTGCCACAGTTACTGGACCTATCACCCATAGTCAGGCAACATTCCCTTTCCTGGAACTTAGACTGTTGAAATCCCAATTAATAGGAATAGGGTTGAGTATTTGGCAAAGGTCAGATGGCATTGTGCTACATTTCTGTTGGTGGATTAGGCTCAGCTAATGAATGGACATGTTCAAATAGGGTTCTACTCTAGTCTACTGCTGGAAGGTGCTCCTACCAAGGTTGTGGCATGAGATGTACCTCATCACAGTACAGCATGGTCCAAGGGTAACTGCATGCAAGCAAGGGATCCTGTGGAGAGGCTGAGTGCAGTATGGCACTCCCTTGTCCCACTCCAGGGAGAATCTGTAAAGTCGGCGAGTCTCCTGTAAGACTCATTGTCATGCAGCAAGCACATCAGGCTCAGGTTATTCCAATATTTCCACCTACTGTCAGGAGGAGCAATGGAGTGTGAGCGAAGGCCAGGGTTGGAGGTGCACAGATATCTCGGAGGATTGCAGGACACAACAGAGATAGAGAGCTCTTTGAGGGATTTGATCACGAGGATGAGAATTTTAAAACTTGAGCCTTGTCAGGTCAGGAGTCCATGTTGAAAAGTGTGGCGCTGGAAAAGCACAGCCAGTCAGGCAGCATCCAAGGAGCAGGAGAATCAACGTTTTGAGCATAAGGTCTTCATCAGGAATGCCAAAGGAGATGTGGCTGTGGTAGCTGGGGGAAGGAGGAACTTTCTCTCAGGAGGCCATGTTGGTCAGCCAGCATAGAGGTCATGGGTGAAAACACATGAGCAATTTGAAAACTTGAAGAGGCAGGTGGGGGATGGACTCCCTTTACTCTGTACACATGTAATCATCATAAATAATGGTTTGACAGTCTGGTCCCGACCTGCAGAGAGAGAAAGTTTCCTTTAACGCTGAGGACAAGATTAGGTTTGATTAAGATGCCAAGATGGACACAGAAAATTAGTTCCTCTGGTGGGACAGGCCCTAAAGCATGAGGGTGCAGTGTTTAAATTGGAGCTACCCCATTCAGGGACCATAAAAGGTTTGGAAAATATAAAAGTTTCTCCACAAGAAAGGGGGAGGGAAATGAGTTGAAAATGTCAAAATGGAGATCGATAGTTTGGGTAACAGCACGAAGGATTATGCAGTATGACACTCCCTTGTCCCACTCCCAAGGGAGATGGATACCCACAATGTAATTTAAGAGCGGAACAGACTTGAGGGGCTGAATGGCCTCCTCCTGCATAATGATAATGTCCATGGTGAGTAACCTGCTGTCCAGACTATGGTGCGATGTTTGTCCTTTCAACTTGAACTGGCTTATGGAGTCAGGGACACAATAGCCCAGCATCACTCAGTGCTTTTGGGAGGAGATCCACGATCATTTTGGAGGATGGGGTTTGAACTGTCTGAGATGAATCCCTGCAGAGAGGCCAGAGGGTCCATGCTGTGGTTGACCGCCACCCCAGTGCTGTGTTCTTGCCAATTCATGATCAAATTCCCTTCCTCCAAATGACTGACCGCATGCCTGGAACTAATTCTTGGCAACTTCCCTATCCTGATCCTGTTGGGTCTGTGCCCAACGCATGTCAAGTTTTCCTAGGTCATGTTGACAAGTATAATTGTGTTGTGCCATTTTCTTTCTCTCCTGTTGGTTTCCAGCAGTGTTGGGCTGCTCAAAATGCACAGAAACTTTAACCGGTCCCACAGGACAGTTCACATCCCCTTGCTTCCCCCGGGAGTATGTTTCTGATTTAAGTTGCAAGTGGACAATCCGAGCCCCTCCTGGATTTATCATACAGTTGACCTTTCACGAGTTCGAGTTAGAGGAAGCACAAAGATGTCTGTACGACTTAGTATCAATAAACACTGGGGCTGAGCTCATAGAATTTTGCGGTGTCACGGCTAAGGGCCTCACGTTGAACTCTACGGGGAATCAAATGATTGTCACGTTCAAGACTGACTTTAGCATCCAAAAGAAAGGATTCAGGGTCTCCTACAAACAAGGTACGTGATAAAAGAAATGGCCAGTAAAAATACTTATTGCATTGTATGGCTTTTGGAAATGTTTTCTGCTGAGATTAATGCTGCATTTGAAGGGAGGCTTGAGTTTATATAGCGCCTTTGCGTACTCAGGATGTTCTATGTGCTTTATAGACAATAAAGCATTTTTGAAGAGCAGTTCATGTGGCAATGCAGGAAATGCAGCAGCCAATTTGGGTGCAGTAAGCTTGCGATGTGACACCAGGCAATCTGTTTTATTGCATTTTGCAAATCAGTCCCAGGTTTCCATTATTTATAATTCATTCATTGTAACACTTGCTTAAATTCCAGCCCAACTCATTATTATATTTTCAAGCCACCAGAGCCCCCCTCGATGAAATTCTACTCTCGCATCCATTAATCTAAACTTTGAGATATGGTCATTGATGACTTTTGCGTGGTTTCTTAATCAAACATTTCTTGAAATGGTTTGTGTTTTCTGACCAGCTGTGTTGTTTCAAACACATTCTGCATCAGATCAGAGCAGGTGTACAATTTGCAACAAGTTGAAATAAAACAATGGGAAGTCTAGCCCTTCTATATACAAACCACAAAACAAAGGACTGAATGGACCAGTGTAACATTTGACCCTGGACATTAGCAAATTGTGAATGAACTGCATGTCCAAAATGCCTTTACTAATGGGCATCAACTCAGGATAAACATGAGGTTAAAAACAAGGACTGCAAATGCTGGAAACCAGAGTCTAGATTAGACTGGTACTGGAAAAGCACAGCAGGTCAGGCAGCATCCGAGGAGCAGGAAAATCGATGTTTCGGGCAAAAGCCCTTCATCATTTCCTGATAAATGGCTTTTGCCCGAAACGTCGATTTTCCTGCTCCTCGGATGCTGCCTGACCTGCTGTGCTTTTCCAGCATCTCTATAATCTAGACTCAGGATAAACATGACACTGGGCAAGTAGAGATGGGTATTAAATGCTGGCTTTGTCAGTGGCGTCCACATCCTATTAACAATTAAAAGATAAAATAACTTTATATGATTGGTACACTTCAGCACCCAGTCGGCTTAACCAGTAATCCTTAATCTGTCTGGGTTTGTATGGGATGATGTGGGGGTGCCGGTGTTGGATGGAGTGGACAAAATTTAAAAATCACTTAACACCAGGTTATAGCCCAACAGGTTTATTTGGAAGCACTAGCTTTTGGAGCGCTGTTTCTTTATCAGGTAACTGTGGAGCAGGATCATAAGACACAGAATTTATAGCAAAAGATTAAAATATCATGCAACTGAAATTATATATTGAACAAACCTAGATTGCAGTTAAGTCTTTTACCTTTTAAAATGGGCTGCAGGTTTCAGTTCATTAATATGTATATCCCAGAACTGCTTTTATATCAATTCTTGAGATAACGTCAGGTGTTATAACATTAAGTGACATCTCAGCTCAGACAATGAATTCAATGCAGGCAGTCAATCTATGTAACATTTTATAAATTCCTACTTTAGATACAGAACCAGTCTGACTCAAGATTGGGATACAGATAGACTCTAGCCCCACTCCTTTAATAAAGCCTCATTCTATGGAACACAGTTTCAACAGATCACATAATTTTGTCTTCAGAGGCAATTCTTAACCCGAACTGAGCAAGGAGCTGGTAAACTAGATTTCCCCTTTGAATGATACATCACCAGGTTCCCATTGAACATAAGAACTAGGAACATAAGAACTAGGAGCAGGAGTAGGCCATTCAGCCCCTCGAGTCTGCTGTGCCATTTGATGTGAACGTGGCTAATCTCATCTGGACTTCAACTTCACTCCCCTGGCTGGCCCCCGTATCCTTCTAATCAATTGCAAATTAAAAATCTATCTCTTCCTTAAATTTACTCAGTGCCACAGAGTCCATTACACTGTGGTAGCGAGTTCTACAGATTCACAACATTACTCCTCATCTCTGTTTTAAATTTGCAACCCGTTATCCCAAAACTTAGACCCACTTGAGGAAACATCTTCTCTACATCTACATTGTCAATCCCCTTTAGCATCTTATATACTTTAAAGAGATCTCCACTCATTATTCTAAACTCCAGGGACAATAAGTTCATAATGTTACAACATGGGGCAGTGAACTCCTCTGTTAGTTAAACCAAACACCCAGAAAAGCTCACCTGGCCTCATAATCTGTTAAAATATGAGTGACAGAGAACTCCCAAATGCTGCTATTTAAAGAAAATAGCCTCAATTTATTTTCTAACTCTAAAATTGAACATTAAACAAAACCTGTTCACAAATTTAAGCTTCCTTTCTTTTAACTGCTTACTCTCTGACCCCAACTCTGTAACAATATGCTGTTCCAATAAGGAACTTATTAAAAAGACATCAACTTAATTTCAAAACCATACAGTCTCTGCCGTCTTCTGTGTCTTCACTCTTCTGGCCGCTGATCACCCTGGGTCATCTTCTTTCTTTTCGCTGCGAATAAGCATTTCATGAAAAAGGATAGAGAGGATTTTTTTCTGATATCTTTAAGAGCATGACGTAGGATGGACATTTAGCTCTCAAGCAGTTTCTATCTCTACGGCAGTTGCTCTCTGACCAATTTCCAGAATGTCCACCTTCTTATACTCCCCCAACATTGAATCGTGTCATTGGCAAAACAATAATTTCAAACTCAATTGGGTTTTAGTATCCTAGGGCATAACTTAAACTGATTGGTTAAATTCAAATTTTTGTCAAAACAATAGCCAAAACTCAGGTATGCATTTCACTGCCCAATGTTACATATTATCAATTTTCCAACTTACTCTGGGACTGCCACCTAGTCATATACACAGGTGCTTGTAAGTTCTCAATTCAGAATTCTCTCTCTCTTAAGGATTCAGTACATGCCTTCAACTTCATAACAATAAGATAATGCCATCCTCTCTGGAATCAATGTAATGAACCTCCTCTGAACTCTCTCGAATACAATTACATCCCTTCTCAAGTAAGTGGACTGAAATTGTATACAATACTCAAGATGCGATCTCACTAATGCCTTTAAATTGCCTTTTGCCATTCATTATTCAAGTGTCCAGCCTCACTAACAACCTTGAACAGTCTTTAAAAGAAAGCAGTGGGTCTTTTTTTTATCAAAGTTAAGCACACTGTACACCAACTCCTCTGTCCTTTGCACCCTGTTCTTAGCCAATTATTCATCCAGAATATTTAGAGTCTTGGAGTCATGGAGATGTACAGCACAGAAATAGACCCTTCAGTTCAATTTGTCTGATATTCCAACCTAATCTAGTCCCATTTGTCAGCACGTGGCCCTAATCCCTCTAAACCCTTCCTATTCATTTACCCGTCCGGATGCCTTTTTTGCAGCTATAGATTGTTACTGTATTAAACACATGTGGGAAGACCTTATGAATTATCATCATTGGCAGGTTTCCACACCTTTGTATTGAGACTTGCTCTTTCAGTAACTCTGCAGCTGAACTTTGCTCTTTTTGTTTTGCCCTTCTCCCTCTGGATTACCGTTCAGTGGCAGTCTCACTGCGGAATCAGATGCTGGTGTTGTCGAAGACCTCCCAGAAACACGCCGTTGCAGTTTCCCCTTCTATCACCATCCCAGAGCTGCGGCAGTTCACAATATGCCTGGAGGTCAGGGGAGCCAAGGAGGAGGAGAAGTGGACGTTGTTCTCATACACGGACAGCAGTGACACGGCACAGATCAGGTTCAAGAAGGAGGGCGATGACATTCACCTGGAAGTATCCGACGTGGAGTGTAACATTAGCGAGCTCTGGATTAAGCACTTCTCCGAAGAAGTGATCACTGATACTTGGCGGGAGCTGTGCCTCGCCTGGAATGGCACATCTGGCAATATCATCAGCCAAATGCAAGACAAGTACCAGCTCAACCCCTGCCCAGCATCACAGAACAAGGTCATTGCGGGCAGTGGTACCCTCTCACTGGCACCAAAAGTGACTCCAACCATAAACACCTACACGGGTGACCTCTACAACGTCCGACTGTGGAACTTCAGCATGTCCAGTCAGTCACTGCTAGACCTAACCTGTGATGAGAAAGGGAATGTTGTGGACTGGGAGAATTCGTTTTGGGATATTCCTGTTGGTGTGCTGGAACCCAACAGTGACCTGAGCTGTGGTGAGTATACTGCTAATTATTTAATGTGTTTAGGTTCTTTTTGAATCTCTTATACTGTCTTTATCTGGATGGTTCCCACGCAATAATATACTTTTCCCATTAGACCTTCAATTTCCACTTACCTCACACTCACACTCTTTCTCACACATATACACACGCTGGTATGCATATATGCGCACATTCACACAAATACACAAACACACAGATGCACAGATAGATACGCGTGCCTACAAACAAATGCGGATGTACGCAAACTGACACATATACACATGCACACACGTACATGCACACAAAGACACATGCACACACATATGTACACACGAGCACACACGCAAACACGCACACAGATACACACAAGCACACTCGCATGCGCATATATGCACACAAATGCCCACACAAAGATGCGGTCTTCAGATTATATGCTGCCTACACCCAACTACTTTATGTAGCTCCTGCCTAGTGAGATCTAATGGAAAGATAGCGTTAGAGTCTGCCCATTGGGTATGTCCCACCAGCTGCTTGACAGGGGATGACAGGGGCATTGTGGTAAAGTGAAACACTGCACAATTTCCCCGAGGATCATTGGATAATCTCCACTGCTTGCAGCAAGATACGATCAGTCAAAGCTTGTTGAAAGAAAGAGGTGACTTAGAAGGGTCAATGTTGTAGGGCCTGTGGCATGTACAGAATGTGCTGTTGTGGGCTATCCAAAGAGAAGTTATTCAGTGAGTGAGTCAGCCCACTCACAGCTCCAGTTTCATTACTCATGGCATTAGTCAGTTTGTTATCTTGAGTCAGATTCTTTTAAAACATTGTATGCACTTGTTTCTATTTTGTTGGTTCCCTGGGAAAGGGTTTCACTGGTCCGTAACATGGTCCAAGACACTTGTTCTGTTTCATGTGCAATGTGTCACTAAAGACACTGCACAGTAGAGTCATTATAAAACATGCTTTCCTTTATTGGTCAGACTATTGAGTACAGGAGTTGGGAGATCATGTTGCTGCTGTACAGGACATTGGTTAGGCCACTTTTGAAATATTGTGTACAATTCTGGTCTCCCCGCTACAAGAAGGATTTTGTGAAGCTTGAAAGGGTTCAGAAAAGATTTACAAGAATGTTGCCAGGGTTGGAGGGTTAGAGCTACAGTGAGAGGCTGAACAGGCTGGGGCTGCTTTCCCTGCAGCATCGGAGACTGAGGGGTGACCTTATAGAGGTTTACAAAATCATGATGGGCATGGCTAGAGTAAATAGACAAGGTCTTTTCCCTGAGGAGGGGGAGTCCAGAACTAGAGGGCATAGGTTTAAGGTGAGAGGGGAAAGATATAAAAGGAACCTATGGGGCAACATTTTCATGCAGAGGGGTGGTGCATGTGTGGAATGAATTGCCAGAGGAATTGGTGGAGGCTGGTACAATTGCAACATTTAAAAGGCACCTGGATGGGTACATGAACAGGAAGGATTTGGAGGGATATGGGCCAAGTGTTGGCAAATGGGACTTGATTAGGTTAGGATATCTGGTTGGCATAGATGGGTTGGACCAAAGGGTCTGTTTCCGTATTGTACATCTCTATGACTCTTTGACCCTAAATGTGTTGCAGAAGTCCTGCTCTGCTCACCCTTTGTAAACTCTCTCTCAATGTTTCCTGGAATATTTGTCATTTAGTGCAATTGTAAATGCATTACTTTTTAATATTCACTCTCATTGGAGACATCAGTTACCTCAATAACACATGAGGGGAGAGTAACTGCCCTTGGCATTGAGACAACCTTTTATTGAGCATGGCTTCAAGAATCCTCTGCGAAATTGGAGTCATTAGGAATGAGGGGAAGAAGTCTCTGCTGGTTGGAGTCACACCTGGCACATTGGAAGATGGTTGTTGGGAGTCAGTCATCTCAGCTCCAGTCCATCCCTGTAGGAGTTCCTCAGTGTAGTATCCTAGACCCAATCGCCTTCAGCTGCCTCATCAATGACTTCCCTCCATCGTAAGGTCAGAAGTGGGATGTTCAGTGATGATTACACATTGTAGGTCTACCCACAGCACATGTACTGCAGAGCAACAAAAAGGCAGCTTGCCATCACCAACTCCAGGGCAGTTAGGGAGGGCTATAAATTCTGTCCCTGCTCGTGACACCCACATCCCATGAATGAATAGAGAAAACTCCCTGTTCTTGGTTATTTTGCTCTGTAATCTGAAAGAATAGGTTCCCATCACTAAGTCCACCCCACCCTCCAGAAAGGAAGATTTCAGTTCCTCACCTGTTTCTGACTCCTTTTCAAGTGGGCATCTGAGTGGTCATCAAGGACTACTATTTGATAGGTGACCTGTAATACTGAGATTGATAAACTCCTGACATTCCATCAGAATGTGTTAGGCCCAGAATAAGACATACTGTTGGGCCCAACCTATTCACCTCAACAGAGAGACCGGAAACAGAGAGAATGCTTCCTCTTGTGGGGGACAGTATAACTACAGACCCATCGGTATAAAGCAGACAACCAAGAAATTCTATCAGGAATTCAGAACAAATGTGCTTACCCAAAGAGTGATAAGAATGCAGAACCCACTATCACAGGGAGTGGTTGGAATGAAGGATATCATTACATTTAGGATAAAGCTAGATACATAAATAAGGGGGAGGCAATAAAGGGTTAAGCTGGTAGAGATGGACGAGGAAAAATGGGAGGAAGCTTGAGAAGACCTTAGAGTGATTGGACTGAATCATCAAAGTGATATTTCATTTACTCAGAAAGAAAGAAAAAAATTGCATTTAGATAGCACCTTTCACATAATTATGGTGCTGTAATGGTTTACAGCTGATGGTATATAATAGAAGAGTAGTTAATGTGGCACACATATAAGCCAGCTCCCATAAAGAACAATGCCTTAACGCCAGGATAATGTTCTCACTGTTTAGGGTATTTTACTCTTTATAGATAGAGACTGTAAATTAGCCATGTTGATGAAGGATCATTATAAGCCAGAATGCAGAGGATAACTGCCCTACTCTTCAGATTTGTAACTATATGATCCTGTATCTCTGCCTGAGAGAGTAGACAGGGTATCAGTCGAGCGTCTCATCTGAAAGATGGCACCTCTAACAGTGAAGCACTGCCTGAGTATTGCAACAGAATGTGAGCCTAGTTTGTTCTCAAGAGTTTTGATCTCCAGCCTGGACATTCGGATTCAGAATTGGGAGTGTTGTTCACTGACTCATGCCTGCTTCTCACAAGAACCATTGTTCTGCCTGTTCTAAGTCGTGGTGCCAACTTATAGATTGTTTATACTCAGTCTTGTTTACTTACACATGGGTCTGTGGCACATTGACACTTGCCAAAGTTTGTTCAGATCAACTTGAGATTAATGTTTGATTCATCAGAGCCAATTCTAACGTAGTGCTAATGCATGTTTGGTGCTTTCTTGTGCCACTCATTAATGAAATTTCAATCCCTGGAGAGCTATCCAAGTATAATCTATAACCAGAGAACAATACCCACTATTAAGTACTGCCAATAACATTTGCTCCTCAGGCAATGACCATCTCCAACAAGAGAGAATCTTACCATGAATTTACCCTGACAATCAAAAATATTACTATCACTGAATCCTCCACTATCACCAATCTAGGGGTTATCCATTGATCAGAAACTCAACTGGACTGGCCATGTAAATACTTTGTCCACAAGAGCAGGTCAGAGGCTAGGAATCCTGCAAAGAATAACTCACCTCCTGACTCCTCAAAGCCTGTCCATCATCTACAAGGCACAAGTCGGGAGTTTGATGGAAGACTCCCCACTTGCCTGGATGGAGACAGCTCCAGTGACACTTGAGAAGCTCAACACCATCCAGGACAAAGCAGTCCACTTGGTCAGTACTGGATCAGTACCTTCAACATTCCTTGCCCCAACTATTGACCAACACAGTAGCAGCAATGTGTACCATCTCCACGATGCACTACAGCAACTCATGGATCCTTTGACATGACCACTACCATCTAGAACAACAAGGGTACAGATGCACAGGAACACCACCCTGCAAGCCAATTGGAAGCACTTGATCATTGTGTCATGTCGCACAGTCAAAAACTCTGGAGCTCCCTCCTGAAGTACACATGGACTACAGCGGTTCAAGAAGGAAGTTCATTTCTGCCTTCTCAAGATGATATTGAGTGATCCTTTCCTCTTCTGAGTGAGAGTTGCACTCCAGGTTTTACAAGTGACTGACAAGCTGAATCATCTGTCCCTAAGTACAATTACTTCCATTCTGTAGATTGGCTGTGAGCCAGGATCTTGGAGAATTATTTTACTCAATCTGTGACCCTTTGGCAGTTTCACTGATGTGGCTCATCAAGACTTAAAGTTTCTTCTGACACATAATCAAATCGGTTTGGAGGTAGGCGTCACTGAGTTAAGAAACTCAAAAAAGGTAAAACACTTGGATATATAAAGTAGCTTTTCTGACATAGATAAGCACATTAAGAGCCAATGTGTGCTTTTTTTTGACATGGGCTCCCTTTTGCAATGTAGGAAATCAGGCAATTTGCCCACAGAAAGATCCCACAAACAATGATGAAATAATTGGCCAGATCATGATCTAATGGCCTCAGACAGGGTATGAAAAGCACAAAAGAATTTCTCATATTAATGACCCATGATATAATCTCACTGTTTGAGCTGGACAGGTACAGAAAGGTCTGCATGTGGATATAAAGATCAAAAAATGAATGAATTTGAAGTGTTCAATACAGAGCAGTTAGTGAACATGCACACACATATAAACATACACCACATTGACACATACGCGCGTGCGCACACACACATACACACAAACATGCATATAAATACGGAGATATAAGCACTCATAAGTACACACAAACAAAAACATGAACATAACCACATGTGCACACACAGAAACATGTGCACTCATGAAAAAATAGAAGCACAAATACACACACTCCCACACACAAGCATGCACGTAAACACATAGGTACACAGACATGCCTGCAAACAGAAACATACACAAACATGCATGTGTCCACACACACACACACAGACTCACCCACACCTACACACAGACAGCCCCACATGTGACCATGCACACACTCAGCCCTACACACAGTTCCACATATACACACGCACATACACACAGCCCCATACATGTACCACACACACACACACTCAGCCCTACACACAGTTCCACATATACACACGCACATACACACAGCCCCATACATGTACCACACACACACACACTCAGCCCTACACACAGTCCCACTCACACACAGCCCCGCACATGACCACACACTCAGCCCTACACACAGTCCCAAACACACATACACACACATACAACCCCACACATGACCACACACACACACACACACACACACTCAGCCCTACGCACAGTCCCACACACACACACTCACACACACACAGCCCCACACATGACCACACACAAAGATACAGACCACTAACCCCCCATGCATGCACACACACACAATAATGTTCACATTTCTTCTGCCTTCTATTTATAGCATATTCTTGTCACTGTGTTTAAACTTACACATAAACAGGTTGTCGGGAGTTCTCTCTAATGTCATTATGTGTCTGTAAAGATTTCTTAACTAACATGAATTCCTCTCACTTTCACAGCTACTGCCTCACCTACCCAGATGACCATCAAACCCACCTACTGTTCAACTCCAGGTTCTGGCTGTCAAGGTAGGGCCAAGAGCAGTGTTGTCAGACTGTGACAAATTAGCCATCACGGTCTGTACTGCTTTTCTTAATATCATCTTTTATTTTAATAGGACAGATTTTCAACTGGGTCCCACTGCTCTTTAGGTTAGCTAAGAGTATCCAAGGATACCTGGGTCTCACTGACGAATGAAAGTGTCGGTGAAAGCCCCAATTATGGATGTTCTCCAGCAGCTATTACTCAAAGCAATGTCAAACCTCGATCGGGAAACTCAGGGTAAACCGTGCACTCAATCGAGAATCGTTTAACCTGTTTCCAGTAGGAGTGCCTAAACACTGAGAAGAGGAGGAGCTGAGCAGAGATTTGGTGTTTGAAGTGGCAGTTCCACGATTCTAGCTATTTCCTGGTTCTGGGACAGTTTGGATGTTTGAGGGCAGGATTCCCAGGAGGAAGGGAGGGGGAATAACAGAGAAAGAGAGAAAGGATCGTAAGCTCTTGGAAAAGTCTTTCAATCTACATGCTGTCAAAACTAAACTCTGGAAACAATTTTAACTCAGTTCTTTCAATTTGCATGATGTTCGCATTTCTTCCACCTTCTATTTGTAGCGTATTCTTGTTGTTGCGTTTAAACTTACACATAAGCAGGGTGTCAGAAGATTCCAGAAATTCCAAACCTTTCTCTAGAGAAAACAAGTATAAACAGCCTTTCATTTAACATGATCGGCTCTTAACGAGGAATACCAATGACCGGAAAATCTTGGTAGAACAACCCAGACTAGCTTTTCAAAGGGAAATTCATCAAACAAAAAAAAAATTCCACCGAATGTTACTTCAAAGAAGGAGGCCATCTTGCTTCTTGTCAACTCTGTGAGAGACAGCTATCTTGAATTTCCACAGTATCTGAGAAAGAAAAATGTTCTTTTTGAGCTTAACACTAAAATTCTATGATTTCTGTTCACAATTTGATCAAATATAGTTAGGAAATAGACTGATAAGGTTAGTGTAGCCTACCTAAACATGAGCTTTTATAAACCTTAACCCTAAGAGTTCTGATGAAGAGTCACTTGACCCAAACATTGACTCTGATTTCTCTCCAAAGGTGTTGCCAGACGTACTGAACTTTTCCAGCAATTTCTGTTTTTACTTTTGATTTACAACATCTGCAGTTCTTTCAGTTTTTGCTTTTATCAAAAGTTTGGTTAAGAATATTTGTTTATTTGAATAAACTTGTTTGGACATCTTCAGACGCACCTTGAGGGACAAATGGCCTTGAACTCAGAATTTACTGGCCTAGAAGTAGGGACAGTACCACTGCCTCACAACAACGCTATTGAGCTTTGTGAGGTGAGAGGTTAGTCAGATCTCAAACATGCCCAACAAAATTCATCTGATTGTTAAAATAAGTTTCATATTGCAAAGAAAAAATAACAATTCGGCACAGGAACAGGCCGTTCATCCCTCCAAACCTGTGCCAACACATTTTGCCCTACCATACGGAAACTTCCTTCACTTACAGGATCCTCATCCCTCTATTCCCTTCCTGTTCGTGTATCCGTCCAGGTGCTTCTTAAATGCTGCTATTGAGTCAGTTTCCATCACCACCTCTGGCAGAATGCTCCAGGCACTCACCATCCTTTGTGGAAAATTTGCTTCGTACATCTGTTTTAAACATTCTCCCACCCCACATCCTTAACCTGTGTCCCTGAATAATTGACCCCTCCAGTCTGGGAAGAAGCCTCATACTTTCCACTCTATACATGCCATTCGTCCCTCATTGAAACACCAGGGAAGACCCACCCAGTTTCCTCAAACTCCCCTCATAAGACAATCCCACCATTCTGAGGATTAATTTGGGGAACATCTGTTGGACTCTCTGTCTGACAAGCATATCCCTCCTTAGTTAAGGTGAACAATGCTCCAATCTCACCAGAAGATATAGGAGCAGAATTAGCCCATTCGGCCCATTGAGTCTCCTCCATCACTTAATCACGGTTGATATGTTTCTCAGCTCATTCAATTGCCTTCTCCTCATAACCTTTGATCCCCTTACCAAACAGCAATGAGTTCCACAGATTCACCACTATCTGGCTGAAGAAATTGCTCCTCATCTTTGTTTGAAAGGCCATCCCTTCACTCTGACGCTGTGCTCTCTCGTCCTAGTCTCTCCTACTTCACGTCCACTCTATCCCGGTCTTGTAGTATTCTGTAAGTTTCAATCAGACCTCCCCTCATCTTTCTATACTCCATTGAGTACAGACCCAAACTCCTCAAACACTCCTAATATGGTAAGCCCTTCATCCCCAGGATCATTATTGTAAACCTGTGGACTCCCTCCAAAGCCAATACATTCTACCTTAGATACGGGGCACCAAAACTGCTCACAATATTCCAAATGCGGCCTTATACAGCCTCAGCAGTACATTGGTGGTCTTGTATTCACCAAGGCTTTATACAGTAAGCACACACACTTTCTATAGAAACCGCTCAGTAAAATGCACACATTTTATTGAGGTTTGTGATAAAATTGTTACTAGCGCAACATTGGTCGATGTCTGAACAGGGAGGGGAGGGGGGTTGCATGGTCAATTGGGAGGTAAAAACAACCAGCTCAGAATTACAACAAGTTAATTGTTGCCCAGATTTTAGTGACTCTCCTACAAACATTGCTTGCTTTCTGTCTCTGTCTTGGCAGCGGTCCCAGTGAGTAGCCCACGGCCTGAGGTAGTTAAAAGCCTTGTCTCTTTGTGTTGTCGCTGTCTGTGTATTTTCCCCTGTGGTCCGATTGACATGAGGCCATTGTATGCACGGGCATTGTTCGGCAGCCTGGCTGCTGCCCTGTCTTGTTGAGCGAATGACTAATGGTTCAAATCAAACAATGTATCAGAGGAGGTCAATCAGCCACTAAACCATCGTGATTACGAGGTTTAGCTGACATCTTATCACCAAATAGGTGTGACAGGAAAGCTGGAACATTAGAACTCAGAGCAGGAGTAGTCCATTCAGCCCTTCTACCCTGCTCTGACATCATGGCTGATCTCATCTTCGCCACAACTCCATTTTCCTACCCACTCCCCATAACCCTTCTACCCATTACTCATGAAGAATCTTAAATTTAATCCCAGCATCCACCACATTCTAGGGGAGTGAATTCCACAGATTCACTACCCTTTGAGAGAAGTAATTTCCCCTTATCTCTTTTAAATCTGCTACCCCTTATCCGAAAGCTATGACTTCTCATTCTAAATTGCCCCACATGCAATCTCCATCTACTGTGTCAATTCCCTTTGGCATGTTATATACTTCAATTAAACCTCCCACTCATTCTCCTAAACTCCAGAGAGTATTGGTCTAAACTGCTCAATCTCTCTTCCTAAACCAAGCCTTTCATCTCTGGAATTAATCTCATGAATCTTCTTTGAACTGCCTCCAATGCAATTATATCCTTCCTCAAGGAACAGGACCAAAGCTGTGCAATACTCCAAGTGCGGTCTCATCAATGCCTTGTCATTAGACCAACCAGGCTACTGGAGGAGTTGTTTCAGAAAGAAGCATTTGTCCAAACAAGATAGTTGGATATCACTCCTTACCTTTGCAAATTCCTCTTGGAATTCTGAGCAGTTGCCACTATTGACATAAATTTTTAAGCCTTTTAAACTGGCAGGTACACAGGAAAGTAAAATGTATCACTGAAAGCAGAAATGAATCTCTTTATGACCTTAAATATGTTCAATAGATCTCTTGCTGCTGATTGTCGTCAACTCTTTGAGAGTCATCTTTTCATTCCCCTCTCGGATCGACTTAAATCTTAACTGGGGTTCCAGAGGCGAGGTAAAAATCCTTGCCCACTGGCAGAAACTCTGCTTTGTAACAAAACCCGTACAACAACAACACCCATATCTTATATTTTACACATGGTGGAACAAAGCATCCCCAAGGTCTACTGTGGGAACATTACCAAACAAAATTTGATACCAAGTCATGTTTTCTGACCACTGGCCAGGAGCTTGGTCCCAGAGGTGGGTTCGAAGAACTGTCCTAAAAGAGAACAGTGAAGTAGAGAATTGGAGAAGCTTAGAATTCCAGAGTTTAGGACCTCTGTAGGTGAATGTTGGAACTGTTGAAAAATTGGTGATAATGCAGAGGCAAGCCTTAGCACATGATAAACATCTCAGAGGGTTTTGGGGCTGGGGAAATAGTTGAGGAGGGGAAGTTGTATGGGGCTAAGGAGTAATTGGAAAGTTTGTATTGGACATGCAACACCTTACTGCTAGGAGGTATGAATGTGTTATCGTTCATTCAGGGAGTCCAAGTTGCTGAGGTAATGTTTACTTTTTAACGAACACTTTGTGACCCAGGGTGATGGTCGAAGCTTCAAGTTTCTCCCCAGCACATGGTTGACCAGGGATCTCTCTCACCTGCTATTGGCGTGTGTTGGAAGGATTTACAGGTGGATAACCAGCTTGCTTGGCTGTGTTATGTATGAATTTCCTGGCCCACCTGGAGTATGTTAGGGTCCCCGAGGGCCTGGCTCAGAGGCAATTACGCTCACCACTGTCCTGTAAGCTGTCCTTATTATCTAATACTTCTGTTTAGAAACAGAAATAAATGAAGAAAGGGATCTCACTCACACTGGCAAGTTTTTATTCTTGCATTTCTGGTAAGGCTGGCATTTGTTAGCCACCCCCTAGTTTGCCATTGAAAAGGGAGAGGTGGGTTTGAATGGTTTGATCCAATGGAATGGCCGTTGTAGAGGACCTCAGTGTAAGACTGGCTTTATACTGGGGTTAACCGAGGTTAGGATGGTCAGTTTCCTGTTGTGGAGCCAGTAAGATTGGGAAAAAGTTCGGCTGGGTGGAAGAGGCGATAGCTGGATTTGGGTTGGGGTCCAAATGTGCCACTGTTTAACTCAGGGTTCCATAGGTCAATGAGTTCTGATGGTGAATGTTATTGCACTGAACCCAGTTTCCTGAGGGCTAAAGTTCAAACCCTGATGATTAGATTAGATTACATTACAGTGTGGAAACAGGCCCGTTGGCCCAACAAGTCCACACCGACCCGCCGAAGCGCAACCCACCCATACCCCTACATTTTACCCCTTACCTAATAGTGCGGGCAATTTAGCATGGCCAATTCACCTGACCTGCACATCTTTGGACTCTGGGAGGAAACTGGAGCACCCGGAGGAAACCCACGCAGACACGGGGAGAACGTGCAAACTCCACACAGTCAGTCGCCTGAGGCGGGAATTGAACCCGGGTCTCTGGCGCTGTGAGGCAGCAGTGCTAACCACTGTGCCACCGTGCCGCCCAAAGGTCATCTGATCCAGTATGCCATGAGCTTGTCCCAAAATCAAACTGACTTGCTTTAACACCCTTCAAGAAGCACTTTGCTGATATGTAAAACTGTGGAGTTATACATATCTGTGACTGCTGCACTGAGGTGTCAGCTTAGATTACGTATTCAAGAGCAGCACAACCATCCAAACTCAGGGGGGGGGACATTGCTCCCACTGGAACAAGGCCAACCTGAATGGCTCACAATGGCCAAATCCATAATCTGTATGAAATAGCAACGTTTATGGGGCAAAGGGAGGTTTTGTACTTTTTGATGATGATTGATTATGAGTTCTGTTCAGTCGTGGTGTGCAATGACAAACTCCTTCATTTCGCCTGAACTAACCTGCAGCCACCTGCATGTTTCTTCCTTATCTTGTTACCAGTGACCACACCATCCCATTTCAGCACTAGTATCACTAACACGCATGGTACTAACAGCCCTGAGCCCTCCACTGCTGGTAAGCAAACCTTGTTTTACTCATTTTGTTATTATTTTGAGATATCTCAAGTTATCAATTACTCTGTGCACAGTTGTTATGGGGAAAGCTGTGGTAAGGATGTTGTGGTGTAATGATACCCTCCTACCACTGGTGGTGATGCAGTTCATCTACCAAGAGAAGGGTTCAATGACAGTGTGTCATGTTTATATATACAGCTCCCTTTATAAATGAGCACATAGTTATTTATGATAGAAAATTCCAAAAGAAAACATATGCAGTCGTCAAATGAAAATTATTTGACACTTACGAAACTAGAATAGCATTTTGCACAAAAAATATATTAAATCCAATTGGGCTGTTATATAGTGGAATCCATTATGAATCAATGCATTACAAATTTATTTAAAGTGTGGAGGTTTCATGAGCCCCTCCCAGAAAAGGTCAATCTTTATTTCAATCTTCATTTTTCTAGTTCAAAATTGTTTCATTTTTCAGGTCCCAATACCTGCTTTATAATGGACTTCCACTGCATAAATTCTTAAATAATTATTTGTGATATATGATACACCATAGTTTGGCATATTATGGCATGTTACAACAAGGTAACATATAAGCTTTACAATATGCAATTATAGTACGCAGTAATACAGAAATACTCTTGTACTGTCTCAATGGAGTGAATGGCCTCTATCCAAGCCATTATGACTCTCTAACTGTATATTGCAATGTGTGATGTGGAGCCATTGGGAGAATCCCAGATGGACAGGCAGCTCTACAAATCCGTCTTTTAAAAAAACCCAGAGGAGTTTCCTGATAGAATAGTTTCTGTATACAGTTGAGTTTAAAGAGGATTGCAAAGGGGAAAATCTTCCTTATTGGGAGAGAGGGTGATTTAAATTTCCTGAACTGGATAACGGGTCGTGATTTTTTTGCTCTAAAACAACTGTGAGAGGCCGAATGGCCTCTGTCTGTGCTGTGAGTTTTTGTGAGTGTATAATTCGAATGGGCTTTTGTGGAACCAAAGAGCAGATCAAACTATGGAAATTTGTAGCTCCCTAATATGCTCTGAATGAATGATTGCTTAAGTCAATTGAACCACAGGCACAGGAGTAGAAGTAGGCTATTCAGCCCATTGAGTCAAGTCCGTCGTTCAATGGCTGATCTGATAATCATCAACTCCACTTTCCTACCTTATCCTCCTAATCCCTGATGCCCTTTTGAAATCTGTCAACCTCAGCCTTGAGTATCCTCAGTGACCCCAACTCAACAGCCATCTGCGGGGGAGAATGAGAGGAAAACATTCCTCATCTCGGCCTTCAATGGGTGACTCCTTGCTTGCTTGAGTATCCTCTGGTAGAGCGAGGGAAACCATCTTTCTACAAGCCATTGGGAGAATCCCAGATGGACAGGCGGCTCTACAAATCCGTTTTAAAAAAAAACCCAGGGGGAGTTTCCTTTGCGAAATCGAGAATCTGAAGTTTCCTCCTCTGGGTTTAAGTGAACGAGGCAATGCCTCCCTCTGCGGGGGGAGACAGCAAACACCTCTCACAGACAATGTCACAGAACTGCTACACCTGAGAACTCTGAGGTCACAGCCTTTGGAGGCTGCTTAACATGTTAAGAGGTCTCCCTTAGCATCTCAAGACTCTTTAAATGAAGAAATTGGAGCCAATCATTTCCATTTTTCTTTTGATGTTGCCCATCAGGCTGTTGAATGTACATCCGCACATCACTTGGTTGAGTCACTGCCCCAGGGACTGTGTCATTCCTTCCTGCCATCTTATCTCCACAATGCCTGGGTAGTGCACAGGACCATGGGTCAAAGGTCAGAGGTTAAAAATGGACAATTTCACAGAGTCACCATCAGAGAGCACCAGTTGATAACCATGTTGCTGACAGTGAAAGTGTTTATTGCTATTGAATAAATACTAGATTCACCAGGGAACAGTAATCACAGCCAAGATGCTATCCAGTAACATTTCACTGCTTCATGGTTCAAGGGGTTTGAGGATTAGTGGGAAGGGGACAGAGTTTCGTTTTTGGAAGCCGTGTGTTCAATATTTTACATTTGCTTGCATCACAAAGGCACAAACCCTCCACTCTCGGAAATCACATCGCCAGGAACGACAGAACCTGCGGCACCCAGTAAGTCCCTGGAATTTTTGCACTTTAATACAGTAATTGTAAATAGCTACATGTGGAGAATAGGCTGGCTGTGCAACTGCCTCAGGTGTCAGTGTCTCGTCCAGTCATGTGTAAGAGCTTGCATCGATATAGCGTCGTCTTCCCACCACAGTGACGTGCTCTACAGTCCGTTAATGTAGCCACTGCTGCAATAGTTGGAACGCAGCCAACAATTTGCAAGTCTCCATAAACATACAAATCTTCTCAAAACTCGCTATAAACATTGGGTTGATGACTAGGTAATCTTTATGGTGGTGTGATTTAAATGTCAAACAATGGCTTGGACGCAAAGGCTAACTCCGTCACTGCTATTTGAGCTAACACCAAGAGATTTTATACATTAATCTGAGTCCCTGCCTGGCCAATAATATTAATGTCTCATCTGAACATTGCCATCTTCCACAGTGCTGAATTGAAGTATTAACCTAGATTTTATATTTAAGAGCTTGAGGTTACAATTGGATCTAGAGTAATGAAGTGGCTGTTTTTGACAGGGGACCAAAGGGCCTTTTTCTGTGCTGCAGACTTCACTGAATCTGAGGTGGGAATCAAACCCATGGCCTTCTAGCTTAGAGACAAATAAGCAACCATCAGAGCCAGAAATCAGACCTGGTATCGAGTACAAGAGTTGGCAAGTCACGTGTTATAGTTGTACAAGACTTTGATTCGGCCACATTTGGAATACTGCGTACAGTTCTGGTCGCCACATTACCAAAAGGATGTGGATGCTTTGGGGAGAGTGCAGAGGAGATTCACTAGGAAGTTGCCTGGTGTAGAGGGTGCTAGCTATGAGGAGAGATTGAGTAGATTAGGATTATTTTTATTAGAAAAACAGAGGTTGAAAAAGGAACCTGATTGAGGGCTACAAAATCATGAGAGGGATAAACAAGGTGGATGGCAAGAAGCTTTTTTCCCCAGAGTGGGGGACTCAATTACCAGGGGTCACATGTTCAAGGTGAAAGGGGAAAGATTTAAGGGAGATATGTGTGGAACATTCTTTATGCTGAGGGTGGTAGGTGGCTGGAACACCTTGCCAGCGGCGGTGGTAGAGACAAGCACGATAGCGTCATTTAAGATGTATCTAGACAGATACATGAATGGGCAGGGAGCAGAAGGATACAGACCTTTAGAAAGGAGGCAACAGGTTTAAATACCGGATCTGGATCAGCGCAGGAGGGCTGAAGGGCCTGTTCTTGTGCTGTAACTTCCTTTGTTCTTTGAAATGGAAGGTACATGACTGAGACCATACCTTGAGGCCAATTATTAAGTATTTTGCTTGAAGACAGGGAGATTGGGAAGCTGAGATTCTTAAAGGGTTGAGTTGGCTCCAAAGACAGAGATAACAACAATGAAAGGCTGACTCACGGGTCTGGATGTCTCTTGGTAACAGGCTTCGTGACGATGGAATTGATGGACTGCTTACTCATTGGGAAGGGCTGGGATACTTATTGCTACCTTCAAGGTAGCCAAAGTCTCATAATGAGAAGTGCTGTCCCGGTCAGACAAACTATGAGAAACGCAGTCCCAGTCAAACAATGAGAAGCGCCGTCCCAGTCAGACAAACAATGAGTAGTGCAGTCCCAGTCAGAAAACAATGAGAAGCGCAGTCCCAGTCAGACAAACAATGAGTAGCGCAGTCCCAGTCAAACAATGAGTAGCGCAGTCCCAGTCGGACGAAGAATGAGAAGCGCAGTCCCAGTCAAACAATGAGAAACGCAGTCCCAGTCAGACAAACAATGAGTAGCGCAGTCCCAGTCAGACAAACAATGAGTAACGCAGTCCCAGTCAAACAATGAGTAGCGCAGTCCCAGTCGGACGAAGAATGAGAAGCGCCATCCCAGTCAAACAATGAGTAGCGCAGTCCCAGTCAGACAAACAATGAGAAGCGCCGTCCCAGTCAAACAATGAGAGACGCCGTCCCAGTCAGACAAACAATGAGTAGCGCAGTCCCAGTCAGACAAACAATGAGAAGCGCAGTCCCAGTCAGACAAACAATGAGTAGTGCAGTCCCAGTCAAACAATGAGTAGCGCAGTCCCAGTCGGACGAAGAATGAGAAGCACAGTCCCAGTCAAACAATGAGTAGCGCATTCCCAGTCAGACAAACAATGAGAAGTGCCGTCCCAGTCAGACAAACAATGAGAAGCGCCGTCCCAGTCAGACAAACAATGAGTAGCGCAGTCCCAGTCAGACAAACAATGAGTAACGCAGTCCCAGTCAAACAATGAGTAGCGCAGTCCCAGTCGGACGAAGAATGAGAAGCGCCGTCCCAGTCAAACAATGAGTAGCGCATTCCCAGTCAGACAAACAATGAGAAGCGCCGTCCCAGTCAAACAATGAGAAGCGCCGTCCCAGTCAAACAATGAGAAGTGCCGTCCCAGTCAGACAAACAATGAGAAGCGCCGTCCCAGTCAGACAAACAATGAGAAGCGCCGTCCCAGTCAAACAATGAGAAGCGCCGTCCCAGTCAAACAATGAGAAGCGCCGTCCCAGTCAGACAAACAATGAGTAGCGCAGTCCCAGTCAGACAAACAATGAGAAGCGCCGTCCCAGTCAAACAATGAGAAGCGCCGTCCCAGTCAAACAATGAGAAGTGCCGTCCCAGTCAGACAAACAATGAGTAGTGCAGTCCCAGTCAGACAAACAATGAGAAGCGCCGTCCCAGTCAGACAAACAATGAGAAGTGCAGTCCCAGTCAGACAAACAATGAGAAACGCAGTCCCAGTCAGACAAACAATGAGTAGCGCAGTCCCAGTCAGACAAACAATGAGTAGTGCAGTCCCAGTCAAACAATGAGTAGCGCTGTCCCAGTCAGACAAATAATGAGAAGCGCCGTCCCAGTCAAACAATGAGTAGCGCAGTCCCAGTCAGACAAACAATGAGAAGTGCCGTCCCAGTCAGACAAACAATGAGAAGCACAGTCCCAGTCAGACAATGAGTAGCGCAGTCCCAATCAGACGAAGAATGAGAAGCGCAGTCCCAGTCAAACAATGAGTAGCACAGTCCCAGTCAGACAAACAATCAGAAATGCAGTCCCAGTCAGACAAACAATGAGAAGCGCCGTTCTAGTCAGACAAACAATGAGAAGCGCCGTCCCAGTCAGACAATGAGAAGCGCCGTCCCAGTCAGACAAATAATGAGTAGAGCAGTCCCAGTCAGACAAACAATGAGAAGCGCAGTCCCAGTCAAATAATGAGTAGCGCAGTCCCAGTCAGAAAAACAATGAGAAGCGCCGTTCTAGTCAGACAAACAATGAGAAGCGCAGTCCCAGTCAGACAAACATTGAGTAGCGCAGTCCCAGTCAGACAATGAGAAGCGCCGTTCCAGTCAGACAAACAATGAGAAGCGCAGTCCCAGTCAGACAATGAGAAGCGCCGTCCCAGTCAGACAAATAATGAGTAGTGCAGTCCCAGTCAGACAAACAATGAGAAGCGCAGTCCCAGTCAGACAAGCAATGAGTAGCGCAGTCCCAATCAGACAAACAATGAGAAATGCCATCCCAGTCAGACAAACAATGAGAAGCGCAGTCCCAGTCAGATAAACAATGAGAGACACCATCCCAGTCAAACAATGAGAACCGCAGTCCCAGTCAGACAAACAATGAGAAACGCCATCCCAGTCAGACAAACAATGAGAAACACAGTCCCAGTCAGACAAACAATGAGTAGCGCAGTCCCAGTCAGACAAACAATGAGAAGCACAGTCCCAGTCAGACAAACAATGAGAAACGCCGTCCAAGTCAGTCAAACAATGAGAAGCGCCGTCCCAGTCAAACAATGAGAAGCGCCGTCCCAGTCAGACAAACAATGAGTAGCGCAGTCCCAGTCAGACAAACAATGAGAAGCGCAGTCCCAGTCAGACAAACAATGAGAAGCGCAGTCCCAGTCAGACAAACAATGAGAAGTGCAGTCCCAATCAGACAAACAATGAGTAGCGCAGTCCCAGTCAGATAAACAATGAGTAGCGCAGACCCAGTCAGACAAACAATGAGAAGCGCCGTCACAGTCAGACAAACAATGAGTAGCGCCGTCCCAGTCAGACAAACAATGAGAAGCGCCGTCCCAGTCAGACAAACAATGAGTAGTGCAGTCCCAGTCAAACAATGAGTAGCGCTGTCCCAGTCAGACAAATAATGAGAAGCGCCGTCCCAGTCAAACAATGAGGAGCGCAGTCCCAGTCAGACAAACAATGAGAAGTGCCGTCCCAGTCAAACAATGAGGAGCGCAGTCCCAGTCAGACAAACAATGAGAAGTGCCATCCCAGTCAGACAAACAATGAGAAGCACAGTCCCAATCAGACAATGAGTAGCGCAGTCCCAATCAGACGAAGAATGAGAAGCGCAGTCCCAGTCAAACAATGAGTAGCGCAGTCCCAGTCAGACAAACAATCAGAAATGCAGTCCCAGTCAGCCAAACAATGAGAAGCGCCGTCCCAGTCAGACAATGAGAAGCGCCGTCCCAGTCAGACAAATAATGAGTAGCGCAGTCCCAGTCAGACAAACAATGAGAAGCGCAGTCCCAGTCAAATAATGAGTAGCGCAGTCCCAGTCAGACAAACAATGAGAAGCGCCGTTCCAGTCAGACAAACAATGAGAAGCGCAGTCCCAGTCAGACAAACATTGAGTAGCGCAGTCCCAGTCAGACAATGAGAAGCGCCGTTCCAGTCAGACAAACAATGAGAAGCGCCGTCCCAGTCAGACAAACAATGAGAAGCGCCGTCCCAGTCAGACAAATAATGAGTAGCGCAGTCCCAGTCAGTCAAACAATGAGAAGCGCCGTCCCAGTCAGACAAACAATGAGAAGCGCAGTCCCAGTCAGATAAACAATGAGAAGCGCCGTCCCAGTCAAACAATGAGAAGCGCCGTCCCAGTCAGACAAACAATGAGAAGTGCAGTCCCAGTCAGACAAACAATGAGAAGCGCAGTCCCAGTCAGACAAACAATGAGAAGTGCAGTCCCAATCAGACAAACAATGTGTAGCGCCGTCCCGGTCAGACAAACAATGAGTTGCGCCGTCCCAGTCAGACAAACAATGAGAAGCGCCGTCCCAGTCAGACAAACAATGAGAAGCGCCGTCCCAGTCAGACAATGAGAAGCGCTGTCCCAGTCAGACAAATAATGAGAAGCGCCATCCCAGTCAAACAATGAGAAGTGCCGTCCCAGTCAGACAAACAATGAGTAGTGCAGTCCCAGTCAGACAAACAATGAGTAGCGCAGTCCCAGTCAGACAAACAATGAGAAACGCCTTCCCAGTCAGACAAACAATGAGAAACGCAGTCCCAGTCAGACAAACAATGAGTAGCGCCGTCCCAGTCAGACAAACAATGAGTAGTGCAGTCCCAGTCAGACAAACAATGAGTAGCGCCGTCCCAGTCAAACAATGAGTAGCGCAGTCCCAGTCAGACAAACAATGAGAAGCGCCGTCCCAGTCAAACAATGAGTAGCGCAGTCCCAGTCAGACAAACAATGAGAAGTGCCGTCCCAGTCAGACAAACAACGAGAAGCGCCGTTCTAGTCAGAAAAACAATGAGAAGCGCCGTCCCAGTCAGACAATGAGAAGCGCCGTCCCAGTCAGACAAATAATGAGTAGCGCAGTCCCAGTCAGACAAACAATGAGAAGCGCAGTCCCAGTCAAATAATGAGTAGCGCAGTCCCAGTCAGACAAACAATGAGAAGCGCCGTTTCAGTCAGACAAACAATGAGAAGCGCAGTCCCAGTCAGACAAACATTGAGTAGCGCAGTCCCAGTCAGACAATGAGAAGCGCCGTTCCAGTCAGACAAACAATGAGAAGCGCAGTCCCAGTCAGACAATGAGAAGCGCCGTCCCAGTCAGACAAACAATGAGAAGTGCCGTCCCAGTCAGACAAACAACGAGAAGCGCCGTTCTAGTCAGAAAAACAATGAGAAGCGCCGTCCCAGTCAGACAATGAGAAGCGCCGTCCCAGTCAGACAAATAATGAGTAGCGCAGTCCCAGTCAGACAAACAATGAGAAGCGCAGTCCCAGTCAAATAATGAGTAGCGCAGTCCCAGTCAGACAAACAATGAGAAGCGCCGTTTCAGTCAGACAAACAATGAGAAGCGCAGTCCCAGTCAGACAAACATTGAGTAGCGCAGTCCCAGTCAGACAATGAGAAGCGCCGTTCCAGTCAGACAAACAATGAGAAGCGCAGTCCCAGTCAGACAATGAGAAGCGCCGTCCCAGTCAGACAAATAATGAGTAGTGCAGTCCCAGTCAGACAAACAATGAGTAGTGCAGTCCCAGTCAGACAAACAATGAGAAGCGCAGTCCCAGTCAGACAAACAATGAGAAGCGCAGTCCCAGTCAGATAAACAATGAGAGACACCATCCCAGTCAAACAATGAGAAGCGCAGTCCCAGTCAGACAAACAATGAGAAATGCCATCCCAGTCAGACAAACAATGAGAAACACAGTCCCAGTCAGACAAACAATGAGTAGCGCAGTCCCAGTCAGTCAAACAATGAGAAGCGCCGTCCCAGTCAGACAAACAATGAGAAGCGCAGTCCCAGTCAGACAAACAATGAGAAGCGCCGTCCCAGTCAAACAATGAGAAGCACAGTCCCAGTCAGACAAACAATGAGTTGCGCAGTCCCAGTCAGACAAACAATGAGAAGCGCAGTCCCAGTCAGACAAACAATGAGAAGTGCAGTCCCAATCAGACAAACAATGAGTAGCGCAGTCCCAGTCAGATAAACAATGAGTAGCGCAGACCCAGTCAGACAAACAATGAGAAGCGCCGTCCCAGTCAGACAAACAATGAGTAGCGCCGTCCCAGTCAGACAAACAATGAGAAGCGCCGTCCCAGTCAGACAAACAATGAGTAGTGCAGTCCCAGTCAAACAATGAGTAGCGCTGTCCCAGTCAGACAAATAATGAGAAGCGCCGTCCCAGTCAAACAATGAGTAGCGCAGTCCCAGTCAGACAAACAATGAGAAGTGCCGTCCCAGTCAGACAAACAATGAGAAGCACAGTCCCAGTCAGACAATGAGTAGCGCAGTCCCAATCAGACGAAGAATGAGAAGCGCAGTCCCAGTCAAACAATGAGTAGCACAGTCCCAGTCAGACAAACAATGAGTAGCGCAGTCCCAGTCAGACAAACAATCAGAAATGCAGTCCCAGTCAGACAAACAATGAGAAGTGCCGTTCTAGTCAGACAAACAATGAGAAGCGCCGTCCCAGTCAGACAATGAGAAGCGCCGTCCCAGTCAGACAAATAATGAGTAGCGCAGTCCCAGTCAGGCAAACAATGAGAAACGCAGTCCCAGTCAAATAATGAGTAGCGCAGTCCCAGTCAGACAAACAATGAGAAGCGCCGTTCCAGTCAGACAAACAATGAGAAGCGCAGTCCCAGTCAGACAAACATTGAGTAGCGCCGTCCCAGTCAGACAAACAATGAGTAGCGCTGTCCCAGTCAGACAAATAATGAGAAGCGCCGTCCCAGTCAAACAATGAGTAGCGCAGTCCCAGTCAGACAAACAATGAGAAGTGCCGTCCCAGTCAGACAAACAATAAGAAGCACAGTCCCAGTCAGACAATGAGTAGCGCAGTCCCAATCAGACGAAGAATGAGAAGCGCAGTCCCAGTCAAACAATGAGTAGAACAGTCCCAGTCAGACAAACAATGAGTAGCGCAGTCCCAGTCAGACAAACAATCAGAAATGCAGTCCCAGTCAGACAAACAATGAGAAGTGCCGTTCTAGTCAGACAAACAATGAGAAGCGCCGTCCCAGTCAGACAATGAGAAGCGCCGTCCCAGTCAGACAAATAATGAGTAGCGCAGTCCCAGTCAGACAAACAATGAGAAGCGCCGTTCCAGTCAGACAAACAATGAGTAGCACAGTCCCAGTCAGACAAACAATGAGTAGCGCAGTCCCAGTCAGACAAACAATCAGAAATGCAGTCCCAGTCAGACAAACAATGAGAAGTGCCGTACCAGTCAGACAATGAGAAGTGCCGTTCTAGTCAGACAAACAATGAGAAGCGCAGTCCCAATCAGGCAAACAATGAGAAACGCAGTCCCAGTCAGACAAATAATGAGTAGCGCAGTCCCAGTCAGACAAACAATGAGAAGCGCCGTTCCAGTCAGACAAACAATGAGAAGCGCAGTCCCAGTCAGACAAACATTGAGTAGCGCCGTCCCAGTCAGACAAACAATGAGTAGTGCAGTCCCAGTCAAACAATGAGTAGCGCTGTCCCAGTCAGACAAATAATGAGAAGCGCCGTCCCAGTCAAACAATGAGTAGCGCAGTCCCAGTCAGACAAACAATGAGAAGTGCCGTCCCAGTCAGACAAACAATGAGAAGCACAGTCCCAGTCAGACAATGAGTAGCGCAGTCCCAATCAGACGAAGAATGAGAAGCGCAGTCCCAGTCAAACAATGAGTAGCACAGTCCCAGTCAGACAAACAATGAGTAGCGCAGTCCCAGTCAGACAAACAATCAGAAATGCAGTCCCAGTCAGACAAACAATGAGAAGTGCCGTTCTAGTCAGACAAACAATGAGAAGCGCCGTCCCAGTCAGACAATGAGAAGCGCCGTCCCAGTCAGACAAATAATGAGTAGCGCAGTCCCAGTCAGGCAAACAATGAGAAACGCAGTCCCAGTCAAATAATGAGTAGCGCAGTCCCAGTCAGACAAACAATGAGAAGCGCCGTTCCAGTCAGACAAACAATGAGAAGCGCAGTCCCAGTCAGACAAATAATGAGTAGCGCAGTCCCAGTCAGACAAATAATGAGTAGCGCAGTCCCAGTCAGTCAAACAATGAGAAGCGCCGTCCCAGTCAGACAAACAATGAGAAGCGCAGTCCCAGTCAGACAAACAATGAGAAGCGCCGTCCCAGTCAAACAATGAGAAGCGCCGTCCCAGTCAGACAAACAATGAGAAGCGCAGTCCCAGTCAGACAAACAATGAGAAGCACAGTCCCAGTCAGACAAACAATGATAAGTGCAGTCCCAATCAGACAAACAATGTGTAGCGCAGTCCCAGTCAGACAAACAATGAGTAGCGCCATCCCAGTCAGACAAACAATGAGAAGCGCCGTCCCAGTCAGACAAACAATGAGAAGCGCCGTCCCAGTCAGACAATGAGAAGCGCTGTCCCAGTCAGACAAATAATGAGAAGCGCCGTCCCAGTCAAACAATGAGAAGCGCCGTCCCAGTCAGACAAACAATGAGTAGTGCAGTCCCAGTCAGACAAACAATGAGTAGCGCAGTCCCAGTCAGACAAACAATGAGAAACGCCTTCCCAGTCAGACAAACAATGAGAAACGCAGTCCCAGTCAGACAAACAATGAGTAGCGCCGTCCCAGTCAGACAAACAATGAGTAGTGCAGTCCCAGTCAGACAAACAATGAGTAGCGCAGTCCCAGTCAGAGAAACAATGAGAAACGCCTTCCCAGTCAGACAAACAATGAGAAACGCCTTCCCAGTCAGACAAACAATGAGAAGCGCCGTCCCAGTCAAACAATGAGTAGCGCAGTCCCAGTCAGATAAACAATGAGTAGCGCAGACCCAGTCAGACAAACAATGAGAAGCGCCGTCCCAGTCAGACAAACAATGAGTAGCGCCGTCCCAGTCAGACAAACAATGAGAAGCGCCGTCCCAGTCAGACAATGAGTAGTGCAGTCCCAGTCAAACAATGAGTAGCGCTGTCCCAGTCAGACAAATAATGAGAAGCGCCGTCCCAGTCAAACAATGAGTAGCGCAGTCCCAGTCAGACAAACAATGAGAAGTGCCGTCCCAGTCAGACAAACAATGAGAAGCACAGTCCCAGTCAGACAATGAGTAGCGCAGTCCCAATCAGACGAAGAATGAGAAGCGCAGTCCCAGTCAAACAATGAGTAGCACAGTCCCAGTCAGACAAACAATGAGTAGCGCAGTCCCAGTCAGACAAACAATCAGAAATGCAGTCCCAGTCAGCCAAACAATGAGAAGTGCCGTTCTAGTCAGACAAACAATGAGAAGCGCCGTCCCAGTCAGACAATGAGAAGCGCCGTCCCAGTCAGACGAATAATGAGTAGCGCAGTCCCAGTCAGACAAACAATGAGAAGCGCAGTCCCAGTCAAATAATGAGTAGCGCAGTCCCAGTCAGACAAACAATGAGAAGCGCCGTTCCAGTCAGACAAACAATGAGAAGCGCAGTCCCAGTCAGACAAACATTGAGTAGCGCAGTCCCAGTCAGACAATGAGAAGCGCCGTTCCAGTCAGACAAACAATGAGAATCGCCGTCCCAGTCAGACAAACAATGAGAAGCGCAGACCCAGTCAGACAAACAATGAGAAGCGTCGTCCCGGTCAGACAAACAATGAGTAGCGCCGTCCCAGTCAGACAAACAATGAGAAGCGCCGTCCCAGTCAGACAAACAATGAGAAGCACCGTCCCAGTCAGACAATGAGAAGCGCTGTCCCAGTCAGACAAACAATGAGAAGCGCCGTCCCAGTCAAACAATGAGAAGCGCCGTCCCAGTCAGACAAACAATGAGTAGTGCAGTCCCAGTCAGACAAACAATGAGTAGCGCAGTCCCAGTCAGAGAAACAATGAGAAACGCCTTCCCAGTCAGACAAACAATGAGAAACGCAGTCCCAGTCAGACAAACAATGAGTAGCGCCGTCCCAGTCAGACAAACAATGAGTAGTGCAGTCCCAGTCAGACAAACAATGAGTAGCGCCGTCCCAGTCAAACAATGAGTAGCGCAGTCCCAGTCAGACAAACAATGAGAAGCGCCGTCCCAGTCAAACAATGAGTAGCGCAGTCCCAGTCAGACAAACAATGAGAAGTGCCGTCCCAGTCAGACAAACAATGAGAAGCGCCGTTCCAGTCAGGCAAACAATGAGAAGCGCAGTCCCAGTCAGACAATGAGAAGCGCTGTCCCAGTCTGACAAATAATGAGTAGCGCCGTCCCAGTCAGACAAACAATGAGAAGCGCAGTCCCAGTCAGACAAACAATGAGTAGCGCAGTCCCAATCAGACAAACAATGAGAAATGCCATCCCAGTCAGACAAACAATGAGAAGCGCAGTCCCAGTCAGATAAACAATGAGAGACACCATCCCAGTCAAACAATGAGAAGCGCAGTCCCAGTCAGACAAACAATGAGAAACGCCATCGCAGTCAGACAAACAATGAGAAACACAGTCCCAATCAGACAAACAATGAGAAACGCCGTCCAAGTCAGTCAAACAATGAGAAGCGCCGTCCCAGTCAGACAATGAGTAGCGCAGTCCCAGTCGGATGAAGAATGAGAAGCGCAGTCCCAGTCAAACAATGAGAAACGCAGTCCCAGTCAGACAAACAATGAGTAGCGCAGTCCCAGTCAGACAAACAATGAGAAGCGCAGTCCCAGTCAGACAAACAATGAGAAGCGCAGTCCCAGTCAGACAAACAATGAGAAGTGCAGTCCCAATCAGACAAACAATGAGAAGCGCCGTCCCAGTCAAACAATGAGTAGCGCAGTCCCAGTCAGACAAACAATGAGTAGCGCAGTCCCAGTCAGACAAACAATGAGAAGCGCAGTCCCAGTCAGACAAACAATGAGAAGTGCAGTCCCAGTCAGACAAACAATGAGAAGCGCAGCCCCAGTCAGACAAATAATGAGAAGCACAGTCCCAGTCAGACAAACAATGAGAAACGCTGTCCCAGTCAGACAAACAATGAGAAGCGCCGTCCCAGTCAGACAAACAATGAGAAGCGCAGTCCCAGTCAGACAAACAATGAGAAGTGCAGTCCCAGTCAGACAAACAATGCGATGCAACCTATACATTCTGTTGCTAAACAATGCGCTTTTACCTGATAGTCATGGTATGGAGGAGCCGGTGTTGGACTGGGGTGGTCAAAGTTAAAAATCACACAACACCAGGTTATAGTCCAACAAGTTTATTTGGAAGCACTAGCTTTCGGAGTGCTGCTCCTTCATCAGGTGGAGTATGATCCTGTTCCACAACCACCTGATGAAGGAGCAGTGCTCCGAAAGCTAGTGCTTCCAAATAAACTTGTTGGACTATAACCTGGTATTGCGTGATTTCTAACTTTTACCTGGTGAAACATCAGCAGGAAACCAGTGTAGACCTGAGGCTTCCATTGCTTTCCTTTCTGCCAAGCTTATCTTACACTCTCTGGGTAAAATTTGGCGTCCCTTTGGGCACTCCATATTAGAATAATAGAAACCCTACATCATGGAAGCAGGCCATTCGGCCCATTGAGTCCACACCAACCTTCTGAAGAGCATCCCATACCCCCGTTCCTGTAACCCTGCATTTCCCACGGCTAACCCTGCAAACCCCTGAATGCTATGGGGCAATTTAGCATGGTTGATCCATCCAACCTGCACATCTTTGGGCTGTGGGAGGAAACCAGAGCACCTGGAGGAAACCCACGCAGACATGGGGAGAATATTCAAACTCCACACAAACAGTCACCTGAGGGTAGAATCGAACCCAGGTCCCTGGTACTGTTAGCCACCGTGCCACCCCAATATTGCATGAGCAAATGCTCCTCAGATCCGTACTCCTACTTTATTTGTTGTGGTAGCTCTTTGGTGACAGATTTCTCTGTACGTCAGGCAACTCAAAGGAAAGACTTGAAGTAAAGTCGATGTTGAGTGTTGTCATTACTCAGACCTGCACTCCTGTGTACTTTCCCAAAACAACACCGGCAATTCTTCAAACAGTAAAGTTAGAGAAGGAACACCTAAAATGTTCTTCAGTATGAGGATATAGGTAGGTGCTATACGAATGAAGCTGGAGGGAGTTGACGAATCAGACAGAAAGGAATACAAACACAGATTTAAAGCAGCAATGTTCTCGGAATAAAAAGGATTTGATGAATCTTTTGTGATGCAGCGACTTAAAATGGTTACACAAAAGAAAGGGCTGAAGAAGGGCTCATGCCCGAAACGTCGATTCTCCTGCTCCTTGGATGCTGCCTGACCTGCTGCATTTTTCCAGCAACACATTTTCAGCTCTGATCTCCAGCATCTGCAGTCCTCACTTTCTCCTATGCAAAAGAAATCCTCATTATCCTGTTCCAAATGGTACTTCCTATTTCATTGCTCCTCATTTTATCAGCCGCAAAAATGGTTTTTTGAAATGTTATTTTTTCAATCAGATTCCGCAAAACGGGTTGTCTGTTGAACATAATTCCATGCTGAAGAAGTACTATCGAGATATAGCAGAGGGGATGTGTTGGAAGGAGAGGCTGGACAGGCTCAGGTTGCTTTATCTGGTGTGGCAGAGGCTGAGGAGTGACCTGATGGAAGTCTATTACATTATGAGAGTTACAGATAGGTTTGACAGCCAGAATCTTTGTTCCCAGAGTTGGAATGTCTAAAATTAAGGGATATTCCTTTAAGATGAGAGGGAACAAATCAAAGGAGATGTGAGGGGCAGGTTTTTTACACAGAGAGTGGTAGAGATGGCGGTGGAGGCAGGTATGATAGGGGTGTTTAAGGGGCTTTTTGATAGGCACATGAATAAGCAAGGAATGGAGGGATATGGACCATGGACAGGCAGAAGGGATTTGTTTAAATTGACGTTATGTTCAGCACAGTATCGTGTGCTGAACGGCCTGTTCCTGTGCTGGACTGTTCTATGTTCTAACTCACTGATACTGGTGAGAGTGCTACTGGATGACAGTCACACAGGTGATGGCTGGTGAGATGCAATCGTGGCTGTACTGGTGATGGTCTGTGCTTGTGTTTCATTTGCACTGGTGGTCTAACTCAATGTGGCAATGGAGAGCCACCCAATCAACTGCCAACTTCCTCACTCGGGATTTTTGAGCAGGTGATGGTCTTGTGGCATTTTCACTAGACAATCAATTCATAAACTCCAGGTAATGTTCTGGGAACCCAGGTTTGAATCCTGCCACTGCAGATGGTGGAATTTGAATTCACTAAAAGTCTGGAGTAAGGGGTTTAATGGTGACCATGAAACCATTGCCATCTGGTTCACCAATGTCCTTCAGGGAAGGAAACTGCTATCCTTACCTGGTCTGGCCTACATGTGACTCCAGACCCACAGCAATGGGGTTGACTCTTAACAGCCCTCTGGGCAATTAGGGATGGGCAATAAATGCTGGCCTAGCCAGTGACATCCACATCCTGTGAATAAATGAAAAAAACATTGTGAGCTTCTTCAAAGGGGATATGTGTGTGGAATGGCTATCCCACTGCCCCTGTAGAGTTTGTGCAATATGCGGTGGTCACTGAGCTCAGTCCACGATGGGGACAATGACCCACTGTGTGTACCTTTCTGTTGTGAGGGTAGTCAAGATCCAGGATGTTTTGAAAGAAAGAATCTGCATTGATACAGAAACCAAAACAGATATTGCTGGAGAAATCCAACAGGTCTGTCAGCGCCTGTGGAGAGAAAGCAGAGCTAAAAGGAGATAGAGGGGTAGCTGATATGGTGCAATGAGAACAATCTCTCTCTCAACCTCGGCAAAACTAAAGAACTGGTCACTGACTTCATAAAGAAAGGAGGGGAACACGCTCCCATCTACATCATGGACCTGAGGGTGAGAGGGTGCACAGCATCAAGCTCCTTGGAATGACAATAACCGAGAACCTGTCCTGGACCTCCCACATAGATGTAATGGTCAAGAAGGCACAATAACAAGTCTTCTTCCTCAGGTGGCTCAGGAAACTCAGCATGTGCAAAAGACCCTCGCCAATTTCTACAGATGAACCATTGAGAGCATCCTGTCTAAGTACATAATGGCCCATTACGGCAACTGCTCTGCCCAGGATTGTAAGAAACTTACAGAAAGTTGTGTGCACAGCCCAGACCATCACAGAAGCCAACCTCCCATCCACGGACTCCAGTTACACAGCTCGTTGCCACAGAAAGGCAGCCAACATCATCAAAGATCCCTCCCACCCTGGTAATGCTTTCTTCCAACCTCTTCTGTCAGGCAGGAGATACAGGAGCTTGAACACTCGCACCAACAGGTTCAGGAACAGCTTCTTCCCTGCTGTTGTCAGACTGATGATTGAACCTCTCCAACTTCACATAATGCTGATCTTGCTAATGTTGATTTTGTCGAGCGCCCGGTCTGTGCGATGTAACCTGTATGCCTTGGTCTAAGTTTTGTTTTCACCCTTTCATCTGTACATCCCTGCTTATTATGACCTGCCTGTACTACTTGTGAACAAAGCTTTACACTGTGGTAAGGTACACGTGACAGTAAATCAAATCAAATCAACGCTTTAGATCCAGCGACCCTACATCAAAACCGTACACTCCGAAGAAGCACCAGTGGACTGGAAACATTAACTTTGTTTTCTCTCTCCGCAGGTGCTGCCAGACCTGCTAAGTTTCTCCAGCAATGGCTGCCTTTGTTTTAGATTTTCAGCATCTGCAGTTTTTGTTTTATTTTTACATTTTATGTGCGGTCGCGAGCCAGAATGTTTCACGGTAAACATTTGAAAGATGGTCATGGCTGTATAACAGTTGGCAGTTTGTTCACAGCAAGCTCCTGCAAATAGACGAAGTGATAATATCCAGATATTCTGCTTTGGAGGTGTTGATTGAGGGAATTCTCAAACAGCTCTCTCCCTCAAAATAATACCTCGGGATACTATACAGTGGTTTGAGGCTTGGTTTCACATAGCCCCTAAAAAGCAGCACCTCTGAGAGTGTCGCAGTCTCTCAGGAATGCTCTGGGACTGTCAGCCTGAATTACAGGTCGAGGTTTTGAGTGGGGTTTAAGTATTCCAACACACAGTTAGGGAGATTATCTACTGAGACACAGGCATAACCTCAATGGTATCGGCTTATATCAAACACTCCAGAAGACGGACAAATTCGAAGCCAGATTTCTTCCTGAAGGGACAGTATTCAAACTGAAAGGTTCCCTCCTCACACACAGTGAGACATTCCACCTCTGCACATCAGAAGCAACCACAGAATCCCTGTAGTGCAGATCAAGGCCATTCAGCCCATCAAAATTGCTTCAAACCTTTGAAGAGCATCCTATCCAGACTCACCACAACTTCACATTTAGCATGGCCAATCCACCCAACCTGCACATCTTTGAACTGTGGAAGGAAACTCACAGACAGAAACAGGGAGAATGTGCAAACTCCATGCAGACAGTCACCTGAGGCAGGAATTGAACCCAGGTCCCTGGCCCTGTGAGGCAGCGGTGCTAGGCACTGTGAGGCAGCAGTGCTAACCATATTGAGCTGTTTTTAGCTGCAGCACTGCCATTAACACAGCTGATAAGGAATGGGGAATTTGAGGGCTGACATGCGTTATATCTATCTTTTAAATTCTATTCATTGATCATGCAGTGGTGAAAGGGAAGGTAAAGAGGTTTTCTAAATGGATCTTCCTCCCTGCTCCAATAATTGCAAAGTTGTTCAAATTTCCTTTAAACAAAAGGTATCTCTCCCTTGTTTTCCTGAAGACCTTGTCCGCTGGTTGAGCTACTAATGATTATATGTCCTACAGTGCATCTCTTTATTTTATTATTCTTGTATGGGATAGGGGTATCATAGGCAAGGCCAATATTTTTTGCCCATTCCTAGTTACTCTTGAATTAATAGGCTCTCTAGGCCATTTTGAAGAGCAGCTGAGAGTCAACTCCAATGCTGTGGGACTGGAGTAACGTGAATCAGACCAGGTAAGGATGGCGGTTTCCCACACTGAACAACATTAGTAAATGTGATGAGATTTTGCGACAATCTACATCGGTTATATGGTCACCATTTAACTAGCTTTTACTTACGCAACAGCATTATTGGGGTACAGACAGGAGAGTGTTATGAGAGAATTAGACCATGTATTTTACAGCATTGTATCACTAATTCTCCCAATGAGTGAAACTGTAAGGGAACCTGGAGAATCTCCCTTTGGGCACAGCCATGAATATTCAAATCCCCTTTATATTTCTGCATTATTGTTTGAGATTAGTGAAGTTTTAGATTTTATACAGTTTTATCAACTCAGTTTCTGTCTTTTCCTGTTCAAATGAACCAAACTATTTTTATCCTTTTTGCTTTTTCTCGTAAGTCTCAAATTATTGGGCCAAAGCAGCTTGCTCCCAAGAATCCTTGTGTTGACATTGTTCAGGAGAAAGTGAGGTCTGCAGATGCTGGAGATCAGAGCTGGAAATGTGTTGCTGGAAAAGCGCAGCAGGTCAGGCAGCATCCAGGGAACAGGAGAATCGACGTTTCGGGCATAAGCCCTTCTTCAGAACTGACATTGTTCAGTACCATTATGGATTGGTGGGGGTGGTGGTTTATTGAAGTTAATGTGACAAGATAATGATGGGATACTTTGCCCTCTAACAGCAGGAAGCCTTAATGATTCAGATTTGCAGGGATTCCAGATACTGACCCCAGTTGTCCTCCCAGAAGTGTGGCATCATTCTACCTCAAAAGCAGAACAGAGGACGAGAAGGCCCAGGCACCCATTGGGTATCATCTCCACGCCACTGAGGTACCCACTGAGACCCAATGTACCCAGTGTTCTGAGGCCAGCGATACTGAACACACATGGAGCACCTATTGTCTTCTATAAGGCTGTAACCAAGAGGCCACAAGGTGTCACAAAGTTGGAACAATTGACCAAAGGTGAAAAGAGAAGCCCAGCCAACAAAGAGCCAAACCCCTTTCAAAAGAATTCTGAAGTCATCGCCTGGTCAAAGAAATTGACAAACCAGTCTGGGAACTCTACTCACAATGTAACAACCCTGGGCAGTGAGCCAGTCTCCAGGTTTGAGAGGCCATCCACTGATCTTGAAAATCACAAGGTTTCGACGGCTGGAGTTGGAGTTGATGCTGGAATGGGAGCGTTAGTGAACAGTGGGACTGTATCTTCTGTGGTATTACCAGGTCAGCGCATTATCAATGCCGGGTCATCTGTTCTGGTGGAATCACTGGAGATACGTTCCCAAACCCCACTTTTAGTTTTAGATTCAACAATTAGGTTCACTCCAACAATGCAGGTAGTCAGCTTGCCAACAACTGTTGCATCATACAGACACTTATTAACTGGTTCATTCTCGAAGATGACTAATAGTTCAAGCCGGATAGGAAACCCTTTTTAGCACTGTGCATGTGTCTCGAAGGGATCAGTTTAACATAGAGCCTGAAGTATCATCCCTGCATGGTGACATTGGATCTCCTATGAGTACTCAGGAACTAGCATTGCACAAGCAACATTTAGCAATTATGACTTCAAACAGTGCCTTATCAACACACTGCATCAGTAGCTTGTACAATTGGACACCTTCATTACGTATTCTGGGAGACATTGATTTTGGGGATGTAAAATCCATCATGTCGAAGGCTACCTTCGAAAGCATCAATATTAACTTTACTGTCACTCAACCACCAAGCACTGCAAATTCTGTCCAGTTAACAGACCACTTTAACAGAGAGTCTATACCATCAATCCAAAGGTTGCTCATCAGTACAGAAGAGCTAAAAAATCAATTAAGGCAATCTGATGAGCTTATCATGTTTCCAGGCCAACTTTCAGCAAGAGGACAAGGAGATGACATTCCTGTCTTCATGCAAAGTGTAGACTCTCTGGTTATGTCAATACAGTCACATGAGAACTTGAGCCTTCCAGATGTTTTAACAGCTCCACTCATTCCCGACATGGTAAATATTCCTTCCACACCTGAAAATTTCTGGGGTAATTCTCTAACAGCGTCTACATCCAAACTCAACAATGCTGTTAACCATTCCCCATGCAACACAGAGATGTTAGCAATGGAAAGACTTGAGTCCAGCGTCCATCCCTCCATTTCAGGTCCAATGTGGTCAGTCAATCTTCATCCTATAACCTTGCAAACTGGCACACACATATGTGTTGAGATGGCTGGTGCATCAGGAAAGGGAGAAACCTCTGAGCTACAAACAGACAGCTTATCTCCCTCAAAAGAGACTTTCCTGAGTACAGACACCTGGTGGAGGTTGTCAACAGAAGTGAGTCCTCACTTTTTGCCTGTCACCGACAAAGACCATCATCTGATCTTACTGACTGATATCACATTGCATACAACACAAGGACATCAGCGTACACCTCTTGTGATGGAAAACAAATGGGAAACATTGATACCAGATGATGTAGGATCATGAGCCAGAAACAAAGAGGTTTCACTTGCACCCTTGCACATCTCAACCAAGTTGACCCTTGAGACTCTTAGCCTGAGAAATGGTTTCACATCAGGAACTGATTACCTCAAATCTTCTTTGGACAGCTCAATGAAAAACATTGGGAGCACCTGGACTTTCCTTTGGACTGGACCCCAGTGGTAACAGTCATGTTCCTGCCCATGTCTTCAGATATATCTGTATTTGTAAGAAGTGAGAACTCAAATTCCCATCATCATGACGATCTTTCTGAGTTGGAACAAGCACTATCATTAACGTCAAATTCATCTCACAGGCCTATAAATGGAACATATTTTCCTGGTTTTCTGACATTTCCAGAAGTATTTGAGAGCCACTGGGGAATTGTTTCCAATGCCATTGGAATTTCAACTGTGACTTTCAGCTCTGACATGGGGGAGAAACTTGTGACCCCTCCTTCAAAGAAGGAAGTGCAAGTCCAACTTGGACATCAGTTAGTCGAGGACTCAGCAGATAATGTAACTGCATGGCATTCATTGTTGGGTTTCACTCCAGATAGGATAGACAATCAAGCGAGTCTCCATCCTTGGAATCCTGAATTGAAGTGGGAACCATTTTCAGATTCCGCTTTGGGAATGTCTAAAGATGTCCAGGCAATGACTATGATGCCTGTTCATTTGGGACCACAAAAGACTTTGTTCAGTACACATACCCCATTCCTAACAAGAACCCCCCAACATGAGGAACTAGATTACATTTTTACAGGGGCAGAACTTGACCAGACATTGGTCAGTAGGTTTATACAACCCACACTAGACTTCCCAACTCTACTTTTCAGCATAATTTTAACAAGTCAGAAACATGCAAGAGCATTGCAGGGTCACAAGTCTTTTGGTGAAGAGCCAAGCATTTATATTCAGAGTTTGTACTCTCTCCCATTCAGTATTTCATAGTCTTTATGAGAAGGAATACCAGTAGATCCTCCTCAGTTAAGTAGTGAAACTCAAGACCTGACACTGGCGCCAACATTACCAATGGCCTCTTCCCGGGATTACTCAATTGGTGTACATCCTTCTCCATTGAGCTGGGACCTTGCCATCAACACATGGATGAATGCTGTCTCTGATCCACTGCGCCAACTGTCTCAAACCTCCACAACAAATTTCTCACACCTTCCAGCTGCTTTCTCCCCCATTGTAGTGACATCTCCTCCAGATCACTCTCGTGAGGTTTATGGACCTGGCGGTGCTCTCCCCACCAGCTTGGAGAGCGGGCAGCTATCCATCACCCCTGACCAAGCCTCCGTGTGCCGCATTGGTGAAGAGGCTGATGGGACAGGCCGCTTGTGTGGACCAGTGGTCTCCAACTGTATGTCTTAGCTGCACTTGTAGAAATCTGTAGCAGAGTGTACCACGGAAAAGCACTGCTGATAGTTGCCTCACCTGCATAGATGCTGGGCTGTATCTGTAGACCTTCTAGATGATAGTATGATGTGAGGAGATGGCTGATTGCAGTGAAGCTTAGTGGTTATAGAATACCTTCCTTTTGCAAAGCTTACTGAATAGCATTAGCAGCGATAATTAAATCACTTTCCTATTAAAAATTCATCCAAAGCCGAACCAAATTACCACACGTTCATTCCCCTTGAAGGGTAGCCATGCAAAAAGTGACATTACCCTCTGCCACAAAAATAAATAATTCTGTTACTATTTATTTTTTAATAAACTCTTGCAATTTCTGGATGGCAAATTGAAATTCCTCTTTTAATGAATAACAACCTGTTTCTCTCTATGATGAGCAACACATTCCTGGAGTTTGGTTCAAGATTTATTGGCTCCAGCAGAAATGTTTGTTTCTCATGGAAGGAGAGACTTCAAGGCATGACTGCAACTGTGAATGTTGTGGGTTTATAAACCTGGCACTGTGGAACACGCTCCATATGAAGGGGAGGAAGAGAGTTGTCAGTTTTTGCTTAACTGTAGCTATAGATTATTCTGCCCTGCTCTGGACTGAGATGGCAGTGTGGTGTTTACTGGTTGAATGTGCAAAATGAAGAACAACTGAAATGGTTCACATCCTCAACTTCTGGTCAGGTCCGGTTTGCAAACACCAAAATTTCAACCCAATTTCGCCCAATGCTTTGTATGTTAACCCTTTGAGTCCATTGGATGTGGTTTGTCTCCAATGAAATGCGACACCAATCTTTATGATTGGTGTGATTACAGAACAGTGGGGGCTGGATTTTCCGGGTGCTAACCACGAGTCTCTTTGTGTACAAAGAGAAACCATGGCCTGCTGATGCCTACCTTCGGAATTACGGAGGGCAAGAGACCACGGAGATCGGAGGCCTGGACTCCTTTTAGGAAAGACCAGTTAACGAGCTTGCCAACCTCCTGATCATGTGGTATTTAGCATTGCCTGTTGGTGTGAAATAGATGGGGAGTGGTTTTACACCCAGCTGTGGCGCAGTTGGCACAACCCTGGGGCTAAAGCCTCCCCAGCCCCAAAAGAACACCCCATAAATTGCAGCCTCGTGTTTGAGGCAGAGTTAGGACGAGGAATATTGTCAGCGAAACTGTACTCTGGCATTTAATTTTCTCTCTGCTGAGAGGCTTAATTCCACGTGCTTCATTTATTTCTATCAAGTGGTTTAATTTCCATCCCCCTCTCCGGCAAACAATCACAATCCAAAGATTTATCGTTCACCTCTAATTGTAACGCACCAGCCCCCATTAGCCATGTGAAAGGCGCCATCTAGAGAGGACTGTGCGGACTAACCCCTTGCACAGTTCTTGTGTGGCACTCGCTTTTCTGTCAGTACTGGGGTTGAGTGTGCAGGAGATCTAACCGATCAATGCTACTTCCAGCATTTGTAACTGGGTGAAAGAGGGTGATTACCTCTTTGCTTCCTTTCCTCCTGAGAGCCAAGCAATATAGAGCACTCAATGAAGTCTGCACATTTGTCACTTAGGTTTCCCCTGGTCTGTAGTAAACCACTCTTATAATTACAGGATTCTGCATTTCACAGAACTACACTTGAGAATCAGAGATCCATTCACACATTAATAACCGTATTCCAACACAGATGATGAGTCAGAAATAAGATTTGTTTTTTAGGTTGTCATCCATCCCTTAAGTCCATTGTGAAGGTACATTTTTTTCTCAACATAGTGTCGGGTCCACTGTATCCAACCTTAAACTCCAGCTGTTCCACTGGCTCCTACCTCACACACTCTACGCTTACCTTCTGAATGATCGAACCACAGGACACAGAGGAGGCCATTCAGCCCGTCATGACTATTCCAGCTCTTTGGAAGAGTGAGCCAATTAATCCCACTCCCCTCCTCTTTTTGGATCACTTTACAAATTTCTTACTTTTGGTTCTATTCCCGACTCCCTTTTGGAGTTTGCTGTTGATTCGACTCTGTACACCTTTTCAGATTATTCCAAATTTCAATAACTTGTCACATTTAGAAAGAGAAATTCTCATCATATCTGATTCCTCAGAAACTTGCTCACTGTTAAAAACTGTGAGGGGCTTTAGGAATCTGTTAAGTCTCCAATTGTCAACTAGTAGGGGAATGAGTCTGGGTGGGTTGCGCTTCGGCGGGTTGGTGTGGACTTGTTGGGCCGAAGTGCCTGTTTCCACACTGTAAGTAATCTAATCTAATCTAATCTCTAATCAGGTTCAGAATGAATATCCATCATGGCTATTCTCCGTGATCTTAGGAAGCCACGTGTGTTTTGAGGATGGAGGGGTGTGGGAGGTGACATGAGTCATAACATTTCTCTGTTCTCGCCGCACAGGGGGACTTTTATACATGACGCAGTTTACGGTCCATGATGAGATTGGGGACATGAACATAGCAGATCTGGAGCAAAGAATATCAAACTGGGTAAGTACTCTCAGTTGGCCTTTTCTTAGTTCTTCTGCAGCTAATGGACCACCATGCTCATTTTGTGTGTCAGTAATAGCCTCCTCAGTAAGGCCTCCCTCTATCACCCCATCACTACTCATCTGGTGAAGACTGAGAGCAGGTAAGCAGCAGAGACTGGGGTAGGGGAGGATTTCATGTTGAGCTAAACCCCCTAGTTTTGGATGCCAAATGCAAGGACATTTCTTCTTTCATTAATAAGATGAGGGTATCACAGCAAGGCCAGTATTTGTTGCTCAACTCTAATGATGCTTGAACTGAGTGTCTCTGTCGGCCATTTCGGAAAGTACTTAAAGAGTTAATCACATTGCCCTGGGCCTGGAGTGACATGTAGGCCAGATCAGGTAAGGATGGCAGATTGCCTTTTTCAAAGGATATTAGAGAACCAAATGGGGTTTGATAGCATTGATGGTCACTGTCAGCAACAAATAAAAACAGAAATGGCTGGAAAAGCTCAGCTGGCCAAGTAGTATCTGTGGAGAGAAGTTAGAGTTAATATTTCATTTGAGTGATCCTTCATCAGAATGTATTTCTGATGCTACCAGACCTGCTGAGCTTTTCTGGCTACTTCTGTTTTTGTTTCTGATTTACAGCATCGTTATGATGATGTGGGTGTACTGTACTTTAAGAGAGTAAAGCGAGTAGTGACAGCACCAAGTGTTCTCAATAAGACACAATGTGCTCCAGCTACTGGGGTAACTGGTTGCCTGGAAACAACAAAAAACAGATTTGAATTCGACCAAACAGTTTAAATTATACCTGCCTCCAAAAAACTAAACTCCGACAAAGTTTGAATGTAGTATATCGATGATCTTAAAAACCAGTGATGCAATCCAATGCTTTGGGAGTATAAGACCGGGGAAAATTGAACAGTTAGGGGAAAGAACTGCCAAGCCAGCATGTAGAGACTGCCTGAAAAATAGCTCTCTTAAAGGTACCTTTATTGATCAGTAACCTGTGTAGCAGAATCCCCAAGAAGAAGAAAAGAAGACAGGAATACAGAGAAGAACAAAAAGCTGCCTGTTTTGAGATAAGAAGTTTTATTTTGTAAGTCTTAATTGGTGGTTTTATTGGACTAGTATTGTAGAATGGACAGTAAACGATAGGTTAGAGGAAGGAATTATAAATAGTTGCTAGTTAATTATTCTCTGTTATACTTAAAGAAATAAAGTTGTTAATTTTTACTTTAACTAGTTCTTGGCCTATCGAATTTTCACAGGTTACAGCATGGAATATATCTTTTCTGTGTTGCTGGGTTAAATTGAGCAGGAGGGTTTATCCCGTGTTGTAATAAGCATCCACAGTTCTTTTGGTTTTAATGTTCACCATGAGTGACTTTATATTTCCAGACTTATGCATTGAATTTAAATGTGAACCTGCTTTTGCCCAAAGCTTTGGCTAGGGCCCTGGGATTATTAGTGCAATGACATTCCCACGACACTACCATCTGTCTTTATTACAATGACATCTGGTTAGAAAAGGGAATATTCATGTGGGTTGAAATAACTTCACAGAGACTGATATCTCATCACCAAGTCCCCTTTTATTTAAACATGGAGAGTCCTTGACACTGATCCAGCTCCTTCAGAGCTAGCTCTCAGAGTGAACAGAACCTCTGTCCCTTATATATGTCAGCCAGGGCTCCCTGACTGGATCAGGTTAACAGCCTTAATCAGGGAACTCATATTCTATGAGGTCCACCTGGCTGACTTCATTGCAATCAGTATATAGGTTCCAAATGTGACCTGGACTTGAGAGCCAAGGATAAGGAACAATCTTCCTTGATTGTTTTTTCTTTTTGATCCATTACTTATCCTGCCTTCCCCTTACAACACCGAAACCTCAACTCCCATGTAACAATGGATAATTATGAGATTTTGGGACCATTTCCCATACAAGGAGCCCAAAGATATGTGACTACTTGATCAGTTTGACATGCTTTTCTTTGTGGTACTGAGGGCAGACCGTATAAAATATATTGATATTCTAAAACTGAGATGTATAAAATTATGAGGGGCAGAGACAGGATAGACAGGAAGGAACCATTCCCCTGGTAGAGCGATCAATGACTGGGATGGTAGATTTAAAGTGAAGGGTAGGAGGTTGAGAGGAGATGTGAGGAAAATCATTTCACCCAGAGGATGGTGGGAACCTGGAACTCCCTGCCTCTAAGGTTAGACCATAAGACATAGAAGTGGAAGTAAGGCCATTCAGCCCATCAAATTGGTAGAGACAGAAACCATAATCACATTTAAGAAATATTTAGATGTGTTCTTGCAATACCAAGGCACACAAGGCTGTGGGCCAAGTACTGGGAAATGGGATTGGAATAGTTAGATGATTGTTTTGACTGGCATGGACTTTACCCCTAACTAACATGTCCCTGAACATTATAGGCAATTTAGCACAGCCAATCCACCTGAACTGCACATTTTTGGATTGCGGAAGGAAACCGGAGCACTCTGAGGAAACCCACGCAGACACAAGGAGAATGTACAAACTCCACACAGACAGCAGTGTCATAGAGTCATAGCCTCATAGTGATATACAGCATGGAAACAGACACTTCGATCCAACCCATCCATGTTGACCAGATATCCCAACCCAATCTAGTCCCACCTGCCAGCATCCAGCCCATATCCCTCCAAACCCTTCCTATTCATATACCCATCCAAATGCCTCATAAATGTTGTAATTGTACCAGTCTCCACCACTTCCTCTGACAGCTCATTATATACACACACACACACACACACACACACCCCTCTGCATGAAAAAGTTGCCCTAAGATCTCTTTTATTTCTTTCCCCTCTCACCTTAAACCTATGCCCTCTACGTTTGAACTCCCCTACCCCAGGGAAAAGACTTTGCCTATTGACCCTATCCATGCCCCTCATAATTTTATAAACCTCTATAAGGTCACCCCTCAGCCTCCAGGGAAAACAGTTCCAGCCTATTCAGCTTCTCACTTTAGCTCAGATCCTCCAACCCTGGCAACATCCTTGTAAATCTTTTCTGAACCCTTTCAACTTTCATAACATCCTTCTGACAGGAAGGAGACCAGAATTGCACGCAAAAGTGGCCCTTTATGATTGTATGGACCTTTACGATTGTATGATCCTTAATGGTTGTATGACTGAAATGCATGTTTACGTTGTTGTACTGCTACAGTCTGGTAATGGATCAGGTTGTTCACTAATTTGCGGTTTTTCCCTTCATGTTTCAGCTCACTGAGTCTTTTCAGAACTGGAATTACACTGTATATGTGGAAAGTGTCAGGTGAGGAGCTGGAAACTTTGCAAACAAAATGGAATCATGCAGGATTGAGGCTGATGCCTCCTGTGAACATAGAGAACAAAATAAATTCAACCAGGAGTTGACTCTTCAGCCCATTGAGCGCATTCTGCCATTCAATATGATCCTGTTTGATTTTGGGTTTCACCTTCACTTTCCCTTTCTATTCCCATATTCTTTGATTGCCTGAGAGATGCAAATCCCAGCCGCAAACTTTTTAAAATTCTTTCCTGGACTGTTGGTATCCCTGGCAAGTCCATTATTTATTGCCCATTCCAAGTTGCCCCGCAGAAGTGGGTGGTGAGCTGGCTTCCTGAACCTGCCATCCCCAGCCTTTAGGGACACCCACAATTGCTGTAAGGTTGGGAATTCCAGGGTTTGAGCCAGCGACACAACAGCAGCAACATATTGGATTGTAAGGGAATTTGGTGTTCCCCTACTTCTGCTGCCCCTTTGGTTTTCGAGATGGTGGAGGTCTTGGGTTTGGAAGGCGCTGGCTTTGGAGTCTCCATGAGTTAGTGGCTGAGAGGGCCAGCTAGCTTAGAATGCTGGATGTTGGTTTGCACTGCAAAATAGCACCAACAGCATGGGTCCAGTTCCCACACTGGCTGAGGTTACCCTGAAGGACTGTCCTTCTCAACCTCTCCCCTTGCCTGAGGCGTGGTGACCTCAGGTTAACCCATCACCAGTCATCTCTCTTTAATGAAGGAGCAACTCTATTGTCCAGTAAAACCATGGCAACGTTACCTTTATTCCATGATGGAGCATTCCCAACCTTCTTCCCCAACTGTGACTCTGGTGTAACACATTGTGTTGAAAGCGTTCTTAACAGACTTTTGATGCAAAAATCACACGACATTGGGTTATAGTCCAACAGGTTTATTTGAAACCACGAGCTTGCGGAGCCCTGCTCCTACCTAATGTACCTATCTGAAGAAGGAGCGGGGCTCCAAATAAACCCATGTAATTTTTGACTTTGTCCACTCCAGTCCAACACCAGCACCTCCACATCACGGCTGACATCAATGGAGAGAGAAAGAGAGTTTTGGGTCTAGATGCTGCCAGATCTACTAATGTTCTTCAGGGCCCCCTGATTTTATTTCCGAATTCCAGCATCCACAGTGTTCTGCGTTAACTTTTTGTATTGGGAACTGGCAGAAATACTGAAAGAGGTAGGAAGGTGGACTTGGCCATGATCTTGGAATATGTTGCTGGAAAAGCGCAGCAGGTCAGGAAGCATCCAGGGAGCAGGAGAATCGACATTTCGGGCATGAGCCCTTCTTCAGGAAGGGTTCATGCCCAAAACGTCGATTCTCCTGCTTCCTGGATGCTGCCTGACCTGCTGCGCTTTTCCAGCAACACATTTTCAGCTCTGATCTCCAGCATCTGCAGTCCTCACTTTCTCCTCGGCCATGATCTTATCAAATGAATGTGCAGGCTAACTCTTCTGTTCTTATGAGTCCATTCAAATACAGATTCTGTTTTTCATAAACGTAGCAATTTATGGAATGGCACTACACATAGAAAATAGGAGGAGCAGTAGGCCATTCAGCCCTTTGACCTCGTCCTGCCATTCAATAGGATTATGGCTGACCATCCAACTCAGTCCCATTTTGCCACTTTCTCCTGATAATCTTTAGTGGAAAAATTCCTGTAACAAACCCAATTGCCTTTTTTTTTCTTTCTATCCCACTCAAAAGTTCATCTTTACAAATCAGAATTCTTTTCTGTTTACTGGTTAGGATTCTTCAAAACAACAAAACTGTACCTCGCCGCATTTCCAGATCAATTGATTCCACAAGGTAAGAAATAAATATTTTGCTTTCTATCTTTAGACTGTGTTGTCTTTTTGATTGTAAAACCTTATTAAAAATGCATGCTTACAATAAGTCTCAGGTTTCCCAGCACCAAGATCTAAAAATTGAATTAAAACTGAGTCCCCACCTTCGTAATGCGCAACACAATGAAAAACACATTACACTTAGTTATGCTTTCTTCCTAACTGTAAGTATTTGCAAAGTGATCTCAATCTATGGGAAGATTTGTCACTGGTCTCGTAATCCAGAATCTCAGGCTAGTGTTCCGGAGACATGAATCCTGCCATGACAGATGATGAAATTTGCATTTGATTGAAAAAAGGAATTTAAAAAAATAAATAAATACTCTAATGACAACCATTTAATCAATGTTGATTCCCTAAGAACCCATTTGGTTCACTAAATGCCTGTCAGGGAACAAAATTCTGTCACCTACATCCAGTCCTGACCTGCAGTCCCCACATAATCGACTCTGGGCTGCCATCATAAGTCATTCAGAGATAGTGCTTCAGGACATTTTGATTCCAGTTCAGAAAGCGTCTCCTTTTTTTTGAATGTTGTGGAGAAAAATATGATGTTAACACTTTTCGTCGTTTGCTCATTAAGGCAGATGTAAGAATGCGATGTTTCAGAGGAGCTACGTGGGAAAAAGAGGCTGGTTGGTTGGCTGGCAAGTCAACTCTAGAGGCTGCACATGTTCATAAAGTGGAGGGGCCGGTTGGACTGGGGTGGACAAAGTTAGAAATCTCACAGCACCAGGTTATAGTCCAACAGGTTCATTTGGAAGCACTACCTTTTAGTGCGCTGCTCCTTCATCAGGTTGTCCTGCTCCACAACCACCTGATGAAGGAACAGCTCTCTGAAAGCTAGTGCTTCCAAATAAGCTTGTTGGACTATAACTGGGTGTTGTGTGATTTTTAACCATACTCATAAAGAGAGACCTGTCCACTTCAGGAAAACATAATAAACATATCCAGGCTTTCTGCTTGCCTTGAATTAAACAAAAACATTTGGGAAAATAGTTCCCTGTTTCATTCTCCATGGTAAAACATTAATCAGTCAAAATCCACTTGCCAACCAATCAGCAACTGTCTCTCATGCAGTAGGACCAGTTGCTGTCTTTGATGTTTGGCATTCTTGCACATGTCCTGATGACTGCGTTTTGACAAGCTTCAACACCATGTCTCTTTTCTCATCAACTCCTAAGTTGTGTACTAACATGCAAAACCTTATTAAAAATGCATGCATATAACTAGTCTCCAGATTTCCCAGCACCAAGTTCACAAGAACAGTTCTAAGAATTAACCTAAAGCCATGTGTCTCCTTTGTCATGCACAACACTATGAAAAGCACGTTAAACTTAATTATGCATTGTTCATAACTAGATAATTGATCTCAGTTCCTCTGTTATTGTGTGCTATTTTCTCTTCAGCTATGAATGCGTGGCCATCTTGTATTACAATATTACCAAAAATGTCTACCTTGAAGAAAGGATAGTCCAAGAGAGGCTGAGAAACACATCTTCAGGCATCGGAAATAACCTTTCCATAGAGTCCATTCAGGTGCAACCTGTAGGTAAGTGAAGAAGTGAGATAATGTCGCGTAACCTGGTCATTGTCTCCAGTGAGAAAATAGATGGAAAAAGCATAGCAGATCAAGCAACGTCAGAAAAGCATGGGAATCGACGTTTCGGACAGGACCCTTCATCAGGACTGCCCATGACGTTGACTCTCCTGCCCTTCTGATGCTGATTGACCTGCTGTGCTTTTTCCAAACTCCACATTTTATCAACTCGTGACTTTCCAGCATCTGCAGTCTTCACTATCTCCAATGAGAGATTAGCCATCAGACGAATGATGGGCTGAGTGGGTTCAAGATCAACCCAGGTTGAAGACTTTTACCCTTGAATAGAGAAGGTGTAGGAATGGCCCAGTTGTGGCCTTTAAGATAATGACAGAGTTTGATGGGATAGATATAGAGAAGGTGTAAATTAATGCAATAGGCAAGTTAAAAGAAACATCTGTATCCAGAGAGTGCAGCTTTGTTACCCCCAAAGCATAGTGTTGACAAATAGCACAGCACATTCCCAGGAGAGTTACAAACAGAAAAGATTATATTGCTCACTGTAACAAAAGCATATCATCCTTTGTGTATCCGGATTTCTTGAGATAAATATTGCAATGGTACTTCGGAGTTTCAGCCCGTGATTCTTTAATGACCAAAGTACATGGATTCACAAATCCCTTTTTTCTAAAACATTACTGTTTGTGTATTGCTTCTGTTAATGATGTTAGCCATGAATATCCCCCTGTGCTGGATACTTCAAGTCACGCTGTTCTTTATCCACAGTGAACTGTTCCTCAGAAGAAAAACCAGCCCAATATATTTGGAAAGCAGCCAGACCAAGGACCACCCAATATCTGTCCTGTATCGCAAATCAAGAGCAATATGCAAGCAGAAGCTGGTAGTTAATTAGATTCTTTTTTTAAACCATAGATTACAGCGATTTTAAAAAGTGGCAATATTCTGGGGATCTTTTTGAGACCCTCCAACCGCATGACATCAATGTCACCTTCACCAGTTTCTTCCTCTCACCTTCCCCGACCTCATGGGAGTTTTCCATCGGCCTCCAAACAGTTCCAGAGATGTAGAGGAAAGGATTACAAAGATGATTCCGGAATAGGAGCGAGAGTAATAGAGTAGTTATTATGGGGGACTTTAACTTTCCAAATATTGACTGGAAATACTATCATTTGAGTACTTTAGATGGGTCAGTTTTTGTCCAATATGTGCAGGAGAGTTTCCTGCCAAAGTATGTAGACAGACCAACAAAGGGCGAGGCCATATTGAATTTGGTACTGGGGAATGAACCCAGCCAGGAGTTAGATTTGGAGGTAGGCGAACACTTTGGTGATAGTGACCACAATTTGGTTATGCTTACTTTAGCAATGGAAAGGGATAGGTATATACCACAGGGCAAGAGTTATAACTGGAGGAAAGGCAATTATGATGCAATTAAGCAAGATTTAGGATGGGGAAGGAAACTGAAGGGGATGGGCACAATTGAAATGTGGAGCTTATTTAAGGAACAGCTACTGCTTGTCCTTGATAAGTATGTACATGTCAGGCAGGGAGGAAGTGGTCGAGTGACGGAGCCGTGGTTTACTAAGGAAGTTGAATCTCTTGTCAAGAGGAAGAAGATGGCTCATGTTAGGATGAGATGTGAAGGTTCAGTCAGGGTGCTTTTGAGTTACAAGCTAGCCAGGAAAGACCTAAAGAGAGAACTAGGAAGAGCAAGGAGGGGGCATAAGAAGTCATTGGCAGATAGGATGAAGGAAAACCCTAAGGCTTTCTATAGGTATATCTAGAATAAAAGAATGACTAGAGAAAGATTAGGACCAATCAAAGACAGTAGTGGGAAGTTGTGCGTGGAGTTTGAGCAGATAGGAGAAACACTAAATAAATATTTTTCATCAGTATTCACACTGGATAAAGACAATGTTGTTGAGGAGTGGTGTAGTGCTGGAAAAGCACAGCAGGTCAGTCAGTATCCTTGCTCTTCCTAGTTCTCTCCTTAGGTCTTTCCTGGCTAACTTGTAACTCAAAAGCACCCTGACTGAACCTTCACATCTCATCCTAACATGAGCCATCTTCTTCCTCTTGACAAGAGATTCAACTTCCTTAGTAAACCACAGCTCCGTCACTCGACCACTTCCTCCCTGCCTGACATGATTCCTGATGAAGGGCTGATGCCTGAAACGTTGATTCCCCTGCTCCTCGGATGCTGCCTGACCTGCTGTGCTTTTCCAGCACCACACTCTCGACTCTGATCTCCAGCATCTGCAGTCCTCACTTTCTCCAAATGTTGTCAGGGAAAATACTGAGATACAGGCGACTAGAATAGATGGGATTGAGGTTCACAAACTGCAGGTGTTAGCAATTCTGGAAAGTGCGAACATAGATAAATCCCCTGGGCCTGATGGGATTTATCTTTAGGATTCCCTGGGAAGCCAGGGAAGAGATTGCCAAGCCTTTGGCTTTGATCTTTATGTTGTCATTGTCTACAGAAATAGTGCCAGAAGACTGGAGGATAGCAAATGTTGCCCACTTGTTCAAGAACGGGAGGAGAGACAACCCTGATCATTACAGACCAGAGAGCCTGACTTTGGTTCTGGGTAAAGTGTTAGAAAAGCTTATAAAAGATACGATTTATAATCATCAAGAAAGGAATTAGTTGATTAGGGATAGTCAAAATGGTTTTGTGAAGGGTAGGTCATGTCTCACAAACCTTACTGAGTTCTTTGAGAAGGTGATCAAACAGGTGGATGAGGGTAAAGCGGTTGATGTGGTGTATATGGATTTCAGTAAGGGGTTTGATAAAGTTTCCCACAGTACGCTATTGCACAAAATACAGAGACATGGAATTGAGGGTGATTAAGCGGTTTGGATCAGAAATTGGCAAGCTGAAAGAAGACAGAAGGTTGATCATCCTGAAATTCAGTTACTGTAGTGTATAGCAAGGATCTGTTTTGAGGCCACTGCTGATTGTCATTTTTATAAATGACCTAGATGGATTTGTAAATGTACGGATGACATGCACAGTGGAGTTGTGGACAGTGTTGAAGGATGTTGCAGGTTACAGAGGGACATAGATAAACTGCCGAGCTGGGCTGAGAGATGGCAAATGGAGTTTAATGCGGAAAAGTGTGAGGTGATTCACTTTGAAAGGAGTAACAGGAATGCAGAGCACTGGGCGAATGGTAAGATTCTTGGTACTGTAGATGAGCAGAGAGATCTCAGTGTCCATGTACACAGATCCCTGAAAGTTGCCACCAAGGTTAATAGAGCACAGGCAGAGAGCCTGAAGCATGGAGAGATAAGCTAGAGGAGGGTGGGGGTGGGAGAGAGTGGCATAGAGTACAATAGGTCAGTGGGGAAGGGGATGAAGGTGATAGGTCAGGGAGGAGAGGGTGGAGTAGATAGGTGGAAAAGGAGCTGGGCAGGTCGGACAAGTCCGGACAGGTCAGGGGATCGAGTTTCTGGAGGTTAGAAGCTAGGATGAGGTGGGGGAAGGGGAAATGAGGAAACTGTTAAAATCCACATTGATGCCCTGGGGTTGAAGTGTTCCGAGGCGGAAGATGAGGCGTTCTTCCTCCAGGCGTCTGGTGGTGAGGGAGCGGCGGTGGAGGAGGCCCAGCACCTCCATATCCTCGGCAGAGTGGGAGGGGGAGTTGAAATGTTGAGCCACTGGGCGATGTGGTTGATTGGTGCGGGTGTCTCGGAGATGTTCCCTAAAGCGCTCTGCTAGGAGGCGTCCAGTCTCCCCAATGTAGAGGAGACCGCATCGGGAGCAACGGATACAATAGATGATATTAGTGGATGTGCAAGTAAAACTTTGATGGATGTGGAAAGCTCCTTTGGGGCCTTGGATGGAGGTGAGGGAGGAGGTGTGGGCGCAGGTTTTACAGTTCCTGCGGTGGCAGGGGAAAGTGCCAGGATGGGAGGGTGGGTCGTAGGGGGGCGTGGACCTGACCAGGTAGTCACGGAGGGAACGGTCTTTGCGGAAGGCGGAGAGGGGTGGGGAGGGAAATATATCCCTGGTGGTGGGGTCTGTTTGGAGGTGGCGGAAATGTCGGCGGATGATTTGGTTTATGCGAAGGTTGGTAGGGTGGAAGGTGAGCACCAGGGGCGTTCTGTCCTTGTTGCGGTTGGAGGGGTTGGGTCTGAGGGCGGAGGTGCGGGATGTGGATGAGATGCGTTGGAGGGCATCTTTAACCACGTGGGAAGGGAAATTGCGGTCTCTAAAGAAGGAGGCCATCTGGTGTGTTCTATGGTGGAACCGCTCCTCCTGGGAGCAGATACGGCGGAGGCGGAGGAATTGGGAATACGGGATGGCATTTTTGCAAGAGGTAGGGTGGGAAGAGGTGTAATCCAGGTAGCTGTGGGAGTCGGTGGGTTTGTAGAAGATGTCAGTGTCAAGTCGGTCGTCACTGATGGAGATGGAGAGGTCCAGGAAGGGGAGGGAGGTGTCAGAGATGGTCCAGGTAAATTTAAGGTCAGGGTGGAATGTGTTGGTGAAGTTGATGAATTGCTCAACCTCCTCGCGGGAGCACGAGGTGGCGCCAATGCAGTCATCAATGTAGCGGAGGAAGAGGTGGGGAGTGGTGCCGGTGTAATTACGGAAGATCAACTGCTCTACGTAGGGCTTTTGCCCGAAACGTCGATTTTGCCTGTCCTCGGATGCTGCCTGAATTGCTGTGCTCTTCCAGCACCACTTATCCAGATCTGGTTTCCAGCATCTGCAGTCATTGTTTTTACCAAGGTTAATAGGGTTGTTAAGAAGGCATACATTGTGTTAGCTTTATTGGTAGGGGGAGATTGAGTTTCTGAGCCATGAGGTCATGCTTCAGCTGTACAACACACTGGTAAGGCCGCACTTGGAGTATTGTGTACAGTTCTGGTTACCGCATTATAGGAAGGATGTGGAAGCTTTGGAAAGGGTTCAGAGGAGATTTACTAAGATGTTGCCTGGTATGAATGCAGGGTCTTATGAGGAAAGACTGAGGGACTTGAGGCTGTTTTCATTAGAGAGAAGAAGGTTGAGAGGTGACTTATTGAGACATATAAGATAATCAGAGGGTTAGATAGGGTGGACAGTGAGAGCCTTTTTCCTCAGATGGTGATGGCAAGCATGAGGGGACATAGCTTTAAATTGAGGGGTGATAGATATAGGACAGATGTCAGACGTCGTTGCTTTACTCAGAGAGTAGTAGAGGCATGGAGTGCCCTGCCTTCAACAGTAGTACACTCGCCAACTTTAAGGGCATTTAAATCGTCATTGGATAAACATATGGATGAAAATGGAATAGTATAGGTTAGATGGGCTTCAGATTGGTTCCACAGGTCAGCACAACATTGAGGGCTGAAGGGCCTGTACTGTGCTCTAATGTTCTATGTTCTCCAATCCCAAATCCAACCGTCCAACTCGGTACAGCTCTCTTGAGCTGTCCTAGGATCAGCTCAACTTTGCATTTCTACAAGTGACATTCTAACTCATCTAGTCTGAACCATCTTACAGAATCCAGGAGTTTGTTGAGATTGGTTTTCTTTCTCAATTCGTTCATTCCAATTATTGGAAAGCCTTTCAGTGAAATGCCTCCAGGTTTTTGTTCCTAAGCCTCTTATTTCTGAAAGAGGTGGCTTCAGTTTATGTGGTTGATGATATGAGGAGATGGTGGTAATCCCATGTGTCTGCTGCCCTTGTCCTTCTTGATGGTAAGAATTGTAGGTTTGGAAGGTGGTGTTGAAGAAGCCTTGATGAGTTGCTATAGTACATCTAGTAGCTCGTACACACTGCTGTCTCTGCACGTCAGAGATGGAGGAAGTAAATTGTTAAGGTCTTAGATGAAGCACCAGTCAAGTGGGCTACTTTGTCCTGGATGTTGGAAAACTGTAGAGTGTGGTTTGGAGCTGTCTTCATCCAAGCAAGAGGAGTGACTTGTGCCTAGCCGATGGTGGACAGGCTTTGAGGAATTGGGACATGAGCTCCTTGCAGAGTTCCCAGCCTCTGCCTTGCTCTTTTAACTACCTTATTACCTGCCTGTGCCTGTGTCAACTCAACAAAATCAGTGACAACCATTTGTGGGTTCAGTTCTCCAGGCCATGCCTTGATTGATCAGACTCAACCTATTTGGTTTAAACAAATTCTGGCGGTTAACTGTCAATCAGCATTAATGTGTGCATACTCCATGGCAACACCTCTACTAATCCGAGTACACTTCCCAAGAATCAGGACTCTTCTCTTATGGAGAATAAATGGCTTTCTCCTCGAATTGGCATTCTTGCAAGTTGTCCTGATGAGGAAGAATGAGAGGTTTTGACAAACTGACTTTTTTAAAGCAATACTCAAGTTCTGAAGCACTTTTTCAATTTTATGTTTTCACTTGTTTGCTAGTTTCTTCGGGATTTGTATACATGGAGTAATATTTTCCTTCTGGTCTGTCCAGCCTTTTAAACATGCAGAACTACACATCTTTCTGGGAACCGCCTGACCTGAGAAACTGTTCGCTGGTTACAAACAACAGCACCTTGGAAAACCTTCCACCTGTTTCCGCAGGTAATTATTACGGGATTCGGCTTCTTCAGGAAGAGTCTCATTCACAACAAGAAAGGGCAGGAAGATCCCATGTGGATCTGTGGTGGGCCCATTGATAGAACTTCAATGTAAGATTGGGTCAGGGAGGATTACTATTGAGAGACCAATGCGACCATGGGCAGGATTAATCTACATAGTGCAGCTCCGATGGTTAAATAGTGTCCATTTTTTCCCCTTCCTTCTTACACAGGATGTGAATATTGTTGGCAAGACCCATTATTCCTCCCCATTCCCAATTCCCCTTGGTTTATTTGAGCCCTTTCAGATTTGTCAGTGAGTTCTCGGGATGTGATCAAGAGATCATGTTTGCCTCAGAACAAGAAGAGTTCCTGAAAATTCAATATCATTGGACCCTCTATTATCCAGTAATAATTCCCCATCAATATCCATTCCCCAACATTTCCATTCATCACCAATTGTTAGCAGTGACCAACTTGTATTATGGTCAAGGATGGTTACTTCAATAACGATGCTGATGAAGTTCCTGTTGTACACAGACTCTATGCCAGGTACATCACAGTACCACATCAAAGTGCTCACACTGTGATACATACTCTTCCATGAGGGTAGGTACGTACAAACAGAGGCTTGGTTAGCTTGGATGGCTGGTTAGCAATGCAGAGTGATGCCAGCATCAGGGGTTCAATTGCTGTAAGGTTATTGTGAAGGACTCTCCTTCTGAACCTCTTCCCTCACCTGATGCATGATGACTGTCAGCTTAAACATACCACTAGTTCATAAGATGTAGGAGCAGAATTAGGCCATTTGGCCCATTTGAATCTGCTCTGCCATTCAGTCAAGGCTGATATGCTTCTCACCTCCATTTTCCTGCCTTCTCTCCATATTCCTTCGACCCATTACCAACTAAAAATCTGTCTAACTCCTCCTTACATGCACCAGTAGTCTCTCTCTAATGGGAGTGGCCACAATGACCTTCTGGGACTATGGTGCCTTTGCCTTATACATAGAAACTGCACCAGAGGTTTATCTGAACAGACTGATTAAAACTATCTACACGCATGCAGCATTCTGAAGTGCTCACATGAACCTTGCACAGATTTGCAAAGATTTCAATGTGCAACTTGTTACTGTGGTCCAGCTGCATTCGAGATGTGTTCCAGAATCCGGTGCTGTCCTTCCTCTGCTGCTGCTCAGCTACGGTCTCCTTTAACCCTTTCTTCCTTGATCATCCCCTGCAGACAACGCGGCAGAGGTGGCCAGTCAGCTCCTCGATTTCTCCGCGGATGGGAATCTTACCCAGGACCAAGTGGTTAAGCTGGTGGAAACTCTGAATCAGATTGTGATCGTGTCGGACATCAACTCCACATTGGCATCCACAGTGCTGTCAGTTCTGTCCAATATTCTTTCAAGCTCAGATGAGGCACTGGCCACATCTTCCCAAGTGTAAGTACTCACTCTGGGAAGTGCAATCTATCGATTTGTACTCGCACCTTTCCAGTGGGAACTGTTTATCCTCACGCCTCTTCTGACTGAGAAGCTGCAGGAGATATGACCAGCCACAGCATGGCCCGATTTGATTCCTTCCCATTGTTGGAATTTTCTTGTCCTCTTTAGTCTCCTGCACAGTCACACATGCACACACACAAACATACACACAGACGTGTAAACACACACGCAGACATGTAAACAAACACACAGACACATGAAAAACATACACACAGACCCATGCACTATTACACACAGACACATAAACAGACCATACACAGACACATGAACAAACACACAGACACATGAACAGACACACAGACACACATGCACACACAGACACGTAAACAGACACACACAAGCAGACACACAACAGATTCACACAGACATATACACACACACTCATGCAGAAACACAGAAATACACACACACATAGACACAGACACACACATAACATACAGACACATACATAGACACACAAACACAACACACAGACACACATGCACTCACACATACACAAGCACAACACAATACACACACATAGAGACACACACATACACGGACGCATGCACAGATATGGATACGTGCATATACACACACACAAGCACAGATGCGCACACACATACACACACACACACACACAAATACAGACATGCCAAGACATACAGAGATACACAGACACATGCACTTGCACACGTATGTTCAGAGTTTGACACATACTTGTGTAACGGGGAAACACTGCTGTTAACCTGTGCATAGCAAATCTAGAGTGGCAGCAATGGGATCAAAACTGAGTGACTTGTTCAGTGCTGTCATGCTGGCTAAAGGATGAATATTTCTCAGGACAAAGTTAAAAATCACACATCACCAGGTTATAGTCCAACAGGTTTATTTGGAAGCACTAGCTTTCGGAGCGACGCTCCTTCACCAGGTGGTTGTGATCATATGACACAGAATGTATAGCAAAAGGGTTACAGTGTCATGGAGTTGTAATGATATATTAAACAACTTTAGTTAAAAATCACACAACACCAGATTATAGTCCAACAGGTTTAATTGGAAGCACTAGCTTTCGGAGTGACGCTCCTTCATCAGGTGGTAGTGGAGGGCTCAATCCTAACATACAGAATTTATAGCAAAACTTTACAGTGTGATGTAACTGAAATTATACATTGAAAAATTGATTGTCTGTTAAGCCTTTCATTTGTTAGAATACAGTGATCGACATGAAAGAAGTGAAACTATCACTGTACTCTAACAGATGAAAGGCTTATCAGAAATCAATTTTTCAATGTATAATTTCAGTTACATCACACTGTAAAGTTTTGCTATAAATTCTGTGTGTTAGGATTGAGCCCTCCACTACCACCTGATGAAGGAGCGTCACCCCGAAAGCTAGTGTGCTTCCAATTAAACCTGTTGGACTATAACCTGGTGTTGTGTGATTTTTAACTTTGTACACCCCAGTCCAACACCGGCAACTCCAAATCATCACCAGGTTATAGTTCTCAAACAAATTTAGATTAAGTCTTTCATCTTTTAGAATGGGATATGGTGGTTTCGGTTCTTTAATATGTAAATCCCAGAATTACATTCTCAAGGTGGTGTCAGTTTATCTAATAATAGGTGTCATTGCAGTTCAGACAATGCATTAAATGTGTGAAGGTAATGTCTGTACCAATGTTGAGTCAATTCTATTCCGAAAGTGGGGCTGACAGAATCTGACATGGATTTATGCTGTTATTGAGCATAATCAAATGTAATTCTGAAAATACAAATTCACCCCATAAACATATATGTTTGTGCATGCAGGAGAGACAGAGTGAGAGTGTGCATGTGGGTGTGAGTGCATGTGAAAAAGTTTTTGTGTAAGCTTCAAATGTGTGTGTTAGTGTGATGGGGTATAAACCAGTGAGGGTGCGCGTGTGTGGGGTGAGTGCAAGAGTGCATATGAGAGAGAACTTGTGAATGAGAGAGGATCTGTGTGAGTGTGTGAGTATGTAGGAGTGTGTGTGTGTGTGTGTTTGTCTGTCTGTGTGTTGTATGGGGGTCATTGTGTTGTGTTTGAGTGTGTGTGTCTGTGTCATCTCCCTACAGCCATTCCCTATGGACAAGCCCTACAGGTACACAGGATCTGTTCAGATGAGGAGTGCTCAAGGGTGCCCTCATAAGAACAGGGTATGATGCTCAACTCATCGACCGCCAGTTCCGATGTGCCACAGCAAGGAACCGTAATGACCTCCTCAGGACACAAGACACATGCTGCAACCGACAGGGTATCTTTCGTTGTCCAGTGCTTCCCAGGAGCCAAACACTACGCCATGTTCTTCACGGCCTGTAATATGTTATCAATGAGGATGAACACCTTGCCACGACCTTCCCCAAGCCTACACTGCTCGCCTTTAAACAACCATCAAAACTCAAACAGATCATTGTTCGCAGCAAACTGCCTGATTTTCAGGCCAATACCATACAACCTTGTCACGGTAGATGCTGCAAGACGTGTCAGAGTGTCGACATGGATACCATCATTACACATGGGGACACCTCCCATTATATATGCAGCAGGTACTCATGTGACTCAGCCAACGTTGTCATACTCTGCAGGCAGGGAGACTTAGCGAGACTGAACAGATGCCAAAACAATGGATGAATGGGCACCACGCAATGATCACCAGACAGGAGTGTTCCCTCCCAGCCAGGGAACGCTTCAGCGTTCCAGGACATTTAACCTCGGACCTTCGGGTGAACATTCTCCAAGGTGGACTTCGGGACAGGCAACAACGCAAAGTGGTCGAGCAGAGGCTGATAGCCAACTTCGGTACCCAGGGGATGGCCTCAACTGGGACCTTGGGTTCATGTCACACTACAGATGAACCCCCTGCGCTATACACTCACTCTCACACACATACAGACGTATACACACACACACACTCCTACATACTCTCACACTCACACAGACCCTCTCTCATTCATAAGCTCTCTCTCATACGCACACACATGCACCTCAAGCACCCATCCCCACGCACGCACCCTCTCACTGACTTATACCCCATCATACTAACACACACACTTGACCAAGCTTACACACACACTTTTTCACATGCTTCCAGTCACATGCACACACCCACTCTGTCTCTCTCCTGCATGCACACACATATGTTTATGGTGTGAATTTGTATTTGCAGAATTAGATTTGATTTTGCTCAATAACAGCATAAATCCATGTCAGATTCTGTAAGCCCCACTTTCGGAATAGAATTGACTCAACATTAGTACAGACATTACCTTCACACATTTAATGCATTGTCTGAGCCACAATGACACCTATTATTAGATAAACTGACACCATCTTGAGAATGTAATTCTTTACATATTAAAGAACTGAAACCACCATATCCCATTCTAAAAGATGAAAGACGTAATCTAAATTAGTTTGAGAACTATAACCTGGTGATGTGTGATTTTTAACTAAAGTTGTTTAATATATCATTACAACTCCACGACACTGTAACCCTTTTGCTATACATTCTGTGTCGTATGGTCACAACCACCTGGTGAAGGAGCAGCACTCCGAAAGCTAGTGCTTCCAAATAAACCTGTTGGACTATAACCCGGTGTTGTATGATTTTTAACTTTGTCCACCCCAGTCCAACACCGGCATCTCCAAATTATATTTCCCAGGAGTTGGGAAGGAACTAACGCCTCCATCCCAACCTCTCACGCCTTGCTGCCCCCTCCCCCACTGTCACCATCAGACTCTTTGAAAGTACAATGCATTTTGTTACTTACCTGAGAGGACAGGCAGGAGCCCTTCCTTTCCGTTCATGTCCCAACACAGTTTACATAAAGTGAAGTGCAGGTGACTGGAAGTCCATCAGCCAAGGTACCCACAGCAAGCTCTCACAAACCACAGGGAAGGAACTGACTGGGTCATCTGCCTCAGTCATGTTGGCTCCAAGATAAATATTGGAGGGTACACTGGCTGAGAGCTGCGCTCTAATTTATTGAAATGATGCCTTTATAATCTTACGAGCCCACCAGAGAGGGCAGACCCTTTATCAGAAAGATATTGTCTCTGCCAGTACAGCACTGGCACAGCACCTCACTAAGAATGCCTGCTCGCTCCTCGTCCTCAAATCTCCAGGCAGGGACTGCAACTCACTGCCCATCCAACTGAGGCTATATCCTAAATACAACCCTCATCACATTTCTGCCTTACGATTTATAAGGCCATGATTTATGTAGGCCATTCAGCCCATCGAGTCTGCTCTGCCATTCACTGAGGTCATGGCTGATCAGATTATCCTCCCCTCCGCATTCCTGCCTTTTGCCCACCCACTCCTGGTTAAACATCTGTCTCTCACAATCTTGAAAACACTTAATGACCCAGCCTCAACAGCCCTCTGTGGTCACGAATTCCACAGGTTCGCAGCCCTCTGAGAGAAGCAATCCTTCCTCAGCTCTGCCCCTCCTCTGGCCCCCTCCTTACTCTAACATGATGCCCTCTGGTCATAAGGGCCCCCCCCCCCCCCCCCCCAAGCTGTTCACGGTGTTGCAGTTGCGGCCTGACTAGTTTTCTTTTTTTTGTGCAGAGCTTTGAGGACCCTAGATGCATTGACGGTCAAGATGATCTTCAGTGGGTCATCAGTGAGTATCAGCAAACGAAACGTAGCCATTGGGATCTCCGCTGTCAACTCCACAAATTACACTGGCACTTCCTTCACTGTGGGATCCCAGAATGGAGACTCGGAGCTTGAGGTAAGGCACTGTGACCGGAACAGGCAACATGATGTTGTCAGGGTTTGAGCTACCCTGCGAGCAGCTGGGGCTATTTTCCCTGGAGCGTCGGAGGCTGAGCGGTGACCTCATAGAGGTTTGTATAAAATCATAAAGGGTGTGGATAGGGTAAATAGACAAGGTCTTTTCGCTGGGGTGGGTGAGTCCAGAACTAGAGGGCATAGGTTTAGGGTGAGAAGGGAAACGTTTGCAAGGGACCTAAGGGGCAACCTTTTCATGCAGAGGGTGGTACGGGTATGGAATGAGCTGCCAGAGGAAGTGATGGAGTCTGGTACAATTACAGCATTTAACAGACATTTGGATAGGTACATGAATAGGAAGGGTATAGAGGGATATGGGCCATGTGCTGGCAAATGGGACTAAATTAGGTTGGGATATTTGATCAGCATGGATGAGTTGGACTGAAGTGGCTGTTTTCGTGCTGTACATGTCTATGACTCTATGTGGAGGACATCACTCATTGCAAACATTTATTTTAAATTCAATGGAAGCCAATGTTTATCACCCATTAGGAATTGCTCTTAGAAAGGTGGTGGTAAGTCCCCTTGTTGCAAAATGCCAAGGGGTTTGCTAGGCCATTTGAGAGAGTAGGTAAATGTCAGTATCATTGCTGAGAGGAGATTAGGGCAGCATATTGGCTCAGTGGTTAGCACTGCTGCCTCACAGTGCCAGGGACTCGGGTTTGATTCCAGCCTCAGGCACCTGTCTATGTGAAGCTTCCACGTTCTCCCTGTGTCTGCGTGAGTTTCCTCCCACACTTCAAAGATGTACTGGTTAGGTGGATTCACTATGTTGAATTTCCCACAGTGTCCAGGAATGTGCAGGCTAAATGCATTGGCCATGATAAATATGAACTAATGCGCATAGGGAGGGGGGGGGGGCTGGGTCTGGGTGGGATGCTCCTTGGAGGTTTGCTGCAGACTTGATGGACCGAATAGTCTCTTTCTGGACTGTAGGGCTTCTATGATAAAAGGATTTCTTCACTCAGAGAGTTAGAGGTCTGTGGAGTTCCCACCTTGAGGGGACTGAGTTGATCAATCTCGTTAGGACTGGGTTAGGTAGAATGTTGGATAGACAACCAAGTCAGGCGTCATGGGAGAGGGGGGAAATAGGCAAGAAAAGGGAATTGAGGCCACAGCCAGATCAGCTGTAACTTTATTGAAGAGTGGAACGGACTCGAGGGGCCGAATGGCCTATTCCTGTTCCTAATTCTTGTTTTATGTGGGCATAGAGTCACATGTAGGCCACACCAGATAAGGTTGGCAGATTTCCTTCCCTAAAGGATATTAGTGAACCGTATGGATGCTGATTACCATCAGATTGGTTAAGGTAGTTATTGTTGAGTATCATGTTATTTTTGTCTTTGATTATTTGAATTTAACTTCCCCAGCTGCTTTGGGTGAGATTTAAAATCCCATCATTGAACTATTTTTTCATAGTGTTTGGAGTCTCAACATCACGATATTTGGACAGGATGTTGGTGAGGCCTCTTCTGGAGCACTGTGTATAGTTCTGGTCACCCTGTTATAGGAGGGATATTATCAAACTGGAGAAGGTGCAGAGAATACTTACCAGGATGTTACCAGAACTTGAGGCTTGAGACAAAGGGAAAAGCTGGATAGGCTGCGACTTCTTTCCCTGGAGTGCAGGAGGTTGAGGGCTGACCTTATCGAGGTTTATATTATCCTGAGGGGTACCGATAAGGTGAGCAGTAACGGTCTTTTCCCTAGGGTGGGGGAGTTCAAAACCTGGAGGGCATATTTTTACAGGGAGAGAAGAAAGGTTTAAAAGGGACCCGAGGTGCAACTATTTCACACTGTGGGTGCTTCATACATAGAGTCATAGAGATGTACAGCATGGAAACAGACCTTTCGGTCCAACCCGTCCACGCTGACCAGATATCCCAACCCAATCTAGTGCCAGCACCTGGCCTGTATCCTTCCAAACCCTTCCTATTCATATACCCATCCAAATGCCTCTTAAATGTTGCAATTGTACCACATCCTCTGGCAGCTCATTCCAGACACTAACCACCCTCTGTGTGAAAAGGATGCCCCTGAGGTCTCTTTTATATCTTTCCCCTCTCACCCTAAACCTATGCCCTCTAGTTCTGGACTTCCTGACCCTAGGGAAAAGATTTTGCCTATTTACCCTATCCATGCCCCTTATAATTTTGTAAACCTCTATAAGGTCACCCCTCAGCCTCTGACACTATAAGGAAAACAGCCCCAGCCTGTTCAGCCTCTCCCTGTAGCTCAAATCCTCCAACCCTGGCAACATACTTGTAAATCATTTCTGAACCCTTTCAAGTTTTGCAACATCTTTCCGATAGGAAGGAGACCAGAATTGCACACAATATTCCAACAGTGGCCTAACCAATGTCCTGTACAGCCGCATGGTTATAACATGTAAAACATATTTGGACAGGTACATAAATATGAGAGGTTTGGAGGAATATGAGCCAAACGCAGACAAGTGGGATTAGTTTAATTTGGGAAATGTGGGTGGCATGGACGAGATGGACCAAAGGGCCTGTTTCTGTGCTGTATGACTCTACGACCAGAGTATGCATGCTTCAGGAATGTCTCTGTCATGATCGGTATAATCATATAATAGGTGCAGTGGTAGTGCCCCTCCTTGTGAGGCAGAAGGCCCAGGTTCAAGTCATACCTGTTGCAGAGGTGTCAGAACATAAGTGGACAGATTGACTGAAAGTACCGATTGCAACCTGGCTGCTATCCCCGCCTTGATGTGTTTCCCCTCTGTGAGTGGTGGGTGGGGGGAGGAGGTGGGAGAGGACTGGGGGTGATTGATGAGATTACATGCTCTGAACCCCTCTGTTGTTGCAGTATGATTAATGCCCCCACCCTTCTTGTCCGCAGCCAAATTTTAATGGGGATCCACATGGCGAAGCCTTGGCAGGGATCACGTTACCACCTGGCCTTTTCGAGCATCTGACAGCCGATGAGCTCAGTATGGTGTCGAGGATTCAGTTCGCTTTCTTCAGTAAAACAGGACTCTTTCAGGTAAGCGAGCCACATTCGGCATGTCTACCTGACGAACGTCATGCATGAAGATAGATTTCCAAAGCTCCCTCTCCCTTGCCACTATAACTTCATCTCCAATTCTCATCCCCTTCCTCCACCTTTCCTGCCATTGCCTTACATTGTATCCTGGCGGGTGACATTGATACAGTTACCCATCCGGCCTCTCACCCATGGAACCAGTGTACAGCTTGGCGCTAGTGTTTGCCAAGCTTTTGACACATTAGAGGCAGTTCAGCAGAGGCCTATGCAATGGGACAGGGGCCCTGGATAGAAATCAGGAGCAGGACTTCTGCTTCATGTCATTTTCTATCCCTTGGAACACAGAGAGATACATATGAACAACAAATTAGGAGCAGAAGTGGCCCTTTGGCCCCGTCAGTCTGCTGTTTTGACACAATGCCACACGTGAGGCTGCTGAATAAAGTAAGAGGCCCACGGTGTTAGGAGCATGGACAGAGGATTGGCAGAGAGTAGGGATCAAGGGTCTTTTTTCAGGATGGCAGCCGGTGAGTGGAGTTCCACAGGAATCTGCGATGGGACCACTATTCACATGATGCATTAACGATCTGGACAAAGGAATTGAGGGTGTTGCTATTAGGTTTGTAGATGACACAAAGATTGGAGGAGCAGGTAGTATTGAGGAAGTGGGAAGGCTGCAGAAGGACTTGGGCAGACTAGCAATGCGTCAAAGAAATGGCAGATGGAATATAATGTGGGGAAGTTTGAGGTTATACACTTCGGTAGGAAGAATAGAGGCACAGACTATTTTCTAAATGAGGAAAGGATTCGGAAATCTGAAGCACAAAGGGATTTAGGAGCCCTAGTTCAGAATTCTTTTAAGGTTAACATTCAGGTTCAGTTGGCAGTTAGGAAGGCAAATACAATATAAGCGTTCATTTCAAAATGACTAGAGTACAAGACAGAGCTGTACTGCTGAGGCTGAATAAGGCTCTGGTCAGACTATGTTTGGAATTTTGTGAGCAGTTTTGGGACCCGTATCTATGGATATGTTGGTATTGGAGACAGTCCAGAGGAGGTTTACAAGAATGATCTTGGGATGAAGGGCTTGTCACATGAGGAGTGGTTGATGACTCTGGGTCTGTACTCACTGGTGTTGAGAAGGATTTGTGGGATCTCATTGAAACTTACAGGATACTGAGAAGCCTGGATAGTGTGGACATGGAGAAGATGTTTAGATCAGAGTGGTGCTGGAAAAGCACAGTAGGTCAGGCAGTATCCGAGGAGCAGGAAAATTGACATTTCGGTACTTTTGCCCGAAACGTCAATTTTCCCTTTTGCCCGAAACGTCAATTTTCCCAGCACTGTCCCCATGGCCTGTCCTACCTGCCAATCTCCCTTCCTACCTATCCGCTCCACCATCCCCTCTGACCTATCACCTCCATCCCCATCCCCAATCACCTATTGTATTCTTTGCTACCTTCCCCCACCCTCCTCTCTGACCTGTCACTTCCATCCCCATCCCCATTCACCTGTTGTACTCTTTGCTACCTTCTCCCCAGCCCCACCTCCTCCCATTTATTTCTCCACCCTGGAGGCTTCCTGCCTGTATTCCTCATGAAGGGCTTTTGCCCAAAACGTCGATTTTCCATCCTCATCCATGGAGAAGCTGTTTCCAATAATAGGAAGGAATAAGACCCAAGGACATGAATGGGGACATGAATAGGGAGGGTTTAGAGGGATATGGGCCAAGTGCTGGTAAATGGGACTGGATTAATTTAGGATATCTGGTTGGCATGAACAAGTTGAACTGAAGGGTCTGTTTCAGTGCCGTACATTTTCATGACTCTATGAGTAAAAATCTGTGGAAAAGAATTCCACAGATTCAGAGATGAAATACCTCATCATCTCTGTCATAAATGTGTGACCCCCTCATTCTGGATGATGCCCTCTGGACCTCGACTCTCCCATGAGGGGAAACATCCTTTCCATACTTACCCTGTCAAGTCCCCGAAGAAACCTGTATGTTTTGATAAGTTCGTCCTGATTTCTGCCAAGAATCCCCTTGGATCTCCCCAGGAAAGAGACTGTGGGGATTTAAAAATGACAAGATGACCCTTTTGAACTGAGATGGGGAGGAATTTCTTCAGCCAGAGGGTGGTGACTCTGTGGAGCTCACTGCTACAGAAGCCTGTGGAGGCCAAGTCATTGAGTGTATTTAAGACAGAGATAGATAGGTTCTTGATGAGTAGGGAGATTAAGGGTTACAGGGAGAAGACTGAAGAACGGGGTTGAGAAACATATCAGTCATGATCAAATGGTGAATCAAACTCAATGGGCCGAATGGCCTGATTCTGCTCCAATATTTCATGGCCTTCTGCTTCTGCAACATTTTGAGTCTCATCCGAGTGTTTCTTGTCTAATTTAATAGGATTCAGGAGCATTGAAGCTCCTGAGTTTTGTGATTGCCAGCAGTGTGGGGAACATCAGCATCAGCAATCTCTCTGAACCAGTCAGGATCCGAATTAAACACAGACAGCATGAGGTATGATCAATTTCCATTATTCACATTCCTGATAATACCATTAACCAGAAACGTAACTGAACCAGTGGCATAAATATTGTGCTTGAAATAACAGGTCAGAAATATTGAATTTTCTCATGGTGACCCAGGTCCTGTCTTTCTGAGGCCTGACCACCATCTCCAAAGCACAGGTCAGGCATGTGATGGAATCCTACCCATTTGACTGGATGGGTGCAGCTCCAACAACATTCACAAAGCTCAACACCATTCAGCTCAAAGTAGCCCGCTTGATGGACACCACATTCACGAACATCCACTCCCTCCACCAGACACACACTGTGGTAGCAGTGCGTACCATCTACAAGATGCACTGCAGCAACTCACCACCATGAGGAGACAATGGTCTAGTGTTATTATCACTAGACTATTAATCCACAGAATGAGGTGACATTCCAGGGACCTGAGTATGAATCCTAGGTAAAAACAATGACTGCAGATGCTGGAAACCAGATTCTGGATTAGTGGTGCTGGAAGAGCACAGCAGTTCAGGCAGCATCCGAGGAACAGGAAAATCGATGTTTCGGCCAAAAGCCCTTCATCAGGAATACAGGCAGAGAGCATGAAGGGTGGAGAGATAAGTGAGAGGAGAGTGGGGATGGGGAGAAAGTAGCATAGCTTCAGGGCAGAGGAATCCAGAAACTGCTGTGCTCTTCCAGCACCATTGATCCAGAATCTGGTTTCCAGCATCTGCAGTCATTGGTTTTACCTCGTTGATTTTAACCCTACTGCAAGGATGCCTGCCTTGAAGAAGTTTTCCTCCTCTCTCTACAAGAATCTCAGGGAGTCCCTCTCCCACTGCAACTCCCAGGTCATTTCCTCTGCCCTGAAGCTATGCTACTTTCTCCCCACCCCCACCCTCCTCTCACTTATCTCTCCACACTTCAGGCTCTCTGCCTGTATTCCTGGTGAAGGGCTTTTGCCCGAAATGTCAATTTTACTGCTCCTTGGATGCTGCCTGAACTGCTGTGCTCTTCCAGTACCACTAATCCAGAATCTGAGTATGAATCCTGCCATGGCAGATGTTGGACTTTGAAATGAATAAAAATACTGGAATTACGAGTTTAATGAGTCCATTTTTGGGAGGAAAAATCCACCTGGCATTGCCAATGACTTCTTGAGAAGGAAATCTGCCCTTTCCTTACTTGGTCTGACCCACAGCAATGTGGTTGACTCTTCACTTCCCTCTGGGCAATTAGGGATGGGCAATAAGTGCTGGCTGAGCCAGTGATGCCTACATCCAATGAATGAATTAAAAATAAACACCACTTTCCCAGCCTGGAGGACAAGGAGCAGTAGACACAGGGGCAGCACCATCTGCACATTTGCTGTCGTCAATCAGTCAGCTGAACATACTTGGAACAACCATGTCTTGGATAGATCAAAATTCTGGAACTCATTCCCTAACAGGGGCATTTAAAATATATGGGCTCTCTTGGTTCAAGAAGATGGCCCACCATCAGCCTTTCAGGGGCAATTATGGATAGGGAATAAATGTTAACCTTGCCAGTTACATCTACATCCACACCCGAAAGATTTTTCAGCAGGTGACAACACTCAATCTGTAAATACCAACAATATCAAAGTAGTTTTTTTGGTGGTAATATCCTCCCCCTGATCTACTGAAGGTGCTGACACCTATCACCTTCCAGCACAGAATGAGGCTGTTCTACCCTAAACATTAGTGCTAACTCTTTGTATGGGCTGTTCAATTAGTCCCGCTTCCCTATCCTTTCTACAGGAACCCCCTTCAGTTTATGTAATTCCTATTTTGGAAAGCTGCTCTCGAAACCTCTTCTGTGGCTCTTTCAGACACAATATTCTTGATCACAACAGCTTGTGTCATAACAAAAATGAAATAGTGGGGAGGTGACGGGCAAGTGGTATTATCACTGGACTGTTAATCGAGACACCCAGATAATGCTCTGGATTGCTGAGTTTAAATCCTGCCACAGCAGATGGTAGAATTTAAATTCAGTAAAAGAAAATCTGGAATGAAGAGTCTAACAATGGCTATGAATCCATAATTGGAAAAAAAAACCTATCTTTTTCACTAATGCCCTTTTGAGAAGGAAACTGCCTTCCTTACCTGGTCTGGCCTACATGTGACTCCAGATCCACAGCAATGTGATTGACTCTTAACTGCCCCCTGTGCAATTAGGGATGGGCAATAAATACTGCACTAGGCAGCGATGCCCTCATCCCATGAATGAATAAAGAAAATAAAATCCCCTCTACTTCGTTTCCCAATTTTACCTCATTGTGAGGTAACCGCTGGTTACTGACCCTTCTACCAATGGAACCAGTTTCTCTTGACCTTCTTCATCAAAACCTTTTCATGGGTTTCAAACACCTCTATTAATTCCAGCTCACAGCCTGCTGTAAACCAAGATTTGGAGATGCCGGTGTTGGACTGGGGTGTACAAAGTTAAAAATCACACAACACCAGGTTATAGTCCAACAGGTTTAATTGGAAGCACACTAGCTTTCGGAGTGCTGCTCCTTCAGCTGATGACAATCACCTGATAAAGGAGCGGCACCCCAAAAGCTAGTGCTTCCAATTAAACCTGTTGGACTATAACCTGGTGTTGTGTGATTTTTAACTGCTGTAAACCGAGGAACATTCTGCGGATTCAGTACCAAGAACTATCAGGTGGTGTCACTGTTGTGAGTTGTCCATTCCAGGCGCTCGCCCTCACCACCTGTAGGATTTTAGCAGTACTGCAACTTGCAATTGAACTGTCAATTGGAGTCTTGCGGCTGTCAAGCATTTATTGAGACGTTGGCTAAATCTTTTGGTGATTTGAATCAGGACTGGGCTTTTAATCCTAAATCAGGAACACCTCATGCAACACTTTGCACTCCAGCTCTCCACCCTTTGCCATTGCAATCTTTGTACAGTACCAGTTTCTGCCAATTTATTCCTATATCTCCCCTTCTGATCTTCCATTCGTGTGCTTCAGCTTATCGAAAACCCTGTGAGGTATATTTTGTCCTGCACTAAATCTCTTGAACCATCACACTATCATCCCTGATCTCCCTATTGGCCCCTGGATCTGCAAGGTTTGTCATAGAATCATACAGCACGGTCTAACTCGCCCATGCCAGCCAGATATCCTAAATTATTCTAGTCCCATTTGCCAGCACTTGGCCCATATCCCTCTAAACCCTTCCTATTCATATCCTCAACCAGATGCCTTTTAAATATTGTCATTATACCAGCCTCCACAACTTCCTCTGGCATGTATGGATCATTCCATACATGCACCACCCTCTGGGTGGAAAAGTTATCCCTTAGGTCCCATTCTAATCTTTCCCCTCTCACTTATGTCCTCTAGTTTTGGACTCCCCTACCCTGGGGAAAAGGCCTTGGCCATTCCACACTGGAGGGAATCTAATCTAATCTATCAATGCCCCTCATGATTCTATAAACCTCTATAAGGTCACCCCTCAGCCTCCGATACTCCAGGGAAAACAGCCCCAGCCTGTTCAGCCTCTCCCCATAGCTCAAACCCTTCAAGCCTGGCAATGCTCTTGCAAATCGTTTCTGGACTCTTTCAACTTTAACAACAACTTTCTGATAGCAGGGAGAATTTTTGTACTTAAAATCATTGCCTCGCTATATCTCCCCAGCACTGCAGTGCATTCCAAATGCTCACCAACCATTTACTCACTGCTCCCTTGGATGCACCTCACCAGGATGTAGCTTTCAGTCTCATGCCTTTGCTTTGAGGTTTTTGCTGGGATCTCACCTACCTCTTGTCCAATTGTTATAAATCTCAAAACCTCTTTTCCCATCCATGTCTCTGCATTGTCTTTTCATGGCTTGGCGTTCATTCCCCTGATGCACATACTCCTAATCTTTTTAATTAGAGTTTAATTATGATTTTTGTAATGTTATTCTCATGTTTGCTTTTTGTTTTATGCTAGCCACTGAGACCAGGCATCCAAACTCAATCCGACACTTGAGACACAGAAGTGTGCATCTTGCCCTTTATTAACCCTCCATTTGGCTGTTTTATTCGCTCTCCTACACCTCTGGTCAATTTGATTCTGGGTCTTACAGAGGTTTATCACAGAATCGCAGAAGGGTTACTGTGCGACGGAACGCCATTCTGTCCCTTGTGCCGAAACGAGCTTCATTATGTTGTGCTAATCTCTTGCTTTTTCTCCCTTTTGCCTTATGTCTATCCAAATAACTGTCCACTTGAAAGCTTCAATTGGACCTGTCTCCATCACCATTTGTAAGTGGTGTGTCCTAAACCGTAACTACTCGCTGATTGGAAAACCTTTTTCTCACTTCAGCCTTGCTTCTTTTGCACATCTCCTTCAATGTGCACCCTCTTCCTCCTGTTCCTTTTACAAGTGGGCTCTCCCTGTCCAGCCGCCTCACGATTTTGAAAACCTCTATCCCCTCTTGGCCTTCTCGTCCCCAGGGAAAGCAGTCCCAACGTCTTCAATCTATCCTCTTCACTGATGTTCCTCATTCCTGATAGCATTCTTGTGAATCGCTTCTGCACTCTCTCACATCTTTCCTGGGATGTGGAGCCCACAACAGGACAGAGCCCTCCAGCTGAGGTCTAACCTGTACCTTGAACAATTTCAGTATCACCTCCTTGCTCTTGTACTCTGTGCCCTTATTTATAAAACTGAGCAAACTGGCCCTGTTTATGTTTGCTGAGTGATTTAATGGTATTGCTGCACACCTCCTTGAAAAATAAATCAGACTTCTCTTCCCGCTCACCCCACCCTTTATCTTCTATCCACGCAAAGAAATCCCCAGGTCATGTGTCCCATGGAGTCCTTCCCCATTTCGCTGAATACTCTGATATGCCAGTAAGGACTGGGCTGGAGGAGGTCTGAGGAAATTCTCAGCAACTATGCAGTAGTTAAACAAGTGTCAACCATACCTTAGCGGGTAGCAATCTCCTCCTTTTGAGTTGGGAGTTGGTTTGTTCGCGTCCCTGCTTTGAGCAGGTCATCTAGGCTGGGAGCTCCAGTGTAGTACTGAGCGAATGCTGCACTGTTAGAGCCTTCCTTCCACTAATATGGAGCAGGGATCCAAAGAAAAATAAGGGAGTCCTCCCTGCTGGTGTCCCGGCCAGTGTGTATGCATCTCTTCAGAAATATCACTAATTGGCAAAATATCAGCTTATCATCAGCTTGCTGTTTGTAGGACCTGTGTGTGTGTAGGAGAAGCTCGCTTTGTCATCTTTATTACACATTTCAGCTATTTGTAAAGCAGAGTTCATTTCAATTAGTTATAAAGCACTTGGGGGAACCTAAATTGATAAGAGGCAGTGTATAATTACCAAGTGTCTTTTGTAAAGAAAAATGATTTCCACTCTGTTGGAAGCCTGTGTCTGACTGACAGCTCAGAGTCTTGTATTTCTGTGCTCTTGTTGTTCGACAGGAGGATGTTCGGCCACAGTGTGCCTTCTGGGATTTAACATTGAAGAGTAAGTATGAGATTTATTTGTCGTCATTTTTGCAACCAAGTACAATGGAAATGGGACCAGCGCATCTTGAAGGACCACAGTTTTTTTTCCCCAAAATAAGCCATCCTCGTGCCAGGGGTAGCACTCCATCCTGCCTCATTCACCAATCCCCCCCACTTGGTTTTGGTTTCTCCTCACTGGTTAATGTTCAGAGTTCCTGCTCAAATGATGAAATTAGAATCCCTTACAGTGTGGGCGTAGACCATTCGGCCTATTGAGTCCACACTGAACCTCTGAAGAGCATCCCACCCAGACCCACCATTATAATCCACCTAACCTACACACTTTCAGACTGTGGGAGGAAACTGGAGCACCCGGAGGAAACCCACGCAGACACTGGGAGTACGTGCAAACTCCACACAGACAGATGCCTGAGGCTGGAATTGAACCGGATCCCTGGCACTATGAGGCAGCAGAGCTAACCACTGAGCCATTGTGCCACATACTTTTCTGTCCGATCTTGGATTGTCGCAATTAGTTGACAAGTAATAATTCAGTTCATCTGCCTTACCTTAGAATTCAGAAAGGTTTAAGAGAGCAGGCAACCAAGTAAGGGTCAGATGGAACATTACGTGGGGAGCTGTGGGGCTAGTCATTTTGGTGGGGAAAATGAAAAAGCCCACGTTTAAAAAAATGAGGCATTGATAAATCATGAAGATTTGTAATGTTCTTGTGCAAGGAAGGCAGAAAACATTAGCACGGGAGACACAGAAAATAATTGGGAAGGCAAATAGTATTTAGGCCTTGAACACAAGGAGATTGGAGTAGAGGACACTGTCTGCTGCTTTGACCTTGTTTCTGTTTAATGCTTTATTCCTGTAGATGGCAGCGGTGGCTGGAATATTCAAGGTTGTCAAGTGGATTCCGATTCCAGTGTGAACGAAACCATTTGCCTGTGTGATCACCTCACGCACTTTGGAGTCCTTCTGGTAAGCTTTCTCCCTGCAATCAGTTAGAGAAAAGGGAACAAAAGTCAATTGAATCCACAATGTCCTTTAGCATTAATGAGGGACCCACCCTCATCTGTTCTGGCCTGGGTACGTGACTTGCTTTTATTCACTCATAAGAGGTGGGCATCGCTGGCTGGGCTACCATTTATTGTCTGTCCCTAGTTGCTCCTTGAGAAGGTGGGGGTGAGGTCCCTTCTTGAACCCCTGCAGTCCACCAGCTGAGGATTGACCCACAATGCCATTAGGGAGAGAATTCCAGGATTTTGATCCAGTGCTGGTGAAGGAACAGCGATATATTTCCAAATGACTTGGAGGGGGATTCCAGTCCTGCACTACATAATTAACTCAAAAATGGCCTTTGAAGAACTCTTGAGTTACTGATCTGAGTAAAGATGGCTGGGGGTGGAGATTGGTTTGACGCATGTAGAATGTTTGGAGGATTTGATGGGGTAGATGAACCCAGCTCCCCATGGCTGCCGGAACAAGGAAGGGGAGGGAGAAGGGTGGGGAAGGGCACAGTGTTAGAGTCAGGATGTTGAGGGATAATATCAGGAAGCACTTCTTCACACTTGTAAAGACTTTACCTTCTCGCCATCCCTCACACGCTGCCCCCCCGCCCAAAAAAAAAACAAAAGATAGTCAGCTAGAATCTTAAATTGGTCAATGTTTACCTGCCAAGTGTCACAGAACCACAGTGGTGTTAGAGAAAACAGATTGCCAATGACCTCATTGAATGGTTATAAATATTCACAAGCCAGTGTGTTCAGAGATATTATGACACTCCTCTGGAGCAAGGGGAGACTTGTACCTTGGCAGGGACAGCACAAATTGCCACAAGTGCCCTTCGTGACAATTGAGAGTCACTAGATTCACAAGGACATAAGAGCTAGGATCAGGAGTAGGCCATCTGGCCCCTTGTGCCCACTCCACCATACAATAAGATCATGGCTGATCTTTCCAGGGAGGAGAAAGTGAGGACTGCAGATGCTGGAGTACCAGAGTTGAAGAATATGGTGCTGGAAAAACACAACAGGCCAAGCAGCATCCGAGGAGCAGGAGAATCAACGTTTCGGGCATAAGCCCTTCTTCAGGAATGAGGCTGGTGTGCCAAGCCAGCTGAGATAAAAGGTAGGGAGGAGGGGATTTGGGGGAGGGATGCTGGGAATACGATAGGTGGAAGGAGGTGAGGTGAGGGTGATAGGCAGAAGAGGGGGTGGGGGCGGAGAGATCGGGAAGAAGATTGCAGATCAAGAGGGCAGTGCTGACTCCGAGGGTTGGGACTGAGATAAGGTGGGGGGAGGGGAAATGAAGAAACTGGAGAAATCTACATTCATCCCGTGTGGTTGGAGGGTTCCTAGGCGGAAGATGAGGCGCTCTTCCTCCAGGCTTCGTGTGGCCAGGGTCTGGCGATGGAGGAGGCCAAGGACCTGCATGTCATTGGCAGAGTGGGAGATAACACCTCCTCCCACCCTGCCCCCTGTAAAAATGCCATCCCATATTTTCCTCCGCCTCCGCCGCATCTACTCCCAGGAGGACCAATTCTACTACCGAACAACTCAAATGGCCTCCTTCTTCAAAGACCACAATTTCCCCCCCGACGTGATCGACAATGCTCTCCACCGTATCTCCTCCACTTCCCGCACCTCCACCCTTGAACCCCGCCCCTCCAATCGCCACCAGGACAGAACCCCACTGGTCCTCACCTTCCACCCCACCAACCTCCGGATACATCGTATCATCCTCCGTCATTTCTGCCACCTCCAGACAGACCCCACCACTAGGGATATATTTCCCTCCCCTCCCCTATCAGCATTCCGTAAAGACCACTCCTTCCGCGACTCCCTCGTCAGGTCCACACCCCCAACCAACCCAACCTCCACTCCCGGCACCTTCCCCTGCAACCGCAAGAAATGCAAAACTTGCTCCCACACCTCCCCCCTCACCTCCCTCCAAGGCCCCAATGGATCCTTCCATATCCGTCGCAAATTCACCTGCACCTCCACACACATCATTTACTGTATCCGCTGCACCCGATGTGGTCTCCTCTACATTGGGGAGACAGGCCGCCTACTTGCGGAACGTTTCAGGGAACACCTCTGGGACACCCGCACCAACCAACCCAACCGCCCCATTTTCCGCCTCATCTTCCGCCTAGGAACCCTCCAACCACAAGGGATGAATGTAGATTTCTCCAGCTTCCTCATTTCTCCTCCCCCCACTTTTTCTCAGACCCAACCCTCGGACTCAGCACCGTCTTCTTGACCTGCAATCTTCTTCCTGACCTCTCCGCCCCCAACCCTCTCCTGCCTATCACCCTCACCCTCACCTCCTTCCACCTATCATATTCCCAGCGCCACTCCCCCAAATTCCCTCCCCCCTACCTTATATCTCAGCCGGCTTGGCACACCAGCTTCATTCCTGAAGAAGGGCTTATGCCCGAAACGTTGATTCTCCTGCTCCTCGGATGCTGCCTGGCCTCCTGTGTTTTTCCAGCACCACGTTTTTCAACTCTGATCTTTTCAGGGCCTCACCTCCATTTACCCACCCTCTCACCATAACCCTTAATTCCTTTACTGTCCAGACATTTGGATAGGTATATGTATAGGAAAGGTTTGGAGGGATATGGGCCAGGAGCAGGCAGGTGGGACTAGTTTAGTTTGGGATTATGTTCGACATGGACTGGTTGGACCGAAGGGTCTGTTTCTGTGCTGTATGACTGTACAACTCTGTGACTGTATAGAAATCTATCGACGTTTGCCTCAAAAACATTAAACGAGATAGCCTCAACTGCTTCACTGGGCGGGGAATTCCACAGATTCACAACCCTTTGGGCGAAAAAGTTCCTTGTCAACTCCGTCCTGAATCCTGCTCCCCCATTATTTCGAGGCTATGCCCCCTTGTTCTAGTTTCAACCTCCCAGCTTCTATCTGATTGTGTGAGAAACATTCACCGTGCCTTCATTGCGTTCAAAGGAGCAAAGGTACTTTGGGAGAGGAATAATGAATACCTTTATGTACATGTCAGATTCTTGGAAGAAACTATTAACTAGAAGCTGTAAATGTGATTTTTGTTCTCTGGCCAAGGATCCCTTCTGTCGAAAGTTCTTAATGCCCAGATAGCACCCTGTCCAACAAAGTATAACATTGTGAAAAGCCTCTGGTTACAATTTTATTTATTTTGCTTCCAGGACATCTCAGGAACTGCACCACAAATAGATCCTCTGAACACAAAGATTCTGACCTTCATCACTCATATAGGATGTGGTATTTCAGCCATCTTTTCAGCAACTACGTTGTTAACATACGTGGCCTTTGAGTGAGTGAATTTTAAAAGGAACTCTTGTTTCGAAAGAGAAGCTTGGTTTGCCACCTTTATTACCCAGGTAGCTTTGCGCTCCACAGAGGAAGAGCTAAGACAGTCAGGAACACTGATTCCTATCTCCCCCTGTCGGATATCCATTCAGATCAGCAACTTTATCGGGTTCCCTTTGCCTAAATGGGACAGAAAACCAGAAATTCTGGGGATGTGCAGGCTGGCTTTATTGGCCTGAACATCGAGATCAGCTTAAATGTACCCACCAAAAACCGAACGAGCTATGGATGCTTTTAATCAGAAACAAACCCAGAAATGGCTGGAAAAGCTCAACAGGCCTGGCAGCCCTGTTCAAGAGAAACCATAGTTAATGTTTCAGCTTGAGTGGCACTTCCTCAGAATGGTTATTTTATTTTGTAGTCCTGCAGACTGAAGGAGGAACGGTTAACTGAGGGAGGGGAGGAGACCCACAGTATATTGGAGTTCTGGGAATGAGATGAGTGAGTGTGGTAGACAGCATGCCAGGTCTTGAGAAACACAGTGAAGATATACTGAGAGAATTTGCATTTGCATAGCACCTTTCACATGTGCAGGATGCCCCAAAGCATGTTGCAGCTAATGAAGTACTTTTCAAGTGTTGCCGCTGTTGTAATGGGATGAATGTTTATAGAAAATTGCTATTCCATTTAGGATCTTGGGAAGGAACTAGTTTTGGTAAAGGGTTTGATTTTCTGATCTGCAAAGATATCTTTTCTTTGAAGGGTCAGAAATATGTTTCTTTTAGCAATGGGTCAAAACAGCATTTCCAAGAAATTTAATTATTAAAGCTAAATGACTACATAAGCTACCTGGGTGAGATGGCTACTAGAACACTTATTAAATTGAGATAGATCCAACTGCAGGATCAATTCAGAAGAAAAGATCCAAACTGGCAGATATGCATTTAGTAGCCATCAAATGTTCAACATAATTGTTAAAAGCCTTGACATTTCTTCATAAAGTTAATTGAGAAAGGTCAGTGATTAGGCTGTGTCAGTGTGTCTCGGAGAAAGAGAGGAAGAGAATCCCATCTCCTGACCATGCTGAAATCTGCTGAAAGAAAACACTTGCAATCTCATTCGTTGAGTAAGAAATTTAAAAAAATAAGGATAGAAAAGATACTATCTCATTGGGGTTGAGTGTCTGTAAAGGACATTGCTGCGAAAAAGGGTTGACTTATTTTATTTTTTGTTTGTGATAAGGTGCTTCTAAATTTCTAATAGATAGCTTTGTTCTTTTTCCTTTCTTTTGCGCAAGAAACTTCTGTTCTCTTGTCAAAAGTACACTGGCAGCCTCTTGTAATTTTTGATGACTGACCACCGTGATAAGTTACAAATTATGGCCTAATAAGCCAGATTTTACTCTGGAATCTGACTTGTCCAGTATAACCACGACGTGGAGGTGCCGGTGTTTGACTGGGGTGGACGAAGTCTGAAGTCAAGTGTGTTTGAAATCACAAGCTTTTGAAGTGCTGCTCCTTCATCAGGTGAAGTGACTTCACCTGATGAAGGGGCAGAGCTTCAAAAGCTTATGATTTCAAACACATCTGTTGAACTGTAACCTAGTGTCATGTGACTTCTGACGGTATAACCGTCAGTTGGGACCTTCACGGCAGGAACAAGGAAGTCATGCAGAACAAACTTAAGTTCAACGTTTTTCTTGTCTATCATCTAGGAAGCTGCGGCGGGATTACCCATCCAAGATTTTGATGAACCTGAGTACTGCACTTTTCCTCCTAAACCTAACGTTCCTGCTCGATGGCTGGATTGCCTCATTCAACATTCCTGGATTGTGCATTGCTGTTGCAGCGTTCCTTCACTTTTTCCTGCTTGCCTCCTTCACCTGGATGGGATTGGAGGCTGTTCACATGTACATAGCCCTGGTGAAGGTCTTTAACACATACATCCGAAAATACATGCTCAAGTTCTGTATCATTGGATGGGGTAAGTTCGATTGGCACTATCGATTCGACACTATTTGTGATGTCTTTTCCAAATGTTTTCAACTGTTCTCAGACCATGAGCAATGCTGGAAAGGTTTGGTATAGTGTTGTAGTTTTTTTAATGATTTATATCAATGATTAGTCTAGCTATATAATTAGCGATGGTATTTCAGGAAGCTAGGAGCAGGATATGTCAAGGGAAAACTCTCCACAAGTTGGAGACACACCTGGCACATAGGAAGTTGGTTGTGAGTGTTGGAGATCAATCATCTCAGCTCCAGGACATCTCTGCAGGAGGTCCTCAGGGTAGTGTCTTAGGCCCAACCATCTTCAGCTGCTTTATCAATGACCTTCCCTCCATCGCAAGGTCATAAATAAGGATACTTGGCAATAATTACACAATGTTCAGCACCATGCATGATTCCTCAGGTACTGAAGCATTCCATGTCCAAATGCAGCAAGATCTGGACAATATCCAGGTTTGGGCTGACAAGTGACAAGTAACACTAACACCACACAAATGCCAGGCTATGACCATCACCAACAAGTGAGAATCTAATCATCATCCCCTGACATTCAGTGGTATCACCATTACTGAATCCCCCACTGTCAAGATCATGGGGCATTACCATTGACCAGAAATGGACCAGACTAGTCATATAAGTTATGTGGCTACATGAGCAGGTCAGAGACCAGGAATTCTTCAGTGACTAACTTACCTCCTGACTCCCCAAAGCCTGTCCACCATCTGCAAGGCACATGTCAGGAGTGTGATGGAATACTCCCCACTTGCCTGGATGAGTGTAACGTGCAAAACCTTTAAGAACTATCTTAATGACAAGTTGAAACACCACAGCACTTAAGGCTAGGGGCCAGTGCAGGAAAATAGATGGGTACTTGATGACTAGTATGAACTTGATAGGCTGAAGGGCCTCTTCATGCTGTAAAACGTCTGTGACTCTATCTCAATATAAGTTGCTGCGGGGAATGTAAGAACAAGTGCTACAGCGATTTGAGTCAAGGGGTGCACTCTTTTCTGTGGCTTTAGTGAAGAACCGTACACACTTCATGTGGCATTTTCAATTGTTATTTTTTTTCCAAGTTGCTTGCTCTGGATATATTTCTCACAAAAAAAATTGGGGAATGGTACTGGCGTGGGGTGGATAATGATGCTTTTTTTTTATTCCCAACCTCTTTATATTCCACACTTTCGGTGCCCCACAGGTTTACCAGCAATCGTGGTGGCAATTGTTCTAGCAATCGATGAGGAATTCTATGGAGTGAAGCCATATGGGGAAGATTCAGAAAATGGAGGCTCCGAATTGTAAGTTATGCAAGTTACCTGAAGGCAGTAGGGATGGAAAGGAAAGAGACTGAGCAGTTAGCCTGTTCAGAGAGGTGTCACTGGTGCAAAGGGCTAAGTAGTCTTTATGTGAGTGCGGTAAGATTTAATTAAACTCTTGATCAGGAATAGTAGTGCTGGAGTTTCCATTCAGTAGCACATTTCATAAAGGCGCAGATGATATGGAGGAAATGTGGTCCATTCAGCCCATTTACGTCAGTGCTGGATCTCTGACAGAGCTATCAAGTTGATAGCTCCTGCCCCATGACTCTGTAATTTTACACCAACTTGGAGTATTTAGCTAATTCATTTTTGAAAGTTTCGGTGGAATTTGATTCCTTCCCCCCCACCCCGCCCCCCGATCATTGCCAACTTCCCCACAACATGTGTTCCAGATCACAATTTTTCAGTGAGTCAAGGAATCATTTCCACGTGTCACCTCTGAGTCATCTATCAAGCATCTTAAACAATATTTGCTCTCCTACCGTAGAACCCATTGTGACAGATGAAGGCATTTTTCAAGATCTAAAGAAGTTCTGATTTGATTTGATTTGATTTATTACTATCGCGTGTACCAAGGTACAGTGAAAAGTGGCGATTGATGTGCTATAGACAGATTGTACAATATAAGTGCATCTGGGTAACAGAACAGAGTGTAGGAACAGTGTTACAGCTGTAGAGAAAGTGCAGCGAGAGATCAGCATTAACTTTAAAGAGGTCCATGTATAAGTCTCATAACAGCGGGGAACAAGCTTTTCTTGGATCTCTTTGTACATGCTCACAAACTTTTATATCGTCTGCCCAAGGGAAGAGATTAGAAGAGAGTATAACTGGGGTGGGAGGGGCTTTTGATGATGTTAGCTGCTTTCCTGAGGCAGCAGGAGGTGTAGATGGAGGCAATGAATGGAAGGCTGGTTTGCGTGATGGGCTGGCTGAGTTCACAACTCTCTATAGTTTCTTTCTGTCTTGCAAAGTGCAGTTGGTGTACCTGGCTGTGGTACATCTAGATAGGGTATTTTCTATGGTGAATCTATAAAAAATTGGTAAGAGTCCTTGTGGACTTTCTGAACTTCCTTAGCCTCGTAAGGAAGTATCTTCAACATCGTGTCGACATGGGTGGACCAGGACAGATTGTTGGTGATTGTCACTCCCAGGAACTTGAATCTCTCGACCATCTCCACCTCAGCTCCATTGATACAGAGAGGGGGGTGCTCCCCACTCCACTTCCTGAAGTTAATGACCAGCTCCTTCATTTTGCTGATGTTGTTGGAGAGATTGTTTACATCAAACTGTTAAGCACTCTATTTCCTTCCTGGACTCCATCTTATTGTTGAGATCCAACCTACAATGATAGTTTCATCAGCAAACTTCTGAATTGACTTGGAGTGGAATTTGGCCACATAGTCATTTGTGTATAAGGAGAATAGTAGGGGGCTGAGTACACTGTCTTGTGGGGCACTGGTGTTGAGGATTATTGGGGAGGAGGTGTTGTCGCCTATACTTACTGACTGCAGCCTGTTGATCAGGAAGGCAAAGGTCCATTAAGAGTCATAGAGTCATAGAGATGTACAGCATGGAAACAGACACTTCGGTCCAACCCATCCATGCCGACCAGATATCCCAACCCAACCTAGTCCCACCTGCCAGCACCCGGCCCATATTCCTCTAAACCCTTCCAATTCATATACCCATCCAAATGCCTCTTAAATGTTGCAATTTTACCAGCCTCCACCACATCCTCTGGCAACTCATTCCATACACGCACCACTCTCTGTGTGAAAATGTTGCCCCTTAGGTCTCTTTTATATCTTTCCCCTCTCACCCTAAACCTATGCCCTCTAGTTCTGGATTCCCTGACCCCAGGGAAAAGACTTTGTCTATTTATCCTACCCATGCCCCTCATAATTTTGCAAACCTCTAAAAGGTCTCCCCTCAGCCTCCGACGCTCTAGGGAAAACAGCCCCAGCCTGTTCAGCCTCTCCCTATAGCTCAAATCCTCCAACCCTGGCAACATCCTTGTAAATCTTTTCTGAACCCTTTCAAGTTTCGCAACATCTTTCCAATAGGACGGAGACCAGAATTGCATGCAATATTTCAACAGTGGCCTAACCAATGTCCTGTACAGCCGCAACATGAGCTCCCAACTCCTGTACTCAATACTTTGACCAATAAAGGAAAGCATACTAAACGTCTTCTTCACTATCCTATCTACCTGCAACTCCACTTTCAAGGAGCTATGAACCTGCATTCCAAGGTCTCTTTGTTCAACAACACTCCCTAGGACCTTACCATTACGTGTATAAGTCCTGCTAAGATTTGCTTTCCCAAAATGCAGCACCTCGCATTTATCTGAATTAAACTCCATCTGCCACTTCTCAGCCCATTGGCCCATCTGGTCCAGATCCTGTTGTAATCTGAGGTAACCCACTTCGCTGTTCACTACACCTGGAATTTTGGTGTCATCTGCAAACTTACTAACTGTACCTCTTATGTTCGCATCCAAATCATTTATGTAGATGACAAAATGTAGAGGGCCCAGCACCGATCCTTGTGACACCCCACTGGTCATAGGCCTCCAGTCTGAAAAATGACCCTCCACCACCACCCTCTGTCTTCTACCTTTGAGCCAGTTCTGTATCCAAATGGCTAGTTCGCCCTGTGTTCCGTGAGATCTAACCTTGCTAATCAGTCTCCCATGGGGAACCTTGTCGAACGCTTTACTGAAGTCCATATAGATCACATCTACCACTCTGCCCTCATCAATCTTCTTTGTTACTTCTTCAAAAAACTCAATCAAGTTTGTGAGATAAGATTTCCCATGCACAAATCCATGTTGACTTCCCGAATCAGTCCTTGCCTTTCCAAATACATGTACATCCTGTCCCTCAGGATTCCCTCCAACAACTTGGCCATCACCGAGGTCAGGCTCACTGGTCTATAGTTCCCTGGCTTGTCTTTACCGCCCTTCTTAAACACGTTTGCAAACCTCCAGTCTTCCGGCACCTCACCTGTGATTATCGATGATACAAATATCTCAGCAAGAGGCCCAGCAATCACCTCTTTAGCTTCCCACAGAGTTCTCGGGTACATCTGATCAGGTCCTTGGGATTTATCCACCTTTCACAATTTCAAGACATCCAGCACTTCCTCCTCTGTAATCTGGACATTTTGCAAGATGTCACCATCTATTTCCCTACAATCTATATCTTCCATATCCTTTTCCACAGTAAATACTGACACAAAATATTCATTTAGTATCTCCCCCATTTTCTGTGGCTCCACACAAAGGCCGCCTTGCTGATCTTTGAGGGGCCCTATTCTCTCCCTAGTTACCCTTTTGCCCTTAATATATTTGTAAAAACCGTTTGGATTCTCCTTAATTCTATTTGCCACAGCTATCTCATGTCCCCGTTTTGCCCTCCTGATTTCCCTCTTAATTATACTCCTACTTCCTTTATACTCTTCTAAGGATTCACTCGATCTATCCTGTCTTTACCTGACATATGTTTCCTTCTTTTTCTTAACCAAACCCTCTTGCAGAAAGGGAAGCAGAGACCTAGAACTCAGAGTTTGGAGATGAGTTTGCTTGGATTTATGGTATTGAAGGCAGAGCTGTAATCAATAATTAGGAGCCTGATGCAGGTATCCGTGTTGTCCAGATGTTCCAGGGATGAGTGTAGAGCCAGGGAGCTGGACCTGTTGCGCCGGTTGACGCATTGCAAGGGATCAAGGCGGGCTGGGAGACTGGAACTGATGTGAGCCAAGAAGAACCTCTGGAAGCCTTTATAATGATGGACCACAGAGCCACCGGGCGGTAGTCATTTGAGGCACAGCACATGACGTTTCCTTGGCACCGGGATGCTGGTGATCTTCTGGAAGCAGTTGGGGACTTCAGATTGTAGTAAACTCAGAATAACATATTATTCCCGACAAAAGTGGCCATTGTTAATGCATTCCACACTTAAGTCTGCCCAATGAACCCCTCAGTCATTGAATTCACGAGGGGTAGTAAACATGGCAGCCAATATGAGCACAGCAGCATCCGCTGACCAGAGTGAGGTGAGCAACGAGGTATTTTGATTCCAGTGGTGCTTTTGTTTCTGGAGAATTGCTGGCCATTTTTTCTACAAAGGCTCAAACCTCTCATTGTAGATTAGGTCTCGTTTAACTTCGGTTTGATTCCATTCAAATCGCACAGTTTGTTCCCCTGTCATCAATATGGTTGGGATTTACTGCATTCTTCGAAGAGGCTTCTCTTGAGTCATAGATTTGGGAATAGACACTGTTGCGGGCTGCAGGAGGATGTGGTGTGGGAAGTTATTTTTGAGAGCTCATATTTCCATCGTCGGGAACAGCTGAGAGGACAGCGACATTCCCAACAACTGGTGTCTCTGAACATTACTTGTGCCAAGTCGCAGAGTGAGAGTGAGGGCTGGACGATGTTCGATGTGATTGACATGTCTGCATGCTTTTACCCCAGCCTGGGCCTTTAACGTGTGCCATGGCAATATATTTGTCAATATTTTACCGTGTTACTCATGGTCTGCTCACATTCTGTGTCCTGTTTCCAGAATAATATCTTAATTAACGTAAACTGCTGAGGAAGTTCAAAAATGAAGATGATTTTGTTTTACTTATTGATACTAGATTAGATTATCTACAGCGTGGAAACAAGCCCTTCAGCCCAACAAGCTGACACTGCCCCTCTGAAGAGTAACTTACCCAGACCCATTCCCCAACCCAATTTTTACCCCTGACCAATGCACCAAACACTATGGGCACTTTAGCATTTCACCCTGACCTGCACATCTTTGGACTGTGGGAGGAAACCAGAGCACCCGGAGGAAACCCATGTAGACACAGGGAGGAATGTGCAAACTCCACACAGACAATCGTCCAAGTTGGGAATCGAACCCAGGTCCCTGGCGCTGTGAGGTAGCCTGTGCTAACCACTGAGCCACCGTGCGGCCCAACCCAAGTTCAGCAACAACGTTTGGCAGTAATGATTTAGCTATGTCCTCGGTCAATAGAGCTGTTTCTTTTGAAGGTCAGCTGGATCTAAGCCGAGGATTCCAGTGACCAACCTGGGACTCCCTGTGATGGCTTCAGCAACAGGTCTTGTTGGTGTCAGCCTGGCTCTCCTTTGGCATTGGTCTGTGATTCCACGTGGCTCTTTCTTTGGCATTGTGGGAGTCTGGCCTCAAATTCCAATGGTGGGGGGTCAGGTCCTTGAGTCTGGATCTACAACATGGACTAAGATGGACCTTGTTTTCAATTCTCTTTTCATTTTTTTTCATTATATTACCGTGGAAGGACTGGTATTCTGAACTTTTTGTTTACTTTATTTTGCTAATTTATCAAACATGATGTTGTACTTCTTTATTTGTAATTTTTTTTTCTGAAGCATTTAGACTCAGGAATCTGTTGCCTTTCTACCGAAGGTGGCATCGTATGTGGCGACTTGTTACCTTTTCACTGAACTCATGTCAGTATATGGGGCAATGAAGCTAATTCCGACTCGGATTCAAAATAAAATCCGAAAGGACTGCGGATGCTGTGAGTCAGAGACAAGAAAGAAGTTGTTGGAAAAGCTCAGCAGGTCTGGCAGCATCTAAGGAGAGAAAACAGAATTTGGAGGTGGCACAGTGGCTCAGTGGTTAGCACTGCTGCCTCACTGCACCAGCGACCTCCATTCTATTCAAGCCTCAGGCGACTGTCTGTTTGGAGTTTGCACATTTTCCCAGTGGGTTTGCTCTGGTTTCTTCCCATAGTCTAAAGATGCGCAGGTTAGATGAATTGGCCTTGCTAAGTTGCCCATTGTGTGTAGGTTAGGTGATTAACCAGGAGTAAATGTGGAGTAATAGGGTCTGGGTGGGTTACTCTTTGAAGGGTCAGTGTGGACATGTTGGGCGTGACCCTTCTCAACCCAAAACACCAACTTTGATTTCTTTCTATAGATACTGCCAGAACTGCTGAGCTCTTCCAGCAATTTCTATTTTTGTCTCTGATTCTAATTCAACCGACGCCATTCCGATCTTACCCACTTTCGTTTCCTTTTCTGTAGCTGTTGGATCATTGATCGTATTGCGTTCTATATCAGCTGTGTGAGCTATTTTGTGATCGTCTTCCTGGTGAACGTAGCCATGTTTATCGTGGTGCTGATGCAGATTTGCGGAAGAAGTGGCAAGAAAAGCCACCGGAACTTGAAGGAGGAAGCCTTGCGGAACCTACGAAGTGTCATCAGCTTGACCTTCCTCCTGGGGATGACCTGGGGCTTTGCGTTTTTTGCCTGGGGGCCAGTGAATTTGGCTTTCATGTACCTGTTTGCAATCTTCAACTCTTTGCAAGGTAATCACAGTCAAGTCCACCTTGGTTTCTCCATGACAACTGTGCAGTTCATCAGAGAGCCAACTTTCCAGCCAATCGGCACTCTTTTCATAGAGCAATGAGGGGAGATCTGATAGAAACACATAACATTATGAAGGGAATAGATAAGATGGAAGCAGAGAGGAGGGGTTGACATGGTGACTCAGTGGTTAGCACTGCTGCCTCACAATTCCTGGGACTCAGGTTCGATTCCAGCCTTAGGTGACTGTGTGGAGTTTACACATTCTCCCCATGTCTGCGTGAGTTTCCTCCTACAATCCAAAGATGTGCAGGTTATCTGGATTGGCCATGCTAAATTGCCCATAGCGTCCAGGGATGTGTAGGTTCGGTGCATTAGTCAGGGGTAAATGTCGAGGAATAGGGTAGGGGAATGGGTCTGGGTGGGATACTCTTCAGAGGTTCGGCATGGACTTGTTGGGCCAAATGGCCTGTTTCCACACTGTAGGAATACTATTAATGATTCCAGTACAGTATTGAGTGAAACTAGGACAAGGGGGCATAGCCTCAAAAATAGGGGGAGCAGATTTAGGACAGAATTGAGGAGGAACTTCTTCACCCAGAATGATGTGAATTCCCTGCCCAGTGAAGTAGTTGAGGCTTCCTCATTGGATGCTTTTGAAGCTAAGATAGTGAATTTTTTGAACAATACAAGAATTAAGGGTTATGGTGAGAGGGCGGGTAATTGGAGCTGAGGCCATGAAAAGATCAACCATGATCTTATTGAATGGCGGAGCAGGCTCGAGGGGCCAGACGGCCTACTCCTGCTCCTAGTTCCTATGTTCTTATGAAAGATTGTCAGATCAAAGAAATGACCATTCAGCCCATCACACCTGGCTCTGATTCTTTGAAAGAGCTCTCCAATTTAGTCCCATACCCCAGCATTTCCCTCATAACCCTACCAATTAGATCTTTGCAAATGCGTATCCAATTACCATCTAAAGATGCGATGGAGTCTGATTTCATTGTGCCTTCAGGAAATGTGTTCTAGTTTGTCTGATCTTTATTTCCTCTCGAGTTCTCATTTGTTGAGTATTCAATTGGCTGACCAATCATTTGCCAGAGGAAACCAGTTTCTCCTCTCTCTCGCCCTCGCTTGCTCTCGCTCAGCACTACCCTCTCATTATTTTGGAAATATTTGGCTTCCTCTGAAGGACACCTCCTCCAAACTGTCCCCACGGTCGGAAACCTCCATCCAACCCCAGCTTGTGTACAGGAATGATGGAGTTCCATGAGGATTTCCCATGAGGGGACTCCATCGGGTTAACTCCGACCCAGTGCTCAGTGCTGTCTGTTGTAACCGAGACCTTCTGCTTGAACGCAGGCTTCTTCATCTTCATGTTTCACTGCGCCCTGAAAGAAAACGTACAGAAGCAATGGAGGCGCTATCTATGCTGCGGCAGATTTCGACTACCAGAAAATTCCGGTAGGTCCCAGCTTGATTTCCATTTAAGCCTCTCAAATTATAATGATGCAGAAACGTGCAAAGATTTACAGGTTTAGAAAGAGACCATGCGACCCATCATGTTTGCACTGGTCCTGTTCCCTAGTGTCAATCTCTTAGCTTATTGCATATCCATGCACACTGTTTGTATCCATAGATTCATTTCTGAATGCCTCAATTGGACCAGCCTCCACCACGTTCCCAGGCAGTGCATTCCACACCCTGACCACTCACTGTGTGAGAATGTCTTATCTCTCTTTCTTTATTTGTATCTCATTTTAATCCCATACCCTCTTGTTCTTTTTTTTGTTCTTTTATGATTGGGAACATTGGGGTGGCACGGTGACTCAGTGGTTAGTACTGCTGCCTCACAGCACCAGGGTCCCAGGTTCAATTCCAGCCTCGGGCGACTGTCTGTGTGGAGTTTGCACGTTCTCCCCGTGTCTGCGTGGGTTTCCTCCGGGTGCTCCGGTTTTCTCCCACAGTCCAAAGATGTGCAGGTCAGGTGAATTGGCCAAGCTAAATTGCCCGTAGTGTTAGGTGCATCAGTCAGAGGGAAATAGGTCTGGGTGGGTTACTCTTTGGAGGGTCGGTGTGGACTGGTTGGGCCGAAGGGCCTGTTTCCACACTGTTGGGAATCTAATCTAATCTTTTTGCTCTCTTGTCTACTCTATCCAGCCCGCTTATGGTTTGGAAACCCTCTGTTAAATCTGTTTTCAGCCTTCTTCTCTCCACAGAGAACAGTCCCAACATCTTTAATCTATCCTCGCAACTGAAGTTTCTCATTCCTGGAATTGTTTCTTGTAAATCGCTCCTGCACTCTCTGTTGGTGACCTTCTACACTTTTCACAGTACTCCTGCTCTTTTATATCTTGAGCATACGGGGTAATAAACCTAATTCTCATTCTATCTAATTCTAATTCATGTCTTTCCTCAAAAGGGGTGCCCACAGGTTTACTCCAGCTGAGGTCATTCGGTTTAATGTCCAGGGAAGTTGAAGGACATGCAACAGAACCACAAGACTTCATCCAGTCCACGTTTACAACACTCTTGTCTAAGATTTCTCAAGAGTTAACATTTCGAGTCCAGTGACCCTCCTTCAGTGAACATCACTGAACAGAATGTTAACTCTGCTTTCTTTCCACACACGCTGCCAAACCTGCTGAGTTTCTCCAGCAATTTCTGTTTATGTTTCCGATTTCCGGCATCTGCTGTTTCATTGACTAAAGGGTGCCGTCTGTGTGTGCAGTGGACAAAGGGCTGTTTATGTTTCCGATTTCCGGCATCTGCTGTTTCATTGACTAAAAGGTGCCGTCTGTGTGTGCAGTGGCCAGTTCTCATGAGAATCAATGAGGTGTGCAAAAAGTTTGACCTCATGTCGCTAATCGTTCATTCTTTTTTAAGTACGTTTCCAGGATTTTGTCTTAACGGCCATTTCTGATGTTTCAATTCTAGACTGGAGTCGAACAATCACAAACAACACCAAGAAAGTGAGCTCCGAGAACCTGGGCAAATCGCTGTCATCCAGTTCCATTGGCTCCAACTCCACCAGCTGGACAAGTAAATTTAAGTCTGGTTCCAGCTTCTTTAAAAACAGCAGCAAGGGTAAGGCTGAGAGATTCTAGGCTCTTTGCATGACCCTTCAGATCATTCTGGGACCATTACTGTGTGCTCTTTACTTTAAAATAAACGCAACCTTCCAAATATGCTTCTCCTTCACATTTCACCCCTCCAGCAGCAGCACTGGGCTACATTTTCCAGTCAGCAGTTAAGGAAGGATGCTCACTAGTGCCTCAAAGAGAGATCTAGTGATCTCTGCGGTGTGGACTTCCCCTCTCCAGCTCGTAGCTTAATCCTGGAGTAAAACAAAGGAGCACTGCAGGAGTCCAGCAGCAGCGATGCTGACAGCAACAGTGTGCAGCCAATTGTCTTGCAGTATTCTCACAGATCGGCAAGTAGCAAGTTAAAAAACACGGATTATCCTTCACTTTCGGTGAAATAAATGATCACCTTTGGACTAATCTCACATCTGGTTCAACTGAGAAATAGAGCAGAAGTTCTTTCGTTGTCTCTCCCTGCTCAGAAATATTCTGCTTTTGCTCCCTGACGCCAGGATATGACTTTTTCAGCTTATTTCAGAAAAGATTCACAAATACTGCAGTTCTCAAGCACGCAAAAAAATGATGATTATGATTCAGAGAGTTGTGTCTTCAAAAAGGAAATACACTGCATGCATCTTCTGCTGAGGTTGTAAACGTCAGTCCCCTGGAGTAATGAAAACCCAGTTGCAATGCTGAGCTTTGCAAAAGCCACGAATTATCAACTTCACGTCGAGGCGCTCTGACTAACAAACTTTGATATGTTTTTGGAACAGGGTGATGGCTCCTGAGAGTGTGTCCATGCGCAGAGATGGGCTCCCTTTACAAGGTAACGCATGTTGGACAGAGCATGTGGCAGTAGTCACATGTTGGATGGACTCTTAAGTCTTGGGTGTTTCACATTCAGGCAGCCTTCCACCTTGCACACACTCTGGTCAAGATACTGAAGGAAGCCAAACTCCTTCAGTATCCCATGCACTACTGGCTGAAGCTTGATGCTTTTGCTTTGACATGCCTTGCCTGTATCTGAAGACCTTCTTCTTCTCCCTGACTGGGATCATGTGGACGTCCCATACCTCTATCTTCTACTTGACACAACTGTGCCTGAGCACTGCACCATTCTCTTTCAGCATGCTTCCAGGTTTGACTTGGGTGGCAGGTGAGGTGGTTGATGGCTTTATTGAGGGAGACTGATGGTGATTCTCTACCCTTGCAGGGCACTGTGCATGTTACCGCTGCCTCCTCTGACCTTTCCTGCAGCTGTTTGCCTTGACTTCCTTCTGCACAATGAAAGTTACACTTCTCCCTTGGTGCTGTTCTCTCGGGACTATCCCCTTTGCTACACCTTGGAGCCCCACTGGCCTGTCCTTTCAAGGCTTCTCGATACCAGTGTGTTAATGAAACAGGGCCTTATGCAGGAAGTTTGCCACTTTATTTCATACAATTGTTTGGGGATCCAATACTTTGAAAGTGAGGATTGTGTTTTGCTGTTGAGCACTAGGTGGGTGGCCTTTATTAGGTGCCACTGTGGTGAGTTAAATGTCTTTCAGAAACTACGGTGCTAAGGTACAATACATGCTGTTTTGCTGTTGAGCACTAGGTGGGTGGCCTTTATTAGGTGCCACTGTGGTGAGTTAAATGTCTTTCAGAAACTACGGTGCTAAGGTACAATACATGCTTAAGAAGGCAATATAAGACAGGAACAGGAGGAGACCATTCAGTCCCTCAAACCAGTGCCCGCCATTCAATACAATCATGGCTGATCTTCTGACTCAACGGCACTTTCCTGTCCAGTCCACAGCGAGCTCAATTCATTGAAATAAAAAATCTGTTGACCTTGATCTTGACCACCCTCATGTTGGTCAAGATCATAGCATGTGGTGTGTTTAGTTTGGGAGGAACTGGTCACTTTAAACCTGTGGATGCTGAAGTTCCCCACCAGTGGAGGCTTTGCTTCTCTTTAGTTGAGTCTTTTGTAGCCTCATTAAGAGGGATTGATCTCTGTATAATGTGACTGATAGCAGGCATTAACTAGGTAAGCTTTGTTTCCATTGGAACCGGAATTTGCATTATGTTCTGCTTTTTAATTAAAAGTTGAAAGTTTTATGCTGGAGAATACTTTATGACCTACAGCCCAACTGCAACATTAAATAAGTCTAAGTTAGTTGAAATATGAGTTAGATGCATAGCAAAGGTCCACCTTTGCTGACTCAGTGTTACAACAGAGCGATTTCCATTTCCCTGACGGCCTGACCTGTAGTCTGTTTTTGAGATTATGGACTGCTCTGTGCTGCAAACACGCTTCTGTTGAAAACCAGATCATTGGTGTGACCCCACAGTCCTATTTCACCATTAAATGCCAAAAGACTTTGATGGGACAATGCATCCTGAACACAGGCAAAGAGACTGTTTTTCCAATTAATGTATGATACAAAACACTGCCACTGGGAAGTTCTGTTTGGACCTTCAACAAAGTTACTGTCCAATGGCCCATTGACATTCACTGCAGCAGAATCAATTGATTACTTGAACCATTGTTTCTATTTTGCAAAGTCTCAATGTTTTGTGTACATCTGTGCCTCACTGGATCAGTTTCTCAATGGTTTATTAATCCATTGGTGTTCACGGACCTTCATTGACTCCCAGTATCAGAAACCCCCAGATTTTAAGTTTTGTTTTAGTCGAACACATTTATTTGACGTCACAAGCTTTTGGAGTGCTGCTCTTTCATCAGGTGGTTGTGATTTCAAATAAATCTGTTGGACTATAACCTAGTGTCATGTAACTTCTGACTTTGTCCACCCCAGTCCAAAACCCTCGCCTCCACATCTTTCATGTGATGTAATCATCACAAGTAAGTATTTGTTAGCTGAAATAATTGCTTTTCAACTGAACGTTTTCAGAATGCAGTCACTAGACCCGAAACGCTAGCTCTGCTTTCTCTCTGTAGATGCTGCCAAGCCCACTGAGTTTCTCCAACAATGGCTTTCTGGCATCGATCTCCAGCATCTGCACTTCCTCGAAGTCAGCCAATTTGTTGTGGGTCAGCCACGCACAGGTCAGACCAGGCAAAGATGGCAGATTTCTTTCTTTGAAGGACATGAGCAAACCAGATAGGCTTTTTAAAACAATATTCTTGGTTTCAAACCCCTCCATGACCTCATCCCACCCTATCTCTCGGACCCCCACCAGCCAGCTGACACCTCATGCGTGTATTGTTCTGGACCCTGGCATTTTTAATCTGCCGTTGAAGGCTGTGCCTTCAGCTGGGCCCAAATCTCTGAAATTCCTTCCCCAAACCTCTCATTTGCCCCTTTAAACCTTGGCCACGCTTTTGGTCACCCACCTTTATGAATCCTTGTGCATGCCTCAATATCAAAATTAATTTCGAAGCGCCCAGGCACGTTTTATGGCATTTAAGAAAAAGGTGCTGTCTGAATGCAGAATGGTTGTTGTTGTTGTCGTCACTATTACGCAAACAGAAAATGCCTGCTTTTTCTTTCATTATTGTCTGTGGAGGCTGTCCGGATCAGCAAATGGATCATCTTTTCCATGGTGGGACTGACTCCTGTCGGTATTGGAGGATTACAGTCTGAACCAAACAGATTTCACTTTCTGAGTCAGGCAGCATCCGAGAAGCAGGAGAATCGACATTTCGGGCATAAGCCCATATTCTGCTGAAGGTCTTATGCCCGAAACATCGATTCTCCTGCTCCTCGGATGCTGCCTGACCTGCTGTGCTTTTCCAGCAACACACTCTCGACTCTGATCTCCAGCATCTGCAGTCCTCGCTTTCTCCTCGATTTCACTTTCCCTCAATAATGTTGTGTCCAGACATTGAAACGTTTGAAATGAGCTGATGGCTACTGAGAATTACAGTGATGTCTTGTCTTCTTTTTGTAGGGTAATGTACAGCTATTGAAATTATGTTTGAACTTTTCATATTCGTATTTGAAAGCCGAGTCACAGGTAGACAGGGCAGTGGTGTTTGGGATACTTGTTTTTATTCCTCAGTGCATTGAGTATAGGAGTTGGGAGGTCATGTTGTAGCTGTACAGGACATTGGTTTGGCTACTTTTGGAATACTGCATAGAGTTCTGGTCTCCCTGCTATAGGAAAGATGTTGTGAAACTTGAAAGGGTTCAGAAAAGATTTACTAGAATGTTGCCAGGATTGGAGGGTGTGAGCTACAAGGAGAGGCTGAATAGGCTAGGCCTATTTTCCCTGGAGTATCGAAGGCTGAGGGGTGACCTTATCGAGGTGTATAAAATCATAAGGGGCATAAATAAGGTGCAAAGTCAAGGCCTTTTCCCAAAAATAGGGGAATCCAAAACTAGAGGGTATAGATTTAAGGTGAGAGGGGAAAGATTTAAAGGGAACTAAGGGGCAACTTTTTCACCCAGAGGGTGGTACGTGTTTGGAATGAGCTTCCAAAGGAAAAGGCGGAGATTGGTACAATTACAACATTTAAAAGGCACCTAGATGGGTATATGAAAAGGAAGGATTTAGAGGGATATGGGCCAAATGCTGGCAAATGGGACAAGATTAGGTTAGGATATCTGGTCAGCTTGGACGAGTCTAATTCAATGCTGTACATCTCTATGACTCCGTTTCTAGTCAGATATAGAACTAATTTTACCAAAATTGACTGCAGAGCGTTTTTTCAGATAGAGCTCGTGTTTCTATCCCCAAACACGTTCGGACATAGGAACAGGAGTAGGCCATTCAGCCCCTCAAGCCCATTCCACCATTCAATGAGATCCTGGCTGATCTCTGATGTAACTCTATATATCTGCCTTTGGCCCATATCCCTTAATATCTTTGCTCAACAAATTTTTATCCTTCTCAGATTTAAAATCAGCAACTGATCCAGCATCAACTGCCATTTGTGGAAGAGAGTTCCAAACCTCTGCCACCCCTTGTGTGCAGAAGTGCTTCCTACCATCCCTCCTGAACAAATTGATTGTGACAACTCTGTTTGCTGTCAAGTTGTGGAGTTGCTAAGATTCTGAAACAAAATGGGGAGTGGGATTGGAGTGTTGAGCACTTAGATTTAATTCACTACAACAATTGCAACTGCGATTCACACACAAAATGTTACCAGGGCCAATGATGGCACCAAAACAGGCATCAAAGGTAAAAGACTGGAAGTTTTACAGTTTTTCCAGAGGCATGGAGTAAAGGTCATGGGGTCAGTGTGCTGCAGTACCTTAGAGGAAGCTCCTGGTGAAACGAGCCTGACTGAAGGTGCTTGCTCACGTACCCTCTGTCTAGGACCTCCTGAATTGCTCCAACTGCTCAGGGTGCTTTTGTGTTTACACTAGTGACAGGGATGTGTTGTAACAACGGCAGGTAACCCACTGCACGTTTGATCTAACTCCTTGTCGTCACATGTCACAGCCTCACCGAAATTGCAATGATTACTTTGCTGTATAACATTGGTACAAATGTTATACAACATCGGTACAAATGTGTTCACTTAAGACTTATAAAGCCACAGTGACAGTGTTAAATTATGAGCTAGATGTTGCAAACGTGTGGCAGGGAGGAGTCATGGACAGTATGTTCCATCAGGAACTCTGCAATCACACAGTGACAGGGGAGGCAATGGCCTAGTGATGTTATCACTGGACATTAATCCAGAGGCCCAGGTAATGTTCCAGGGGCCAGGTTTCAAATCCTACCATAGCAGATGGTGGAGTTGGAATTCAATAGAAATATGGAATTAAGAATCTATTGACGACCATGAATCCATTGTCAGATCTGGTTCACTAATGCCCTTTAGGGAAGGAAACTGCCATCCTTCCCTGGTCTGGCCTACATGTGACTCCCGACCCACAGCAGTATGGTTGACTCTTAAGTACCCTTTGGGCAATTAAGGATGGACAATAAATGATGCCCATGTCCTGTGAATCAGTGAGCTTGATGAGTTGAAAGATCCTCACTTTCCCAAAGCCCTAAACAAAGACAAGGTTGAGAAGGTAGAGTGAACATTCTTTGCGTGTAATGACTTGGTCTCTTTCCTAAACATGATCATGTGTGCACATTATATCCTTGCCCAGTCTGGTCTGGCTGCCATATTTACGATGTCTGTTTAATTTCCCACCGCAGGCGGCCTCTTTGCAGCTGTGACGTCATCGAAGTTTGACCATCTGGATGCCCATCAGGAGCCCGTCTTTCCCACCCATAATGTCCTGGACAAGGTCACGAGTCAATACCCAACTCACTCGGACAACTTCTACAAGAACATCATGATGTCCGACAGCTTCAGCCACAGTACGAAATTCTGATGACCGAAAACCAAACACATGCAAGGAATGTTCCAGAAGGAGATGGGCCCAGAGTTGTGTGTGTGTGTGTGTGTATGTATGTCTGAGTCTGATAATAGATCATGGGTCACTCGACACAGATGAATGGTGGGAAAGGACAGCAGGAAGAGGTGGAGAGAGTGGCACCTAACGTGCTGTTATTATTTGGGAGTGAATTGGAGGATGGAGATTTAATACAGCAGTCTAAATGATATTATTAACCAAATAGGCATTGGCTAACTGGTTTATTGATATCATCTAAACTCTGGAAGCTAAGTGTGATCGCTTATATTGTCTCTATCTAGTAGTTTTGTGTGTTGAAGTAATTGGTACAGGTCAGATTACATGTGGATTCCCATTCTGAGACTGTTGGGTCATACAGTGAACATATCAGTTCTGCGATCTAAGCTTGAATGCAGCCCACTATCCTATCCCCACCCTCTCCAACCTCCTTGCTCTTCCCCACCCAGTTGTCCTTCCCTGTGAGATACCCATTTGAAATGAGATTGTGAGGCTTTGGCCCTGTTTCTGCTGTCCTCAGAGCTCACTGTAGGGAAGTTTGCCAATGGTTAGACCTGACTTGACAGTTTTCTCTCAGAGAGGCCCTGGGATGGGAGTGTTTGCACTGATGCTCGGAAGTTAAAAGTTCCCCAGCTTCTAGTCTGAGCCACGAGGTAGTGCCAGAGGGGAGGGCACTTCATTCTGTTGCCCCTGATTTCTCTGGAATCGATTGTCACAGGCCCCAGAATAAGAAGGAACACACCACCCTGATAAATACTATGAACAATCACCAATAAGGAATGACAGCTTGGACTCAAGAAAGAGCTGAATTAGAATATTGAGATATCTGTGACACAGTTTGTACAGCTTCCTCATGCCTATAACAAGCAAAAAGAGAATTCATAGTGGAGAAACACGCCATTCGGCCCATCCAGTCCATTTTTGGGTTTATACTCCACATGAGCCTCCAGCCACCCGACTTCATCCAAGCTATTGGGTCAAAATGGTAGATTGATACTAAGTGAACAGGAAGGTGGTAGTATTTACAGCATATTACAGTAATCAGAAAAGAAGGTCTATGTGCCACCCAATGCAAAGGGCTTTCATTCCAAAGGCAAGAGGTTCAGTTGAGAGCTGGGGTTCACCCTGGCCGCCATTACCTCAGTCAGTTTTGGTGGGAAGTGACTGGTTGGGGCACAGGGAGATGCTGTCAGCAGAGTAAGGAGTTGCTTGGCCTTGGGTACGCTGAGTGGCTGGGCAAAAACATTGCTGATCCCAGGTTTAAGCAACTCAGTTCCACCGTGAGGGCTGGGTTTGGGAGAGCGAAATAATCTAGCTGACCCATCAAGAGGCTGGGGTACAGGCTTGTTAGTAGGCGCAACTGGCTTTCCTTCTCTGAATCTGGCCCCATATGGTACGCCTGACTGCCTCTGCAGGAGCTCACAATCGTAAAACAGGCTCCTCTGATGTTAAGCACTTTCTATGATTGAGCCCAGTTACCAGTTCAGGGAGCAAGGGATATTTTATCGTTATCATGATCACCCAAATTTAGCTGTGACTCCATTTGACCTCAGAAGGTACATTAGATCTATCACCAATGTTTGCAAACGGATTTGTCATGAAATGCTTGCAAATACTCCAGTATGTTCACCTGTGTCTTTTTTCTGGTGGTGTGTTTCCAGCTTTTTTTTCTTGCCTGCAGTACCACCAGCAACCTGGCAGTGGCGATGGCACCAATTGGAACATCAATGGGTGTTCAACACACCTTCAGAAAGCACATGGGAATGCAGCAATATCATTGAGCTCATTGTGGTTGGGACAGTGAGGCGAAAGGGAGAAGTTGGACTCACCTGGACACCACCTCTGGTCTAGGTCTTACAAGCCTGCAGTCTTTAAAGCAGGGAGTAAATGTGATCTTACAGAGAGCAACAGGGGAGTGCTGGAAACATTCAGCAGGTGTGGAGAGGGAAACAGAGTTAATGTTTCAAGGTGTTGCCCAAATGTCAGGCCGCTCTTGAGATGTTTTGAGGATGAGGCAGATGTAAAACCTTGATGTACTTGACTTCATTGACCTGGTCTGTGTGTGTGTGTGCGTGTGTGTGTGTGGCTGCACATGGCAGCAAAGGAGGACCGTAAAAATTAATGGCACACTTACTTCTGCAATAAGGAGGGGCCGTTCAGTGGTGAGATAGTATTGCCTGTGGTATAAGGTGCCATCAAACATGTCAACTGTCTCCATGCAAGATAATATTCTAAAGGGATGCTTGAAAGGTTTACCTTTTGACCTTGCCCAACAGAAAAAGGGCTCATGTTGGTTTCAGTAATCTAGATTTGTTGCAAATTGACAATCACCGCATTAGCTGTTTGTTCTGCAAAGTTAAGCACCTTTACTACTGTGTAGTAAATAAGGTAAAACAAAAAATACTGCAGATGCTGAAGGTCTGAAACAAAGCCAGAAATTGCTGGGGAAACCCAGCAGACCTGGCACTATCTTTGGAGAGAGAAAGTAGAGTTCATGTTTCGAGTCCAGTCTGAAGAAAGGTCATACCTGACTTGAAACACGAACCGTGTTTCTCTCTCCATGGATGCTGCCAGACTAGCTGAGTTTCTTCAACACTTTCTGCTTTTGTCACAGTCTAAGTCCTTCCGTATGATGTTCCTATGTGATTCTACAATGTGATTCCCCCCTCCTGACCCACTCCCTCCCTCATTGCATTCTGTTGACATTTTGCTGATGTTAGTCTAGTCATTCCTGTAAATATTTATTTATTCTCGTCCTTGTCAATGTTGTTGAGTAGTTGCCATGCCATTTGTAAGTGTCAAGGTATTTTTAACTCTGTGAAACCATTTTGAACTGTTCTGATTTTCTTTGTTATTGTACAAAAATAAATAAATAAAAGCTTTACTCATTAATGCCTTGAATAAGGAAAGCGAAAGTGCTATCGCCAAGTTTGTGAATGATACAAATATGTGTGGAAAGGCAAGAAGGGAGGATAACACACAGAATCTACAAAGGGACACAGACAGGTTAATTCAATGAGTAAAAAAGTTAAATAAAGTCTGGAAAACTGTGAGGTTATGTATCTTGAAGGTAAACATGGAGGAGGTGAACATTAATTAAATGGAGCAAGACTTCAGAAAGCACAAAATGCATAAATCGCAAAAAGTTAGCAATGTGTAATAAGGAAGGCAAATGCAATATTAGCCTTTATTTTAAAGTGAATGTCATATAAACATAAGGAAGACTTATTGAATAAATACAAGTTCTTATTGGTTCCTTTACCAGGTAGATATTCTGGCATTGGAGGGGATCATAGGAAGCCTGACCTTGAGATTTTAGAGCTTTTCTTATGAGTATATCGGCCTTGTGGGCATGGAATTGAGAAAAATGAGAGGTGATCTTATTGAAACAAGTCAGATTCTTAAGGGGCTTGTCAGGGTGTTGTGGAGAGAATACTTCCTCTCATGGGAGAGACTAAGATCAGATGCATTCATCTCAAAGTAAGAAGTCATCCATCATTTCTTCTCTTAGAGGGGAGTGAATCTGTAAAACTCTTCTCTGACCTGTAGAGATCAGGTCATTAAGGACATTCAAGTCTGAGAAAGATTTCTAATCAGTACAGGGAGTTGAGGATTACATGAAAAACAAGGAATGCTGAATTAAGCATTATCAGAGTAGCCATGCTCTCAATGAGTGATGGAGAACTAGCTGAATAGAGTCATAGAGTCATACAGCACGGAAACAGACCCTTTGATCCAACATTACCATGCTGACCAAGTTCCCCATACTGAACTACTCCCACTTGTCTGAATTTGTTCCATATACCTTTAAACCTTTCCTATTCATGTATTTACCCAAATGTCTTATAATGTCATAACTGTATCCATATCCACCATTTCCTCTGGCAGTTCATTCAACACACGAACCACCCTCTGTGTGAAAACATTGCTCCCTTTTGAAACTTCCTCCTCTTGCTAGGGAAATATGCCACCTACATTTGAAATCCCCTACCCTGGGGAAATGCCTGTTGCTATTCACCTTATCTATGCTCCTCATGAGCTTATAAACCTCAATAAGATAATAACCTCAACCTCCTACGCTCCAGTAAAAAAGTCTCAGCCGATCTAACCCAATCATATAACACAAGCCCTCCCCATTCCCAGCAACATCCTGGTCAATCTTGTCTGACCCCTTTTCAGTTTAATGATATCCTTCCTATAGCGAGTTACCAGAACTGCACACAGTATTCCAGAAGAGACCTCACCAATGTCCTGTACAACCTCAACATGATGCCCCAACTCCTGTACTCAATGTTCTAACCAATGAAGGCAAGTGCACTAAATACTTTCTTAACCATCCTGTCTACCTGTGATGCAACTTTTAAAGAACTATGCACCTGACCCTCTAGGTCTCTCTGTTCTACAACACTACCCAGGGCCATACCATTAACTGTATAAGTCCCACCCTTAATTGTTTAACCAAAATGCAATACCTCGGGTTTATCCAAATTAAACTCCATCTGCTATACTTACTAACTATGCCTCCCAAATTATCAACCAGATTGTTTATATAAATGATGGACCCAGCACCAATACCTCCACCACTACGCTCTGTCGTCAAGCTAATTTTGTATCCAGTTGGCAAACTCTTCCTGAATCCCATGTGATGCAACTTCTGCGCTTCGTCCTGTGGTGCTCTCAGGTTGGAAACTGAGGAAGAATATTGAGATGTACTGAAATATCCATTTCGCAATCGGTATGAAGGAATTATCGGTGAGTGACAGTGAGTTGATTTTATGAAATTGGATTATGGTGGATTCGGCCTGAGGGCTTCAGACATTTCAGATACAATTACTCACTAGATTCATTGAGACCACAGCATTTCAGAGGACACTACTTGACTGGAATGTCAAAGCAGTGCCTGATCCAGCTTATCACTGCTGGGTCAGGAGTTCACCGCAAAATGAGAAACATTATTTACAGAGTCAACTGCCCTCCCCAAATTTGTTTATGAGATCTCAGTGGGGGATTCATGTGAACATGGCATGAAGGATATAGGAGATAAATAATTCAGCCAGTTCCTAATTGCTCTCCAATGAGCCGGCCTGCCGGAAATTGCCTGGATTGGACTCTCTCCACGATTATTACAACACGCTAATGTTTAATATCATGTGCATAACACGTGGATTATTCAGGGGGGGTTTCCAATGCACAGGGCATTCTTACACAGCAACAATCAACTTGCGAAGTAGCAAATGGGCTGAGGCATACTGTGACAGAGGGATGGAGAAACAGGATTTACATTTGTATAGCACCTTTCCAACTTCAGGACATGCCGCAGCACTTTGTAGCTGATTGTTTTAAACTATTGCAACTATTGTACGAGCTAGAGCAGCCAAGTTGCACACAACAATCGCCCATGTTTAATGTTGATCAGATCATTTCCGTGAGTGATAAATATTGCCCATAAAACTCCCTTATGATTGGTGCCATGGATACTTATCATCCATCTGAAAAGGATGACTGAAAAGGTTTCATTCCATAAGCTAACATGTCAGACAGTACAGCAGCCTGCCAATACTGCTCAGCTAAAATGTCTTAAATGTCTTGGTAATTAAACATATACATTCTGATTGAGGAGCGAGAGGATAGGGAGGTAGGTGGAGACAGAGATTGAGACAGGCAGAGACAAGAGTTAAAGGGGGAAGAACAGCATCCACACTTCAACACAATCAGCACCTTCACAGTGTGTGTGTGAGAGAGTGTTGTTTGAGAATGTGTGTGCGTGTGTGTGAGTGTATGTGCACGTGTCTGTAGGTATATGTGTTTGGGTATGTGTGTGTGTGTGTGTGTGTGTGTGTGTGTGTGTGTGTGTGTGTGTGTGTGTGTGTGTGTGTGTGTGTGTGTGTGTGTGTGTGTGTGTGTGTGTGTGTAGGTCGTTCTTCTGTAACATGATGGTTGTGTTCTTGCGCAACTCTGTATTTTAGAAAAATCGTGCTTCAGAAACAGCGTTTGAAGTGTTGACAATGTAATGGCGTTACAGCCAACACACGATTTAAACATTTGCGCTTTAGAAACGGTGTCACCGATTTGTCAATCCTGTTGGAGTGAATTTGTGTTAACGAAACGAGCATTATAGCAGAACGACCCGTATGTGCATGTGTGTATGTAAGTGTGTCTGTGTGACAATAGACAATAGACAATAGACAATAGGTGCAGGAGTAGGCCATTCAGCCCTTCGAGCCTGCATCGCCATTCAATATGATCATGGCTGATCATTCCTAATCAGTATCCTATTCCTGCCTTATCTCCATAACCCTTGATTCCACTATCTTTGAGAGCTCTATCCAACTCTTTCTTAAATGAATCCAGAGACTGGGCCTCCACTGCCCTCTGGGGCAGAGCATTCCACACAGCCACCACTCTCTGGGTGAAGAAGTTTCTCCTCATCTCTGTCCTAAATGGTCTACCCCATATTTTTAAGCTGTGTCCTCTGGTTCGGCACTCACCCATCAGCAGAAACATGTTTCCTACTGCCAGAGTGTCCAATCCTTTCATAATCTTATACGTCTCAATCAGATCCCCTCTCAGTCTTCTAAACTCAAGGGTATACAAGCCCAGTCGCTTCAGTCTTTCAGTGTAAAGTAATCCCGCCATTCCAGGAATTGACCTCGTGAACCTACACTGCACTCCCTCAATAGCCAGAATGTCTTTCCTCAAATTTGGAGATCAGAACTGCACACAGTACTCCAGGTGTGGTCTCACCAGGGCCCTGTACAGCTGCAGAAGCACCTCTTTGCTTCTATACTCAATTCCTCTTGTTATGAAGGCCAGCATGCTATTAGCCTTCTTCACTACCTGCTGTACCTGTATGCTTGCCTTCATTGACTGGTGTACAATAACACCCAGATCTCTCTGTACTGCTCCTTTACCTAAATTGATTCCATTGAGGTAGTAATCTGCCTTCCTGTTCTTGCCACCAAAGTGGATAACCATACATTTATCCACATTAAACTGCATCTGCCATGCATCTGCCCACTCACCTAACTTGTCCAGGTCACCCTGTAATCTCCTAACATCCTCATCACATTTCACCCTGCCACCCAGCTTTGTATCATCAGCAAATTTGCTAATGTTATCGCTGATACCATCTTCTATATCATTAACATATATTGTAAAAAGCTGTGGTCCCAGCACGGATCCCTGCGGTACCCCACTGGTCACTGCCTGCCATTCCAAAATGGAGCCGTTTATCACTACCCTTTGTTTCCTATTAGCCAACCAATTTTCAATCCAATCTAGTACTTTGCCCCCAATACATGCGCACTAATTTTACTCACTAACCTCCTGTGTGGGACTTTATCAAAAGCTTTCTGAAAGTCCAGGTACACTACATCTACTGGATCTCCCTCGTCCATCTTCAGAGTTACATCCTCAAAAAATTCAAGAAGGTTAGTCAAGCATGATTTCTCCTTCATAAATCCATGCTGACTCTGACCTATCCTGTTACTACTACTCAGATGTGCCATAATTTCATCCTTTATAATAGACTCCAGCATCTTTCCCACCACTGAGGTCAGACTAACTGGTCTATAATTTCCTGCTTTCTCTCTCCCACCTTTCTTAAAAAGTGGTATAACATTAGCCACCCTCCAATCCTCAGGAACCGACCCCGAATCTATCAAACTCTGGAAAATAATCACCAACGCATCCACGATTTCCCGAGCCACCTCCTTCAGTACCCTGGGATGCAGACCATCAGGCCCCGGAGACTTATCGACCTTCAGACCTAATAGTCTCTCCAACACCAAATCCTGGCAAATATAAATTCCCTTAGGTTCAGGTCCTTCAGCCACTGTTAGCTCAGGGAGATTGCTTGTGTCCTCCCCAGTGAACACAGATCTGAAGTACCAATTTAATTCCTCTGCCATTTCTTTGTTCCCCGTAATATAATCCCCTGTTTCTGTCTTCAAGGGCCCAATTTTAGTCCTAACCATTTTTTTGCCTTGCACATACCTAAAAAAGCTTTTACTATCCTCCTTTATATTCTTGGCCAGTTTACCTTCGTACCTCATTTTTCCTCTGCGTATTTCCTTCTCAGTAATCCTCTGTTGCTCTTTAAAAGCTTCCCAGTCCTCAGTTTTCCCACTTATCTTTGCTATGTTATACTTTTTCTCTTTTAACTTTATATGTTTCTTAACTTCCCTCATCAGCCACGGCCACCCATGCCTCCTCCTAGGATCTTTCTTCCTTTTAGGAATGAACTGATTCTGCAACTTCTGCATTATACACAGAAATATCCGCCATTGTTCCTCCACGGTCAACCCTGCTAAGGTATTGCACCATTGAACTTTGGCCAGCTCCTCCCTCATAGCTCCATAGTTCCCTTTATTCAACAGAAGTACTGTCACTTCCGACTATACCCTCTCCCTCTCAAATTGCAGATTGAAGCTTATTGTATTATGGTCACTACTTCCCAATGGCTCCTTCACTTCGAGGTCTCTGACCAATTCTGGTTCGTTACACAATACCAGATCCAGAATTGCCTTCTCCCTGGTCGGCTCCAGCACCAGCTGCTCTAAGAATCCATTTCTGAGGCACTCCACAAAGTCTCTTTCTTGAGGCCCAATACCATCCTGATTCTCCCAGTCTACCTGCATGTTAAAATCCCCCATAACAATTGTAGTAACATCTTTACGACAGGTCAATTTCAGCTCCTGATTTAACTTACATCCGACATCCAGACTACTGTTTGGGGGCCTGTAGATGACTCCCAAGAGGGTCTTTTTACCCTTAGTATTTCGCAGCTCTATCCACACTGACTATACATCCCCTGACTCTAGGTCCCCCCGCGTAAGGGACTGAATATCATTCCTTACCAACATGGCCACCCCACCCCCTCTGCCCGTCAGTCTGTCCTTACGATAGCACGTGTAGCCTTGAATATTCATTTCCCAGGCCCTGTCCACTTGAAGCCACGTCTCAGTTATCCCCACAATATCGTATCTGCCAATTTCCAAAAGAGCCTCAAGCTCATCCATCTTATGTCTAATGCTTCGTGCATTCATGTATAGTATTTTTAATTTGTTACTGCCCTCACCCTTCCCATCAACCCCTATTTCACTCAACCTTACAGCATGATCCCTTTCCGAGTTTTCTGCCTCATTGATACAGTTGTCTTTCTTGACTTCTCTTGTTCTAACTTTCCCTTCAATTTCGTTTTTAAACATCCAGTTTGTCTCCTCCCCCTCCCCCCCGCTACTTAGTTTAAATGTAGCGGTGTTGCAGTAGAAAATCTGCCTGTCAGAATGCTGGTCCCTAACCTATTAAGGTGCAAACCGTCTCTCTTGTAGAATTTATGCTTACCACAAAATATACCCCAGTGATCCAAGAACTTAAAACCTTGCTTCCTGCACCAGTTCCCCAACCACACGTTCAAGTCCATTATCTCCCTGTTTCTGGCCACACCAGCCCGAGGAACTGGAAGCAAACCGGAGATAACCACCTTGGACGTCCTGCTTTTCAGCCTTCTTCCTAGTTCTCCTAAGTGCCGCTGTAGTATGTTCCTCCTCTTCTTCCCGACATCATTTGTGCCGACATGTACCACCACCTCTGGCTCTTCACCCTTGTCCTTGAGGATTTCCTGCACTCTGTCCGCGATGTCATTCACCCTGGCACCAGGAAGGCAACACACCATCCTTAAATCCCGTCTGCTGCCACAAAAACCCTGGTCAGTTCCTCTCATGATGGAGTCCCCTATTACCACGGCTCTATGCGATGTCCGACTCTTCCGCTCTGCCTCTGCGCCAACTTTTGATTGACAGACCTGACCGCCTTGCGAACTGGCAGTGTCATCAGTCTCTACAGTTTCCAAAAGCTTCAACTTGTTCCTGACAGGTACTTCCCCCGGGGTCTCTTGCACTTGTCTCCTCTCTGCCTTCCTCATCGTCTGCTCTCTTCTGCTCTCTTCTGGTATGGTCGGTGTAATAACCTCGCTGAAGGTCTTGTCCAGAAAGATCTCGTTCTCTCGGATGAGCCTAAGGTCCTCGAGTTCTTTCATCAATGCTGCAATTTGCTCTGTCAGTAGCTGAACGTGCACACACTTTCCACACTTATACGAGCCAGACACACCAGAGTCGTTGACCTCCCACATCAAGCACGTAGCACACTGAACCAGCTGGGCAGTCATGGCTTCACCCTCTTCAACTGTGGCGTAATCACTTCACTCAACCTCCTTGTCAAAGAGTCCTGAGCTGAAGCCTCACTCTTCGAACCAAACTTCCTTAGACCCTCTTTTTGTGGCAAGTCTGTGTGACTCTTAATTTAGGTTAGAGGAGGAGGGAGGGAGGGAGACCCTACTTTGTAGGACCTGGGGTTTAGAACTCACCCTCTCTAATAGCAATCACTTACCTTCCCGACCGGCTTTGCGCTCGGCCTGAACTTCCGCCCACCTCCCGCCGCTCTCTGCTGCGAAAAGACCATTGGCGTCGAGGTAAGTTCTTTATATAGCAATCACTTACCTTCCCAACCGGCTTTGCACTCGGCCTGAACTTCTGCCCAGCTCCCGCTGCTCTCTGCTGCGGGATGCTCTGTGTGTGCATACGTATGTATATTCACTTTGGAAAAAAGAATACAAGCATGGACTACTTTCTAAATGGTGAGAAAATTCTTAAAGCCAAAGTACAAAGAGATCTGGGAGTGCTAGTCGAGGATTCTCTAAAGGTAAACATGCAGGTTGAGTCCGTGATTAAGAAAGCGAATGCAATGTTGTCATTTATCTCAAGAGGGTTGGAATATAAAAGCACCGTTGTGTTACTGAGACTATATAAAGCTCTGGTTAGGCCCCATTTGGAGTACTGTGTCCAGCTTTGGTCCCCACACCTCAGGAAGGACATACTGGCACTGGAGCGTGTCCAGCGGAGATTCACACGGATGATCCCTGGAATGGTAAGTCTAACATATGAGGAACGGCTGAGGATCCTGGGATTGTATTCATTGGAGTTTAGAAGATTAAGGGGAGATCTAATAGAAACTTACAAGATAATACATGGCTTGGAAAGGGTGGATGCTAAGAAATTGTTTCCGTTAGGCGAGGAGACTAGGACCTGTGGTCACAGCCTTAGAATTAGAGGGGGTAAATTCAGAACAGAAATGCGGAGACATTTCTTCAGCCAGAGAGTGGTGGGCCTGTGGAATTCATTGCCGCGGAGTGTAGTGGAGGCCGGGACACTAAATGTCTTCAAGGCAGAGATTGATAAGTTCTTGATGTCACAAGGAATTAAGGGCTATGGGGAGAATGCGAGTAAGTGGAGTTGAAATGCCCATCAGCCATGATTAAATGGCGGAGTGGACTCGATGGGCCGAATGGCCTTACTTCCACTCCTATGTCTTATGGTCTTATGGTATGTGTGTATATGTAAATGTGTGTGGTTGGGTGTATGTGCACGTGTGTACCTGTACGTTCGTGAGTGTGCGTGTGTGTGTTTTTGTCTGTGAGTGTACACATTAAACTAATGTAAGATGCAGTAACCTCCCCAATCCCTGAAACTTTACCCTGCTTTTCCAGTCGTGGTCCAAAGACTTTGAGATAATGTTTTCAGAACGTCTAGAATTGAGAAGCAATTGGTGTCCTTACTCCAAATGCAGTTTCGTTTGTTCATTCCTGCGATCTGGACATTGCAGAGCAGGCTAGACTTTTTTGCTTATTGCTATTTGTCCCTAGAGAAGGTGGTGGTGAGCTGCCTTCTTGAAAGACTGCCCTCTATCTGGTGGAGTGTTGCAGGATTTTGACCCAATGACAGTGAGGGAATGATTGACATAGTTCCAGGTCAGTGGGGTATGACTTAGAGGGGAACCTGCAAGTGAAGATCTCCCCTTGCGTCTGCTGCCTTTGTCATTCTAGATGACGGTGATCATGGATTTGGAAAACATTGTCAGAGGAGCCTTAGTGAGTTACTGCAGTACATTCATGTCGATGATATACACAGCTGGAACTGATGGTGAAGAGTGTGATTGAGATTGTGTGAGAAAGTTTAAACAGGAACAGCCTAAGCATACCCCAGAATTCCTCGCCTCATGATTTTTTAAGTTAATTCACAAGATTATTCTCGTTTCCAGCTAATGAATGGCTTGACCACACAGCACAGAGCTGTGTATAAACATCTCGGGTGACACTCACTGCTCAGTGCTGAGGGAATGCTGCACTGGTGGTGGTGACAGCTTTTAGGATTCCTGATGAAGAGCTTATGCCCGAAACGTCAATTCTCCTGCTTCTCAGATGCTGCCTGACCTGCTGTGCTTTTCCAGCACCACACTCTCAACTCTGATCTCCAGCATCTGCAGTCCTCACCTTCTCCTAGCTTTTAGGTGCAGCCATGACTACCCTCCCAGAACGCCAAGGTCCCACACACTGTTTCAGAAAAAAACAGGCGATCCTTCCAAGTGTCCCAACCAATAATCATCCCTCACCTGAAACCAATAAAACGTCAATATCTGCTGTTTGTGGGAACTTGCAGTTGGGAGTATGTACAAACTGGGATTTTATGTATTGGCCTGCCACTATGGCACGTCCTGAGATTGGGAAAGGTGCTGTACAAATGTGAGTCTTCTCTTTGAGAGAACTCTGTGGTAACCCAGTTAAAACCAACCACCTGATGTTTTTCTAACCCCATTTCCAAGCACTTGTCCCAATAGCCTTGGCATTGCAAGTGCACATTTAAATACTACTTAAATGTGATGACAGTTTCTGTCTCTACTATCCTTATGGTCAGAGAGCTCCAGATTCCCACCATCCGCTGGGTGAAAAGGGTTTTTCCTCACATCTCGTCTAACCTCCTGTCCACTCTCCTTAAATCTATTCTCTTTGGTGATTGATCGTTTCGTCAAAGTGAAAAGGTTCGGCCTATCTAGGCCCCTCCTGATATTACACACCTCTATCATGTACCCTCTCTATCTCCTTTGCTCTGAGGAAAATCTGTCTTCATTAGGAAAACTCTCTAACCCAGGCAACACCCTGGTAAGTCTCCCCTGCCCCCTCTCCAGTGTTATCACATTCCTCCTATAACGGGGATTCCAGAACTGCACACAATATCTAGCTGTGGACTAACCAATGTTTTATGCAGTTCCAACATCACCTCCCTGCTCTTAAACTTTGTTCCGATTAATAAAGGCAAGTGCTTTCTTAACCACTTTATGGATTAGAGGGAGGAGTGTTGATAGTAAAGATAAAGTTGGCATAGACCTTCTAGACCTTAGGGCTACTCTGTCATTACAAAGAGTGAGAGAGACAGCTGGTGTGTTTTAACCTGAGGACCCCGCCATACCTTCAGTTTGTGTCGGAATTCAGAATTGAACCTACACTGTCAGCATTGCCCTGCATTGTAAACTCAGCTATCCAGTTAACCAACCCCTGAAGGTGCTGCGTCTGAATATAGGCCACACAGTTCACATCATCTGTGGAAAACATAACTCGCTTCTGCTTCTACAAGCAACTGAAAAAGCTTAAGTAATATGAGATGCTGACAAAAGAGTTCCAATGGTATGGGGATTATGACCAAAGTTCGATTCCAGTCTCGGACGACTGTGTGGAGTTTGCACATTCTCCCCGTGTCTGCGTGGGTTTCCTCCGGGTGCTCTGGTTTCCTCCCACAGTACAAGCATGTACAGGTTAGGTGAATTGGCAATGCTAAATTGTCCATACTGTTCAAGGATGTGTAGGCTAGGGGCATTAGTAAAATAATAGGGTAGGGGAATGGGTCTGGGTGGGTTACCCTTTGGAGGGTCAGTATGGGCTTGTTGGGTTGAATGGCCTGTTTCCGCTCTGCAGGGATTCTGTGAACAGGAATTATCTCCTACAACCTATTCTATCAGGCAGATGATACAGGAGCCTGAACACTCACACCAACCGGTTCAGGAGCAGCTCCTTCCCTCTGTTATTAGACTGCTGAATGGAAGTCTCTAGCCTTAAATAATGCTGACCCTGCTAGTGTTGATCTTGTCTAGTGCTTTCCATACGCAATGTAACCTGGATGCCTCTGTCTAAGTCTTTTTGATTTGTATATCCTTGCTCAATATGATCTGCCTGTACTGCTCATAAACTGTACTTCGGTACACGTAACAATCAATAAATCAGTCAATTAATGCAGCCCTTTGAATCAGTTCAATTCTATTATTGTCTGATTGGTACTTCACCCCTTGATTCACTTTGCTTTCACACCATGTAACCGTTAGCACAGCTTGTTTGTTTGGGAGGAGTATTCCAGGTTTCCAAAACCCGCTGTGAAGAACAATCACCCCTGAATAACTCAGCTCGAATTTTCATCCTCTGCTTCCTCAATCTGCCAGAGGAAACAGCTTTTCTCTCTCTACACTTGAAAATCCACACCTCAATTAGGGTCGCCCCTTCCCCTTTGACCTTTCAGGGTGATGTAAAACTAAATCAGTGTAATTCATCAGTTGAATTCAAAGTGGCAAGAAGCTCAGCCTGACATTTGACAACTTAATGTAAATGGTGCCGGTGCTGTGAACATAGACCTTTGCTGACCCTGACTCCGTCAATTCCCAATAATGGGAGAAGTTTGCCAAGAAAACATCGGATTAAATCACTTAAGAATTTCAAGTTGAAATGGCCAAGTTGCAGGATGTTTTATGATTCAACTATTGCAGGAAGCTGAAATCAATTGATTTGTTCCCTGTAGGAAAACAATTTGAATTCTAAGATTCAGAAGATCATTCATTTCTCTTCATAACGAGAGCTTATGGATAAAGGAAAGGGTTGGATTATTATAAGGGCTGACACTGGAACTGAGAGGTTCTCCGTGTCAGGATTGACTGAATAGACTGGGATTCCTCTCTCTATTAAGGTGAAAGTTTATAGGTGACCTGATAGCATTTTTCTCTAATTATGAAAGGATTACATGAGTTAGATGTCTCTGCATGCGGGAGAACCAGGAACTATTGACCATAACTATATGACAGTCACAAATAAATCCAGTGAGGAATTCAGGAACTAGACTTCTTTACTCAGACACTGGGGGGGATATCAATCTTACCAGAGACATCGTGCCATAAACATTGTGAAGGGGGAATGTAGATAAAAAACATGAGGGAGAAATTGGGAACAGAAAGAAACACTGAGAGGGTGACATGAAGTAAAGTGGGAGGAGATTTCTTTTTTTCTTAATTGTACATTATTAGAGAGACCAACATTTATTGAATTGAATCATTTATTGTCAAGTGGAGTGAATATAAAATACATTGAAAAGTTTATACCATTGCTATGAATTCTCATTAATTTAAAATGAAATTAAAAGTAAAGGTAACTTATAGATAGTCCAACTTTTCCCACTCTGCACTTCACCAGTTCACAGCATGCATTGCTCCAGAGTCCCATTCTGCACTTCATCAGCTCATGCCCTGTGTCTGCTCTAGCGTCCCACTCTGCACTTCCCAAGCCCACACCCTGCCATCGCTCCAGAGTCCCGCTCTACACATCACCAGAAGGAGACCAGAATTGCACACAATATTCCAAAAGTGGCCTAAACAATGTCCTGTACAGCCGCAACATGACCTCCCAACTCCTGTACTCAACACTCTGACCAATAAAGGAAAGCATACCAAACGGCTTCTTCACTATCTTATCTACCTGCGACTCCACTTTCAAGGAGCTATGAACCTGCACTCCAAGGTCTCTTTGTTCAGTAACACTCCCTCTGACTTTACCATTAAGTGTATACGTCCTGCTAAGATTTGCTTTCCCAGAATGCAGCACCTCACATTTATCTAAATTAAACTCCATTGGCCACTCCTCAGCCCATTGGCCCATCTGGTCAAGATCCCGTTGTACTTCCTCAGGAAGTTTATTTCACACGTGAACACCCCTCTATGTAAGCAGTTTCAATGATCTACCCTCCACAATGCTCTGGGGTAGAAAATTCCGATATTTCCTACCCTCCGCAAGAAGAAATTCCTTTGCTCTGTAGCTTTAAACAAGTGTCTCCTCAGTAATTATATCCCCTAGTTCAAGGTTCCCTGAGTTGTGGATGCATCTTCTCAAACTCCACCCTGCCAACCCCTGAGTTGCATTGTTCAGGCCAATTCTCTGTGGCTGGGAAACTTTGTCGCTGAACCTGACAGCACACTGTGAATCCCAGGGATTCCAGTAGTCATCTATAAGTGGTTTGGAGAAATCAAGATTGATTCTCTGTAAATGATCTAGCAAAGCCTCCATATTCAGAGTCAAAACGTGTGGTGCTGAAAAAGCACAGCTGGTCAGGCAGTATCCGAGGAGCAGGAGAGTCAATGTTTTGAGCATAAGCTCTTCATCAGGAATGTTCTGATGAAGGACTTATGCTCGTAACATTGACTCTCTTGCTCCTCGGATGCTGCCTGACCAACTGTGTGTTTCCAGCACCACACCTTTTGACTCTGATCTCCAGGATCTTCAGTCCTCACTTTCTCAACGTCTCCATATTGGCAAATTAGGTCAATGTTTTGTCGTCTCTGGTGAGCCTGCTAGGAAATATCGTTGGCATTCTCAAGCACTCCCCTTCCCAATATGACACTAAGATTTGTGGAATAGCATATAGTGAAGGGGACTCAGAGAATGCAGCAGAATATAGATAGATTGGAGAGTTGGGCAGAAAAATGGCCGATGGAGTTCAATCCAGGACAATGCAAGGTGATGCATTTTGGAAGATCCAATTCAAGAGCGAACTACACGGTAAATGAAAAAGCCCTGGGAAAAATTGATGTACAGAGAAACCTGGGTGTTCAGGTCCATTGAACCCTGAAGGTCACAACGCAGATCGATATAGTGGTCAAGAAGGTATACGGCATACTTTCCTTCATCGAACGAGGTATTGAGTACAAGAGTTGGCAGGTCATGTTACAGTTGTACAAGACTTTGGTTTGGCCACATTTGGAATACTGCATACAGTTCTGGTCGCCACATTACCAAAAGGATGTGGGTGCTTTGGAGAGGGTGCAGAGGAGCTTCACCAGGATGTTGCCTGGTATGGTAGCCCCTAGTTGTGAGGAGAGTTTGATTGGATTAGGATTATTTTCTTTAGAAAGACAGAGGTTAAAAGGGCACCTGATTGAAGTCTCCAAAATCATGAGAAGTATAGACAGGGTGGATAGCAAGAATCTTTTTCCCAGAGTGGGGGACTCAATTACTAAGGGTCATGAGTTCAAGGTGAGAGGGGAAAAGTTTAAGGGAAATATACGTGGGAAGTTCTTTACACACAGGGTGATGGGTACCTGGAACACATTGCCAGCAGAGATGGTAGGGGCCGGAACGATAGTGTCATTTAGGATGTATCTAGACTGATACATGAATGGGTAGGGAGCAGAAGGATAAGAAATAGGTGACAGGTTTAGATAGAGGATCTGGATCAGCGCAGATTTGGAGAGCCGTGGGACCTGTTCCTGTGTTGTAATGTTCTTTGTTCTTTGTTGCTATTAGTGAACCGTTCGATGGTTTGCCAACGAGCTGACAATTTCTATTTTGAAATTACTGCACCTGAAAGGGAAACACAATGAAAGGTACATAAAAAAGTTAAGAGGAAATTACTTTGATAACTAGATCCACGCATGCTAGAGCAGCAGGAGAAAGGAGACTGGTTCAGGGTTATGAAGAGGACTCTATCCAGCCGAATCACTTTACATAGGGGGTGGTCAGCGGCTGGAATTTGTTTCCGGATAGAGTCTGGAACATGGAAACTGCTGAGCACTGTGATGTGAAGGTGAGAGTGAAGGATGAAATTAAACTGAGAAAGGAACCTTCTACCTTGAAAGCCCTTCTCGTGATGTATGAGAGATGAGTGACCTTAGGAACTAAATGACACATTATATTGTGATTAGAAGTCATTCGGAGAATCTCCTACAGAGCCTGTCTGTCTATGGAGCCACATTATCAAACTCTCTGGCTGCTGTCAAGACTCTAAGAAGGCCTTACTATGACATCTGAGTTTGTATGTAGGTAGGGAGTCTCCTTAGACGTGGAGTAAATGCCTTGTGTGTTTTGGAGCAGTATAGACAAACATACAGTCAATGTTGGGTGCCCCTTGAAACACATCTTCAGTGCTTTCAAAAATTAATTTACAAGGGAGCTAAAGAGTTTACTGGACATCATTGCTTCAGTTTAAAGAATGCTTTTAGCACTTGCTTCGCAGAGCCAGGTGAAATGGATACAAAGTGTTGGGAGTGGGTTGGATTTGGAAGCACTGAACAGCTTAGAGACTTTTGATCTTCCCTTGCACTGGGTTTGGTTGACCATCCAAATGCAGGGTAAGTAATTATCTGCATCATTTCTTGCTGCAAACCCATTGCCTTTCCTCAGGGCGCCTTTGTTTTCAATCACTTCAAGGATGCAGTGGTAACTGTTAGTGCCAGCGTCTGTTGTACATCTTGAATCATTTTCGGACTTGGTTAAATATAACAGTGCACCTTTCTCCAGAGGACAACTGGCATATTGGGGGTGTGACAGGGAGAAGGGGGGAAGGTGTCACATATTGATGAGAGCAAGTAGTGGATTTCACTCCTTTAAGGGAGGTTTGTGAAACCTTTGGGTTTTTAAATGACAATTAATGACGTCATCAAGATGGTGGTGAAGTCGGGCTCCTGAGACTTCACCTGCACCCCTCCCCCCAACCACTTCTTTTCTTTTCACTTACCTCATGTCCTGAGCTTGGACGGCATCGACGGTGAAGGGGGAAGTCCAGTGCAAACTGCGTGGCAGAGGTGAGTGGACCCCCATGAGGTGAGTGGGCGGCACGATTGCACAGTGGTTAGCACTACTGCCTCACAGCACCAGAGACCCAGGTTCAATGCCCGCCTCAGGCGACTGACTGTGTGGAATTTGCACATTCTCCCCGTGTCTGCGTGGGTCTCCTCCGGGTGCTCCGGTTTCCTCCCACAGTCCAAAAACGTACAGGTGAAGTGAATTGGCCATGAGAAATTGCCCGTAGTGTTAGGTGAAAGGGTAAATGTAAGAGAATGGGTCTGGGTGGGTTGCACTTCAGCAGGTCGGTGTGGACTTGTTGGGCCGAAGGGCCTGTTTCCACACTGTAAGTAATCTACTTAGATTTCCAGCTTGAATACAGGACCTGCCATCGGAATCAGCAGCGGCCACATCAGAGGAGGCAATGTCACGAGGTAGGCCCGACAGCAAAAGATGGTGCCTGGGGATCGGCCACCTGATCTGCTGGTTGGGTACAGTGTTGAGAGCAGTGAGGCAATGGAGGGCGTATGGAGGTGAAGATGATGGTGGAGGGATGGTGGTGAAGGTGATGAAGGAGGGATGGTGGTGAAGGTGATGAAGGAGGGATGGTGGTGAAGGTGATGAAGGAGGGATGGTGGTGAAGGGGATGGAGGAGGGATGGTGGTGAAGGTGATGGAGGAGGGATGGTGGTGAAGGTGATGGAGGAGGGATGGTGGTGAAGGGATGGTGGCGAAGGTGATGGAGGAGGGATGGTGGTGAAGGGATGGTGGCGAAGTTGATGGAGGAGGGATGGTGGCGAAGGTGATGAAGGAGGGATGGTAGTGAAGGTGATGGAGTAGGGATGGTAGTGAAGGTGATGGAGGAGGGATGGTGGTGAAGGTGATGGAGGAGGGATGGTGGCGAAGGTGATGGAGTAGGGATGGTAGTGAAGGTGATGGAGGAGGGATGGTGGTGAAGGTGATGGAGGAGGGATGGTGGTGAAGGTGATGGAGGAGGGATGGTGGTGAAGGTGATGGAGGAGGGATGGTGGTGAAGGTGATGAAGGAAGGATGGTGGTGAAGGTGATGGAGGAGGGATGGTGGTGAAGGTGATGAAGGAGGGATGGTGGTGAAGGTGATGGAGGAGGGATGGTAGTGAAGGTGATGGAGGAGAGATGATGGTGAAGGTGATGGAGGAGGGATGGTGGCGAAGATGATGGAGGAGGGATGGTGGTGAAGGTGATGGAGGAGGGATGGTGGTGAAGGTGATGGAGGAGAGATGATGGTGAAGGTGATGGAAGAGGGATGGTGGTGAAGGGATGGAGGAGGGTTGGTGGTGAAGGGATGGTGGCGAAGTTGATGGAGGAGGGATGGTGGCGAAGGTGATGAAGGAGGGATGGTAGTGAAGGTGATGGAGGAGGGATGGTGGTGAAGGTGATGAAGGAGGGATGGTGGCGAAGGTGAGGGAGGAGGGATGGTAGTGAAGGTGATGGAGGAGGGATGGTGGCGAAGGTGATGGAGGAGGTATGGTAGTGAAGGTGATGGAGGAGGGATGGTGGTGAAGGTGATGAAGGAGGGATGGTGGCGAAGGTGAGGGAGGAGGGATGGTGGTGAAGGCGGTGGAGGAGGGATGGTGGCGAAGGTGATGGAGGAGGTATGGTAGTGAAGGTGATGGAGGAGGGATGGTGGTAGGTGATGGAGGAGGGATGGTGGTGTAGGTGATGGAGGAGGGATGGTGGTGAAGGCGATGGAGGAGGGATGGTAGTGAAGGTGATGGAGGAGGGATGGTGGTGAAGGTGATGGAGGAGGGATGATGGTGAAGGTGATGAAGGAGGGATGGTGGTGAAGGTGATGAAGGAGGGATGGTGGTGAAGGTGATGGAGGAGGGATGATGGTGAAGGTGATGAAGGAGGGATGGTGGTGAAGGTGATGAAGGAGGGATGGTGGTGAAGGGGATGGAGGAGGGATGGTGGCGAAGGTGATGGAGGAGGGATGGTGGTGAAAGGGTGGAGGAGGGAAGGTGGTGAAGGTGATGGAGGAGGGTTGATGGTGAAGGCAGTGGCGAGCCTCCTACTGTGCAGTGTTCCGTTAGTACTTACCCTCTGACAGTGCACTGTTCCCTCAGTACTGAACCTCCAACAGTGCAGCATTCCCTTATTACTGACCCTTCTTCAGTGCAGTGTTCGCTCAATACTTACCCTCCAACAGTGCAGATTTCCCTCAGTCCTGAGCAACCGACAGTGCTGCATTCCCTCAGTACTGTCCCTCCAGCAATGTAGAAATCCTCACTACTGACCCTCCGAAACTGTAGTGTTCTTCAGAACTGACCCTCCGACAATGCAGTGTTCTGTCAATACTGACCCTCTGACAGTTCAGGATTGCCTCAGTACTGAACCTCCATCAGTGAAGGGTTCCATCAGTACTGATCCTCGGACAGCGCAGCATTCCCTCAGTATTGACCCTCTAACATGTGCAGGGTTCACTCAGTACTGACCACCTACAGTGCAACATTTCCTCAGTACAAACCCTCTAACAATGCAGTGTTCCTTCAGCACTGACCCTCTGACAGTGCAGTCTTCCTTCAATAGAGTCATAGAGTCATAGAGATGTACAGCATGGAAACAGACCCTTCGGTCCAACCCGTCCATATCGACAAGATATCCCAACCCAATCTAGTCCCAGCATCTGGCCCATATCCATCCAAACCCTTCCTATTCAGATAATCATCCAAATGCCTCTTAAATGTTGCAATTGTACCAGCCTCTACCACTTGCTCTGGCAGCTCATTCCATACATGTACCACCCTCTGCGTGAAAAAATCGCTCCTAAGGCTTCTTTTATATCTTTCCCCTCTCACCCTAAACCTATGCCATCTAGTTCTGGACTCACCCACCCCAGGGAAAAGACTTTGCCTATTTACCCTATCCGTGCCCCTCATAATTTTGTAAACCTCTATAACCTCAGCCTCCGAATCTCCAGTGAAAACAGCCCCAGCCTGTTCAGCCTCTCCCTATAGCTCAAATCCTCCAACCCTGGCAACATCCTTGTAAATCTTTTCTGAACCCTTTCAAGTTTCACAACATCTTTCCGATAGGAAGGAGACCAGAATTGCACGCAATATTCCAATAGTGCCCTAACCAATGTCCTGTACGGCCACAACATGACCCTCCATATGTGCAGTGTTCTATCAGTTCTGACCCTCCAACTGTCCGACATTCCCGCAGTACTGACCCACTGACAGTGTAGTATTCCCTCAATACTGGCCCTCCCACAGTGCAGTGCTCTGTCAGTATGAACTCCCTGACAGTGCCATATTCCCTCAGTACTAACCCTACAAAAGTGCAGTGTTCTGTCAGTTCTGACCCTCTGTCTGTGCAGTTTTCCCTCAGTACTGATCCTCCAACCCTGCAGTGTTCCCTCAGCACTGACTCTCCGACATTGCGGTACTCCCTCAGTACTGAACCTCCGAAAATGCAGAGTTCCTCAGTACTGACTCTCTGACAGTACAATGTATCCTCAGTACTGACCCTTTCGCAGTTAAGTGTTTTTTCAATACTGACCCTCTGACATTGCAGCATTCTCTCAGTGCTGATCTTCTGACATTGCAGTGTTCCCTCAGGACTAACCCTCTGACAGTGCAGTGTTCCCTCAGCACTGGCTCGCTGACACGTGCAGTGTTCTGTCAGTACTAATCCTCCACCAGTCTAGCATTCCCTTAGTACTGACCCTCACATAGTGCAGTATTGCATTAGTACTGACCCTCCCATAGTGCAGTTTACCCTTGGCACTGACCATCTGATGATGCAGTTTCCCCTCAGTACTGACTCTGTGACAGTGCAGTGTGCCCTCAGTATTGCCCACCCATAGTGCAGAGTCCCCTCAGTACAGACCCTCCAACATTGCAGCATTCCCTCAGTACTGATCCTCCAACAGTGTAGTGTTTCCTTAGTACTGACCTCCCAACTGCAATATTCCCTCAGTACGAACACTCAGAAAGTGCTGTGTTCCGTCAGTTGTGCTTAGTTCCTTCTATTGTGCTTTGTTCCTTCAATACAGACCGTCTGACAGTGCCGTGTTCCCTGAGTGCTGACACTCTGACAGTGCAGTGTTCCCGCAGGACTGATCCTCCGACAGTGCAGCACTTCCTCAGTACTGACCCTTCGATAGTGCTGTACTCCCTCAGTACTGACCCTCCGAAAGTGCAGCGTTCCCTCAGTACTGTCTTGCCAACAGTGCAGTGTTCCTTCAGTACTGACTCTCCAACAGTGCAGTGTTTCCCCGGTACTGACCCCCTGACAGTGCAGTGTACCCCCAGTAATGACCCTCCCATAATGCAGTGTTCCCTCAGTACTGACCCTCGGACAGTGCAGGATTCCCTCAGTACTGACCCTCCAACTTTGCAGCATTCTCTCAGTACTGATTCTCCGACAGTTCTGCATTCCCTCAGTACTGACCACCCACAGTGCAGTGTTTCCTCAGTACAGACCCTCTGACAGTGCAGTGTTCCCTCAGCACTGCCCCTCTGGCAGTGCAGTGTTCCTTCAATACTGGCCCTCCGAACATGCGGTGTTCTGTCAGTACTGACCCTCCAACAGTGCAGCATTCCCTCAGTACTGACGCTTTGACAGTGCAATGTTCTGTCAGTACTGACCCTCCAACAGTGCAGCATTCCCTTTGTACTGACCCTCAGGCAGTGCAGTCTTCCTTCAAGACTGATCCTCCAACAGTGCAGCGTTCCTCAGTACTGACACTTCCACAGTGCGGCACTCCCTTGGTACTGACCCTCTGACAGTGCAGCATTCCCTCAGTGCTGATCCTCTGACAGTGCAATGTTACCATGGTACTGACCCTCCGACAATGGAGGATTCCCTCAGTACTGACCCTCTGATAGTGGAGGATTCCCTCAGTACTGACCCTCTGATAGTGGAGGATTCCCTCAGTGCTGACCCTCTGACAGTGGAGTATTCCCTCAGTGCTGACCCTCTGACAGTGGAGTATTCCCTCAGACTGACCCTCCGGCAGTGCAGTGTTCCCTCAGCACTGGCTCGCTGACACATGCAGTGTTCTGTCAGTACTGATCTTCCAGCAGTCTAGCATTCCCTTAGTACTGAGCCACGGCAATATAGATGCACAATAAATGCCCCTCTAGCTGGTAATACCCACATTCCATGAATAAACTTTTTAAAAATCCCTCCAAAAGTACAGCACTCCCTCAGTGCTGACCTTCTGATAGTGCGGCATTCCCTCAGCACTGACCCTCTGACAGTGTGGCACTCCTTCAACACTGAACCTCTGACAGTGTGGCACTCCCTCAGCACTGACCCTCTGACAGTGTGGCACTCCCTCAGTACTGACTCTCCGACAGTGCGGCATTTCCTTAGTACTGACCCTCTGACAGTGTGGCACTCCCTCAGCACTGACCCTCTGACAGTGTGGCACTCCCTCAGCATTGACCCTCTGACAGTCTGGCATTCCCTCAGTGCTGACCAGTCTGGCGCTCCCTCAGCACTGACCCTCTGACAGACTGACATTCCCTCAGTGCTGACCCTCTGACAGTGTGGCGCTCCCTCAGCACTGATCCTCTGACAGACTGGCATTCCCTCAGTGCTGACCCTCTGACAGTGTGGCATTCCCTCCGCACTGACCCTCTGATAGTGCGGCACTCCCTCAGTATTCATTTCCAATTGGGCACTGCTCCCTCAGTACCAGTGCATGTAGAGCGGGGTCTGAAACCTGGTGGAGAAAATGTGCATCTGGATTGAATATTGTACCTCTGCCAGTGAATGGAAATCAGATTGTTATGGTTCTATAGTCAACTGTGCTGTATAACCAATAAATATCCCCTTGGGTCCTGACAGGAGCCATGGTCTCTCCCACGAGATTAGTGCTCCAGGAGAGAAATCTAGGTTAGAAGGTTAGCAGAAAGAGAGAGAATTTTACTCTGTCTCTAACAGCTTTCCTCTTATTTTTCAACAGCTTTCACCAACACTCAACACTTTAGATATTGGCGCTTCCCATCTGATCCGTATATTTAAAGCATCTGGCCCATTGGCACTACAACTTGTAGTACAATGCTGCATTCTGGTGGTATCAGAAACAGGAATTGCTGGAGAAACTCAACAGGTCTGGCAATATCTGTGGAGAGAGAGCGGGAGACAGAATTAGCGTTTCTGACTCCACAGTTGCTGCCAGATCACAAACCCATAAGATGCATGAAATAGAAGCAGGTTATTCAGTTAATCAAAAGTGCCCCCTCAATCAATGCGATCGTGGGCCATTTGATAATCCTCAAGTCCACCTTCCTGCCTTTTCCCTATAACCCTTGATTCCATTCCGGATTAAAAATCTATCACAGCCTTTATTTTCTTAATGGCACAGCCTCAACAGTCTTCTGCAGTAAAGAATTCATCAAATTCACTGAAGTCTGAGAGAAAGGTAATTCTCCTTATCTCTGTCTTAAATGTACAAATGCTTGCTGTGTGATGATGTGCTCTGGTACAACATGAGGAAACAATGTTTGTGCATCTATCCTGACAAAGTCTCTAAGAATCTTTTGTGTCTCATTGTAACTTGTTGAGTTTCAGTAGCATTTTCTGTTTTTATTTCAGATTTGCAGGGTCTGTAGTATTTTGCCTTTATGTGGTAGGAACAGTACAGATTACTCCATTCCCCTCCATTTCGATACCTCCTCTGACAGTACAGTACAATGCTGCTTTTCAGTTTTCTATATAGAGCATCGAACATTACAGCACAGTCCAGGCCCTTCGGCCCTCGATGTTGCGCTGACCTGTGAAACCAATCCAAAGCCCATCTAACCTACCCTATTCCATCGTCATCCACATGTTTATCCAATGACCATTTAAATGCCCTTAAAGTTGGCGAGTCTACTACTGTTGCAGGCAGTGTGTTCCACACCCCTACTACTCTCTGAGTAAAGAAACTACCTCTGACATCTCTCCTATATCTATCTCCCCTCCATTTAAAGCTATGTCCCCTTGTGCTAGCCATTGCCATCAGAGGAAAAAGGCTCGCACTTTTCACCCTTTCTAACCTTTTGATTATCTTATATGTCTCAAATAAGTCACTTCTCAACCTTCTCTCTAATGAAAACAGCCTCAAGTCCATCAGCCTTTCCTCATAAGACCTATATGTTAGCCATTTGACATATATATTCAGGTTCTGTTAAGTCTTGAAGTTTATTTACAAAGTGTTTGCAAGGCAAGGATATTACAGAACTACATGCATGATCTCGTTTCTGTATTTACTGATACGACGTTGATCATGATTGGAACCGAGTGAATCTCATTGACGATGAAATCCTCGATTGGGGTTGTGAACCTGGATCAATCAGGGAGCCCCGGCTGATCAATACAAACAGGGGATACCGGGCCACTGCTTGTCACTGGCCACTCAGGTGTCTCTCCTTCTTCATGGAATATGAATAAGTTTTCTGCATTCAACGTTCTACACTGTGTCCAACACCAACACACACACACACACACAACCTGGGTGCTGGGGAGAAGTAAACACTACTGCTGTTTGGCAGTAGTGTGGAGAGGGGGGAAAATATAATCATCTGATTCAGAATCACCTCAGTTCAGGGACTGACTCCAAGCTGGCTAGTCACAGCCAGTGTACTCTGCACGTGTAAATAAAGGGTGACTTGGTGATGGGGTACCAGCCTGTGTGCATTTATTTCAACTTCCTATTACCCATGCAAAGCTGAATAGACCTAATACACTGTACCGATTCCATTACACTGAGAGATGGTTCAAGGTGAGGCAGGTATTGTTATATCAAGGTACAGGCCTGTTATCTATGCCAACATATACCTCAGTGTGATCATTCAAGTCATGGGAGAAGAAACAGAAATTGCTGGAGAAACTTAGCAGGTCTGGCAGCATCTGTAGAGAGAGAAACAGAGTTAATGTTTTGAATCCAGTGACCGTTCTTCAGGCCCATCTCCTTATTCCTATAAGTCGAGGTTCCAGAGGTCAGAGTTGGGGGGACAGGGAGTTCAGGAGAGGGATAGAGAAGCTGCAAAGTCTAAGGGGATTTTATAAAAATAAGGAAGGCCAAACTGAGAGGTGCTATTTTATACCTGGGAATGAAGACTTCCAAATTTGGGTGGCGTGAGAGCAAGGGGTGGTAGTGAGTGGGAATTTGGGGCAGTATTGGGTTAGAATTGCAGTGGAAAAGCTCACTTCTAAAACCAACAGTGTGGGAAGAGGGGGGCCAGAGAGGGTAAAGCAATAAAGCTTTATAATGTTTGCTGTCTCTTTTAACATTGCAGTATCCCGATCCCAGATTTAGAGTATACTGAGACTGGTAAAAAAAGGCTTTGATGAGATGCCTGTGGTCTTATAGCCCTACTCCCCCAGTCCGATCTGAACCACCTGTGCAGGAGAGATCAGTGCCCCAGATTAACTCGAAACACATTGGCTAAAGGCTCAATGCACAGTGAGGATGAAGCTGAGAATCAGAGAATGAGGTCAGGGGAAGCACATCGATGCAAAAGGAATGATTTCACTGCAACGACAAACCACATGTCTGAGCTATCTTTTTTCAGCCTGAGTGAAGCTGCCAATTAAACAGAACTGATTGAAAGCAGAGGGGCTAGGGCACTTCATTTTAACTCCCGCTATCTTTCATCAAGGCAAATAACATTGGGAGCGCTCATGTGGAGATACCTTCAAGAAGGTGAAGGCAGGTTCATGCCAGCTCTGATTTGTGGGAAGTCAGTCTCAGTCAGCTCAGTTAGGCCCCCTACCACCTCCATGCCAGTGTTGTGAAGTCCAACCCTGCAGACTTCAGTCCCAAATTTAGTGACGCCATATTTGGGGTATGGTGTGCTGTTCTGCTCACCACGCCAAGGAAGGATATGAAAAGTTAAAAATCACACAACACCAGGTTATAGTCCAACAGGTTTAATTGGAAGCACACTAGCTTTCAGAGTGTCGCTCCTTCATCAGGTGGAAGCTAGTGTGCTTCCAATTAAACCTGTTGGACTATAACCTGGTGTTGCGTGATTTTTAACTTTGTACAACCCAGTCCAACACCGGCATCTCCGAAGGATGTAAAGGCTTTGGAGAGAGTGCAAGAGGTTTTTCAGGATGTTGACTGGATTGGAGTATATTAGGTATAAGGAGAGTCATAGAGTCAGACTCATAGCAATGTACAGCACAGAAACAGACCCTTTGGTCCAACTCATCCATGCCAACCAGATAGCCCAAGTCAATCTCTCACCTGCCAGCACCCAGCCCATATCCCTTCAAACCCTTCCTATTCATATACCCATCCAGATGCCTTTTAAATGTTGTAATTGTACCAGCCTCCACCACTTCCTTTGGAAGCACATTCCATGCATGTACCACCCTCTGTGTGGAAAAAGTTGTCCCTTAGGTCTCTTTAATATCATTCCCCTCTCATCCTAAACCTATGCCCTCTAGTTCTGGACTACCCCACCCCAGGGAAATGAATTTGTCTATTTACCCCAATCATGCCCCTCATGATTTTATAAACCTCTATGAGGTCACCCCTCAGCCTCTGATGCTCCAGGGAAAACAGCCCCAGCCTGTTCAGCCACTCTCTATAGCTCAAATCCTCCAACCCTGGTAACATCCTTGCAAATGTTTTCTGAACCCTTTCAAGTTTCACAACATCCTTTCGATAGGAAGGAGACCAGAATTGCACGCAATATTCCAACAGTGGCCTAACCAATGTCCTGTACAGCCGCAACATGACCTCCCAACTCCTGTACTCAGTGCCCTGAGCAATAAAGGAAAGCATACCAAATGCCTTCTTCACTATCCTATCCTAGACAAACTTGGATTGTTTTTGCTGAGCGTCAGAGGCTGAGAGGCAACTCGATAGAAGCCGATAAAATTACAAGGGGCATGAATAGGATGGATAGTCAGAGTCTTTCTCCCAGGGTAGAAATCGAAAATACTAGGGAGCATATGTTTGAAGTGAATGGGAGAAAGTTTAAAGGAGATGTGCAAGGTAAAGTTTTTACACCGAGAGGCGTAGGTACCTGGAATGCGCTGCCAAGTGAGATGGTAGAAGCAGATACAATAGCAACATTTAAGAAGTATTTAGACAGATGCATGAACAGGCAGGGAATAGAGGGATATGGACCATGTGCCGGCTGATGGGATTCATTCAGAATGGTATCATGGTCAGCATAGGCATGGAGGGCTGAAGAGCCTGTTTCTGTGCTGCACTGTTCTATGTTCTAATCTGATGAACCTCATTCTTGAAAGTTCCAATTGATTCTCAGGATCAATAATCTTTTAAATTGATTTTACATAGCACTTCCTTAGGATTACATGGAATTCACATCGGAATTTACAACAAATTATCAGGCCATTCAGTTGACAGATGCTTGCAGATGGTGCAGTGTGTCAGTGATCCAGGAAATGAATGTTGCTGATGACGAATGGGCTATTTTGTCCTGGATGGTGTCAAGCTTCTTGAGTGTTATTGGAGCTGCCCCCATCCAGGCAAGTGGGGAGTATTCCATCACACTCCTGACTTGTGCCCTGCAGATGGTGGACAGGCTTTGAGGAAGAGATAGAAGGCAGGTTACACAGAATTCCCAACCTCAGACCTGTTTGTGCAGGGATAATGTGAACATGACTGCCCCAGTTATGTACGAGAAAGTGAGGACTGCGGATGCTGGAGATCATAGTCAAGAGTGTGCCCCAGTTATATAGCGGTTCATTGTGATCCATAGGATGTTGAATCTCAAGGGTAGACTGTTAGAAACAGCTCTTGCCTGACAATTGTGTGGCACAAATGTTACTTGCCATTTATTACCTCAACCCTGTGAGTTGTCCAGGTCTTACTGCATGTGGGAATGAACTGGTTCAATGTCTAAGGATGAAGGGAACGTTGTATCAGCAAACATCATTATTCCTGATCTTAAGATGGAGGGAAGGGTCATTGATGAAGAAACTGAGGATGCTTGGGCCTCAGACACTACCTTGAAGAACTCCTGAGGAGATGTCCTGCAGCTGTGATGACTAACTTCCAACAGCCATGCCCACCTTCCATTGTGAAACTCAGCAGGTCTGGCAGCACCTGTGGAGAGAAAGCAGAGTTACTGCTTTGAGTCCGATGATTTTTCATCAGATCTGTTCTGATGTAGAGTCACTGGACCTGAAACATTAGCTGTTTTTCTCTCGCCACAGTTGCTGCCAGACCTGCAGAGTTTCTCCAGCAATTTCTGCTTTTGCTCCAGATTTCAAGCATCTGTGGCTCTTAGTTTTACCAAGCCCTTTGAGCGTGGTATGACTCCAATGAGTGGAATGTCTTCCTCTTGAATTCATTGAATTCAGTTTTGCTCCAGCTGTTTCATGCAACACTCAGTCAGACGTTACTTATTGTTGGAAACACATCACCCCAAGGAAATTGCAGCAAAGCTGACAATTGCTTTCCAGTTTGTAAACATTGACATCAAATTCAGTAAACTGTCAAAGAGATGCCAATGAGGGTCTGTCTGGGACTGACTTTTTTTGATCTGATTTGATTTGATTTATTATTGTCACATGGAGCTAGATAGAGTGAAATGGGAAAACAAAAAGGTACTAGAGATCACAACCAGTCAGGCAGTGTCCATGGAGAGAGAGCAAGCTGACGTTTCGAGTCTCAGTGACTCTTCATAAGAGCTGACATGAAATTTGACAGGGGGGCAGACCTCAGCTCTGCTGAAGCGTCATCCTGACTCAAAACGTTCACTTGCTCTCTCTCCATGGATGCGGCCTGACCCGCTGTGACCTCCAGCATTTTTTGTTTTCAGCTCAGATTCTAGCATCTGCAGTAATTTTCTCTTACGGTGAAAAAGGTTCGTTTTGCGTGCAATACAGGCAGACATTAATGTACAAAGATCACAAAGTTACAGCTGCAAAGAAGGTGCACAAAAAGCAAGAGCAACATTAGATTTGAAATTTGAGAGCTCCAGTCAGAGGTCTCATGGTCAAACTGGTGATGTGATGCTGTCCTGGTGGTTCAATGGAAAGGTTCAACTGTGCACTTGTTTTCATGACAGGTATTTACCTATTCTTACCTCAGTGTTTCCATGCTATCAGAACCTTCCAAGACCCTCACCTCACACTTTCAGGCCGTCTCTCCTGTGGTCTGCAGGTATTTGACACTTGCTTCCTCTTACTGACCATCTGTAGTTTGATTTATTCTACCTCCTCACCCACCCTTTCCCCCTGCAGAAAAGGCACTGCTGAGCTTCTCAAATGAAATACTAACCAGATCCAGATCACCAAGAGAAACGTAAAACAGCGGTCAATAATTCACAGCCTGACTACACACAAACAGCTTCGTAAATTGAAACAAAACCGAGGACTGCAGTTTCTGTCCACGGTGGTAACAAATTTGAGTTTACATGCTGTCAAATGTATTTTTAAATCTGAGAAATAAAATATATTGCCTTTCTTTCTCAATTTGCCAAGTTTCCTATCCCGTAAGACTTCGTAAACTCGCAATGATGACCTGGCTTATTTTGTTTAATGAAAGTTTGAACAACTCGGAAAATGAGACGGTCCTCTGAAACATGCTTGCTGTGTGGGAGCTGATGGTATGGTGGTTAATGTCACTGGGTTTGTAAGGTAGCATTCCTAGACAATTATTCTGGGACATGGGTTCAAATCCCCAGACAGTGGGCAGAAAGGGAGCCAGTTTAAAGGTGACTGTGTAATGATTGCTGCAAAAGCCTATCTGTAGGTAAGGAAACCTGCTGCCTTTACCTACACTGGCCGACATGAGGCTCCAGACCCACAGGAGTGTGGTTATCTCTCAATCACCCTCTGTTTAGTAGTCAGTGGCCTAGCCACATCACATGAATGAATCTTTAGAAAACTGACAGAATTCTTTAACAAGTTTTTGCAAACTATTAATAAAGTAAATTGTTAAGCTTTGATTCTGTAACCAAACAGAGAGTCACAGAGGTCTACAGCACAGAAGAATGCCCTTCAGCCCATCGCATTGATGTTGGTCAAAAACAGCCACCTGCCAATTTTAATCCCATTGTCCAGCATTTGGCCCATAGCCTTGTGCGCCTTGTCATCGTAAGTGCACGTCTAAATACTTCCTCAATGTTGTGAAGATCTTTGACTCTGTCATTCTTATGGGCAGTAAGTTCAAAATTCCCACCACCCTCTGGATGAAACATTTTCCCCTCACATCTCGTCTTCTGCCCCTCCCTTTAAATCTACCCACCTTTCCCCCACCCCAAGGGGAAATGTTTCTTCCTGTCTCCCCTGACTGTGCCCCTCATGATTTTACACATTTCAATCATCCTCAATTGAGTTAATGAGCATAATATAGAGACAAAAGCAACTTAGCACCAGCAGAGCCTCAGGAGCCTCAGCCACAGAGTTCACACAATAACAGGCTTTCCCCAGATTCAGGGGGGTGATGGCTTCATAACCCCCATGGGATTTGAAAATAAAAATCAAAGCTAACATGTTCAGCACAATATTGAGGGAACGTCATCCTGAGGGAGTGCTATACTGAGGGAGTACTCTACTGAGGGAGTGTTGTACTGGGAGAGTGCTGTACTGAGGGAGTGTTGTACTGGGGGAGTGCTGTACTGACGGACTATTGTACTGAGGGAGTGTTGTACTGAGGGAGTATTTTACTGAGGGAGGGCTGTACTGAGGGAGTATTGTACTGAGGGAGTGTTGCCCTGAGGGAGTGCTATCCTGAGGTAGAGTTGCCCTGCGGGAGTGATGTACTGGGGGAGTGTTGTACTGAGGGAGTGTTGTCCTGAGGGAGTGTTGCACTGAGGGAGGGCTGTATTGAGGGAGTGTTGCCCTTTGTGAGTGTTGTACTGAGGGAGGGCGGTACTGAGGGAGTGTTGTACTGAGGGAGTGTTGTACTGGGGAAGTGCTGTACTGAGGGAGTGTTGTACTGAGGGAGGGCTGTACTGAGGCACTTTTGTACTGAGGGAGCATTGTCCTGAGGGAGTGTTGTACTGAGGGAGCACTGTACTGAGGGAGCGTTGTACTGAGGGAAGGCTGTACTGAGGGAGTGTTGCCCTGATGGAGTGTTGCCCTGAGGGAGTGTTGCCCTGAGGGAGTGTTGGACTGAGAGAGTGTTGTATTGAGGGAGTGTTGTATTGAGGGAGTGTTGCCCTGAGTGAGTATTCTACTGAGGGACTGTTGCCCTGAGGGTGTGTTTTTCTGGGGGAGTGCTGTACTGATGGAGTTTTATACTGAGGGAGGGCTGTACTGGGGGAGTGTTGTACTGAGAGAGTGCTGTATTGAGGGAGTGATGTACTGAGGGAGTGATGTACTGGGGGAGTGCTGTACTCGGGGAGTGTTGTACTGGGAAAATGCTGTATGGAGGGAGGGCTGTACTGATGGAGTGATGTACTGGAGGACTGTTGTACTGAGGTAGTGCTGCTTTGAGGGACTATTGTACTGAGGGAGTGCTGTACTCAGGTAGTGTTGCCCTGAGAGAGTGTTCTACTGAGTGGCTTTTGTCCTGAGGGAGTGTTGCACTGAGGGAGTTCATTAGATTACTTACAGTGTGGAAACAGGCCCTTTGCCCAATGAGTCCACACCATCCCGCCAAAGCGCGCCCAGCCAGACCCATTCCACTACCTTTACCCCTGCACCTAACATTAGGGGCAATTTAGCATGGCCAATTCACCTAAACTGCACGTTTTTGGACTATGGGAGGAAACCGGAGGAATCCCACGCAGACACGGGGAGAATGTGCAAACTCCATACCGTCAGTCACCTGAGGCGGGAATTGAACCCAGGTCTCTGGAGCTGTGAGGCAGCAGTGCTAACCACTGTGCCACCATGCCACCCATAAGGGTGTTGTACTGGGGGAGTGCTGTATTGAGGGAGTGATGTACTGGGGGAGTGCTGTACTGAGGGTGTGTTGTACTGAGGGAGTGTTGTACTGGGGGAGTGCTGTACTGGGGGTGTTGTACTGAGGGAGTTTTGTACTGGGGGAGTGCTGTACTGGGGGTGTGTTGTACTGAGGGAGTGTTGTACTGGGGGAGTGCTGTACTGGGGGTGTTGTACTGAGGGAGTTTTGTACTGGGGGAGTGCTGTACTGGGGGTGTGTTGTACTGAGGGAGGGCTGTATTGAGGGAGTGTTGTACTGGGGGAGTGCTGTACTGGGGGGTGTTGTACTGAGGGAGGGCTGTATTGAGGGAGGTTGTACTGAGGAAGTGCTGTATTGAAGGAGTGATGTACTTGGGGAGTGTTGTCCTGAGGGAGTGTTGTACTGGGGGAGTGTTGTACTGGGGGAGTGCTGTACTGGGGGTGTGCTGTACTGAGGGAGTGTTGTACTGGGGGAGTGCTGTACTGGGGGAGTGATGTACTCGGGGAGTGTTGTTCTGAGGGAGCACTGTACTGAGGGAGTGCTGTTTTGAGGGAGAGATGTACTGAAGGAGTGTTGTCCTGAGGGATTGTTGTGGGTGAGGGCTGTACTGAGAGAGTGCTGTACTGAGATAGTGTTGCCCTGAGGGAGTGTTGTACTGGGGGAGTGCTGTACTGAGGGAGTGCTGTATTGAGGGAGTGCTGTACTGGGGGTGTGTTGTACTGGGGGAGTGCTGTATTGGGGGAGTGATGCACTCGGGGAGTGTTGTCATGAGGGAGCACTGTACTGAGGGAGTGCTGTACTGAGGGAGAGATGTACTGAAGGAGTGTTGCCCTGAGAGAGTGTTATACTGGGGGAGTGCTGTGTTGAGGGAGTGATGTACTGAGGTAGTGTTGTCCTGAGGGAGTGTTGTACTGGGGGAAGTGCTGTGTTGAGGGAGTGATGTACTCAGGGAGTGTTGTACTGAGGGAGTGCTGTATTGAGGGAGTGATGTATTGAGGGAGAGATGTACTGAGGTAGTGTTGCCTAACTCTGCAGGGGCATGGGAACCCAGACTGTAGCTTTAGGGTGCAGGACCTGGAATGTAGGGAGGTTAGGAACATGGCATCAATTTCAAAGGAGGGTGCCTGTAAACAGGAAAGTGGTTTGAAGTGTGTATACTTCAATGCAAGAAGTATACGAAATAAGGTAGGTGAACTTGCAGCGTGGGTTGGTACCTGGGACTTCGATGTTGTGGCTATTACGGAGACATGGGTAAACAGGGACAGGATTGGCTGTTGCAGGTTCCAGGGTTTAAATGTTTTAGTAGGGTCAGAGGTGGGGGTAAAAGAGGGGGAGGTGTGGCATTGCTTGTCAAAGATAGTATTACAGCTGTGGAAAGGACAATGGATGAAGACTCGCCATCTGAGGTAGTTTGGGCTGAGGTTAGGAATAGGAAAGGTGAGCTCACCCTGTTAGGAGTTTTTTACAGACCTCCTAATAGTCCTAGAAACGTAGAAGAAAGGATTGCGAGGATGATTCAAGAGAAGAGTGAAAGTAATAGGGTGGTTGTTATGGGGGACATTAACTTTCCTGATATTAATTGGGAAAGCTACAGCTCAAGTTCGTTAGATGGGTCAGTGTTTGTCCAATGTGTGCAGGAGGGTTTCCTGACACAATATGTAGATAGGCCAACAAGAGGTGAGGCCATACTGGATTTGGTTCTGGGTAATGAACCAGGCCAGGTGTTAGAATTAGAGGTAGGTGAGCACTTTGGGGACAGTGACCATAATTCGGTGACCTTTACTCTAGTAATGGAGAGGGATAAGTGTGCACTACAGGGCAAGAGTTATAGATGGGGGCAGGGAAATTATGATGCTGTGAGGCATGACTTAGGATGTGTGGCCTGGAAAAGTAAGCTTCAAGGCAAGGGTGTAATTGATATGTGGAGCTTGTTCAAGGAGCAACTATTGAGTGTCCTTGATAAGTATGTGCCCGTCAGGCAGGGAGGAAAGGGTCGTGTGAGGGAGCCATGGTTTAATAAGGAATTGGAATCCCTTGTTAAATGGAAGAGAGCGGCCTATGTAAAGATGAGGTGTGAAGGTTCAATTGGGGCGATTGAGAGTTATAAGGTAGCCAGGAAGGACCTGAAGAGAGAGCTAAGAGCAGCAAGGAGGGGACATGAAAGGTCCTTAGTTGGTAGGATTAGGGAAAACCCTAAGGCTTTCTATAGGTATGTCAGGAATAAAAGAATGACTAGGGTAGGAATAGGTCCAGTCAAGGATAGTAGTGGGAAGTTGCGTGTGGAGGCAGAAGAGATTGGGGAGACACTGAATGAATACTTTTCGTCAGTATTCAATCAGGAACAGGACATTGTTGTCAATGTGAGTACTGAGTCACAATTAAGTAGAATGGATGGCTTTGAGGTATGTAGAGAAGAGGTGTTGGAAATTCTGGAAAGGGTGAAAATAGATACGTCCCCTGGGCCTGATGGCATTTATCCTAGGATTCTCTGGGAAGCAAGGGAAGAGATTGCAGAGCCATTGGCCTTGATTTTTATGTCCTCGTTGTCTACAGGAGTAGTGCCAGAAGATTGGAGGCTAGCAAATGTGGTTCCCTTGTTCAAGAAGGGGAGGAGGGATAACCCTAGTAACTATAGGCCGGTGAGTCTCACTTCTGTTGTGGGCAAAATCTTAGAGAGAATTGTAAGGGATAGGATTTATGAACATCTGGATAGGAATAATGGGATCAAGGATAGTCAGCATGGTTTTGTGAAGGGCAGGTCGTGCTTCACAAACCTTATTGAATTCTTTGAGAAGGTGACTAAGGAGGTGGACGAGGGGAAAGCAGTAGATGTGGTGTATATGGATTTTAGTAAGGCGTTTGATAAGGTTCCCCATGGTAGACTACTGCAAAAAATACGGAGGTATGGCATTGAGGGTGAGTTGGAGGCTTGGATTAGGAGTTGGCTGGCTGGAAGAAGACAGAGGGTAGTAGTTGATGGCAAATGTTCATCTTGGAGTGCCGTCACTAGTGGTGTTCCGCAAGGATCTGTTTTGGGACCATTGCTGTTTGTCATTTTTATAAATGACCTGGAGGAGGGGTTAGAAGGTTGGGTGAGTAAGTTTGCGGATGATACGAAAGTCGGAGGAGTTGTAGACAGTGAGGAAGGATGTGGCAGGTTACAGCGGGATATAGATAAGCTGCAGAACTGGGCAGAAAGGTGGCAAATGGAGTTCAATGTAGCTAAGTGTGAGGTGATTCACTTTGGTAAGTGTAATAAAAAGATGGGGTACTGGGCTAACGGTCGGATACTTGGTAGTGTGGATGAGCAGAGGGATCTTGGTGTCCATGTACACAAATCTTTGAAAGTTGCCACCCAGGTAAATAGTGCGGTGAAGAAGGCATATGGCGTACTGGCTTTTATTGGTAGAGGAATTGAGTTCCGGAGTACTGAGGTCATGTTGCAGTTGTATAGGACTCTGGTGCGGCCACATCTGGAGTATTGTGTGCAGTTTTGGTCGCCATACTATAGGAAGGATGTGGAGGCACTGGAACGGGTGCAGAGGAGGTTTACCAGGATGTTGCCTGGTATGGTAGAAAGATCGTATGAGGAAAGGCTGAGGCACTTGGGGTTGTTTTCATTGGAGAAAAGAAGGTTTAGGGGTGACTTGATAGAGGTGTATAAGATGATTAGGGGTTTAGATAGGGTCGACAGTGAGAATCTTTTTCCACGTATGGAGTCAGCTATTACAAGGGGGCATAGCTTTAAATTAAGGGGGGGTAGGTATAGGACAGATGTTAGGGGTAGGTTCTTTACTCAGCGAGTCGTGAGTTCATGGAATGCCCTGCCAGTAGCAGTGGTGGACTCTCCCTCATTATGGGCATTTAAGCGGGCATTGGATAGGCATATGGAGGATAGTGGGCTAGTGTAGGTTAGGTGGGCTTGGATCAGCGCAACATCGAGGGCCGAAGGGCCTGTACTGCGCTGTATTCTTCTATGTTCTATGTTCTATGCCCTGAGGGAGTGTTGCCCTGAGGGAGTGTTGCCCTGAGGGAGTGTTGTACTGGGGGAGTGTTGTACTGGGGGAGTGCTGTCTTGGGGGAGTGTTGTACTGGGAGAGTGCTGTACTGAGGAAGTGATGTATTCGGGGAGTGTTGCCCTGAGGGAGTGTTGTACTGAGGGAGGGCTGTTATGAGGGAGTGATGTCCGGGGGGAGTGTTGCCCTGAGGGCGTGTTTCACTGGGGAAATGCTGTACTGAGGGAATGTTAAGACCATAAGACCATAAGACATCGGAGTGAAAGTAAGGCCATTCGGCCCATCGAGTCCACTCCGCCATTCAATCATGGCTGATGGGCATTTCAACTCCACTTACCCGCATTCTCCCCATAGCCCTTAATTCCTTGTGACATCAAGAATTTATCAATCTCTGCCTTGAAGACATTTAGTGTCCCAGCCTCCACTACACTCTGCGGCAATGAATTCCACAGGCCCACCACTCTCTGGCTGAAGAAATGTCTCCGCATTTCTGTTCTGAATTTACCCCCTCTAATTCTAAGGCTGTGTCCACGAGTCCTAGTCTCCTCACCTAACGGAAACAATTTCCTAGCGTCCACCCTCTCCAAGCCATTTCTATTAGATCTCCCCTTAATCTTCTAAACTCCAATGAATACAATCCCAGGATCCTCAGCTGTTTCTCATATGTTAGACCTACCATTCCAGGGATCATCCGTGTGAATCTCCGCTGGACACGCTCCAGTGCCAGTATGTCCTTCCTGAGGTGTGGGGACCAAAACTGGACACAGTACTCCAAATGGGGCCTAACCAGAGCTTTATAAAGGCTCAGTTGCCCAACGCTGCTTTTATATTCCAACCCTCTTGAGATAAATGACAACTTTGCATTCGCTTTCTTAATCATGGATTCAACCTGCATGTTTACCTTTAGAGAATCCTCCCAGATCCCTTTGTACTTTGGCTTTATGAATTTTCTCACCGTTTAGAAAGTAGTCCATGCTTGTATTCTTTTTTCCAAAGTGCAAGACCTTGCATTTGCTCACATTGAATTCCATCAGCCATTTCCTGGATCACTCTTCCAAACTGTCTAGATTCTTCTGCAGCCTCCCCACTTCCTCAGTACTACCTGCCTGTCCACCTAACTTTGTATCATCAGCAAACTTCGCTAGAATGCCCCCAGTCCCTTCATCCAGATCATTAATATATAACGTGAACAGCTGCGGCCCCAACACTGAACCCTGTGGGACACCGCTTGTCACCGGCTGCCAATCCGAAAAAGAGCCTTTTAAATATTGTACTGAGGGAGGGCTGTACTGAGGGAGTGTTGTACTGAGAGGGTGCTGTATTGAGGGAGTGATGTACGGGGGTAGTGTTGCCCTGAGGGAGTGTTGTACTGGGGAAATGCTATTCTGAGGGAGTGCCATACTGAGGGAGTGTTGTACTGAGGGAGTGTTGTACTGAGGGAGTGTTGTACTGGGGAGTGTTGTACTGAGGGAGCGCTGTACTGAGGGAGTGTTGTACTGAGGGAGTGTTGTACTGGGGAGTGTTGTACTGAGGGAGCGCTGTAATGAGAGAGTGCTATTCTGAGGGAGTGTTGTACTGAGGGAGTGTTGTACTGAGGGAGCGCTGTACTGAGGGAGTGCTATACTGAGGGAGTGTCGTACTGAGGGAGTGTTGTATTGAGGGAGCGCTGTACTGAGGGAGTGTTGTACTGAGGGAGTGTTGTACTGGGGGAGGGCTGTACTGAGGGACTGTTGTACTGAGGGAGTGCTGTACTGAGGGAGTATTGTACTGAGGGAGTGTTGTACTGAGGGAGTGCTGTACTGAGGGAGTGTTGTACTGAGGGAGTGTTGTACTGGGGGAGGGCTGTACTGAGGGACTGTTGTACTGAGGGAGTGTTGTACTGAGGGAGTATTGTACTGAGGGAGTGTTGTACTGAGGGAGTGCTGTACTGAGGGAGTATTGTACTGAGGGAGTATTGTACTGAGGGAGTGCTGTACTGAGGGAGTATTGTACTGAGGGAGTGTTGTACTGGGGGAGGGCTGTACTGAGGGACTGTTGTACTGAGGGAGTGTTGTACTGAGGGAGTATTGTACTGAGGGAGTGTTGTACTGAGGGAGTGCTGTACTGAGGGAGTATTGTACTGAGGGAGTGTTGTACTGAGGGAGTATTGTACTGAGGGAGTGTTGTACTGAGGGCGTGCTGTACAGAGCGAGCTGTCCTGAGATCAAAGTATTGAATGTTTTCAAGAAGGAGTTGGTTGTAAAGGGAGTGATGGGTATGTGGAAAAAGTGAGAACAGGGTTGGATGATCAGCCATGATCCCATTGAATGGGAAAGCAGCTGTGAAGGGCTGAATGGCCTACTCCTGCTCCTGATGTCTGTTTCGCCGAAATTGCATTTCTGTTTGTTGGATCTGTCTGTACTTTCTACAACACTGACCAGACTTTGAGAATGTACCATCGGCTGTGGTGTGGTCAGGACAGAGCAGATAAGAAACAAATCATGGCCCAGTGGTAGGGAACTAGGGAACACTGAGTAAGATGGTTAGAAAGACCAAAGTAGACATGAAACTTATTTCTCACAGTGAGGGCCTATTAATCATGCAGGGCTTTTGTAGAATAAACAAGGATTTGTTTTGAAATAACAGTAGCATTGATGACCAGTCAGCAGATATTTTTGATTCTCAAATGGGATGTGGGTGTCACGGGCTGGGCCAGCATTTATTGCCTGTCCTTATTTACAGAGTCAAAGACTCATAGAGCTGAACAGCACGGAAACAGACCCTTTAGTCTAACTCGTGCCAACCAGATATTCTAAATTAACCTAGTCCCAGTTGCCAGCACTTGGCCCATATCTCTTCAAACCCTTCCTATTCATATACCCATCTGGATGCCTTTTAAATGTTGTAATTGTACCAGCCTCCACCACTTCCTCTGGCAGCTCATTCCATACACTTACCACCCTTTGTGTGAGAAAGTTGCTCCTTAGATCCCTTTTAAATCTTTCCCCTCTCACCTTAAACCTACGCCCTCTAGTTTGTGACTCCCCCATTCCAGGGAAAAGCTCTTGTCTATTTATCCTATCCATATCCCTCATGATTTTATAAACCTGTATAAGGTCACCCCTCAGCCCCTGATGCTCCAGGGAAAACAACCTCAGCCTATCCAGCCGCTCCCTATAGCTCAAATCCTCATTCTCTGGAAACATCCTTGTAAATCTTTTCTGAACCCTTTCAAGTTTCATAACATCCCCTTCCTGCAGCAGAAAGACCAGAATTGAATGCAGTGTTCCGAAATGGCCGAACCAATGTCCTGCAACATGTCCTCCCAACTCCTATACTCAGTGGACTGATCATTAAAGGAAAGCATACCAAATGCCTTCTTCACTACCCAGGACTCCACTTTCAAGGAGCTATGAACCTGCACTCCAAGGTTGCTCTTGAGAAGATGGTGGTCAGCTGCTTTCTTGCAGTCCACGTGCTGTGGGTTAACCCACAATGCCCCAAGGGAGGGAATTCCAGGATTTTGACCCAGTTACAGGGAAGATACGGCAATATATTTCCAAGTCGGGATGGAGAGTGGCTCAGAGAGGAGTTTGCAGGGGGGTGGTGTTCCCATGTATCTGCTGCCCTTGTCCTTCTATATGGAAGTGGTCATGGGTTTGGGAAGTGCTGTCCGAGGATCTGTGATGAATCTAGGATGCTGGGTAAAAGGGGTAACAAGAGGATATATTTTTATTGAGTGAGTTCGTAGATGCAGTGAGGCTGGTGGGTATTCAGAATTCGCTGCCCAGTTTTGTAGTCAAAGCTGAAGCCCCCAGTTAACGTAAGAGGAATCTGTATCTGCATCTGAAACACTGGAACCTGCGAAGTTATGGAGCAGGTGCTGGAGAGCAGGATTAGAATGTGCAGCCATTTTATTCAGCGAGCCCAGACACAATGGGCTGAATGGCCTCTTTCTGTGCTGTAATTGCATTTATGATTCTATTGATCTGGATTATACTGTCTGAAAGGATACTGAAATTAGATTCAGTTGTAACGTTCAAAAGGAATTGGATGAATATGTGACAGGAAACACTGTAGGTCCCTGGGCGAAGAGTAGGGCAGTGGGATCAATCAAGTGCCCATATGGAAGAGCTAGTACAGGTGTGAAGGTCTGAATGACCTCCTCTGTGTCCTATCATTCTTTGAATTTAATGCAGCCGGTTCTGCTATAGCGCACGTTTCTTCAATGCAAATTGGCTTTAACGTGATTGACATATTTAGACCGTTATTTAGGCCATCATTCTCCTTTCCTGTATTGGCGATAACATGACTTTGGCCTCAATAGTTTAAATGGTGAGGCTATTGTGCGATTTTCTTGAAACGCGCGAGAACAGAACTGCCGCGTTATATCGGAACTGACTGTATGTTCATTACACAACTGCAAGGAAGACGTACTGGAAGACCTCAGCAATGCCGGTGATACCAGAGTTGAATGTCAGCCTTGGAAATAGGTAGTCAAATGGCTTTGTCTGGCATCACCAGCGTTCAGATGATCAACATTGTTTTGTCCATGGCATCCCATATTTTGCTTTGCGGAGTGGGTCACAGAAAAATCTGTGGCTTCAGAGCAAAACAATAGCTTTGCCCGGACAGCAGATTATTGCGACATTAAAAACAAGTTCACTGTCCTTGTGGCTTTGGGAAGGTTTGAGTCTTCCAAGTGGCCTGCCAACCTTTGCAATAGTTTTAGAAATATTCTTAAAAAAATAAAACCTTTGAAACTCTTTCTGTTTTATATTTGTTTTTCATAAGAACATCAGAAGAGGAGCAGGAGGAGGTCATCTGGCCCCTCGAGCCTGCTCCACCATTCAATAAGAGCATGGCTGATCTTCTCATGGACTCAATTCCACTCACCCGCTCGCTCACCATAACCCTTAATTCCTTTACTGTTCTAACATCTCTCTATCTTTGCCTTAAAAACATTCAACACTGGGCGGGGCATTCCACGGATTAACAACCCTCTGGGTGAAGAAGCTCCTTCTCAACTCCATCCTAAATCTGCTCACTCTTATTTTGAGACAAAAAGAAGTGCCGATGCTGGAATCCAAGGTAGGCTGGAAGCAGGAGGCTGGAAGAACACAGCAAGCCAGGCAGTGTCAGGAGGTGGAGAAGTCCACATTTTGGGTGTGACCCTATTTCAGGACTGGGAGTTGGTGTAAGGGGAGCTGCAGATAAAGGGGGGTGGGGGGGGGGGTGGGGTTGGTGGTGAGCTGGGGGGTGCTGGGTCCAGGGTGGTTGATGGTCTTACCTATGTTTGCCTATCCCTACCTCAGCCCCGCCCATCCCCCACAGTGGAAACTACCTGCCTCCTTTATCTTATCTATTCCTTTCATAATTTTATGTTTCTGTAAGATTACCACTCATTCTTCTAAATTCTAATGAATATAGATTAGATTACTGATTAGATTAGATTACTTACAGTGTGGAAACAGGCCCTTCGGCCCAACAAGTCCACACCGACCCGCCGAAGAGCAACCCACCCAGACCCATTCCCCAACATTTACACCTTCACCTAACACTACGGGCAATTTGGCATGGACAATTCACCTGACCTACACATCTTTGGACTGTAGGAGGAAACCGGAGCACCCGGAGGAAACCCACACAGACATGGGGAGAACGTGCAAACTCCACACAGACAGTTGCCTGAGGCAGGAATTGGACCTGGGTCTCTGGCGCTGTGAGGCAGCAGTGCTAACCACTGTGCCGCCCCGCCCCACTGAATATAATTCCAGTCTACTCAGTCACTCCTCATAAACCAAGGCTCTCAACTCCAGATTCAATCCAGTGACCCTCCTCCTCCTATTGTTCTGCTTTATACATGGAGATTGCAAAACTTAAGTGTCGTAATGTGCATATGAAACATAGGCGCAGGATTAATCCATTCAACCCTTCAAGCCTGTTCGGCCATTCAGTGCGATCTTGGCTAATCTGTGGCCTATGGTCCATATCCCTTAATCCCTTCGCTTAACAAAGTTTTATCTGCCTTGGCTTTAAAATTAACAACTAATCAAGAATCCACTGCCATTTGTGGAAGAGAGTTCTAAACATCTACCACCCTTTGTGTGCAGAGATGCTTCTGCACATCTCCTTTGAGTCATATGGGTCAGAGGAAAGATGTACCCCTGAGGAGCTCCCCATATGTCTTTGAAGTTGTGTCTTCAAGCAGCAAGTGTGATGGAGGGAGAGAGCTAAGGCACTGTGCTCCAATTCTCCACCTCCCAATGCTTTTGTGAGGTGTTGTTTGGTGACTTTACTTTGATCAGAAAGTTAGTGCACATTATTATTCATGATCTTCAAAATGGTCCTGTGACACAGTTTCTACTTAAAGTCATGGAAGAGCAACCATTTTTCTTTGAACTTCCCAAAGTCTTTTCTAGCCAGTGCAATACTTTCAGAACATTGGACACATGTCAACCATTTTACACACAGCAAGATCCCACAAACATCAATGTGATACTGACCAGATCATTTATGTTGTTGCTGATTGAAAGATTGACTTTGACCCGGATATTGGGAGGATATTCACTAAGACAATGCTGTAGTGTCTTTCTTTAGATTAGATTACTTACAGTATGGAAACAAGCCCTTCAGCCCAACAAGTCCACACCGACCTGCCGAAGCACAACCCACCCACCTACACCTAACACTACGGGCAATTTAGCATGGCTAATTCACCTAACCTGCACACTTTTGGACTATGGGAGGAAACCCACGCAGACACGGGAAGAATGTGCAGACTCCACACAGTCAGTCACCTGAGGCAGGAATTGAACCCAGGCCTCTGGCGCTGTGAGACAGCAGTGCTAACCAATGAGCCACTATGCCGCCCACCCACATCTAACTGAGAGTGCAGATTGGGTGTCAGTATAGCAGCTCATATGAAAGACAATGAATCCATCGTTGGGATGTGGATGTCACTTGTTGGACAGGAACCCATCGCCCAACCCAAACTGGTCTTGAGAAGCTGATGGTGAGTCAGTTTCTTGAACATCTGCAGGCCATGTAGTGTAGGTATATTCATAATATTCATCAGGGAGGAAGTTACAGGAAGTTACCTCTGGTATCATGATAATGGCACAGCAAAAATGTACCAAAGTCAGTGAGACTTGGAGGGGACCTAAAGGCAGTGGTTTTCCATGCTTTGAGCAGCCCTTGCTTGATGAGATGGTCGAGATTGTGGTTTTGGGAAAGTTTGCAGTTATTAACAAGTCGGTTTTAACATGGAATTTCTGAGAATGGAGTTCCCAAGTGTCAAAGTATCGATTCCTCACCCTATTTAATATCCAGTCATGGAGGAAATTGCAATGAGAAAGAGCATTATTTTTCACATCTTAACTCGTCTTCCAAAAGCCTCAAAACAGACAAAGAATTACTTGGTTGTGCAATCACTGGCTGATTGTTCTGGAAGGCAATCTAACCATCTATCCTGCAAATAACATGTCCCACAATGTTCTATTTTAAAAATTTATTTCACAGGATGTGGGCATTATTGGCAAGGGCCGAATTTACTGCTCATCCTGAAATGACCACGAAGAAATGGTGGTGAGCCACTGTCTTGAGCGACTATAGTTCAGCTGCTTCCACTAACTGTTGTGCCAGACCATTGCAAAAGGACAGAGTTCGAGGTCTGGAGTCTGACAGGAGCTACATCAGGTAAGGATGGCAAATGTCCTTTTGAGAAGTGAACGAGAACAGATTTTATAACATTCAAAGATCGCTTCGTGGTCAGCATTCCTGAGACGCATGAATTAAATTTGTTCCATGTATTTAAATTCACATGCTGCCACTGTGGGACTGAATCCACGACCCCAGAGCATGAGGCAGACTCTCTGGGTACTGACCCAGTGATAGCATCATTAAGCTGCCATCGCCCCATCACACAAAGTGACCAATCACCAACTAGAATATTTGGAGGTGATGGTGGTGTTGTTTGAGGGAATAATGGGTGCTCCATCAACTGTACCATGTAAATAGTAGTTATAGATCCATAGATTCATGCAACAGGGCAACAGACCCCTCAGACCACCTTGTCCACATCAACCAGACATCTCAATCCCATTCGCCAGCATTTGGCCCAAACCCCCCCCAAACCCTTCCTATTTATATACTCACCCAGGTGCCTTTTAAATGTTGCAATTGTACCTGTCTCCACCACTTCCTCTGGCAGCTCATTCTTCCACAACAGGAATAGGCCATTCAGCCCTGCAATGGTCTACCTCGCTCCTTTATCCCTATGTTCCTATATTGAATGCATCACCTGATCGTTCAATATGATCATGGCTGTTCACCCAGCTCTGTGCCCATATTGTGCCTTTTTGATGCAGCGGTAGTGTCCCTATCTTTGGATTAGGAGGACTGGGTTCAATACCAACCTGCGCCAGAAGTAAGGAACGTTGGATCAGCCAATTGAATCGGTACTTGGAAGTGCATGGTGAAATCGGGCTGAGTCTCCGTGGCTTCGTCAAGGGGAAGTCATGCCCAACAAATCTGTTCAAATTCTTTGAGGAGGTAACAAGCAAGTTAGACAAAGGAGAACCAGTGCACGTGATCTTTCTGAATTTGCAGAAGGCCTTTGACAAACAGAAGGTTGCTGATAAAAATTGATGGTGTTAGGGGCAGGGTACTGGTATGGACAGAGGATTGGCTGACCGGCAGAAGGCCGAGAGTAGGGATAAAGGAATCGGTTTCTGGTGACTAGTGGAGTTCTGTTTGGGTCTGTGTTGGGACCACAACTATTTACGTATACATTAATAATTTAAATAAAGGAACTGAGGGCATTGTTGCTAAGTTTGCAGATGACACAAAAATAGATGGTAGGACAGGTAGTGTTGAGGAATCAGGAAGGCTGCAGAAGGGCTTGGACAGGCTAGGAGAGTGGCCAAATAAATGGCAGATACAATACAATGTGGGAAAGTGTGATGTTATGCACTTTGGTAGAAAGAATAGGGACGTAGATTATTTTCCAAATGTGGAAAGACTTTGGACATCTGAAGCACAAAGGGATTTGGCAGCCTTCATTCAGGATTCTCTTATGGTTAACGTGCAGATTCAGTTGGCAGTTAGGAAAGCAAATGCAATGTTAACATTCATTTCAAGAGGGCTAGAATACAAGAGCAAAACTGTACTGCTGAGGCTGTATAAGGCTCTGGTCAGACCGCATTTGTAAGAATTACACCTGAAACGCTGACTTCTCCACCTCCTGATGCTGCCTGGCTTGCTGTGTTCTCCCAGCCTCCTGCCTGACTATATTGATTTCCAGCATCTGCAGGGTTTTTTTTTGTCTCTTTGGAATATTGTGAACAGTTTTGTGTTCCATATCTAAGGAAGGATGTGCTGGTATTGGAGGGGATCAGGAAGAGGTTTACAAGAATGGTCCCAGGGATGAAAGACTGATCATATGAGGAGTGGTTGGGGTCTCTGTGTCTGTATTCAGTTGAGTTTAGAAGGATGAGGAGGTATCTAACTAAAACCTACAGAATACTGAGAAGCCTGGATAGAGTGGATGTGGAGATATTTCCACTGGTCGGACCTGAGGGCACAGCCTCAGAGTGAAGAAATGATCCTTTCGAACTGAGATGAGGAGGAATTTTTTTCAGCTAGAAGGTGGTGAATCTGTGGAACTCACTGCTACAGAGGGCTGTTGAGGCCAAGTCATTGAGTGTCTTTAAGACAGAGGGAGGTAGGTTTTGGTTAGGAAGGGGATCAAGGGTTACAGGGAGAAGGCAGCAGAATGGGGTTAAGATACATATCAGCCATGATCACATGGTACAGCTGAACTAATGGGCTGAATGGCCTAATTCTGTTCCTATTTCTTATGAATTATAGTTTCCCAGGGCTCGGAGGTTCAGTACTCATAATATGCCATTGTGGTGCAGTGGTTGGCTCACGCTCTCTGGGCCAGGAGGACCAGATTCAATATCCTCCTGCTCCAGAAGATAATAATATTTCTGAAAAGGTTGATTATCTCCAAATCAGTCCCTTGCACCCAAGTCAGTCTCCCCCCATATCGTATAACCCCTTTAGCCCAAAGGACTGTATCTCTCTCTCCTTCTTGAAAACATTAAATGTTTTGCCCTCAACCTCTTTCTGTGGCAGAGAATCTCACAGGCTCCCCACTCTCTGGGTGAAGACATTTCTCCTCAGCTCAGTCCAAAATGGCCCACACTATATCCTTAGACTGTGACCTCCTGGTTTTGGGTAGAGTAGAGAAGTAAAGAAATAAGATCAGAGAAATCGATGCGACTAAAATCACTTGGACTTTAACATCTACAAGCCTGGGAGTTTTAAATAGGGGACCCCAGTCAGATGGGATATATTGATTTTGGTCTTCCAGAACTCCTTAGATTTCAGACTAATCTCTGTGGGTTGGATGGTAGCAAGCAACACTGCTATTTAAAAAGGATGTGGGAAAGTAAACAGCATTGGCCACTCAGCCAAACATCAGTAAACTGGAAAGTATTAGTATCTATTATTAGGGTGACAGCAATTTTCAAAAATGATTGCATAAGTGTGCAATATTAACTGGGATTTAAATAAGTTCATATATTATAGATTTGACAAATGTATTAGTCTATTCAGATTTTCAAGAACAATTCAACAAGGTGCAGCCCAAGAGGTTCTTACTTAAAATTAGAACCAATGGGACTGAGGATTGGTTAGCTGACAGAAAACTGAGAGTTGAAATAAAAGGGTCTTTTATGGACAGGAAAGTTGTAATGAATGGGATACTTCAAAAAGACCAGTGCTTCGATTTCAATCATTTATAATCTTTGTTAATGACTTAGTTGAAACTGTGTGGATTTATTGATGGCACCAAGTTGGTGGAAAGTTAAGCTATAAGGGAGACCTAGGATTTAAAAAAAACATAGAAAATAGGAGCAGGAGTAAGCCATTTGGCCCTTCAAACCTGTACCAGTATTCATCAAGATCATGGCTGATCATCCAACTCAGTCCCCTCTACTTATTTTCACTCCAACCCCCATTCAATCTCTCAAGCCCTAAGAACTGCATGTAACTCATTCTTGAAAGCAATCAATGAATAAGGAGCCCATGGAGGATATAGATAGGTTAACCTAATGGGCTAAATAAAATGTTTCAGATGGAGGATAATGTGGAGAAATATGAAATCTTCCACCTCCTAGAAAAAAAATCAGAAAGTGGAATATTTTACAAAATGTGGGAGACTGGGAAATGTTACTAAATAGGCATTGCTGTGAGTTACTTGTACATGAATAACAGACCATTAACATGTGGATTATCGCAAATAGCTAGGAACGCGAATGGTATTTTAAAATTATTATTAACGAATTGTGTATAAAGATAAAGAACTCTGATAAATGATTATACAGGGTCTCCGTTCAGCATCACCAACATTCACTCTCTCCTCCACTAATGCACAGTAGCTACAGTGTGTACGTGCTGCAAGATGCACCTGCAGCAACTTACCAAGACAGCACCCTCAAAACCTGTGAGCCCGATTAGAAGGACAATGGCAGCAGATGTATGGGAACACCACAAGCTGCAAGTTCCCCTCTGAGCCATTCACCATCCTGGCTTGGAAATATACCGCATTCCTTCCATGACAACCATGGAACTCCCTCTGTGTGCCTACCCACACTGCCAGCACTGCAGTGCTTCAGGATGGCACCTCACCATCATCTGCTCAAGGGCCTCTAGGCTTTTTCCAGCGATAAACGCCTCACATACACAAATAAACTACTCTGCACCCATAATACAGTGACGATTCTTTGCCGAATGAGATTACACTTCCAGGTGTCAGCGATAGATCCTGCTCCAACATTCTTCTGTCAAACAACATTACTGAAACCATATCAAGCAGCTCTTCCTGACTTTGCCACCTATGCAATCTTGCTGAGTGAAAAGCAGCCTCTGAGCAAAATACTAATTGTCCTTTGAAGAAGGGTTACTGGACCTGAAGCGATAACTCTGATTTCTCTGCTGATGCTGCCAGACTGCTGAGCAGTTTTTGATTTTGTTTCTGATTTCCAGCATCCACACTTTGTTTGTTTTGTTTTCTCATTTAGTTTCTAACGCACTGCCACATCTCTTCCAGGGTTTGTCCATGCTGAAGGAGTTCTGTTCCTCTCTCTGACAGGATTTCCATTCTAATCATTTTTCTTGTTCTCTGTCATTACTTTCATTGCCGCTCCAGGTGTTTGACAAGATATTTGCCAAAACACGTTTCCACAACCACATTTAATTTCTCAGTGACTGCCTCTAACTCAGACTCGCCCTACTTGGATTCCAACTCATGCTTTGTGCTTTGAAAGCACCCGTGATCCCAGCCACCTGCGTGGCATACAACACTATTCTGAAGGAGGGTCACTGGACATGAAACACCAACTCTGTTTTCTCTCCACATATGCTGCCAGACCTGCTGAGATTGCCCAGTAATTTCTGTCTTTGTAATTAATTGAGGCTAGTGGGAGAGTGAGAAGTCGATTGAGGTAATCCTAGGGGATGAGATGTATAGAGAGAAAAACAGCTGTCTCATGATTTATTGGGTTTCAGCAAATGAGATATGAATAGCTGTCCCTTAGTTACGTGGTTTCCTGAATTTGGGCAAGCTCTTTAGATTGTACATAACTGTGAGCTGTTATATAAGGACCTGAAGTGGAGATCAAATGGACCAGATAGAGCCAAAGTTGAGGTTTTACAAAAGAAATATTAATGTACCAAGGATCAGAATGTTGACAGTCAACCAAGTAGCTTTCTTCAATATGCGTTGTAATAAACCAGGCTTTCAAGAGCCCAGCTTGAACTGGAGATTTAAGTACACCATGTACATTCTCTGACCAGACATCAAAGAGCAGGCATCTTAGTTATTTTCTCAAGCCTTGTTTTCATTTAAATCTTGGACTCATTGGGGCCAACTATGTTCTGCATGTGCTGTACTCTGTTTATCAGAGACTGGGAAAAGACACTCAGCAAGCAGGCAAGGTTAGTCTAGGATTAACAACTGGCACACGACCAAATGGTAAGGCCTTTCCTTTCAAATGGCTCGCAGATCTTTTGCCAGGGGCAGAATCCTTTGCAAATCCCTACATCCTGATAAAGGCTCAACTTTCCAATTGAAGTTTTCAAGTGGGGGGGATTGTCAACGCTCCCGCAGGCAAGTCGTTGACTTTCACTGAATACCACAAATGCCAATGGACATGAGGTCGAAGTGAGGTTAAAGAAAAGACTAGGCAGAACTTTAAAAGTGTCATAATGATCCTGCATTTATTTATGAGTTACTTATTGTCGCATATATCTCGAAAGATACAGTGAAAGGTGTTTTCTCGCTACACTCCGGCGCCATTTTGAGCTACAAAAACAGAAGAAATGACACAAATCGAGGTCATCTTCTGTACAAAGAGGTCTTCAAATACAGCTCCACGGCTTCTGCAAGGTCTCTCCAAGGTGTCCCCATCCCAGGCACAGAAACATCAACCCCGCCAAGAGTCCACACCTCAGCCATTCAGCCGCCAGAAGTCCTTACGCCAGATGCACTACCAGTCCAGCCGATAACCCACCAAATACACGTTCTGGGTTACCCACAACCAGGAATCCTTGCCCCAGGTACTGCCACCACCGTGGCTGCACCCAACATCACCGTCGCGTCCAAATTCCTCATAATGTCAGGAAGGGAAGGGAAAAAGAAACAGAAAGGAAAATGGAAAGAAAATGAAGGGTGCAGCTGGTCTGGGCAGATGGGCTCAGGTCCCCGAATACTACCCACCATGCCAGCGCCGCCATCTTGCCAGCCCACATGTGCATTTATATATTGTCTTCAACTACCTTAAAACCTTCCACAGTGCGTCAAGCCAATGAGAAAGTAGGTTTCGATGTGTAGTCACTGTAGAATTGTAGCTGGCCATATGGATGTAGCAAGATCCTATAACCAGTAACATAATGCTGACCAGGTGATGCATCTTTAGTTTTAAGAATATAAGAGCGAGGAGTAGGCAATTCAGCCCCTCAAGCTTATTCCATGATTTAGTACAAACATGGCTGATCTCATCTTAGCCTTGATGTCACAGTTTTGCAGCTCAGGGGATATATATTGATTAGGGCATGACAGATAAATTCCTTACTGTTGTTTGAAGTCATGCCATGGAATCTTCTCCGTCTGCAAAATGGGTGGGTTACATTGCGGCAGGATTGACTCTGACATCCGAACGAGGAGATTTGCTATTTGTTTTCATTGTCATAGGTGTTGTCTTCTCACAAGTAAAGATCCGAAGTGTGATTTGTGATCCTGAAATGCTGGAGGAATCATGGAATTCCACAAAATAAAACAAAACATACCTCTGTTGTCACTGTGAACTGTGGGCCTAAACTCCAGGCTGCTCTTGACTTTGTTGGTTGTTATATAAATGGTCAGCTTTGGGCCCATACCCATCAGACCATCCGAAGAGGAAGATCTTGGACCAATGAGCTTAGATTTGGATTGCGTCTGAAAATTCCCAATCGACTGGAATGCACGCTCCCTGTACAACAAAACCTTTGTGGCTCGAGCTTTCATGATCTCATACCATTCTACCATATAGAAGGAGACCATTTCAGCCCAACGTGTCCATGTTGGCTGCTGGAACAAATTCTCCAATTAATTCCAATCCACCCACACTGCTCTTTCCAATTGATCTGCAAATATTTCCTTGTCAGAACAGAAATATAACGTGGACGTGGCGGTGTTGGACTGGGGGTGGACAAAGTTGAAAATCACACAAAACCAGATTATAATCCAACAGGTTTATTTGAAAATACAAGCCTTCGGAGCATTCGGAAAGGTTGTATTTTCAAATAAACCTGTTGGACTAGAGCAGAAATATTCCATTCAGCCCATCAAGCCTGCTGTGCTATTCAATACAGATTATGGCATTTTATGCCACTTTCTCCCTGCTATCCCCATATTGATAGTCATTCGTGTCCATAACCAATTGTTTCTGTCTTGTTTATGCCCAATGACTCCATTGTAACACATAAACTGAAAGCAACATTGACTATACATGAGTTCAGTAGTCAACCTATACTCTACGATTCAGAAAAGATTCCCCCCATTTAACATTAAAATTATTGAAAATCTTCCTTTAATGTTACACTTTATTCTATCCCTTAAGTCGACACTTCATTCTCCAAGAACCAGTCCAGAGTAATTCTTAGCTCAATAAATTCTCGTATCTGAATAGACTGTTGTGCTGTGGGTTACTCACCGTATAAATATATATAGGGACCACTTAGATGGCAGCGCTAGCACTGTGGGTAGCGTTCTGGTTGGGGTTGGATTTGGGGTCTGCCTCCTTGCTTTAACTGGTGATGCAGACACCAGACCTACCTTTGTGCCCAGGACTCTGGGAGGAATCTGTCCGTTCAAATTCCCTTCTTGGCCAACCAGACTCAAACGCTGATTGTGGAGACTAAAAAGGCCATCCCTTGACTTATCATCACTTGATACCTGAACTCCATCTGTTAGGCCTCAGCTCCAGTAATGAGTAGGACTGGAATGGACAAGGACAGTATCTCCTCCCTCCGGGCCTGCTCTGACCTCATTGTGGAGTTGAACTGGGATTTTGTCGTGAATTGCAGAAGATACAAATTTCACGTTTTGGAAAAAGCTGCTCAAATTTCACATGAGAAAAATGTAATACACTGCCATATAAATAATATGAAGACGTTGTTAAATATTACTTATGACATATTCATTGCTGTTTTTTCACATCTGGCAGCTACTAACAGTTATCATGATTGATAAAGCAGTCTGCTTATTATCTTATGTCAATTACTTTGGATAGAATTTGAGCTGAGAAACATGACAGGACTGTATGGTGCGAAGTGCTGAATGTCAGAAAATTTAAGTATCCAACATTCAGTTAAAACCTCCTCAAGGCTTAAAGGGCTAAATTTAAACAATGGGTCATAGGTTCACCTCACAATCCCTTGGATCTGGAAGGATTTTTGAATTGAAGTGGTTAAGACGATTAAAGAATCAGATAGGGTGGGTGGGGAGAAAAGATCTCCACTGGATGCAGAGTCGAGAACGAGGAACTATGTTGTGAAATTGAAGGCAGGTACTGTACCTTTAAGAGTGAGTGAACGCTGTTCTGAACTGAGAGCTGTCAAGTAGATTAGATTAGATTACCTACAGTGTGGAAACAGGCCCTTTGGCCCAACATTTTGGGCAAAAGCCCTTTTTGCTGCTCCTTGGATGCTGCCTGAACTGCTGTGCTCTTCCAGCACCACTAATCCAGAATCTGGTTTCCAGCATCTGCAGGCATTGTTTTTACCTTTGGCCCAACTAATCCATACTGACCCTTTGAAGAGTAACCTATCCAGACCCATTCCCCATCTTTACCCCTGACTAATGCTATGGGCAATTCAGCATGGCCAAGTCACCCAATCTGCACATCTTTGGACTGTGGGAGGAAATCGGAGCACCCGGAGGAAACCCATGCAGACACGGGGAGAATGTGCAAACTCCACACAGACAGTCGCCTGAGGGTAGAATTGAATCCAGATTCCATGCGCTGTGAAGCAGTAGTGCTAACCACTGAGCCACTGTGCTGCCCCTTAAGGGTGGTGTGTGTGTGGAATGAGCTGCCAGAGAAAGTGGTGGAGGCTGATCAATTACATCATTTAAAAGGAATCTGGATGGTATATGAATAGGAAGGGTTTGGAGGGATATGGGCCAAGTGCTGGGACTAGGTTAATTTAGGATATCTGGTCGGCATGGACGAGTTGGACCGGAGGGTCAGTTTCTGTGCTGTTCAGGTCTATGACTCTATGATTATATGACACTATGAGAGCTGAGTGAATAAGATTGGCCGTAAGGGTGGGGGTTGTAGGGTTGGAGAATGTAAGAAAAATTAAAAAGAGATACCGCATGGTCAGGCTCTGAAATTGTGGAATTAAATATTGAGGCCGAGAGGCTGGAATGTGTCTAAGTGGAAAATGAAGTGCTGTTCCTCAACTTTGAGTTGCTCTTCATTGGAACATTGCAGCAGACCCAGCATAGAGATGTTAGCATTTATTAAAAATGAGACTTATAAATGTTTAATCATAGAATTAGAATTAGAATCCCTTAATCTTTAGCTTTCCTCTGCCAAAGTTACATTAATAATAAATGGTTAATATCCGCTTAAACTGTAATCTGGGTATTTGAAATGTGTTATTTATGAAACCTGCTTCGGATCAGTTGGACAATTTTGTGGTTCAGTGAATATTTTAGTTTCACTGTGTTGCAATAGCCTTGTGCTGCAACAAAATCCTTCTAAACCTCTTGTCTTTCACTTTTAAATTATCCTCTTTCTTGTTGATCATTTGACTAAAGGGAACAGTTGCTTCTGATTTACCCTGTCAATGTCTTTCATCCACACGTCTGTCAGGGAGCAATCCCAACCTTCCCTGCTCCCAAGAAAACAACTCGAGCTTATCCAGCATCTGTCCATAGCTGAACTGCTCCATCCCAATCAACATCCTGGTGAATCTCTTTTGCACCCTCTCCAGTGCAACCACTTCCTTTCGGTAAAGCAGAGACCAGAACCACATACAGCACTCCAGTTGTGGTTTAATCCAAGTCTTATAGAGTCCCAAGGTAACCTCCTTGCTTTTCTAATCAATGCCACAACTGATAATGGTGCTTCTCTCCACTTCACCTGATAAATGGGCAGCACTCTAAATAAACCTGTTAGACTATAACCTGATGTTGTGGGACCTCTGACTTTGACAACTCATTAAGACAAGTGTCCTATACACTTTCTAAATTACCCTATTAACCGGTCCTGCAACTTTCAGGGATCTGTGGACAAGCATTGTAAGATCTCTCTAATTCTTTGAGCTTCCTAGAGTGCTACCATTTATTGCGTGCTCCCATGTCTAGTTACTATTTCCAAAGCACATCACCTCGCAGTTACCAGGGTTAAATTTCATTTGCCACCAATCTGCCCATGTGCCCAATCTTTTTGTATCCTCCTGTATCCTAACACCTTCTTCCTATTGTCAACCACCCAGCCAATGATTGTGTCATCTGCAAATTTACTTATCTTCCTCCACTCCCATATTTTTTTCTAAATCGTTTATCAACCTGGCTTATTAATATTGCATTAGGGAGTGGTTTAAATGGAGTTATAGAATCATAGAATCATACAGAACGGAAACAGACCCTTCAGTACAACCAGTCCATGCCAACTACAATCCCAAACTAAACTCGTCCCACTTGCCTGAGCTTGGCCCATATCCCTCCAAACCTTTCCTATTCATGTACTTATCCAAATGTAACTGTACCCACAGCCACCACTTCCTCTGTGTAAAAAGCATTGCCTCTCATGTCCTTTCTAAACCTTTCTCCTCTCACCTTAAAAATATGCCCGTGGTTTTGAACTTCGCCCACCTTGGGGAAAAGGCCCTTGTCATTCACCCTATCCATGCCCCTCATGATTTTATAAATCTCTATAAGGTCACCTCGCAACCTCCTACACTCCAGTGAAAAATGTCTCAGTCCATCCAGCCTCTTTTCTTTTTAACTCAAACCCTCTATTCCCAGCAACATCCTGGTAAATCTCTTCTGAACCCTCTCCAATTTAATAATATCATTCTTATAGCTGGAAGACCTAACTACCCACTGTACTCCAGAAGAGGCCTCACCAAGGTCCTGTACAACCTCAACATGACGTCCCAACTCCTATACTCAAAGGTCTGAGCAATGAAGGTAAGTGTGCTAAACACAGCCTGACTAGCTGTGACACAAGTTTCAAAGAATTGCGTACCTGAACCCCAACACCACCCCAGTGCCCTGCCATGAATTGTATAAATCCTGCCCATGTACCAAACTGCAATACCTTGCATTTATCTAAATTAAACTCCATCTGTCACTCCTCAGCCTGTTGACCTCGTTGATCAAGACCCCTTTGTAATCTTAGATAACCTTCTTCACTGTCAACTACACCACCAATTTTGGTGTTATCCACAAACTTACTAACCATCCCTCCTATATTCCATCCAAATCATTTATATGAATGACAAACAAAAGGGACCCAGCACCGATCTCTGTGGAACACCGCTGGTCACAGGTCTCCAGTATGAAAAATAACCCTCCATCACTACCCTCTGTCTCCTACCATCAAGCCAATTTTGTATCCAATTGGCAAACTCTCCTTGAATCCCGTGTGATTGAACTTCACTAATTATTCTACCAAGCCGAACCTTGTCAAACACTTTGTTGGGTCTATGTAAACAATGTCTACCTCTCTGCACTCATCAATCTTTTTGGTTACTTTCTTAAAAAGCTCAATCAAGTTTGTGAGACATGATTTCCCACGTACAAAACCATACTGACTATGCCTAATCAGTCCCTGCACTTCCAAATGCATGTAACCCTATCTTTCAGAAACCCCTCCAACATCTTACCCTCCACTGATGTCAGGCTCAGGGGTCCATATTTCCCAGGCTTCTCCTTATAGCCTTTCTTAAATAAAGGCACAGCATTTGCCACCGTCCAGTACCTCACCTATAATAATAGCTGATGTAAATATTTCTGCTAGGGGCTCTTTCATTTCCTCTGTAACTTCCCACAATGTCCTGGGAAACACTTAGTCAGGTCCTGGTGTTGTGTGATTTTTAACTATGTTTTCTAAGACCTCCAGCATTTCATCCTCTGTAATATGAACTGTTTCAAAACATGAATATTTATTTTCACGTGTTCTCTAGGCTCCACTTCTTTTTCCGCAGTAAAAGCTGGCATGAAATATTTATTTAATACCTCTCCTATCCCCTGAGGTTCAACATATGGATGACCTCATTGATCTTTAAGGGGCCCTATTCTCTCTCCAGTTGGTCTTGTTTTGTTAATTCACTGAATGAGTGCTATTACAGCATTTATTGCCCCATCCCTAATTGCCCAGAGAACAGTTGTGAGTCAACCACATTGCAGTGGTCTGGAGTCACGTGCAGGCCAGATCAGATAAGGGTGCAGTTTCCTTCCCAAGGGACTTAATGAACCAAATGGTGGGTCTGTTTGGGATGCTCTTCTATGAGTCAGTATGGACTTGCTGGGCTGAATGGCCTGTTTCCCCAGTGTAGAGATTCTGTGATAATATGATTCTGTGAATCTATGAACAATGCCCCTACACACTTTATAATCTTGAAGAGATTCACATGATCCTAGTTGTCTAGGTCCAATACATGATTCTTTCTTATTCTTGACTGGAATGTCAATATCTTTATTCATCTGTTATTTCTTACTCTTACTGGCCTTATTCTTTACTCTAATAAGAACATAATGTCTCCTGACTCTTGTTATATATTTCTGAAAGCCTTCCACTTGTCAGTCATCCCTTTACCTGCAAACACTCTACTCCAATTAACTTTTGAACATTCTTGTTTCATACCATTAAAATTCACCTTACTTCAGTTAAGAACTTTAACTTTCATGTCAGGCTTATCCTTTTCCATAACTATTTTAAAACTAATAGAATTATGATCACTGGTCCCAAAGTGTTCCTCTACTAACATTTCAGTAACTTTCCCTGCCTTACTTCCTAAGAGAAGGTCAAGTTTTGCAACTTCTCTAATAGGTATATTTACGTATTGATAAAGAAAGTTTTCTTTAACAAATTTCTCACCATCCAAACCTTTAACTCTATGGCATCCCAGTCAATGTTTGGAAAGTTAAAATCCTGAACTATTACAACCCTATTTTTCTTATGCATATCTGAGATCTCTCAATATGTTTGTTCTTCAATTTCTCCTGATTATTGGTCTGCCAACAGTACAATTCCCATCAAGGTGATCAACACTTTCTTATTTCTAATTTCTACCTATATTGTTTCACTGGACTATCCCTCAGAAATATCCCAATTACAGTCGCAAAGTTTTCCTTAATCAAGAATGCCACTCCCCATCCTTTATTATCTCTCTTTCTACCCTCCCAATAGCATCTAAAACCCGGAACATTGAGTTGCAATCCTGTCCTTCCCTCGGCCAACTTCCTGTCCCTGTCCCATGTTCCCATACATGGCCTGAGTTCATCAGCCTTACCTGTAAGACCCCTTGCACCTCATTCTGTGACTCACTCTTGTCTGTCTTTAGGTTATATTTTTTTTTCTTCTTTTTTTTTAATAATTTAACCCCCACACTACCACCTAAGTGCGGTAGTGCTTATTATATTTTTTTTTTCCCAGCACCCATGGTGTGTGTGTAGGTGTGAGACACAGTGAAAGACACAAAGTGCACAAATCTTTATTCAAATTCCACCACCAGGAAGATAGGAAAACACCCGGGTGGCCAGTGACAAACACTGCCCTTCTCATCAAAGGGCTGTGCTGTGTGATCAAAAACAGTGAGGGGGAGGGTAGGGACTAAATCAAAATAGTGTTGGAGGGAGAAATGATGCACTCCACTCCCTGCGGCACCCACCTCTCCCTGAACAACTCCAGGGTGTTGATGGACACCGCGTGCTCCTTCTCCAAGGAGTCTTTAGGTTATATACCACAGGACAAGAGTTATAGCTGGGAGAAAGGCAATTACAATGCAATTAGGCAGGATTTAGGATGTATAGGATGGGGAAGGAAACTGCATGGGATGGGCACAATTGAAATGTGGAACTTATTCAGAGAACAGCTACTGCAGATCCTTGATAAGTGTGTACCTGTCAAGCAGGAAGGAAGTGGTCGAGCGCGGGAGCCATGGTTTACTAGGGAAGTTGAATCTCTTGTCAAGAGGAAGAAGATGGCTTATGTTAGGATGAGATGTGAAGGTTCAGTTAGGGCACGTGAGAGATACAAGTTAGCCAGGAAAGACCTAAAGAGAGAGCTACAAAGATCCAGGAGGGGACATGAGAAGTCGTTGGCAGATAGGATCTTTATTTGGCTTTGATCTTTATATTGCCATTGTCCACAGGAATAGTGCCAGAAAACTAGAGGGTAGCAAATGTTGTTTCCTTATTCAAGAAAGGGAGTAGAGACAACCCTGGTAATTATAGGCCAGTGAGCCTTACTTAATTGTGGATAAAGTGTTGGAAAGGGTTATAAGAGATAGGATTTATAATAATCTAGAAAGGAATAAGTTGACTAGGGATAATCAACACGGTTTTGTGAAGGGTAGGTAATGCCTCACAAACCTTATTGAGTTCTTTGAGAAGGTGATCAAACAGGTAGTTGAGGGTAAAGTTGATGTAGTGTATATGGATTTCAGTTAAACATTTCATAAGGTTCCCCATGATGAGATATTGCACAAATTGAGGAGGCATGGGATTGAGGGTAACTTAATGGGTTGGAACAGAAATTGGCTAACTGAAAGGAGACAAAGGGTGGTGGTTGACGAGAAATGTTTATCCTGGAGTACAGTTACTAGTGGTGTACCACAAGGATCTGTTTTGGAGCCAGTGCTGTTTGTCATTTTTATAAATGACCTGGATAAGGGCATAGAAGGATGGGTTAGTAAATTTGCAGATGACACTAAAGTCAGTAGAGTTGTGGATAAGTGACGAAGGATGTTATAGGTTACAGAGGGACATAGAGAAGCTGCAGGGCTGGGCTAAGAGGTGGCAAATGCGGAGCTTAATGCGGAAAAGTGTGAGGTGATTCACTTTGGAAGCAGTAACAGGAATGCAGAATGCTGGGCTAATGGTAAGATTCTTGGTAATATGGATGAGAAGGAGGATCTCAGTGTCCATGTACATAGATCTCTGAAAATTGCCACCCAGGTTGATAGGGTTGTTAAGAAGGCATACGGTGTGTTATCTTACATTGGTAGAGGGATTCAATTTCGGAACCATGATATCATGCTGCAGCTGTACAAAACTCTGGTGCAGCCGCACTTGGAGTATTGCATACAGTTCTGGTCACCACATTATAGGAAGCATGTGGAAGTTTTGGAAAGGGTTCAGAGATTTATTAGGATGTTGTCTGGTATGGAGGCAAGATCTTACAAGGACAGGTTGAGGGGATTGAGGCTGTTTTCATTAGAGAAAAGAAGGCTGAAAGGTGACTTAATTGAGACATATCAGATAATCAGAGGGTTAGATAGGGTGGACAGGGAGATCCTTTTTCCTCAGACGGTGATGGCTAGCACGAGGGGACATTGCTTTAAATTGAGGGGTGATAGATATAGGACAGATGTCAGAGGTAGTTTCTTTACTCAGAGACTGGTAGGGGTGTGGAATGCACTGTCTGCCACAGTAGTAGAATCAACAACTTTAAGGGTATTTAAAAGGTCATTGGATAGGCATATGGACAAGAATGGAATAGTGTAGGTTAGATGGCTTCAGCTTGGGTTCACAGGTCAGAGCAACATCGAAGGCCGAAGGGCCTGCACTGCGCTGTAATGTTCTATGCTCTATCACCAAACTGCTCACCTACCTCCAAATCTAACACCTGGCGAGATTCAATACCCAGTACCAAATCCAATGTGTCCTCGCCCCTTGTTGGCTTGACTACATACTGTGTCAGGAAACCATCCTGCCCACATTGGACAAAAACTGACCCATCTAAAGTACTCAAGCTATAGTATTTCTAGTCAATATTTGGAAAGTTAAAGTCCCCCATAACAACTACCCTGTCACTCTCGCTCCTTTCAGAATCATCTTTACAATCCCTTCCTTTACATCTCTGGAACTATTCGGAGGCCTATAGAAACCTCCCAACAGGAGAGGTGACCTCTCCTTTCCTGTTTCTAACCTCAGCCCATACTACCTCAGTAGACGAGTCCTCAAGTGTCCTTTCTGCCACTGTAAAACTATCCTTGACTAACAATGCCACACCTCCCTCTCCTTTACCAACTTCTCTGTTCTTACTGAAACATCTAAACCCCAGAGCCCGCAACAACCATGCCTATCCCTGCTCTACCTATGTCTCCAAGATGGCAACAGCATATGAAAAAACCTTTCTTTGCCTAAGTTTTTAATCTTGAGTATGCCAAAGATTAAAAAAAATCTTAAAAGAACATCAAATGCTCATCACCCGAAAAAAATGCTCCTCATCAAGTCCACTGTCAGTCAGCTTTCGAGTCCCCGATAAAAAAAGTTCATACTGAATTTGAATTAGCTCCACCCAACCTGCTTTATAACTGATAAAGTGTTTTACTGTTCTAAATAAGTTAACACACAGATAATGAATACCATCATTCTCCCATCCATATTGGCAAGGTGACGGCCTAGTGGTATTGTCACTGGGTCACACAGGTGATGGTTAGGGAACCCCAGCTTCAAATCCTACCACAGTAGTTGGTGGAATTTGAATTTAATTTTTTTTAAGAATCTAATGATGACCTGAATCCATTGCTGATTGTTAGGAACAAGCCAATGTCCTTTTGGGAAGGAAACTGCCATCCTTACCTGGTCTGGCCTACATGTGACTCCAGACCCACAGCAATATGGTTTACTCTTAACTGCCCTCTGGGCAATAAATACTGGCCAAGCTAGCGATGTCCTCATCCTGTGAATGAGTAAAATAAAAATGCCAACTCTTTGCAGGGTTAACTCAGCTGGTCTCATTCCCCTGCCCTTTCCTGTGAATGGATTAGTTATTTTCTGTGCAGGTAATTATTTGAAGGCTGTAGATGACCGTATTTCCAGGTACTGCATTTCAGGTCCTAACCACTTGCTGGAGAGAAAGAGACTTTTCCTCATTTCACCTTCAACAGAATCTCTGTTGCCCTCTGCTTCTTGACCCTTTCACCAAAGAAGCCAGTGTTTCACAATCGATTCCGTCCACAGCCTTGAGGATATTGATCATCTGCTTCATTTCCTCTCTCAATCTTCTCATCAATTGGGGAGTACTTCCCCAGTTTCTTCAATCTGTCCCTGGTCCATAGAAAATTTGCTGCTTATCTTTTCTCCCTTTCTGAAATGTGATGTCTCACAATCACAGGTCCATGGAATTGTCATAGTGCAGAAGGAGGCCAGTCAGCCCATTGTGCCCACATTGGTAACATTGCCAAGTGCCAATCCTCTGCCTTTTCTCCTATAGCCCTGCACACCATTTCCTATACAAATAACTATCTAGTGCCCCTCTTGAATGCTTTAATTGAACCTGCTTCCACCACATCTCCAGGCAGCGCATTCCAGACTCTAACTATTTGCTGCCTAAAAATGTTTCTCCTCACATTACTCTTACTACTTTTGCATATTACTTTATGTCTATGCCCCTCTTGTTTCTTTTCCTTTTTATGCGTGGGAACACTTCCTCCCTGTTGTTCAATCTAACATGATTTTGAGAAGAGTTTGAAAACCTTTAACAAATCTCCTCTCAGCCTACATCTCTCCAAGGAAAACAAAAAAACAGAAGAGAAGTACATCCAAGCCTATGCCGATCATCGTGCACTAATTAAATTAACAAACAAACCTTCTGTCTTTATTCGGTCTGTCTCCCCCTATTTCCTCCTTATTCATGTAACCATTACCAATGTGCCTGCCTCCACCACCTCTTCTGACAGCGCGTTCCAGGCCCCTACCACTAGAGATTGAAAAGCATCCCTCGCGCATCTCGCTTAAACTTTCCCCTCTCACCTTGAATCTGCTCCCCGTTGTAATTGAAATGTCAACCCTGGGAAAAAGCCTCTGACTATCCACCCTGTCTATGCCTCTGATAATGGTGTAGCCCTCTATCAGGCCTCCTCTCAGCCATCACTCCTCATCTTTTTAACCTTCCCCTCATAGGCCAATGCCCTTAAGACCAGGTAACATCCTGATGAACCTTCTCTGCACTCTCTCTCCAAAGCTTCCACATCCTCCTGTTGACTAAAACTGTACACAATACTCCAAATGCGGCCTAACAAGGGTTTGAAAAGAACAGAAGAGAAGTACAGTCCCAACATCCTCATCATCCTCATATGGACACAATACTCCACTTAAGGCTAAACCAGTTTTATGAAGGCTCAGCATAACCTTATTGCTTTTGTACTTTGTGCCTTTATTTATAAAGACCGACAGTCCACATGCATTTTTAACCCCTTTCTCAATTTGCCCTGCCACCTGTGACAAATTGGACACACATCCTCCCAGATCTCGCTGGCCGCAGCTTTCCAGAAACCCGCCGAGTGTCACTTTTGGTGGATTTCATGGAGGATTTCTCTTTGTGATCTTCCTCATGTTACTGTCACAAACTCACCTCATTATTGGTGCACCACGTCCCCATGGAGCCCTGCTGTCCTCTCAGACCTGAATGACCTCTTACTCACCACAGGCATGAGCACACACCACTGCCAGGGTATCCTGCTACTGGAGGTCACCCTTGATTTACCATGCCAGGACCCTCTGACTCAAGGATGTCTCCCCAGACTTGCCAATCCCCGTTGGACTTTCAGAAATGGCCATTTGGGCTGTGAATGTGACTGATCCACAATGCAGGTGTGAGATTGGAAACCACAGTGACAGGCAGCAACATGTCCATCCCCTTAATTGGTCTTGCTGCAGTTATCCAGGGCCTTGGTGAGGCCACGCCTCGAGCATTGTGAACAGTTTTGGTCTCCTAGTCAGAGGAAGGACATGCTTGCTCCTGAGGGTGTCTAGTGAAGGTTCCCCAGACTGATTCCCAGGATGGCAGGACTGATATATGAGCAAAGACTGGATCGGCTGGGCTTGTACTCGCTGGAATTTAGATGAATGAAGGGGGGATCTCACGGAAACATTTAAAATCCTGATGGGACCGGACAGACTAGATGTGGGAAGAATGTTCCTGATGTTGGAGAAGTCCAAAACTAGGGGACACAGTCTAAGAATAAGGGGTAAGCCATTCAGGACTGAGATGAGGCAGAATTTCTTCCCTCAGAGAGCTATGAACCTGTGGAATTCTCTCCCACAGGAAGCTGTTGGAACCGGTTCAAATCATAGAATCGCTATTTTGTAGAAGCAGGCCTATCAGCCCTTCAAGTCCACATTGGGTCACAAAAGGAACAAGCCAACCAACCCTACCCCATAACACTACAGTCCATCTAAGCTGCACATCATTGGACTGTGGGAAGAAGCCAGACCATTCGGAGGAAACCCACACAGAGATGGGGAGAACGTGCAAATGGCTCGCGGACAGTCGCTTGAGGTGTCGAATTGAACCCGGGTCCCTGATGTTGTGAGGCAGCATTCTAACCACTGAGCCACTGTGCTGCCCCAAGGTTCTTTAGAAATATTCAACAGGGAGCCTGACGTGGACCTTGTGATATGGAGAGAAAGTGGGAATGGGGTACTGGGATTGGAGGGTCAGCCATAATCATATTGAATGTTGGAGCAGGTCCGAAGGGCCAAATGGCCTACTCCTGCTCCTATTCTCATTGTTTCCATGTTTCTAGTCATTGCTGACAACAATGAAAAGCTGTCTGGCTTTGGGTCTTGCATGTCAGCACTGAAAGGCAAGTCAAGACAGAAGTAATGTGGGCAAAAAGGCAAGGTAGGGATGCAGTGAGCTCCAAGTTGTCAGAAAGTGCGTGAGCATTCAGAGGGTGCCTGAGGAGCCCTGAGATGCAGCCTGGAAACTAGATTGGAAAGTTGCCAATCTCATAGGAGAGTAGAGAAATTGGGATAATGGGCAGGCTGTTGAATTGGTACAATATAACGCCTGGTTCTGACTAAAATCCATATTAGGAGCCTTAACAGTTGACCTCAATAAATAATAATTTTAATGATGAAACTAAAATACCAGCTTTCCAAGTTTGACAAAGATGCAAAATTGATGGCAGCATAGAAGGAAACTTTAAAGTAACTAAGAGATATTCGTGGCTAAAGGGAATTATGACAGCAACATGGGCAAACAGAATTCCACATAAGTGGGTACATTAAAATGGATTAACATCTGACGAGCAATGTAGTACTGGGAAGCGATAGAGCTGCTCCTGCGAAGAGCTGGCATGGATATGACAGCAGAATGGCCTCATTCAGCACTGTAACCTTTCTCTGAATCTGTGGCACTCAGCAAACTAATGTGGGATTGACCACAATGCATTACGGGGGTCTTTGGTGAAACATCGGAGATGCAAAGAAACTTGGGGCAATGAAGTACATTAGTCATTAAATTGCCTCAAATGCAGGCAGCAAATAATCAATGGGGTGAAGAAATGTTGTCATGGAGATCTGCCAGACTGGAATACAACAGGATGGAAGTCTTGTTTCAGTTTTACAAAGAGCTGATTAGACAACCCCTGGAGGGATTGTCAGCAGTGCTGGGAAGATTGAACTGAAGTTCACATAATTAGGAAGGGAATCAAACAGGCTCGTAAGAACATAAGAAATAGGAGAGGGAGTTGGCCATTCTGACTTTCAAGTCTGCCCCACCATTCAACAGGGTCATGGCTGATCTGCCCCAGGTCACAACTCCTCTTCCTTACCAGCTCAGCACAGCCCTCAACTTCCTGATATTTTGAAAATCTATCTACCTCCCCCTTAACTACCTTCAGTGATCAAGCCTCCACAACTCTCTGGGGTGGAGAATTCTCATCATTGTCCACCGTCTGGGAGAAGAAATTCCTTTGCATCTCATGAGTTTCCCCTCATTCTGGAACCACATCCCATAGTTTGAGATTTCCTCACTAGAGGAAACATCTTCTCAACATCTACCCTGACAAGCCCCCTCAGAATCTTGGATGTTTCAGTAAGATCTCCCCTCATTCTTCTAAACTCTAATGAGTAAAGGCTTAACCTGTTTATCCATTCTTGGTATGTAAACTCTTTCATCTCAGGAATGAAATCTCATTTGAACTGCCTTCAATGCCAGTTACATATGAGGTCCAAAACCATGTACAGCACATCAGGTGTGGCCTCACCAACACCCTAAATAGTTGTCACAAGACCTCCCTATCTATAAACTCCAACCCGTTAGCAATAAAGACCAAAATTCATTTTGTCATCTGAATTGTTTGCTGCAGCTAGTGTTTCATTTCAGAAGAACCCCCAGATCCCTCTGTGTTACCTGTTTTGGGTGTTGATCAATGTCTGCTTGTTGGAACATTCAGGACATGTCAATCTTAAAAATTCACTTCAAACTTTTCAGGAGTGACATTTCAAAACATTTCTCTTCACAAAAGATACTAAAAGTTTGGAGATCTGTTTTTAACTCCAAAAAGACATCGACTGTACAAGAAAAGCAAGTGATGCCAGGAATCTGATTTGGTCAGGCCACACTATTAGACAGGGGAAGAGAGTCAACATTTCCCAACTAGGTTTGAGTTAGCTTCGGTTCTTCACGTCATAGATGCCTTTTGACATTCCGAGTATTTTCCACAATTTCTGTTTTAAATTCAGATATCCTGCACCTGTTGAATTTTGCCTTATCTTGTACATCTGGTTTGGACTATTGCGTGCAGTTTTGGGCCCCATATCTCAGGAAGGATGTACTGGCCCTGGAGTGTGTTCAGAGGAGGTTCATGAGAATGGTCCAAAGAATGAAAAGCTTAACATATGAGGAACATTTGAGGACTCTGGGTTTATACTCAATGGAGTTTGGAAGGATGAGGGGGATCTAATTGAAACTTACAGAATATTGAATGGCCTGGACAGAGTAGATGTTGAGAAGGTGTTTCCATTGGTAAGAGAGACTAGAACCTGAGGGCACAGCCTTAGACAAGATTAGATTATATTAGATTACTTCCAGTGTGGAAACAGGCCCTTCAGCCCAACAAGTCCACACTGACCTTCCGAAGAGCAACACACCCAGACTCATTCCCCGACAGGAAGACCTTTTAGAACAGAGATAAGGAGAAACCTCTTCAGCCAGAGAGTGTTGAATCTGTGGAATTCATTGCCACAGAAGGCTGAGGAGGCCAGGTCATTGAGTATATTTAAGACGGAAATAGATAGGTTCTTGAGTATCAAGGGGATCAAGGGTTACGGGAAGAAAGTGGAAGAATAGGGTTGAGAAACCTATTAGCAGACTTGATGGGCTGAATGGCCTAATTTTGGCTCCTATGTCTTATGGTTTTATGTCAGGTTTCCAAGATTTTCTATCATTTTGTCAATTTGGTTCAGAACATGCTAATGACATTCAGAGTGTGAAATCTGTTATAATACATTTTGAGAAAGAATTGGATAAAAACCAGTTGAGATAAAATGTAAAGCCCAAGTGTAGGGACTGGAATGAGGTCAGTCAGATGGACCTCATAGAATAGGAGTTCCCTGATTGGAGCTATTAATCTAGCCCAATCTGGGAGCCCTGGCTGACAGATATAAACAGGAGTGTAAGGGCACTGCTTGTCACTGGCCACTCGGGTGGTAGAAATTTGAATAAAGATTTGTGCACCTTGTATCTTTCACTGTGTCTCACACTTGCACACACACAACATGGGTGCTGGGGAAAAATAAGCACTGCCGCAGTTAGGCGGTAGTGAAATAAAAAAAAGAGAAAAAAACAAACAAAAAAAAAGAAAAAGAGAAAGAAGAAGAAAAAAGAAAAAAAGGAAATAAATAAACAGGAGTGTCAGAGTTTATGTTTACTTTAGGAGCTGGCTCTGAGCTAGCTGGATCAGTGTCATGTGCTACATATGCATAAATAAAGGGTGACTTGGTGGTGGGATATCGGCATCTGTGGAGTTATTTCATCAAGGGAAAACGGTCAAGCATGGGACTAAGTTCTTTTAAAAGTTAGCATGAGTCTAATGGGCCAAATAACCTCCTTATGAGAAATGTGATTCTAAGACTGGCCAAGCAGCTACAAGAATCTGACACTGGATTAGTGCATTGCTACTCAACCATAACAGGAGGTAGATGCCATAACATGTTGGTTTCACAGAAAACAATTGCAGAACACTGACCGTGCTGTCTGCTCCTGAATTATAGCTGCAGTGTCAGTGAGATTTCATTGTGTCTCGTGTGATTTCTGCTCCAGACTGGGAGCCCAAGTTGTGGCTTTCTTCAAGTAAAAACCAAACAGCTCAAATAAAATCTGGGTTTCAGTATTTGCAACAAAGTAGAAGAGTAGAGGCGTTATATTCATTGTGCAGACACCAGATCAAAGCTGGCAACTGAATATTCAGGGGTGCGTGACTTTTCGAAAGGATCCACTATCCTTGCTGGGAGGTTAGCCCATGCCTTTGGGCAGGTTTTAAACTGATTTGGCAGGGGGATGGGGCACAGTCAGATATAGAAGGAATGCTAGGACAATCGAGTTGGTGAAGAGGACATGGGCAGCGCAAGGCACATGGGACATTAGTTATTCTTTTCCATAATGCCTTTGAAGCTTACAGAGGTATGATCACTATTCCCAAAATACTTGCCTGAAGTGTATCTATTCTAATGTAAGGAGCTTCACTGGCAAGGCGGATGAACCTGATGGAAAAATGGTATTGTTGCAATCACTGAGACACGGTTGAAGGATGGACAGGATGACAGCTTAATGTTCCATAGTATAGAAGGTAAAGACGTGGTAGTGGTGACAGTGAGTAGGGTGGGATATTGCATTATTGATAAATGAGACTGTCACTGAAGTAATGAGGGAGGATGTCATATAGGGTCTTCAAATGAGGTCATCTGGGTACTGCTTTTAAATTAATAAAAGGGGTGTTTACTTTGCTGGGATTATACAGTACTTCAGGCTTCCCAACAGCCACAGGAATATAGAGGAGCAGATATGTAGGCAAATCACATAAAGCTGCAAGAGCGACAGGATTATAGTTGTTGGGGATTTCAACTTTTCTCACATCAACTGGAATCATCTCAGTTTGAAAGATTAGTCAATGTGGAATTTTTAAAATGCATTCAGGAAAGCTTTTTCTACCAGTCCATAGATAGCCTGACTGGAGATGGGACAATGTTAGACCTAATCCTAGGGAATAAAGCTGGCCAAGTATCTGAAGTGCCAATGGGCAAGTATTTTGGGAATAGTGATCATAACTCTGTAAGTTCCAAAGTCATTATGGAAAAGGATAAGGATGGTGCAGAAGTTAAGTGCTTAAGTTGGGTCAATTTTAATATTGTCAGACAGGATCTGGCAAACACTGACTGGGAGCAGCAGGTAAGACGACATTTGGGAAGTGGGAGTCTGTTAAAAGTAGCAGTGAGAATGCAGGACTGGCTTGTTCCTCTGAGAGGGAAGGGATAGGGAAGCAGGTCCAGGGAATCCTGGATGTCAAGGGATATCAAGAATTTGGTAAAGAAAAATAATGAAACATGTATCTGACTCAATGAATTAAAAACAGGGAGGACCTTCAAAACTATGAAGAGTGTAAGGGGTTGGTTAAAAAGGAAATTAGGAGGGCAAAAAGGGGACTAAGAATATCTGTGGCAGATAGGATTAAGGAAAACCTCAAAGCTTTTCATAAGTATATTAAAAATAAAAGGAATACCAGGGAAAGGTGGGGACTATTAGAGACCAATAGAGCAACTTGTGCGTGTAGTAGGTAGATGTGGGTGAGATCTTAAATGAATATTTTGTAACTTTATTTATAGAGGAGAAAGGCAGTGTAGCTGGGGATTTCATTTGGGATGGGGAGGTTCTAGAACATGGTAAAATGAATAAGGAGGAGAGATTAGATGTTTTAGTGGTCATAAAGGTAGATACATTGCCAGGGTCCAATGAGATGTATCCCAGGCTGCTTTGGGAGGCAGGGAGGAAATTACTGGGGCCCTGATGGAGATATTTAATACTTCACTGGCTACAGGGGAAATGCCAAATGACGAGAGGATTATTAATGTGTTTCCTTTGTCTCAGCTGGTTTGGCTGAAAATGTGTTGCTGGAAAAGCACAGCAGGTCAGGCAGCATCCAAGGAACAGGAGAATCGACATTTTGGGCATAAGCCCTTCTTCAGGAATGAAGAAAGTGTATCCAGCAGGCTAAGATAAAAGGTAGGGAGGAGGGACTTGGGGGAGGGGCTTTGGAAATGCGATAGGTGGAGGGAGGTCAAGGTGAGGGTGATAGGCCGGAGTGGGGTGGGGGCGGAGAGGTCAGGAAGAAGGTTGCAGGTTAGGAAGGTGGTGCTGAGTTCGAGGGATTTGACTGAGACAAGGTGGGGGGAGGGAAAATGAGGAAACTTGAGAAATCTGAGTTCATCCCTTGTGGTTGGAGGGTTCCCAGGCAGAAGATGAGGCGCTCTTCCTCCAACCGTCGTGTTGCCATGGTCCGGCGATGGAGGAGTCCAAGGACCTGCATGTCCTTGGTGGAGTGGGAGGGGGAGTTAAAGTGTTGGGCTACGGGGTGGTTTGGTTGGTTGGTCCGGGTGTCCCAGAGGTGTTCTCTGAAGCGTTCCGCAAGTAGGCGGCCTGTCTCCCCAATATAGAGGAGACCACATCGGGTGCAGCAGATGCAATAGATGATGTGTGTTGAGGTGCAGGTGAATTTGTGGCGGATATGGAAGTGTCCCTTGGGGCCTTGGAGGGAAGTAAGGGGGGGAGGTGTGGGCGCAAGTTTTGCATTTCTTGCGGTTGCAGGGGAACCGTTTGGAGGTGGCGGACGGCGGATGAAACCTCCAAACGGACCCCACCACCAGGGATATATTTCCCTCCCCTCCCCTATCAGCGTTCCGAAAAGACCACTCCCTCCGTGACTCCCTTGTCAGGTCCACACCCCTCACCAACCCAACCTCCACTCCCGGCACCTTCCCCTGCAACCGCAAGAAATGCAAAATTTGCGCCCACTTGCAGGAGACAGGCCGCCTACTTGCGGAACGTTTCAGAGAACACCTTTGGGAATCCCGGACCAACCAACCCAACCACCCCGTAGCCCAACACTTTAACTCCCCCTCCCACTCCACCAAGGACATGCAGGTCCTTGGACCATGGCAACATGACGGTTGGAGGAAGAGCGCCTCATCTTCTGCCTGGGAACCCTCCAACCACAAGGGATGAACTCAGATTTCTCCAGTTTCCTCATTTCCCCTCCCCCCACCTTGTCTCAGTCAAATCCCTTGAACTCAGCACCACCTTCCTAACCTGCAATCTTCTTCCTGACCTCTCCGCCCCCACCCCACTCCGGCCTATCACCCTCACCTTGACCTCCCTCCACCTATCGCATTTGTGGGCGGCACGGTGGCACAGTGGTTAGCACTGCTGCCTCACAGCGCCAGAGACCCGGGTTCAATTCCCGACTCAGGCGACTGACTGTGTGGAGTTTGCACATTCTCCCCGTGTCTGCGTGGGTTTCCTCCGGGTGCTCCGGTTTCCTCCCACAATCCAAAAAAAAATGTGCGAGTCAGGTGAATTGGCCATGCTAAATTGCCCGTAGTGTTAGGTTAAAGGGGTAAATGTAGGGGTATGGGTGGGTTGCGCTTCGGCGGGTCGGTGTGGACTTGTTGGGCCGAAGGGCCTGTTTCCACACTGTAAGTAATCTAATCTAATCTAATTTCCAAAGCCCCTCCCCCAAGTCCCTCCTCCCTACCTTTTATTTTAGCCTGCTGGATACACTTTCTTCATTCCTGAGGAAGGGCTTATGCCCGAAATGTCGATTCTCCTGTTCCTTGGATGCTGCCTGACCTGCTGTGCTTTTCCAGCAACACATTTTCAGCTCTGATCTCCAGCATCTGCAGCCCTCACTTTCTCCTCAGCTGGTTTAGGCCAGGTAATTACAGACCAGTTAGTGATAGGGAAATTATTGGAAACAATTCTGAAGGACAAACTTAATCAATACTTGGGACTGCAGGTATTGATCAGGAATAGTCAGCACGGATTTATAAAGGAAGATCTTGTCTGACTAATTTAATTGAGTTTTCTAAACAGGTGACCAAATTTACTGATGTAGTTGGTGCAGTTAATGTGGTTTCCTTGGGCTTCAGTAAGGGCTTTGACTTGATCCCACATGGAAGGCTGGTCCGCAAGGTAAGAGCCCAGGGGATCCAAGGCAAGTTGGCAAACTGGATCCAAAATTGGCTTCCAAACAGGAGGCAAAGGGTGATGGTGGAGGGATGTTTATGTGCTTGGAAGTCTGTGACCAGTGGTATACCACAGGGATCGGTGCTGGGACCCTTGCTGTTTGTTATTTACATTAACAATTTGGATGTGAATGTAGAGAAGTTTGATTAGTAGGAAGTTTGTAGGAAAATTGGTGATAGTGAGATGGATGGTCTCAGGCTGCAGTCTGATAGTGATCCACTGGCAAATTGGGAAGAGCAATGGCAGGTGGAATTCATAGTTTCATAGTAATAGACGCAGGAGTAGACCTGTCATTAAGATCATGGCTGATCTATCCATCGTCTCAGCTCCTCCTCCCTGCATTATCCCCATGACCCTTAATTCCCCTACCATGCAAAAACCCATCCAACAGTGCCGTGAATATACTTAATGAAGTTGTCTCTACCGCTTCCTAGGGCAGAGAATTCCATAGATTCCTACTCTCTGGCAAAAGCATTTCCTCCTCATCTCTGTCTTAAATCTACTCCCCCTAATCTTGAGGCCATGTCCGATAGTCCTAATCTCACCCATCAGTGGAAACAACTTGCCTGCCTTGATCTTATCTATCCCTTTCATAATTTTATATGTTTCTACAAGATCCCCTCTCAATCTTCTAAATTCTAGTGAGTACAGTCCCTGGTGGCTCAACCTCTCCTCACAGGGTAACCACCTCATCTCTGGAATCAACCTGGTGAACCTCCTCTGCACTGCCTCCAAAGCCTGTATATCCTTCCTCAAGTAAGGAGTCCAGAACTGTTCACAATATCCAACCTCATCAACACCTTGTACAATCGCAGCTGAACCTCCTTGCTCTTAAATTCAATCCTCTAGCAATGAAAGCTAATATTCCATTTTCCTTCCTGATTACCTGTAGCACCTGCAAATCAACTTTTAGTGATTCATTACGAGGACTCCTAAGCAGCATGCTGCAGTCTTTCACCCTTTAAATAATAGTCTGACCTACTGCTTTTACTTCCTCACATTAACCAACATTGTACTCCATCTGCCAGACCCTTGCCCATTCACAACCTATCTAAATCTCTCTGCAGATCCTTCACATCCTCTGCACAGTGTGCCTTTCCATTCAGTTTAGTGTCATCGGTAAACCTGGATACATTACATTCGGTCTCCTCTTCCAAATCATTTATATATATATATCATGGACAGTTGCAGACCCAACACCGACCCCTGCGGCACCCCACTCACCACTGATCTCCAACCAGAGAAACACCCATTTATCCCAACTCTCTGATTTCTATTGGCTAACCAATCCTCTATCCATGCTAGTACATTCCCTACAACTTCATGCATTCTTATCTTATGGATGAGTCTTTTATTCGGCACCTTACTGAACACCTTCTGGGAATCCAAGTATACAGCATCCACCTGTTCCCCTCCATCCACCGCGCTTGTTACATCATCAAAGAACTCCAAGAAGTTTGTCAAACACGAACTTCCCTTCCTGCAACTGCTTGATGAATTCAGTTCTGATAAATGCGAGGTGATACATTTTGGAAAGTTTAATAAGGGAAAGATATACTCAATGAATGGTAAGTGCTTTGGAGTACTGATGAACAAGGAGACCTTGGTGTATAACTATGTGATTGCACTGGAGAGAGTGCAGAGGAGATTCACCAGGATGTTACCTGGGGTGAACTGTCAACACCCACAAACGGACCTGCATCAGGACATTATTTAAATCAGCCAGAACACATTGCAGCACCCAGGAACTACAACAAGACAAGGAAAAACACCTAAACAAAGTATTCAGAAGCAGGTATCCAGTAAGCACAGTCTGCTGATTCCTGCACAACGGACCTGAAGACACAACACGCTCAAAGACTCTAGCCACCCTGCCATACATTAAAGACATCTCAGAGATTACAACCACACTACTCAGTCCTCTAGGCATCATGGTAGCCCACAAACCTACCACCACACTGAAACAGCTCCTGATGAATTTAAAGGATCTTGTACCAACAGCCAGCAGAATGAACGTCACAAACAAAATACAAAACAAGGACTGCAACAAATATTACATTGGACAGACAGGCAGGAAACTAGTCACCAGGATACATGAGCACCAATTAGCCACCAAAAGACATGACCAATTATCACTAGTATCCATACACACAGACGAAAAGGGATACCAGTTCGATTGGGACAAAACATCCATCCTGGAACAGGCTAATCAAAGGCATGTGTGGGAATTCCTCGAGGCCTGGCATTCAAACCAGAATTCCATCAACAAACACATCAATTTCGACCCCATTTACCAACCTCTCAGAAACAGACCACAACAGACTAAGGCAGATAAATAGTGAGTGGGACAGTACACACCAGCGCTTCAACAGAAGCTCACTGATGATGTTACCTAGCATGGTGATGAAACTTCTGAGAACAAATCTACCAGCTCAGTGAGAAAACTGACAACCTGCTTCACAACCTGAGCTCCAAAGCTTTTCCCAAACTGTGAAAAGTCTCAGTTATGAAGACAGAATAGGCTGGGGTGGTTTTCCCTGAAGCAGAGGAGGATGAGGATGGATCTGATTGAGATATAGAAAATTATTAGAGGCATGGACAGGGTAGATCATGAGAATATTTTCCCCATGGCTGATGTGTCTAAGAGCAGACGGCACATGGTTAATATGAGAAGAAGGTGGTTCAGAGGAGATGTGAAAAAGAATTTTCTTTATCCAGAGTTTGGTGGAGATGTAGAAGGTGCTACTGAGAGGGCAGTGGAGAAAGGTACTCTCACAGCATTTAAGAAACACCTGGATGAGCACTTAAAATGCAGTGAAGGGGATCAGTGCAGTTTGGTGGTGTTGGTCAGACATAGTGGGGCTGACAGGTCTATTTAGAATCATGGAAACACAGAGTCATACAGCTTAGAAACAGACCCTTCAGTCCAACTCATCCATGTCAACCAAGCTTCCCAAACTAAACTAGTCCCACTTACCTGCATTTGGCCCATACAACAAGAGCTTCTTTAAATAGATATAAAGGAAGAGAGAAGCCAAGGTGAACATAGGTATCTTAGGGAATGAGGAGAAGGAAATCATCATGGGGAACTAGGAAATGGCAAATGAATGGAATAAATGTTTTGCATCAGTCTTCACAGCAGAAGACACTAACAGCAATTGAAAACTATTAATTTATTATTTAAAAAAATATTATTCTTCAACTCCATTCATCTGGTTCTATTTTAAAATTCTCATCGTTGTTTTCCAGGGTTCCTAGGACTTACCTCGCTTCCCAATTCTGACCTCGCTTCCCAATTCTGACCTCAATTCCCAATTCTTACCTCGCTTCCCAATTCTGACCTCGCTTCCCAATTCTTACCTCGCTTCCCAATTCTGAGTTCCTCCAATTCAGATCTCTTGCACATTCCTGAATTTAACTGCTCCCCTATTGACAGTCTTACCCCATTGTGCACACGTTAGCCAAGAAGTGTTTTTGTTTGACTATTAATTCCAGAAACCGGGACAATGTTCTGGGAACCTGGATGGAAATCTCATCATGGTGGATGGTGAAATTTGAATTCAATAAGAATCTGGAATTAAGAACCCAATGATGACAATGGCTCCATTGAGGATTATCAGGAAAACCCATCTGGTTCAATGATGAACTTTAGGGAAGAGACAGGCCTGACCTCCATGCGACTCCAGACCCACAGCAATGTGGTTGATGTATAAAGAATGGACAACAAATGATGGTCCAGCCAGTGGTGCCCACATCTTGTGAATGAACATTAGACAAATGTCCTATTCATTTATACCCTTCCCATCTGCTCTTCTCTCCACTATCCCCTCAGCCTGTTACAAAGCCCTTTACACTCGCACCCACCTTACTGGCCTACAATACACACCACCCACTGAACTTCCACCTATTAGACCTTCTACCATTACGTTTCCCTGCCTGTTATCCAACTTGCCTGACCCTCCATATATTATTCACCTGCTCATTATACTATCCATTGCCTGTGCATGATACTCAATTATTCTTTCAGAGGATTTGTCATTGCTATTATTTGGTTTCCGACCAGGAGTGACAGTTAAATCCTACCAGGTGATGTTGAAAAAGAACATTTCCTGGGGTTTATAATCAATCACAACTTCACTGGTAGCTTTTTATAAGCAATAACTGGGTCTTGCAAAACCCTATTCACTCCATGCTCCCAATAATAGTGAACTGTTTTCAATTATCATGGTCATTAGTGACAAGTTCAGGAGAAGTAAACTACACTCAAAGGTTCCAGATATATTAAATATAGAGGCTAATTAATAGCAGATTGGTTTAACATTGATATAAATGTATTACACATCGAAACTGAAAACCTCCATATCCAGTATTGATATGTAATGATAGACTGCATGTTGGCATAATGCGAGGACGATAAAAGAACTTGGGTCTGTTTGTTACATATTCTCTAAATGCTTCTAGTCAATGTGAGGTGGTTACATTCAAAGCATACTAAATGCTAGAATAAATCAAAAAATATTTTCAGAACATGTCAACATCATGTACGTTATTGATGAGGTGGAACTTAACTTCAAAAATGATAAACATCTCACAGATACTTACTGAATCAATATATTAGAGATGTTACTACACACCTCAGGAATAGGTGAGACTTGAACCCAGGTCTTCAAGCTCAGGAGTAAGGGGTACTACCATTGCGCTAGAAGCTCCTTGATTGCCATACATAATACGCATAGGATGTTTTTGAATTATCCTGTTGAGACTTGCTATTCTTCACACCTGAAACAGTTGTGACTTGAACCTGGTTCTTCTATCCCAAAAGTAGGGACACTACCACTGCACCACAAGAACCCCTAATATTCATAAATGATGCCATCTCAGTTTCAGCAGATTGAGAGGGGTAGTGACTGGTTGTTGTCTTTTCAGTGCCCGCCTGTTTATCCATTCCCACAGATACCTCAAATCACGTTATGATCATTATTTCCAAAATGTTCCTCTACTATACACTTTCCAGCTGCCTGGGCTCATTTCAAAATATTAGGTTCAGAAACACCCTCTTCCTTGTTGTGCCTTCTATATATTTGGCTTAAAACATTCTCCCAGGTGCAATTTTGCTCCCTCCTTATTGTTATTCGCCAACATTCCATTGCCTTTCCTATTATGTGTTGAACTTGGCTGCTAGCGTTATGTGATCCATTCAAAAGGAAAATTGAAAGTACAAGTGAATCGCTGTTCTAACTGGAAGGAGTTATTGGGAACAGGGACAATGAAAGGGAGGAGTTTGGATAAAGGTTACGTGTTGGACATCCTGGATGGAATGAATAGTGTGAAGGAGAGGGGGTGCTGTGACTGACTGAGAAGTGGGCACAGTGCCACAGAGTTCCCTTTGAAGTATTGAATGGGGAAGAGAAGAAAAGATGTGTTGATGCCAATGTGCATGAAATGGCAGAAGATCATTTGTTGACTACAGAAGCTGGTAGCATAGAAGGTGTGGACCAGGAGAACCTCTATCTGTTTCTAGAACCTGGGGAAAGGGTGAGAGCAGCACTGTCTGAAATGAGGCAATAAGAGATTAATACAATCACAAGGGGCATGGATAGGGTGAATAGACAAGGTTTTTTCCCTGGAGTGGGGGAGTCCAGAACTAAAGGGCATAGGTTTAGGGTGAAAGAGGAAAAAGTTAAAAGGGACCTAAGGATCAATTGTTTCATGCAGAGGGTGGTACATGAATGGAATGAGCTGCCAGAGGAAGTGGTGGAGGGTGGTACAATTACAGCATTTAAAATGCATCTGGATGGGTATATGAATAAGGAGGGTTTGGAGGAATATCGGCTAAGTGCTGGCAAATGGGAATAGTTGAGGTAAGGATATCTGGTCAGCATGGACGAGTCAGACCGAAGGGTCTGCTTTTGTGCTGTACATCAGCTATGTTTCTATGACTCTAAGAATGGGTTGAGGAGCTTGCCAACACTGATCTTCAAGCCAAGCCACTGAGGAAGCGATATGCATGCTTTGTCCAAAAGAGAGCAGAGAAAGTCTTGCATTTCTATAGCCTCTTCCCCATCACAGCATGTGCCAATGGTACCTTTGATATGTACTTTATGGTGAAACACAAATAAAGGTGCAGCCACCCTGAACCCAGTAACATCCCACAGACAATGTTAACAAGCAGATCATCTGATTTTGAGATTTTAAGGAAAAGTATTCACAACATAATTAGGGTGTATCCCCATTTTCCTTAAAATCTAAGGCATTTCACAACTGTCTTAAAGGGCAGCCCAGCCCTTAGTTTAGTGCCTCATCTGAAAGACTGTACTTTAGTAATTATCTGCTCATGCCTCTTTGAGAGAAAATGGGAGTTTTGGGCTAGGAATAAAAGTTGAGAAAAATTTACAATTCCTTACATCCTTGCTTGGAAGATTGGGTGGGAGCCTCCTGATAATTGACCTTCTTATCAAGAATGACAAATGTAAATCAGAGACCCACAGTTTGAACTTACAAGGGAAAGCAATGCTAAAGTGCACTGTGTGGTGGCACAATGGCTCAGTGGTTAGCACTGCTGCCTCATAGCTCCAAGGACCTGGGTTCAATTCCAGCCTCAGGTGAATATCTGTGTGGAGTTTGCACATTCTCCCCATGTCTGTGTGAGTTTCTTCCAGGTGCTCCAGCTCCCTCCTGCAATTCAGAGATATGTGAATTGGGCATGGTAAGTTGCCCATAGTGTTAGGTGCATTCGTCGGAGGGGAATGGGTCTAGGTGGGTTACTCTTCAGAGGGTTGGTGTGGACTTGTTGGGTTGAATAGTCTGTTTTATACTGCAGGTAATCTAATCTAAATTGCCCTTGACTGAAATGCCAGCAGGCCAATGTGTTGTGTCAAGAACAGTTAACCACTCTCCCATCCACATGTGCTTGTGATAATAAACTAGTTTTGATTCTCAACATCTGTATCCAAAATTTCCCTTTGAACTTGCCTGGAAGGTTGTGGGGGAGGTGGTGGTGAGGTGTAGCGAGAGACCTTGAAGGAGGCGAGGCAGACAGGGTTAGATTACATTAAGCGCTGGATTGAAATGTGAGATTTTGGCTCCCCCACTGGTTGCAGTTTTCAGAACCAGGCACTCAGTTGTGTCAGGAAAAGGTCAGATGCACCCTGTGGCAAATGAAATAAGTGAATATAATATTCGATTTAACCTTATTCAGAATCTGCTGTAGTCTTCAAACCTCTGTGACAAATCAAATTTGTTAATGGATTTCCAAACAACACAAGGTTACTACTTATGCCAATTTCATAAAATGTTATAGAGCTTAGCATCAAAAACATCTCAAAGATAACCATCAAGCTGAACAATCTATATTCCACAAGAGCCTTTTATTTTATATCACTTTTTAGTCCTTCCTCTTAAAGACATCTTTATTTTCCCCCATATTCATATCATATTCTGGGTAAAAGTATATCTCTAAAACACAAAGTTGGACTTATTAATGACAGTCTTTTACTTATGATCCTGAGCTTCAGACTCTCTCCGACAAACAGAAAGGTCCCCATGTGAACTTATTAAAGCCCCCATTATTTCAGAGCAAAGTCACCTAAACTGTTCAATCTCTCTTAACTTTACTTGAGTGTCTGTTGTGGGTGTCACTGGCAAGGTCAGTATTTGCTTTCTAACTCTTGCAAAGCACTGAAGAGTATGTGTTTCAGATGCACTTCATAAAGGCAGGCATCCCTCACCAATTAGGACTACTGAACCAGAGTAATTTTTACACCAAGATTGTTGGTCTTTCTCTTTGGGATAATGTTTCACTCACACAATGTTCCTTCACAGCCTTTCTTCTGTGTTACTTATTAATCAATACCTACTGTGGGCATTATCCTGTTCAGCTTTCTCCTCTTATTCATTCTCAGGTCAAAACTTTTAACAAAGAGCCTTCAGAGGATTCCTCAGTGTTGGGTCAGGGTATACCCCACTAGAAGGCTACCTGCTTATTGTCATGGGGCTGTGTATGGGTCTTTCTTGGTGCAAACTAGCCACCGTTATGACTGATGTTACAGCAATAGCATTCAACAAATATTTCATTGGCTGTAAAGTGCTTTGTAAGATCTGAGGGTTATGAAAGGTGCTATGTAAATGCATGTCTGTCTTTCTTTGATGAGTTGCATACTTCCTACTTACATCCAATTGGTCCTTTAATCAGGTCCTGAGTATTAGTTCTGAAAAAGGGTCAGTGGACTCTTGCTTTCAGTTCACACATGCTGCCAGACCTGCTGAGTTTTTCCAGCAACTTTTGTTTAAGAATTGGGGAAGTTTGCTTCTCTTTATGGGAGAGTCCAAGGTCAGAGGAAGTCACCTCAGACGCTGGTGGCTCTTCTGTTTAAAACCAAGATGAAGAGGACTTTCTTTTCTCACTCCTTTATAGAGGTCGATCAGCTCAGTTGGCTGGTTTGTGATGCAGAGTGATGCGAACAGCATGGGTTCAATTCCCACACCGGCTGACGTTACCATAAAGGACTCTCCTTCACAACCTCTCCCCTCACCTGAGGCATGATGACCCTCAGCTTAAACCATTGTCAGTCATCGCTCTCCAATGAGTGGGCGGCTTTGTTCTGGATGGTGTCACACCTCTTGAGAGTGGTTGGAGCTGCACCCATCCAGGCAAGTGGGGAGTTTTATATGTGTTATGGCCTTATATGGAGATAGCCTGGGCCAATAGCTTTGATGTAGATAATCAGCTGTGAACATAGAAAGAGCCTCCTTCTGCCCCTAGACTGTTAGAGTCATAGAGTCATAGAGAGGTACAGCATGGAAACAGACCTTTCAGTCCAACCCGTCCACGCCGACCAGATATCCCAACCCAATCTAGTCCCACCTGCCAGCACCCGGCCCATATCTCTCCAAACCCTTCCCATTCGTATACCCATCCAGATGCCTCTGAAATGTTGCAATTGTACCAGCCTCCACCACTTCCTTTGGCAGCTCATTCTATATACATACCACCCTCTGTGTGAAAAAGTTGCCCTGTAGGTCTCTTTTATATCTTTCCCCTCTCACCCTAAACCTATGCCCTCTAGTTCTGGACTCCCCGACCCCAGGGAAAAGACTTTGCCTATTTATCCTATCCATGCCCCTCATAATTATGTAAACCTCTATAAGGTCACCCCTCAGCCTCCGACGCTCCAGGGAAAACAGCCCCAGCCTGTTCAGCCTCTCCCTATAGCTCAAATCCTCCAACCCTGGCAACATTCTTGTAAATCTTTTCTGAACCCTTTCAAGTTTCACAACATCTTTCCGATAGGAAGGAGACCAGAATTGCATGCAATATTCCAACAGTGGCCTAACCAATGTGCTAAGAGGCAGGGAATCCATTCAAAACTTCCCAGTCACACCATTATATTATCCTGGAAATGTAGACATCTGGCATTATAAGCGGGGATGATTTTGCCAAATATATGTCATGTTTCCCTTAACTAGAAATGTATTGATCCATCGAATATACTCAGTGCCTCATGTGGGGTGGCAGAGTGGTTAGCACTGCTGCCTCACAGCGCCAGGGACCCACGTTTAATCCCACCCTCGGGTGACTATCTGTGTAGAGTTTGCACATTCTCCCTATGTGGGTTTCCTCCCGGTGCTCCGGTTTCCTCCCACAGTCCAAAGCCAAGCAGTTTGGATGAATTGGCCATGGTGTTCAGGAATGTGTAGGTTAGGTGCATTGGTCACAGTTAAGGATGATAGGATGGAGGAGTGGGTCTGGGTTGGTTGCTGTTTGGAGGATTGGCTTGGACCTGTTGGGCCGAAGGGCCAGTTTCCACACTGAAGGGATTCTATGATGATCCACAGCTTTCCAATGGAAAGAACTCTAAAAGTCCACAGCACTTTGAGTGAAGGAATTTCTTGTCATCTCAACAATAAGTGGTTGACCTCTTGTTACAATGAGATGCCATTTTGTACTTGCCAATAAGTGGGAACATTCCTGACCATTAGAACCTTTACACATTGTATGAGATCGTCTCAATCTTCCAAATGGTGTGGAATCTCAGACCACTTTATTGAGCATCACCTCAAAGGGCAATATCTTCTCAATTTCCCTCCTCCTGCATGAGGCATATTTAGTCCAACAATTCAGCCATCATTGCTGGAAAAGCTCAATAAGTCGGGCAGCATCTGTGGAGAGAAAGCAGAGTTAATGTTTTGGATGGATTCTGAGGAAGAGTCACATGACCTGAAACGTAACATAAGAACTAGGAGCAGGAGTAGGCCGTCTGGCCCCTCGAGCCTGCTCCGCCATTCAATAAGATCATGGCTGATCTTTTCATGGACTCAGCTCCACTTACCCACCCTCTCAACATAACCCTTAATTCCTTTTCTGTTCAAAAAAAGATCTACCTTAGCTTTAAAAACATTTACTAAAGTGGTGTCAACTACTTCACTGGGCAGGGAATACCATAGATTCACAACTCTGGGTGAAGAGGTTCCTTCTCAATTCAGTCCTAAATCTGCTCCCCCTAATTTTGAGGCTATGTCTTCTTGTCCTAGCTTCACCTGCCAGTGGAAACGTCCTTCTATATCTATTTTATCTATTCCCTTCAAAATTTTACAAGTTTCTATAAGATCCCCCTTCATTCTTCAAAATCCAATGAATATAATCCCAGTCTACTCAGTCTCTCCTCATGAGCTGACCGTCTCAACTCTGAACTCGGATTTCTCTCCTCAGATACTGCCAGGCCTGCTGAGCTTTTCCAGCAATTTCTGTTTTTGTTTCTGATTTACAGCATCCACAGTTTTTTCAGCTTCCGTGTAGCTATCATAAACTGCCACCACTGTTGCTAACAAACTGAGATACAAGAAGGAGATGTTGAAAACCCGAATGAAGATGCGAATTTGCCATGGCTGAATTTCATGCTTGTTGGTTAAAGCACAGGACTCAAAGGAATTTGTTCAAGAGTCTATTCCCTTTCATAAACAGCCTCTTGATTGTACATTTTCCCTCAATAACTTGGTGGAGTAGCAGAAAGCTTAAGGGACTGTCAGAGAATACAGGAGGAGATTGATAGACTGGAGAGTTGGGCGGAAAAGTGGCAGATGGATTTCCAACCAGACAAATGTGAGGTGATGCATTTAGACAAGACTAATTCTAGAGCGAATTATACAATGAACGGAAGAGCCTTGGGAAAAGTTGATGGGCAGAGAGATCTGGGAGTGCAGGTCCATTGTACCCTGAAGGTTGCTGCACAAATTGAGAGAGTGGTCAAGAAGGCATATAATATGCTTGCCTTCATTGGACGGGGTATTGAGTATAAGAGCTGGCAGGCCATGTTAACATTGTACAAGACGTTGGTTCGGCCGCATTTAAAATATTGTGTACAGTTCTGGGCGCCACATCACCAAAAAGATGTGGACGCTTTGGAGAGGGTGCAGAGAAGGTTTACGAGGATGTTGCCTGGTATGGAAGGTGCTAGCTATGAAGAGAGGTTGAGCAGGTTAGGTTTGTTTTCATTAGAAAAAAGGAGATTGAGGGGGGACCTGATTGAGATTTATAAAATCATGGAGGGTATAGGCAGGGTGGATAGAGTCAAGCTTTTTCCCAGGGTGATGGATTCAGCAATGAGAGGTTATGCTTTCAAGATGAGAGGTGAAAAGTTTAAGGGGGATACATGCGGCAAGTACTTCACACAGAGAGTGGTGGGTGTTTAGAACATGTTGCCAGCAGTGGTGGTAGAGGCAGGCATGGTAGATTCATTTAAGATGCATCTGGACAGATGCATGAGTAGGTGGGAAGTAGAGGGATACAGATGCTTAGGAATTGACCGACAGGTTTGGACAGTACATTTGGATCGGCTCAGCTGTGGAGGGCCGAAGGGCCTGTTCCTGGGCTGTAAATTTTCTTTGTTCTTTGTTCTAACTACTACTGAAGTTAACTTTACATCATCTTTCTAAATATTTGTACATCCAGACGTGCTTCATTATCATATACAAGATCAATCCTGTCTTCTGTCTGTTTATTCAATGTGAGAACCCACATTCTAACAGAAGAAATATGTGGCTGAAGTATTACAAATGTACTGACATTTATATGAATGGCAACACACAGAGACTTATATTGAAGTCTTTGAGCTGGGCTGCTTCATGTTGGGTTAAGTCCCAGTTGCAGTTCTTACACCATATGTGTGGAAGATTAGGTTATGAAGGTCACTGATTCCACACATTACTCTCAAGTAACAGATGAAGACAAGAGCAAACATTGGTTGCAGATGAGGTTCATGCAACAGCTTAGTGTTTTTGCATTCAATGGATCATTTAAGTGCCTACAGACCATGCATAAGGGTAAAATTACCAAAGCTGCTGTTGCCATAAAAATCTTGAAGTGCTCATTTGGAGCTCCTTGCTGTGCTTTTTTTATGGAACTAAAACATAGCTCATTGCCTGCAGTCCATTTGCCATGTTGGAGCTCCTCCATGTTTCTTGACCTGCTGGAGTTCAAGTTCAGGATTTCTGAACCTGATAAACGTGCAAGGCACACAGGAGGGTGAGAATTTCCTGAGGCACATCCACAGAACATCCAGGGAAATACTGAGTTCCAGAGGTAAATATTGATGGAAAGAGCATGAAAAAGGTAAAGTCACCTTTGGGTGATAGTGAGGACTGCAGATACTGGAGATTAGAGTCAAGAGTGAGGCGCTGGAAAAGAATAGCAGATTAGGCAGCATCCGAGCAGCAGGAGAGTCAACATTCGGCACCTCTGCCTTTACAACCTCTCTTCAAAAAGCCCAGGGCAAAATAATCTTTTTAAAGTGATAAAGTCATCACACGCCATGCTGCAGGGGAGGGGAGAGGTTGAGAAGGATAGTCCTTAATGTTAACTTTAGCTGTGTGGGAATTGAACCCATGCTGTTGGCATCACTTACTTCAAAGACCAGCTGTAAGAACATAACAAGCGTGCTCCAAGTTGTTGACAGGTTGATACCTGCAGCATTGGAAGAAGTTCAAGAAAGTGGCTCAGCACCAACCTCCGGAGGATAATAAGGATACACAACACCTCCTGGTTTTTCCAGTCAGACTCACAACTTGGGAAAGAAGAAATTTAAAAAGTAAATGGAGCTAAACAATGTAACTTTAAAGTAATGGCAGAAATGCAGTCCATGGAGAGTATATGGACACACCCTTCGGACAATTGAGAAGGTATAGTGGACAGTGAAGAAGTCTATCTAAGATAACAAAGAGATCTTAATCAGCTGGGTGGACTCGATGGGTCGAATGGCCTTACTTCCTTTGTCTTATGGGCTGAAGATTGGCAGATGGAATTGAGTTTGGATAAATGTGAGGTATTGCATTTTCATAAAACAAACAAAGGCAGGACTTAGACAATTAAAAATAGGGCCCCGGGTTGTGTTGTAGAACAGAGAGACCTATGGGTTCAGGTACATAATTCTTTGAAGTTTGCATCACATTTTGATAGGGTGGCTAAGAGAGTGTTTAGCACACTTGTCTTCATTGTTCAGACCTTTGAGTACAGACGTTGAGATGTTATGTTGAAGTTGTAGAGTACATTGGTGAGGCCTGTTCTGGACCACTGTGTCTAGTTCTGGTTGCCCTGTTATAGGAAGGATATTATTAAGCTGGAGAGGGCTCAGAAAAGATTTACTAGCATGTTACCAGGAAGGCAGGTTTTGATATATTGGAAGAGTTTTTCACTGGAGTGTAGGAGGTTGAGGGGTGACCTTAAAGTGGTTTATAAAATTTTGAAGGGCATGGATACAGTGAATGGCAGATGTCTTTTCCCTAGGGTGGGGGATTTCAAAACAAGGGGCAAGTTTTTAAGGTGAGGGGAGAAAGATTTTAAAAAGACATGAGGGGGCAACTTTTTTACATACAGCATTGTTCATGTGTGGAATGAGCTTCCTGAGGAAGTGGTGGATGCGGGTACAGTCACAACGTCTAAAAGGCATTTTGGTAAGTACATGAATAGGAAAGGTTTGAGGGATATAGGCCATAAGCAGGCACATGAGACTAGTCAGTTAGTCCATACACATACCACCCTCTGTGTGAAAAGGTTGCCCCTCAGATTCCTTTTAAATCTTGCATCTCTCACCTTAAATCCACACCCTTTAGTTTTGAACTCCCCTACCCTGGGGAAGAGACCTTGGCTATTCACCTTATCCATGCCCCTCATGATTTGAAAAGCCTCTGCAAGGTCACCCCTCAGCCTCCTACACTCCAGGGAGAAGAACGCCCAGCCTATCCAGTATCAGTAATATCCTTGTCAATCATTTTTGCACCCTTTCCAGTTTAATAACATCCTTTCTATAGCAGGGAGACCAGAATTGTACACAGTATTCCAAATGACGCCTTACCAATCTCTTGTACAGCTGTAAATTGATGCTCCAACTCCTGTACTGAATGCTCTGACCAATGAAGGAAAGCATGCCAAATGCCTTCTTCACCAATCTGTCTACCAGCGATGTCATTGTCAAGGATCTATGTATGTGCACCCTCCATCGCTTTGTTCAACAACACTCCCCAAGACTCTACCATTAACTATGTAGGTCCTGTCCTGATATGTCTTAGCAAAATGCAACACCTCACATTTAGTATCATACAGTCATAGAGCTGTACAGCATAGAAATAGACACTTTGGTCCAACTCGTCCATGCCGACCAGATATCCCAACCTAATCTAGTTCCATTTACCAACATGAGGCCCATATCCCTCCAAATCCTTCCTATTCATGTACTCATCCAGATGTTGTAATTATACCAGCCTCCACCACTTCCTGTAGCTGCTTATTCCATACAAGCACCACCCACTGCGTGAGAAAGTTGCTCCTTAGGTCCCTTTTAAATTTTTCCCATCTCACCCTAATCCTATGCTCTCTAGTTCTGGACTCCAACTCCCCAGGGAAAAGACCTTGTCTATTTACCCTATCCATGCCCCTTATGATTTTGTAAACCTCTATAAGGTCACCCGTCAGCCTTCAATTCTCAGGAGAAAACAGCCCCAGCCTATTCAGCCTCTCCCTGTATCTCAAACCATCCAACCCTAGCAACATCCTTTTAAAACATTTTTGAACCCTTTCACATCATCCCTCTGATAGAAAGGAGATCAGAATTGCATACAATCTAAACTATCTATTCTTGGCAGTGTGGAGGAACAGAGGGATCTTGGGGTGCAGGTACATAGATCCCTTAAAATGGCCACCCAAGTGGACAGGATTGTTAAGAAAGCATATGGTGTCTTGGCTTTCATTAACAGGGGGATTGAGTTTAACAGTCGTGAGATCTTGTTGCAGCTCTATAAAACTTTGGTTAGACCGCACTTGGAATACTGTGTCCAGTACTGGTCGCCCTATTATAGGAAAGATGTGGATGCTTTGGAGAGGGTTCAGAGGAGTTTACCAGGATGCTGCCTGGACTGGAGGGCTTATCTTATGAAGAGAGGTTGACTGAGCTCGGACTTTTTTCATTGGAGAAAAGGAGGAAGAGAGGGGACCTAATTGAGGCATACAAGATAATGAGAGGCATGATAGAGTCGATAGCCAGAGACTATTTCCCAGGGCAGAAATGACTAACACGAGGGGTCATAGTTTTAAGCTGGTTGGAGGAAAGTATAGAGGGGATGTCAGAGGCGGGTTCTTTACACAGAGAGTTGTGAGAGCATGGAATGCGTTGCTAGCAGCAGTTGTGGAAGCAAGGTCATTGGGGACATTTAAGAGACTACTGGACATGCATATGGTCACAGAAATTTGAGGGTGCATACATGAGGATCAGTGGTTGGCACAACATCATGGGCTGAAGGGCCTGTTCTGTGCTGTACTGTTCTATGTTCTATGTTCTATGTTCTAAATTAAACTTCATTTGCCATTCCTCGGCCCATTAGCCCAGCTGATCAATATCCCTTTGTACTCTTTGTCAATCTTCTTCACTGTCCATTACACCATCAATTTTGGTCCCATCTGCAAACTTATTAAGCATGCCTCCTATATTCTCACCCAAATAATTTATATAAATGTCGAACAACAGGGGACTCAATGATCCTTATGGCACTCCATTACTCAGGTCTCTATTCTGGTCAACAAGCCTCTACCACCACCTTCTGTCTCCTACCTTCAAGTCAATTTTGTATCCAGTTGGCTAGCTTTCCCTGGATCCCCTATGATCTAATCTTACTATCAGAGACCCATTACTTTGGCATCAGGAATGAAGGACCGTTCTCCAGAGAGGCTACAGTATCTAATGGGGTTGCCTTTGAAGAGATGATTTGATACATGTGTTCAAAATCTCAAAGGTCTTGGGTAGAGGAAATAAAGCAAAACTCTTTCCTGTGGCAGGAAGTGGTAACCAGAGGGACAAAGATTGAAAACAAGAATGGAAAGTACTGGAGAATTTGTGGCAAGAGAGACAGAGTTAACCGTATTCTCAGAAGAAGGGCTATCAGATTTGAAACTTAAAACAATAATTAGCTGCTTTGTCTATCATTCATCATCTGGACTTGGAAACAAAGCACCATTCCTTCAATGTCACTGGGTCAAAACTTTGGAGTTGCCTTTCTGATTGTAGGTGTCCATACAACACATGGACTGCAGCGAGTCAAGAAGACAGAATCACCTTCTTGAGGGTAATTAAAGATAGGCACCAAATGTTGGGTGTTTTAGCTATGCCCACATCTCATGAATGAGTGGAAACAAGAAAGGCCATAATCAAAAGTAACTATGGGAGGCTAGTTGAAAACCTAGTCAATTTCCAGTGTTTCACTTCCCCATGTTAGTTCTGTCTCAACAGTCCTTTTGAAGTTTCAAATCTATCTGGAATGATTTCCTCAGCTTTGTGGAATTTGATGGTTGCATCTCAACAGGGAGTCTTCAGTCAATATAATTAACATGTTGAGGCACCCAGCCAAACAGTAGATCCATAGAGAGTGGTGCTTTCTTTCCAAGTGCATGTGTGTCAACCCAAGAGGGATATTAGCCACAAAATATAAGGCAGGGCCTGTGCAGAATTTAGCACATCACCCACAACAAAGCAGATTTGTAAAAATGTTGATACAATATATATTTAGACAATCTGGGATGTCTAAATGATGGCATGAAAAACTCAGGAAATTGAGATCTCATTTAAAATTGTTGGCTTGATATTTCCTGAGATATACTATTGTTATGGCTGGAGCCTCCCAAATCTTTTAAGAAGGTAGCCCAGACCCTAAATGTTTCTTATTTTAATGGCAGATGTGAAGTGGATATTCCAGATATGATGCAGCTGGTCAAACCACTCGGCTTTCAGCAAGACAGAATTTATTCAAATAATACAGTTGAAACATGAACAAAAGAAAATGGAATTTAGAAAAACTTAACTACTGAAACCTTAATTGACCCGACACAACAACTTAACTAAGGAGCTGTTCCAATCCAGTAACACACCCCCTTGGCAAAAGGTAAATTCAAACACAGAAAGAAGAGATTTGAGAGAGAAAAGTCAGTCAGGAATCATCTGCTGAGACTTGGAGCCTTTCTCTACACTGCAGCACCTTGTGATTGCTAAACCAAACTAGAAATAAAACTGAAATGGGAGAACTGACCACTCCCCTGCTATTGTTAAAGTAGACACTTCTGCACCTCTGCCTTTACAACCTCCATTGAAAAGAAAAGGACAAAATAATCTTGTTAAATTAAAAGCATCTTCACAGCCATACTGTTCCTGAGCTTCACGGTTTCTTCACTCACCAACAGAAACTCAATGCCGATATTCTGGTCAAGTCTATTTACAACTAAAGTGGATCCAGCTAGAAAATGTTGGAACCGAGGAAGGTTATTGTATATGAGCCTTGTTTTTAAGAGAGTTCATCTTGCACTATGCATGTATCATGTTGTGATTCTTCCTGCCAGTTTGTCTGCTGCAGGTTTGCAAGTTGCACACATAGAAACCAACTGGGTCTCTGCAAGTTGGAGACAGTATGGACTGCAGATGCTGGAGGTCAGTGCAGATAAAATGTGGAGGTCAGACAGTGTTGGAGGAGCAGGAAAGTCAATGTTTCACGTCATGATCCTTCATCAGGACTGGGGAGGGGGTAGGGAGCTGAGAAATGAATAGAAGGAGGGAAATGGGACTGAGGAATGGGTAGGGGGGATGGTGATAAGTGGATGCAGGTAGGGAGTTATGATTGGTCAGTGGGAAGGGTAGAGCAGATAGGTGGGAAGGAAGATGGGAAGGCTAGGTCTAGTGAGGGAGGTGGAGAGGAGAGGGAGGGCTGGACATGTGATGAGGTTGGGGGTAGGGTAATTGGAAGTTGGTGAACTCTAAGTTGAGACCATTGGGCTGTAAGCTCCTGAGGTGGAATTCTGGCTTTCTGAAATGTCTGCCTCCTAACCTATGATGCATTTTGCTGTTTTAAATAAACTAGCCCACTGAGTTAATCAATCCGTAATGTGTAACTGATTATTAGACCATTATCATTAATAGGTTGAACAGTAATGGAAAAGATCATGCCGATGAAGTGTATTGTGTTTGAACAGTTAGGAAGCAAATCAATCTACAAAGACATTGTCAACAGTCTGAAACCATGTTAATATGCATGAAACATCCCTCAATGACATTGCTTATTATAGGATTGGAGCAGGTTAAAAACATTACTTGTTGGTAAACAGTCTAACTCCTATTGAGAGAACAGTTTCACTCAGTAAACATGATGTGTGCTGGACTGATAGTAAGCAAGGGAAAGTAAGGCACATTGTTCAAATGGCCACAAAATGTCCTAATTTAAATAGGGACACAGCAGACCTCCTAATAGAATTTAAAACGTTTAATCAAAATTTGGATCCACAGTTTTGAGATTTAGGTGCTCTGAAAAGCAAATCTTTTAAGATTTGCTTAGCAATTGGGAAAAAAAGAGTGCAGCAGAGTTAACACATCACAATTTACTGCTGAAAAGTTAAAAGAGCCCCAGAAGATACGGACCATATTGGATGACCAATTCAGAATTAAACTCAACTTCTGTATAACTCATGCCATTAGGACAGAAGCCTACAGAAACCATAAACAACTCCAGGGATGAATGCAGAGAAAAGGAGAGGGGGCTGGGTGTTGACATAATAGTGAAGGTACTGGTCTAGCAATACGGAGCTCTGGGTTTGACGTCTGCCAGGTCAGATGGTGAAATTTTGGGTGCATGGTGGCTCAGTGGTTAGCACTGCTGCCTCACAGCGCAAGGGACCCGGGTTTGATTCCATACTCAGGCAATGGTCTGTGTGGAGTTTGCACATTTTCCTAGTGCCTGCGTGAGTTTCCTCTGGGTGCTCTGGTTTCCTCCCACAGTCCAAAGATGTACAGGTCAGGTGAATTGGCCATGTTAAATGTGAGGGTGAGGTGAGTCTAGTTGGGATGCTGTTCAAAAGGTTGGAGCAGATTTGATGGGCCGATTGGCCTGTAGTGTCCAGGGAACTGCTGGATGACAGGGATGGGATGTGGACAAGCGGTCTTGGTGAGATGCCCTTCAAAGGGTCAGTATGGACACGATGGGCTGAATGGCCTGCTTCGAGACTGCAGGGATTCTATGAAGCCGTTTTTAAGATGGACACGCAACAGAATTGTTGAGTTGATGATCATGCCCTTCCTAATGCAGATGTGCTAGAAGGATTTGCTGGACAAATTGAAGAATTATAATGTTGGAAAGCTACTCATGGACCTTAAGAAGCATGAAACAATCCTTACAGGCCCCATGTGCCAACTTTATAGTTCACTAATCACTAGAACACAGCAGGACGTGTAAAAGGTGTGCCCTTCTGCTTTTACCAAGATCAGCTTTTAACTAATTGGGCAAGATTGGTAACCCCGCGATTTATTTGCCTCCAAACATTTAGCTGGCATCAATCAGTTCTTATTCATTCACGGGATGAGAGCATCACTAGCTTGGCCAGCATTTATGCCCATCCTTAATTGCCCAGAGGGCAGTTAAGAGTCATCCATATTGGGATGTAGGCCAGACTGGGTAGGGATGGCAGATTTCCCTTCCTTAAAGGACATTAGTGAACCAGATTGGTTTTCCCTGATAATGGATTTATTGTAACCATTAGATTCTTAATTCCAGATATTTATTGAATTCAAATTCCACCATCTGCCATGGAGGCATTCGAACCCAGGTCCCCAGAACATTATCTGGGTCTCTGGATAAAGATTTGTACACCTGTTGTCTTTCACTGTGTTTCACACCTACACACACACAACATGGGTGCTGGGGAAAATGTAAGCACTCCCGCTGTTAGGCAGTAATGTGGGGCGAAACTTTTAAAAATATATAATCAGAAGATTTAGAATCCTCTTAGTTTAGGGGATTATAAAATGTAGATTTAGAATCCCCTCAATTTCAGGGATTAAAAATGTAACCAGGAGATTTAGAATCTCCTCAGTTTAGGGGATTAAAAAATATAACCAGGAGATTTAGAATCCCCTCGGTTTAGGGGATTAAAAAATGCAACCAGGAGATTTAGAATCCCCTCGGTTTAGGGGATTAAAAATTTAACCAGGAGATTTAGAATCCCCTCGGTTTAGGGGATTAAAAAATGCAACCAGGAGATTTAGAATCCCCTCGGTTTAGGGGATTAAAAAATGCAACCAGGAGATTTAGAATCCCCTCGGTTTAGGGGATTAAAAAATATAACCAGGAGATTTAGAATCCCCTCGGTTTAGGGGATTAAAAAATATAACCAGGAGATTTAGAATCCCCTCGGTTTAGGGGATTAAAAAATATAACCAGGAGATTTAGAATCCCCTCGGTTTAGGGGATTAAAAAATGCAACCAGGAGATTTAGAATCCCCTCAGTTTCAGGGATTAAAAAATGCAACCAGGAGATTTAGAATCCCCTCAGTTTCAGGGATTAAAAAATGCAACCAGGAGATTTAGAATCCCCTCAGTTTCAGGGATTAAAAAATATAACCAGGAGATTTAGAATCCCCTCGGTTTAGGGGATTAAAACATTTAACCAGGAGATTTAGAATCCCCTCGGTTTAGGGGATTAAAACATTTAACCAGGAGATTTAGAATCCCCTCGGTTTAGGGGATTAAAACATTTAACCAGGAGATTTAGAATCCCCTCGGTTTAGGGGATTAAAACATTTAACCAGGAGATTTAGAATCCCCTCAGTTTAGGGGATTAAAACATTTAACCAGGAGATTTAGAATCCCCTCAGTTTAGGGGACAGAGTTTGTGCTGGCAGGGCCACAAAACAAAAGCCGACAGTGCAAGGTCAAACCTTGACCTGATTATGATCGTTAAGGCGGTTACACCAGCCATGATTGTTGATTGCTTACCTTCAAACTATATATAACATCGGTGGTCTGAGAAGACAGCTTACCACCACCCTCTCAAGGACAATTATACACAGGCAATAAATGTTGGCCTAGTCAGAGACGCCAGCATCCCAGGAGTGAATAAAAAAATTGTCTCCCTGTAATCAAGAGAGATGTTTCTGGTCCTTGGTAGACTAATACTCCTTTCCTTAATATTTATTCAATTTCCCTTTTGGAAGCTACTCTTGACTCTGTTTCTACTTTCAGACAGTAATTGCAGGTCACAAGAACTTAATGGAGAAAATTGTTTGCTCAAGTCATTTCTGATCCTTTTCATTAAAATCACATTAAACGTTGTCCAGCATGGAACTGCGGATGCTGGAAATCCAAAACACTATTGACAATTGTTGGAAAAACTTTACAAGCAGAGCGAAATTAATGGAATTAACATTTCCAGCCCAGTAGCCCACCTTTTGAGAGTAAGGTTAAAGCTTACATTGTTTAAAGACGTTTGCATTATACAAGTTTTTGTTTGAAATTCCATCTCTAACTGCCCCTGGAAAAGGAGTCAATGAGCTACATCCTTGAATTGTTGCAGTTCATGACATGGAGGTGCTAGTGTTAGACTGGGGTGGAAAAATTCAGAGGTCACACGATGCCAGGATATAGTCCAACAGATTTATTTGAAATGACAAGCTTTTGGAGCAACCCACAGTTCCATTGGGGAGGGAATTCCAGGATCTTGATTGAGAGTGTGATGCTGGAAAAGGACAGCAGCTCAGGCAGCATCTGAGGAGCAGGAGAATTGACGTTTCGAGCACAAGCCCTTCATCAGGAATGAGGCTGATGAAGGGCTTATGCCCGAAACGTCGATTCTCCTGCTCCTCGGATGCTGCCTGACCTGCTGTGCTTTTCCAGCATCACAATCTTGAGTCTGATCTCCAGCATCAGCAGTGCTCACTTTCTCCTACAGTTCCAGGATTTTGACCTAACAATATTGAAGGAATGGCAATATATTTCCAAGTCAGGATGCTGAATCTCTTGGAAGGGGATATTGCTGGTGGTAGTGTTTCCATGTATTGGCTGTCCTTTGGGTGGGTAGAAATTGAAGGTTTAAGAGTTGTAAGCTCAGGAAATGTGCCCTTGTGCATCTAGAGGATGGTGCATGCTGCTGCCATCCAGCCATGGGGACGGAGATAGTGAACAAGCAAGATGGTGTATCAGGTAGCAAAGACGATCAAGCCACTTTGTCTTTTGTGGAGCACAGTCTCTTCAGTGTTTACACAGCTGCATTCAAACAAAAACTGAGCTTGAGGGGAGGTTAATAGGTTAAACAATGAGTGAGATTTGAGGGGAAATTGGAGATAGAAACTTCATCTGCTTTCACTTCATTGCACATGGGAAAATTAACTTTCACCCATTTTAATCCTGACTTTAATTTTATACAAAGTTAAAAATCATACAACACCAGGTTATAGTCCAACAGGTTTAATTGGAAGCACACTAGCTTTCCTCCCTGAGATTCTTGTAGAGAGAGGAGGAAAACTTCTTCAAGGCAGGCATCCTTGCAAGAGGATTCGCAGGAGGGTTAAAATCAACGAGGTAAAAACAATGACTGCAGATGCTGGAAACCAGATTCTGGATTAGTGGTGCTGGAAGAGCACAGCAATTCAGGCAGCATCCGAGGACAGGCAAAATCGACGTTTCGGGCAAAAGCCCTTCATCAGGAATAAAGGCAGAGAGCCTGAAGCGTGGAGAGATAAGCTAGAGGAGGGTGGGGGTGGGGATAGAGTAGCATAGAGTAAGAGCTTCAGGGCTGAGGAAATGACCTGGGAGTTGCAGTGGGAGAGAGACTCCCTGGAAGAGCACAGCAATCTCTGCCTTTATTCCTAATGAAGGGCTTTTGCCCGAAACGTCGATTTTGCCTGTCCTCGGATGCTGCCTGAATTGCTGTGCTCTTCCAGCACCACTGATCCAGAATCTGGTTTCCAGCATCTGCAGTCATTGTTTTTACCTCGTTGATTTTAACCCTACTGCGAATCCTCTTGCAAGGATGCCTGCCTTGAAGAAGTTTTCCTCCTCTCTCTACAAGAATCTCAGGGAGTCTCTCTGATCCAGAACCAGAGCAGGGTCTCCTGGTTGCATTACACCCAGAGCGGGGACTCCTGGTTGCAGTAGGCCCAGAGTGGGGGACTCCTGGTTGCAGTAGGACCCAGATGGGGATTCCTGGTTACAGTACGCCCAGAGCGGGGACTCCTGGTTGCAGTACGCTCAGAGCGGGGCCTCCTGGTTGCAGTAGGCCCAGAGTGGGGTCTCCTGGTTGCAATACACCCAGAGCAGGGACTCCTGGTTACAGTACACCCAGAGTGGGGTCTCCTGGTTGCAGTACACCGAGTGGGGACTCCTGGTTGCAGTAGGCCCAGAGTGGGGTCTCCTGGTTGCAGTATGCCCAGAGTGAGGTCTCCTGGTTGCAGTACGCCCAGAGCGGGGACCCCTGGTTGCAGTACGCCCAGAGCAGGACTCCTGGTTACAGTAGGCCCAGAGTGGGGACTCCTGGTTACAGTAGGCCCAGGCGGGGGTATCCTGGTTACAGTAAACCCAGAGCGGGGAATCCTGGCGAGTTGGCAGATGCAGTGGCAGCAGTGAGGAATGCCCAGAAGCAAGAACTGCTGGTATCACCAGAGGGAGGGGCAAGTGTGGGTTCAGCACAGGATTCGACGGTAGCATCAGTGAGGTGGCAAAGAAATGACGCCTAAAACATGGTGGCAGTGGGTCCAGCACAGATGGCAGCGATGGCAGGAAGGACTGTCTTTCAGTCATGTCATTTTTGAACATAGGATGTTACAGCGCAGTACATGCCCTTTGGCCCACGATATTGTGCAGACCTGTGAAACTAATCTGAAGTCCATATAACATACTCTATTCCATTTTCACTTATATGCCAATTATATCAAAATTAGGCAGGAGTTCGGAAATGTGGATTGGTCACAGCTATTTGAAGGGAAGTCCACATTTGAGATGTGGGAGGCTTTCAAAGATAGGTTAAAGATAGTGCAGGATAGGCATGTCTTGTTGAAGGCAAAGGATAGGAAGGGCAAGATTCGTGCACCGTGGATGACAGGAGAAATCGTAGGACTAGCCAAGAGGAAAAGGGAAGTGTACATAAGGTCTAGGCAGCCAAGAACAGAACGGGCCCTGGGGGAAATCAGAAGAATAGGACAAGTCTTAAACAAGGAATCAAGCGGGCTAAATGGGTCATGACATAGCTTTAGCGAGCAGAATTAAGGAGAATCCCAAAGCATTTTGTTCTTATATAAGAAGTAAGCGGGTAACTAGAGAACGGATTGGTCCACTAAAGGATAATGAAGGAAGGCTGTGTGCCGAACCTGAGAGAATGGGTGAGATTCTGAATGATTACTTTACATCAGTGTTCACTGAAGAGAGGAACATGATGAATCTTGAAATTAGAGATAGAAGTTTGATTAGTCTGGATCACATCGGCATAAGAAGGGAAGATGTGTTGGGTAGGCTAAAGATTATTAAGGTGGACAAAACCACAGGGCCAGGTGGGATCTATCCCAGGTTGCTGAGGGAGGTGAGAGAGGAAATAGCTGGGGTCCTGACAGATATCTTTGACGCATCCTTAAATACACGTGAGGTGCCAGAGGACTGGAAGGTTGCTCATGTCACTTCCACAGCCATACTTCCTTCCTCAGTGACAAAACAGATGGTGCCAGACCTGCTAAGATTTTCCAGCATTTTCTTTTTTGGTGCTCTTGTTGTCCCCCTGTACAAGAAGGCTAGTAGGGATATTCTGGATAACTACAGACCAGTGAACCTGACATCGGTGGTGGGAAAGTTCCTGGAGAAGGTACTGATGGACAGGATCTATTTATATTTAAAAAAGAATGTGATAGGCAGCATGGTTTTGTGCGGGGGGAGATCATGCCTTACCAACTTAATAGAGTTCTTTGAAGAAGTGACCAAGTTGATAGATGAATGAAGGACTGCTGATGTCATATACATGGACTTTAGAAAGGTGCTTGATAAGGTTCCCCATTGTAGACTAATGGAGAAAGTGAAGTCGCATGGTGTGCAGGGTGTTCTAGCTAGGTGGATAAAGAACTGGTTGAGCAACAGGAGACAGAAAGTAGTATTTGAAGGGACTTTCTCGAAATGGAGAAAGGTGACCAGTGGTGTTCCACAGGGGTCAGTGTTGGGGACACTGTTGTTTGTAATATACATAAATGATCTGGAAGAGGGCACTGTTGGTCTGATCAGCAAGTTTGCAGATGACACAAAGATTTGTGGAGTAGCAGAAAGCATAAGGGACTGTCAAAGAATACAGGAGAATATAGATAGACTGGAGAGTTGGGCGGAAAAGTGGCAGATGGAGTTCAATCCAGACAAATGTGAGGTGATGCATTTAGACAAGACTAATTCTAGAGCGAATTATACAATGAATGGAAGAGCCTTAGGAAAAGTTGATGGGCAAGAGATCTGGGAGTGCAAGTCTATTGTACCCTGAAGATTGCTGCACAGGTGGATAGAGTGGTCAAAAAGGCATATAGTAAGCTTGCCTTTATTGGATGGGTTATTGAGTATAAGAGCTGGCAAGACATGTTAAAATTATACAAGACATTGGTTCGGCCGCATTTAGAATACTGTGTACAGTTCTGGGCACCACGTTACCAAAAGGATGTGGACGCTTTGGAGAGGGTGCAGAGAAGGTTTATGAGGATGTTGCCTGGTTTGGAAGGTGCTAGCTATGAAGAGAGGTTGAGTAGGTTAGGTTTGTTTTCATTAGAAAAAAGGAGATTGAGGGGGGACCTGATTGAGGTTTACAAAATCATGAAGGGTATAGACAGGGTGGATAAAGACAAGCTTTTTCCCAGGGTGAAGGATTCAATAACGAGAGATTATGTTTTCAAGGTGAGAGGTGGAAAGTTTAAGGGGGATACATGCGGCAAATACTTCACACAGAGGATGGTGGGTGTCTGGAACATGTTACCAGCAGAGGTGGTAGAGGCAGGCATAGTGGATTCATTTAAGATGCATCTGGACAGATGCATGAGTAGGTGGGGAGCAGAGGGATACAGATGCTTAGGAATTGGGTGACAGGTTTAGACAGTAGATTTGGATCGGCTCAGGCTTGGAGGGCCGAAGGGCCTGTTCCTGGGCTGTAAATTTTCTTTGTTCTTTGTTCTTTGTTCTTTGTAGGCCTCTCCAATGACGATTTAAATGCCCTTAAAGTTGGCGAGTCTACTACTGTTGCAGGCAGTACATTCCATGCCCCTACTACTGTGAGTAAAGAAACTACCTCTGACATCTGTCCTATATCTATCACCACTCAATTTAAAGCCATGTCTCCTTTTGCTATCCATCACCGTCCGAGGAAAAAGGCTCTTACTGTCCACCCTACCTAACCCTCTGATTATCTTATATGTCTCAATTAAGTCACCTCTCAACCTTCTTCTCTCTAACGAAAACAGCCTCAATTCCCTCTATATCCAGGCAATAGCCCGGTAAGTCTCCTCTGAACCCTTTCCAAAGCTTCCTCATCATCCCAATAATGTGGTGACCAGAACTGTACACAATACTCCAAGTGCGGTCACACCAGAGTTTTGTACAGCTGCAGCATGGCCTCATGGCTCCGAAACTCAATCCCTCTGCCAAAAAAGGTACTTACCGTATGTCTTAACAATCCTATCAACCTGGGTGACAACTTTCAAGGATCCATGTACCTGGACACTGAGATCCCTTTGCTTATTAGATGAGATTACTTTACAGTGTGGAAACAGGCCCTTCGGCCCAACAAGTCCACACCAACCCGCCGAAGCGCAAACCACCCATACCCCTACATTTATCCCTTACCGAACACTATGGACAATTTAGCATGGCCAATTCACCTGACCTGCACATCTTTGGACTGTGGGAGGAAACCGGAGCACCCAGAGGAAACCCACGCAGACACGGGGAGAATGTGGGCGGCACGGTGGCACAGTGGTTAGCACTGCTGCCTCACAGCGCCTGAGACCCGGGTTCAATTCCCGCCTCAGGCGACTGACTGTGTGGAGTTTGCACGTTCTCCCCGTGTCTGCGTGGGTTTCCTCCGGGTGCACCGGTTTCCTCCCACAGTCCAAAGATGTGCAGGGTCAGGTGAATTGGCCATGCTAAATTGCCCGTAGTGTTAGGTAAGGGGTAAATGTAGGGGTATGGGTGGGTTTCGCTTTGGCGGGTAGGTGTGGACTTGTTGGGCCGAAGGGCCTGTTTCCACACTGTAATGTAATCTAATCTAAAAATGTGCAAACTCCACACAGTCAGTCGCCTGAGGCGGGAATTGAACCCGGGTCTCTGGTGCTGTGAGGCAGCAGTGCTAACCACTGTGCCACCGTGCCGCCCACTACACTACACTATCTACACTACTAAGAATCTTACCATCAGCCCAGTACTTTGCATTCCTGTTACTGCTTCCAACTTTTACTTATTTAATTTACAAACTGTTTAAAACAGTGTCCAGACGGTGATAACAGTTGAAGCTTTTCACTGCGTTAAACCCTGTAAAATGCAAGTTTAAATAATAAATCATTAACTCATATTGTTACATCCATATTTCAGGTATTGGATGACATTCTAATCCTCAAATGTGATGAGCAGAAAGAGTGAATCGTGCCGTCACTAGTCTTTCTCCCCAGCACGAGAAGTCAAAATGTTAATGGGTCCTGATTTCTACGTCAATGAGTTTTCATTGGGCAATCTGTCTCAGGCCCACATTGGGATGCCCAAGCCATTTCAGGCTCCACCCACCCAGCTGAAGACCTCTGCCCTCCCAAGAGGTGGTCTGACTAGTGGGCAGTCGGGGAAAACAGAGTGCAGTGTTTGGGATGTGGGGGATGATGTGGAGAAAATCTAAGCTGTGGAGAGAGAAACAGAGTTAATGGCACACGTCTTATCTGACTCTTCATTAGAACAGTTTGTCTTCATACCGGAAATATTAACTCTCTCTCCACAGGTGATGCCAGACCTGATAAATTTCTCCCAGCACTTTTTGTGTTTACCTCAGAATTCCTGCCTCTGCAGTATTTTGCCTTTTAGCAAATCTAATTTGGGCACTGCAAAAATTCTTACTTTTGGATGATCCATTGAATGTCACAGTGTGTGTGCCCCTTCTATACATGCTATGTATTCACACACCGCAGAAGAAAGATTGAAACATAGAAAGTAGGAGCAGGAGGAGGTCAGTCGGCCCTTCGAACCTGCACCCCCATTCATACGATCATGGCCGATCATGCAATAGGAGTCCATTTGGCCCCTCGTGTCTGTCTGTATCACCCCTTTGAAAGAGCTGCCCAATTAATCCTACCATCTCCTGTTCTTTTCACCTACAACCCTCCAAACGTTTCTGTTTGAATTTTCAACCATTTGGGCCATAATTTTAAGGTGATTGAATGAAGGTTTAGGGGAGATGTGAGAGGTATGTTCATTACTCAGAAAGTGGTGGGTGCATGGAATGAACTGCCAGCGGTTGTATGAGAGTCGGAGACATTAGGGACATTTAAGCAACTGCTGGACAACCACATGGACGGCAGTAAATTGAGGGGTGTGTAGGTAAGGTTTATCTCCGATTAAGATAAATTGGCATCATGGGCCGAAGGGCCTGTACTGTTCTCTGCTCTATGTTCTATGTTCCATGCTCTATGTTCTATGTTCTATGTTCTATGCTCTATGTTCTATGTTCTGTGTTCTATGCTCTATGTGCTATGTTCTATGCTCTATGCTCTATGTTCTATGTTCTCTGTTCTACGCTCTATGTTCCATGCTCTATGTTCTATGTTTTATATTCTACGCTCTATGCTCTATGTTCTATGCTCTGTGCTCTATGTTCTATGCTCTATGTTCCATGCTCTATGCTCTATGCTCTATGCTCTATGTACTATGTTCTATGCTCTATGTTCCATGCTCTATGCCCTATCTTCTGTGTTCTATGTTCTATGCTCTCTGCTCTATGTTCTATGCTCAATGTTCTATGTTCTATGTTCTATGCCCTATGCTCTATGGTCTATGTTCTATGATCTTTGCTCGATCCTCTATGATCTATGTTCTGTGTTCTATGTTCTATGTTTTATATTCTATGCTCTATGTTCTATGTTCTATGCTCTATGGTCTGTGTACTATGCTCTGTGCTCTCTGCTCTATGTTCTATGCTCAATGTTCTATGTTCTATGTTCTTTGTTCTATGCCCTATGCTCTATGGTCTATGGTCTATGATCTGTGCTCGATCCTCTATGATCTATGTTCTGTGTTCTATGTTCTATGTTTTATATTCTATGCTCTATGTTCTATGTTCTATGCTCTATGCTCTATGTTCTATGTTCTATGCTCTATGTTCTATGTTCTATGTTCTATGCTCTATGCTCTATGTTCTATGCTCTATGCTCTATGCCCTATCTTCTGTGTTCTATGCTCAATGCTCTATGTTCTATGCCCTATGCTCTATGCTCTATGTTCTATGATCTATGCTCGATCCTCTATGACCTATGTTCTGTGTTCTAAGTTCTATGTTCTATGTTTTATATTCTATGCTCTATGCCCTATCTTCTGTGTTCTATGTTCTATGTTCTATGTTTTATATTCTATGCTCTATGTTCTATGTTCTATGCTCTATGCTCTATGTTCTATGCTCTATGCTCTTTGCCATATCTTCTGTGTTCTATGTTCTATGTTTTATATTCTATGCTCTATGTTCTATGTTCTATGCTCTATGTTCTATGTTCAATGCTCTATGCTCTATGCCCTATGCCCTATGCTCTATGCTCTAGGTTCTATGCTCTATGTTCTATGCCCTATCTTCTGTGTTCTATGTTCTATGCTCTATGGTCTGTGTTCTTTGCTCTGTGCTCTCTGCTCTATGTTCTATGCTCAATGTTCTATGTTCTCTGTTCTTTGTTCTAATGCCCTATGCTCTATGTTCTATGTTCTCTGTTCTTTGTTCTATGCCCTATGCTCTATGGTCTATGTTCTATGATCTTTGCTCGATCCTCTATGATCTATGTTCTGTGTTCTATGTTCTATGTTCTATGCTCTATGTTCTATGTTCTATGCTCTATGTTCTATGTTCTATGTTCTATGCTCTATGTTCTATGCTCTATGCTCTATGCTCTATGCCCTATCTTCTGTGTTCTATGCTCAATGCTCTATGTTCTATGCTCTATGCTCTATGCTCTATGATCTATGATCTATGCTCGATCCTCTATGACCTATGTTCTGTGTTCTAAGTTCTATGTTCTATGTTTTATATTCTATGCTCTATGCCCTATCTTCTGTGTTCTATGTTCTATGTTTTATATTCTATGCTCTATGTTCTATGTTCTATGCTCTATGCTCTATGTTCTATGCTCTATGCCCTATCTTCTGTGTTCTATGTTCTATGTTCTATGTTTTATATTCTATGCTCTATGTTCTATGTTCTATGCTCTATGCTCTATGATCTATGCTCTATGCGCTATGCCCTATCTTCTGTGTTCTATGTTCTATGTTCTATGTTCTATGCTCTATGTTCTATGTTCAATGCTCTATGCTCAATGCCCTATGTTCTATGTTCTATGTTCCCTGCTCTATGCTCTATGTTCTATGTTCTGTGTTATATGCTCTATGTACTATGTTCTATGCACTATGCTCTATGTTCTATGTTCTATGTTCTGTGTCCTATGCTCTATGTTCCATGTTCTATGCTCTATGTTCTATGTTCTGTGTTCTCTGCTCTACGCTCTATGCCCTATCTTCTGTGTTCTATGCCCTATGCTCTATGCTCTATGCTCTATGCTCTAGGTTCTATGCTCTATGCTCTATGCCCTATCTTCTGTGTTCTATGTTCTATGCTCTATGGTCTGTGTTCTTTGCTCTGTGCTCTCTGCTCTATGTTCTATGCTCAATGTTCTATGTTCTCTGTTCTTTGTTCTAATGCCCTATGCTCTATGTTCTATGTTATCTGTTCTTTGTTCTATGCCCTATGCTCTATGGTCTATGTTCTATGATCTTTGCTCGATCCTCTATGATCTATGTTCTGTGTTCTATGTTCTATGTTCTATGCTCTATGCTCTATGTTCTATGTTCTATGTTCTATGCTCTATGCCCTATCTTCTGTGTTCTATGCCCTATGCTCTATGTTCTATGCTCTATGCTCTATGTTCTATGATCTATGCTCGATCCTCTATGACCTATGTTCTATGTTCTAAGTTCTATGTTCTATGTTTTATATTCTATGCTCTATGCCCTATCTTCTGTGTTCTATGTTCTATGTTTTATATTCTATGCTCTATGTTCTATGTTCTATGCTCTATGTTCTATGCTCTATGCTCTATGCCCTATCTTCTGTGTTCTATGTTCTATGTTCTATGTTTTATATTCTATGTTCTATGTCCTACTCCCCTTGTTCAAAAAGGGGAGTAGGGATAACCCTAGTAACTATAGGCCGGTGAGTCTCACTTCTGTTGTGGGCAAAGTCTTAGAGAGAATTGTAAGGGATAGGATTTATGCACATCTGGATAGGAATAATGTGATCAAGGATAGTCAGCATGGTTTTGTGAAGGGCAGGTCGTGCCTCACAAACCTTATTGAATTCTTTGAAAAGGTGACGAAGGAGGTTGATGAGGGGAAAGCGGTAGATGTGGTATATATGGATTTTAGTAAGGCGTTTGATAAGGTTCCCCATGGTAGGCTACTGCAGAAAATACGGAGATATGGCATCGAGGGTGAGTTGGAGGTTTGGATTAGGAATTGGCTGGATGGAAGAAGACAGAGGGTAGTAGTTGATGGCAAAGTTTCTTCATGGAGTGCCGTCACTAGCGGTGTTCCGCAAGGATCTGTTTTGGGACCATTGCTGTTTGTCATTTTTATAAATGACCTGGAAGAGGGGTTAGAAGGTTGGGTGAGCAAGTTTGCGGATGATACGAAAGTCGGAGGAGTTGTTGACAGTGAGGAAGGATGTGGCAGGTTACAGCAGGATATAGAGAAGCTGCAGAGCTGGGCAGAAAGGTGGCAAATGGAATTCAATGTAGCTAAGTGTGAGGTGATTTACTTTGGGAAGAATAACAAAAAGATGGGGTACTGGGCTAATGGTCGGATACTTGGTAGTGTGGATGAACAGAGGGATCTTGGTGTCCATGTACACAGATCTCTGAAAGTTGCCACCCAGGTAAATAGTGCGGTGAGGAAGGCATATGGCGTACTGGCTTTTATTGGTAGAGGAATTGAGTTCCGGAGTCCTGAGGTCATGATGCAGTTGTATAAGACTCTGGTGCGGCCGCATCTGGAATATTGTGTGCAGTTTTGGTCGCCATACTATAGGAAGGATGTGGAGGCACTGGAACGGGTGCAGAGGAGGTTTACCAGGATGTTGCCTGGTATGGAAGGAAGATCGTATGAGGAAATATTGAGACACTTGGGGCTGTTTTCATTAGAGAAAAGAAGGTTTAGGGGTGACTTGATTGAGGTGTACAAGATGATTAGGGGGTTAGATAGGGTTGACAGTGTGAACCTTTTCCCGCGTATGGAGTCGGGTATTACAAGGGGGCATAGCTTTAAATTAAGGGGGGGGTAGATATAGGACTGAAGTTAGGGGTAGGTTCTTCACTCAGCGAGTCATAAGTTCATGGAATGCCCTGCCAATAGCAGTGGTGGACTCTCCCTCTTTATGGGCATTTAAGCAGGCATTGGATAGGTATATGGAGGATAGTGGGTTAGTATAGGTTAGGTGGGCTTGGATCGGCGCATCGAGGGCCAAAGGGCCTGTACTGCGCTGTATTCTTCTATGTTCTATGTTCTATGTTCTATGTTCTATGCTCTATGTTCTATGTTCAATGCTCTATGCTCTATGCCCTATGCTCTATGCTCTATGCTCTAGTTTCTATGCTCTATGCTCTATGCCCTATCTTCTGTGTTCTATGTTCTATGCTCTATGGTCTGTGTTCTTTGCTCTGTGCTCTCTGCTCTATGTTCTATGCTCAATGTTCTATGTTCTATGTTCTCTGTTCTTTGTTCTTTGCCCTATGCTCTATGGTCTATGTTCTATGATCTTTGCTCGATCCTCTATGATCTATGTTCTGTGTTCTATGTTCTATGTTCTATATTCTATGCTCTATGCTCTATGTTCTATGCTCTATGCTCTATGCTCTATCTTCTGTGTTCTATGTTCTATGCTCTATGGTCTGTGTTCTATGCTTTATGCTCTATGCACAATGCTCTATGATCTGCGTTCTATGTTGTATGCTCTATGTTCTTTGTTCTGTGTTCTATGCTCTATGTTCTATGTTCTATGTTCCCTGCTCTATGCTCTATGTTCTATGTTCTGTGTTATATGCTCTATGTACTATGTTCAATGCTCTATGCTCTATGTTCTATGTTCTGTGTCCTATGCTCTATGTTCCATGTTCTATGCTCTATGTTCTATGTTCTATGTTCTGTGTTCTCTGCTCTACGCTCTATGCCCTATCTTCTGTGTTCTATGCCCTATGCTCTATGTTCTATGCTCTATGGTCTATGTTCTATGATCTATGCTCGATCCTCTATGACCTATGTTCTGTGTTCTATGCTCTGTGCTCTATCTTCTATGTTTTATATTCTATGCTCTATGCTCTATGTTCTATGTTCTATGCTCTATGCTCTATGTTCTATGTTCTATGCCCTATCTTCTGTGTTCTATGCTCTATGCTCTATGGTCTGTGTTCTTTGCTCTGTGCTCTCTGCTCTATGTTCTATGCTCAATGTTCTATGTTCTATGTTGTATGTTCTTTATTCTATGCCCTATGTTCTATGTTCTCTGTTCTATGGTCTATGTTCTATAATCTTTGCTCGATCCACTATGATCTATGTTCTGTGTTCTATGTTCTATGTTTTATATTCTATGCTCTATGTTCTATGTTCTATGCTCTATTCTCTATGTTCTATGCTCTATGCTCTATGCTCTATGCTCTATGTTCTATGCACAATGCTCTATGCTCTGCGTTCTATGTTGTATGCTCTATGTTTTTTGTTCTGTGTTCTATGCTCTATGTTCTATGTTCTATGTTCTATGCTCTATGTTCTATGTTCTATGTTCCCTGCTCTATGCTCTGTGTTCTATGCTCTGTGTTCTATGCTCTATGTACTATGTTCTGTGCTTTATGCTCTATGTACTATGTTCTATGCTCTATGCTCTATGTTCTATGTTCTGTGTTCTATGCTCTGTGTTCCATGCTCTATGTTCTATGTTTTATATTCTATGCTCTATGTTCTATGTTCTATGCTCTATGCTCTATGCTCTATGCTCTATGATCTATGCTCGATCCTCTATGACCTATGTTCTGTGTTCTATGTTCTATGTTCTATGCTCTATGCTCTATGTTCTATGTTCTGTGTTCTATGCTCTATGCTCTATGCCCTATGCTCTATGTTCTATGTTTTATATTCTATGCTCTATGTTCTATGCTCTATGTTCTATGTTCTATGTTCTATGTTCTGTGTTCTATGCTTTATGTTCTATGCTCTATGCTCTATGTTCTATGATCTATGCTCGATCCTCTATGATCTATGCTCTATGTTCCATGTTCTATGTTCTATGTTTTATATTCTATGCTCTATGTTCTATGTTCTATGCTCTATGTTCTATGTTCTATGTTCTGTGTTCTCTGCTCTATGCTCTATGCCCTATCTTCTGTGTTCTATGCCCTATGCTCTATGTTCTATGCTCTATGGTCTATGTTCTATGATCTATGCTCTATCCTCTATGACCTATGTTCTGTGTTCTATGCTCTGTGCTCTATCTTCTATGTTTTATATTCTATGCTCTATGTTCTATGTTCTATGCTCTATTGTCTATGTTCTATGCTCTATGCCCTATCTTCTGTGTTCTATGCTCTATGCTCTATGGTCTGTGTGCTTTGCTCTGTGCTCTCTGCTCTATGTTCTATGCTCAATGTTCTATGTTCTATGTTGTATGTTCTTTGTTCTATGCCCTATGTTCTATGTTCTCTGTTCTATGGTCTATGTTCTATGATCTTTCCTCGATCCTCTATGATCTATGTTCTGTATTCTATGTTCTATGTTTTATATTCTATGCTCTATGTTCTATGGTCTATGTTCTATGCTCTATGCTCTCTGCTCTATGTTTTATGCTCAATGCTCTGTGTTCTATGTTCTTTGTCCTATGCTCTATGTTCTATGCTCTATGCTCTATGCACAATGCTCTATGCTCTGCGTTCTATGTTGTATGCTCTATGTTTTTTGTTCTGTGTTCTGTGTTCTTTGTTCTATGTTTTATATTCTATGCTCTATGCCCTATCTTCTGTGTTCTATGTTCTATGTTTTATATTCTATGCTCTATGTTCTATGTTCTATGCTCTATGCTCTATGTTCTATGCTCTATGCTCTATGCCCTATCTTCTGTGTTCTATGTTCTATGTTCTATATTCTATGCTCTATGTACTATGTTCAATGCTCTATGCCATATGTTCTATGTTCTATGCTCTATGTTCAATGCTCTATGCTCTATGCCCTATGCTCTATGCTCTATGTTCTATGCTCTATGCCCTATGTTCCATGCTCTATGCCCTATCTTCTGTGTTCTATGTTCTATGCTCTATGGTCTGTGTTCTTTGCTCTGTGCTCTCTGCTCTATGTTCTATGCTCAATGTTCTATGTTCTATGTTCCCTATTCTTTGTTCTATGCCCTATGTTCTATGGCCTATGTTCTATGATCTTTGCTCGATCCTCAATGATCTATGTTCTGTGTTCTATGTTCTATATTCTATGTTCTATGCTCTATGCTCTATGTTCTATGCTCTATGCCCTATCTTCTGTGTTCTATGTTCTATGCACAATGCTCTGTGTTCTATGCTTTATGTTCTATGCACAATGCTCTATGCTCTGCGTTCTATGTTGTATGCTCTATGTTCTTTGTTCTGTGTTCTATGCTCTATGTTCTATGTTCTATGTTCTATGCTCTATGTTCTATGTTCTATGTTCTATGTTCTATGTTCCCTGCTCTATGCTCTATGTTCTATGTTCTGTGTTATATACTCTATGTACTATGTTCTATGCTCTATGCTCTATGTTCTATGTTCTGTGTCCTATGCTCTATGTTCTATGTTCTATGTTTTATATTCTATGCTCTATGTTCTATGTTCTATGCTCTATGTTCTATGTTCTATGTTCTGTGTTCTCTGCTCTATGCTCTATGCCCTATCTTCTGTGTTCTATGCCCTATGCTCTATGTTCCAGGCTCTATGGTCTATGTTCTATGATCTATGCTCTATCCTCTATGACCTATGTTCTGTGTTCTATGCTCTGTGCTCTATCTTCTATGTTTTATATTCTATGCTCTATGTTCTGTGTTCTATGCTCTATGCTCTATGTTCTATGCTCTATGCCCTATCTTCTGTGTTCTATGCTTTATGCTCTATGGTCTGTGTGCTTTGCTCTGTGCTCTCTGCTCTATGTTCTATGCTCAATGTTCTATGTTCTATGTTGTATGTTCTTTGTTCTATGCCCTATGTTCTATGTTCTCTGTTCTATGGTCTATGTTCTATGATCTTTCCTCGATCCTCTATGATCTATGTTCTGTGTTCTATGTTCTATGTTTTATATTCTATGCTCTATGTTCTATGGTCTATGTTCTATGCTCTATGTTCTCTGCTCTATGTTTTATGCTCAATGCTCTATGTTCTATGTTCTTTGTTCTATGCCCTATGCTCTATGTTCTATGCTCTATGCTCTATGCACAATGCTCTATGCTCTGCGTTCTATGTTGTATGCTCTATGTTTTTTGTTCTGTGTTCTATGCTCTATGTTCTATGTTCTATGTTCTATGCTCTATGTTCTATGTTCTATGTTCCCTGCTCTATGCTCTGTGTTATATGTTCTGTGTTCTATGCTCTATGTACTATGTTCTGTGCTTTATGCTCTATGTACTATGTTCTATGCTCTATGCTCTATGTTCTATGTTCTGTGTTCTATGCTCTGTGTTCCATGCTCTATGTTCTATGTTTTATATTCTATGCTCTATGTTCTATATTCTATGCTCTATGTTCTATGTTCTATGTTCTGTGTTCTATGCTTTATGTTCTATGCTCTATGATCGATCCTCTATGATCTATGTTCTGTGTTCTATGTTCTGTGTTCTATGTTTTGTATTCCATGCTCTATGTTCTATGTTCTATGTTCTATGCTCTATGTTCAATGCTCTATGCTCTATGCCCTATCTTCTGTGTTCTATGTTCTATGCTCTATGGTCTGTGTTCTATCTTCTGTGCTCTCTGCTCTATGTTCTATGCTCAATGTTCTATGTTCTATGTTCTTTGCTCTATGCCCTATGCTCTGTGTTCTATGCTCTATGGCCTGTGTTCTATGATCTATGCTCGATCCTGTATGATCTATGTTCTGTGTTCTATGTTCTATGTTTTATATTCTATGCTCTATGTTCTATGTTCTATGGTCTATGTTCTATGCTCTCAGTTCTATGCTCTCTGTTCTATGCTCTATGTTCTATGTTCTATTTTCTATGTTCTATGCTTAATGTTCTATGTTCTATGTTCTTTGTTCTATGCCCTATGCTCTATGTTCTATGTTCTATGCTCTATGCCCTATCTTCTGTGTTCTATGTTCTATGCTCTATGGTCTGTGTTCTATGCTCTCTGCTCTCTGCTCTATGTTCTATGCTCAATGTTCTATGTTCTGTGTTCTATTCTCTATGCTCTATGTTCTATGCTCAATGCTCTGTGCTCTATGTTCTATGTTCTATTTTTCTATTATCTATGTTCCATGTTCTATGCTTTCTGTTCTATGAACTATATTCTATGATCTATGTTCTATGCTCTATGTTCTATGTTCTATGCTCTATGCCCTATCTTCTGTGTTCCATGTTCTATGTTCTATGTTTTTGCTCTATGTTCTATGTTCTATGCTCTATATTCTATGTTCTATGTTCCATGCTCTATGCTCTATGTTCTATCTTCTGTGTTCTATGTTCTATGTTCTGTGTTATATGCTCTATTTTCTATGTTCCATGTTCAATGCTCTATGTTCTATGTTCTATGCTCTATGTTCTGTGTTCTATGCTCTATGTTCTATGTTTTATATTCTATGCTCTCTGTTCTATGTTCTATGTTCTATGCTCGATGCTCTATGTTCTATGTTCCGTGTTCTATGCTCTGTGCTCTATGTTCTATGTTATATATTCTATGCTCTATGTTCTATGTTCTATTTTCTATGTTCTATGCTTAATGTTCTATGTTCTATGTTCTTTGTTCTATGCCCTATGCTCTATGTTCTATGTTCTATGCTCTATGCCCTATCTTCTGTGTTCTATGTTCTATGCTCTATGGTCTGTGTTCTATGCTCTCTGCTCTCTGCTCTATGTTCTATGCTCAATGTTCTATGTTCTGTGTTCTATTCTCTATGCTCTATGTTCTATGCTCAATGCTCTGTGCTCTATGTTCTATGTTCTATTTTTCTATTATCTATGTTCCATGTTCTATGCTTTCTGTTCTATGAACTATATTCTATGATCTATGTTCTATGCTCTATGTTCTATGTTCTATGTTCTATGCTCTATGCCCTATCTTCTGTGTTCCATGTTCTATGTTCTATGTTTTTGCTCTATGCTCTATGTTCTATGTTCTATGCTCTATATTCTATGTTCTATGTTCCATGCTCTATGCTCTATGTTCTATCTTCTGTGTTCTATGTTCTATGTTCTGTGTTATATGCTCTATTTTCTATGTTCCATGTTCAATGCTCTATGTTCTATGTTCTATGCTCTATGTTCTGTGTTCTATGCTCTATGTTCTATGTTTTATATTCTATGCTCTCTGTTCTATGTTCTATGTTCTATGCTCGATGCTCTATGTTCTATGTTCCGTGTTTTATGCTCTGTGCTCTATGTTCTATGTTATATATTCTATGCTCTATGTTCTATGTTCTATGTTCTGTGTTCTATACTTTATGTTCTATACTCTATGTTCTATGTTCTATGCTCGATGCTCTATTTTCTATGTTCTGTGTTCTATGTTCTGTGTTCTATGCTCTATGTTCTATGTTCTATGCTCTATTTTCTATGTTCTGTGTTCTCTGCTCTATTCTCAATGCTCTATGTTCCATGTTCTATGCACTATGTTCTATGAAAATTACTATTGGATTTGGGCCAGCATCCTAACACACAGTAAATTCCTGACCACTACAGCCTGCTGTGTAAAATTACTTATCACCTCCCACTCGGGCATCCTCTGGTAAGAAGGACCTGCCAGAATAAACAGATTCTCCCAAACTATTCTGGCAAAAACGCCCTACAATTTTGAAAACTTCCACTGAGACTCCCCGTGAGCTTCCTTCTTAAAGTCAAAGAGTCACAGAGTCATACAGCACAGAAACAGACCCTTCAGGCCGACCAGTCCATGCCAATCATAATCCCAAGCTAAACTAGTCCCAACCGGCCCATATCCCTCCAAACCTTTCCTATTCATGTGCTTATCCAAACATTGTAAGTGTACCTGCACTCACCACTTCCTCTGGCATTTTATTCCACACACGAACCACTCTCTGTGTAAAACAAATTCTCTGTCATGTCCTGTTTAAAACTTCCTCCTCTCGCTAGGGGAATATGTCCCCTAGTTTTGAACTCCCCTACCCTTGCTATTCACCTTATCTATGATCGTCGTGATTTTTTAAACCTTTGTCACTCCTATGCTCCAGACTAAGCAGTCTCAGCTTTTCCAGCCTCTCGTTATAACTCAAAGCCCCCATTTTAGGCATCATCCTGGTAAATCTTTTCTGAGCCCTCTCCAGTTTAATGATATATTTTCTATAACAGGGCGACCAGAACTGGACTCGGTACTCCAAAAGAGGTCTCACCAATGTCCTGTACAACTGCAACATGACGTCCCAACTCCTATATTCAAAGGTATGAGCAATAATGGAAAGCATTCTAAACGCCTTCCTAACCACCCTACCTGTGAGCTTCACAGAGACAACCCAGCCTTTCTCAGGCTCTCAACAAGAACTAAAACCTTTTGTCAGGTGCTGAAGATCTGACATCAAAACAGAAATTGCTGGAGAAATTCAGCATCTGTTAGAAAGCAGAGTTAACGTTTCAGCTCCAGTGACCCTTCTTCAGAACTCAAAACATCTCTTCAATCCCTTCTCCAAGGCCTTCGCAACCATTCGAAAGTTCACAAGGAAGTGAGCAGATGCCTTAACTTATCGTTTTGTAAGATGAGGCCTGCGTTTACTGTTCATCCCTAATTGTCCTGGAGAATGTAATGGTGAATCACCTTCTGGATTCACCATTCACCAGGAAAACTGTTCCTGGGGTGGTAGGGAGCTGGGAGGGAGGGAGATCCAGGATGTTGTCCCAGAGACACCGAAGGAACAATGATATAGTTCCAGGTCAGGGTAGTGAGATTTTTGGAAGAGATTCTGGTGGTGATGGTGTTCCCATACATCTGTAGCTTTAATCTTTCTGGTTGGAGATACTCCGGTTTGAGAAGGTGCAGTGAGAGGAGTATTATTGAATTATAAGAATGATAAACATTGAGTCATTCATGACCACAAAAATTCAGATGTGGTGTGTAACTGGAGAAGAAGTTAAGTTTGTGTAATACCATAAAATGGATAATCATGAATCACAGTCGATTTATATCTCTCTGACTTTTTATTTATATTGGAGGCAATGCACTCAGATTCACTCGGAATTTGTCATGCCATTTCACAATATTTTTGATGCACTTGTCATAGTTAACCTGAAAAGAAAAGACCAGCAGATGCTGTAGATCAGAAACACACTAAAACAGAAATTGCTGGAGAAACTCAGCAGCCCTGAAGAAGGGTCACTGGACCCAACATGTTAACTCTGCTTTCTCGCTCCACAGATGCTGCCAGTTTCTCCAGTAATTTCTGTTTCTTTTGATCTATTCATTGGGTGAGGGAATCACTGGCTAGGTCACCATTTAATGCCCATCCCTAATTGCCCAGAGGACAGTTGTAAGTCAGCCACATTGCTGTGGGTCTGGAGTCACATATAGGCCAGACCAGGTAAGGATGGCAATTTCCTTCCCTAAAGAACCAGATAGGATTTTCCAATAATTAACAATGGATTCATGGTTATCATTAGATTCTTAATTCCAGATAGCTATTGAATTCAAATTCCACCATCTGCTGTGGCAGGATTTGAACCCAGGTCCCCAGAGGACTATCTGGGTAAAAACAAGGACTGCAGATGCTAGAAATCAGATTCTAGATTAGAGTGGTGCTGGAAAAGCACAGCAGTTCAGGCAGCATCCGAGGAGCAGGAAAATCGATGTTTCGGGCAAAAGCCCTTTATCAGTTCTTGCCTGAACTGCTGTGCTTTTCCAGCACCACTCTAATCTAGAAGATTATCTGGATCAATAATGCCACTAGGCCATTTTCTCCCCATCTCCATTGGTGTGTTTAGTTTTTAGCCCTGCTGGTTTATAATTGGCCTCTGTCTCATTGGGTTTTTGACACTGTCCAGCTCCCCCTAGAGTCATAGGGCAAAATTTTCCCAGAATGGCTGGGGTTGAGGATGCAAGGAAGGGACAGGGCTGAACAAAATCTGGGGGCCAAAGAGGAACACCTTCCAGATACAGTCCCGGGCATCTGAGTTGTTTACCAGAAGGGGTTAAGACCCAGCTTGTCCACCCATTGTGCAAAGGTGGGTACCAATGACCATATTTAGAAGTTCCCCTTTGGGGTGATTTGGATAGTCTGGCATTGGTCCAGCGATAGACCGTGCCCCTGGCACCAAGCTCATGGAAATGCTCTGTCTTGAACCATATAGGAGCCAGGGGCTCTTTGGTGCAGATAAAAGGATTGCAGTCAGGAAAATCCTCATCTACATTCCCAATGCCCCACCTCCAACTGGATAGGCTGACCTGCTTAGCCCTTCTTAATTTGTATTTGACTCTTGCTCCATTTTAGTCTCTGACCTGCCTGAGCACAGTCTATCTCTCCCAGTTGAGCTGCTGAGGCTTCCTGTACATCTCTCACCCTACCATTGACGTAGCCAATTAAAAGGCTGCCACCAGGAATCTCCCTCTGCCAGTTCTGGCATGGAAGAGCTTCAAGACCCTGGAGTGATCTTGGGATGATGTCATGGAACTGAACATCACTGGGCAAAAATAGCACAGGGAGGACAGAGATGCAAAACACTAGACCAAACTAAACCTGAGTACGATATCCTCCAGTAGATTCACGTGAGCAAACCGACATGAACACAGAAAGAAGATAGATTAGTCTTTATCTCATATAACTAAGTCAGAGCAAATTAGATCTATAATTGCCATGTATCACGATATTTAATATTAATGCATAACAAATAATGTTTCTTTGACATCTGAGCTTGAAGGTAGTGCTTGACCTTGCTTTCTCCTCAACCAGTTTGTAAGGAACACCAACTCAAGGGCTCAAAGACCTTGAGAAGGCTCAAAGACCTTGAGAAGATTAGCCAAACAGTCATTGCAATCTGGAAGATGGCCATTCAGCCCATTGAGTCTACGCAAGCTCTCTGTAAAGTAATCTATTCATTCCCATTCTCCCTTTCTCCTCCCATGGCTCTGTTTGTTTATTATCTTCCAGGGATTTCCAAATTCTTTGCGAAATGATTGATTCTCTCCGCCAAAGACAATGTGCCACAGGTTGTCATTGCTTGCTGCAAAAATAAGTTCTTCCTCATATTTCTTCTTTTACTCAGACCCCAAAAACGTATCTCCCGTGCTCCCCGGTCTTTGTACCAGCAGCTAAAGGGGACAGCATTGTTTCATTAGTTAACATTTTGGGTCTGGTAACCTTTCCTTTGAACTGTGGCAAGGTCAATGGACCCAAAATATTACCTCTGATTTCTCTGCACAGATCTGTTGAGCTTTTCCAGCAACTTCTGGTTTTGTTTCTGATTTATGACATTCATAGTTCTTTCAGATTTTATCTAGCATTGCTTCACCACTTTATCTAATCTGTCAAGATCTTGCACGTCTCTATCAAATCTCCTTTTTTGTTTTCCCATTGAAGAGTCAAATGAAGCAAAACGTCTGAAATCCTCACTGGATTGCATTTTATTTCATACAGCTGGTTCTCTTAGCTATTCCTGCCTGGAGCTCCCCCATCATGCTCTGTCATGTTTGTCTATCTTGTGCCATCATTGTGTATCTACTGTAGCTCCACTGTCTGAAACCTTTCATCCCTGCAAAGATTAATTCTGTCTCTACGATCCTCGCGTAGAGCTCTCTGTAGCCTTTTATCTCTGAGCACACTCTTAGGGCAGCATTCTGGCTCAGTGGTTAGCACTGCTGCCTCATAGCCCCAGGGACGTGGGCTCGATCCCAGCCTTGGGCAACTGTCTGTGTGGAGTTTGCACATTCTCTTCGTGACTGTGTGAGTTTCCTCCCACAATCCAAAGATGTGCAAGGTCAGGTGAATTGGCTATGCTAAATTGCCCACAGTGTTCGGTGCATTAGTCAGGGGTGAATGTGTCTGGGTGCGTTACTCTTCAGAGGGTTGGTGTGGATTTGTTGGGCTGAAGGGCCTGTTTCCATACTGTCTAATCAAACTGCCTCAAGACTGATATTTTCTTTTTTGAATGTCACTTTGTAGAGTTCTTTCCACTCTTGCGATTTCCAGCACTTCAATGTTTATCTTACAGCCAGTTTATGGAATTTTTTTTGGCAGTTATCTTAGCATCTGTATATCAAATGCTTCTGTTCTTCCACAAGTATTTATTTATTGCCTCGGGTTCTGTAGCATATGCGAAACTGGATAGAACGTATATTGTTATGAGTTTTTTTTTTATTTATTCACAGGATGTGGGCATCACTGGCTAGGCCAATGTTTGTTACCCATCCCTAATTGCCTAGAGGGCAGTTAATAGCCAACTACATTGCTGTGGGTCTGGAGTCACACGTAGGATAGAGCAGGTTAAGGATGGCAGTTTCCATCCTTAAAGGACATTAGTGAACCAGATGGGCTTACCTGACAACCAACAATGGATTCATGGTCATTATTAGACTTTTAATTCCAAATTAATTCAATTTTCACCATCTGCCATGATGGGATTCGAACCTGGTTCCCCTGAACATTACCTGCGTCTTCTGACTAATGGTCTAGCAGTGATACCACTCGGTCATCGTCTCCCCATTTCCCTTGTTATGAGCTTGAGTTTTCTTACAAAATATCCTTCAGCCTCACCAAATAACTCTTGTCTATCTCGATCTTTCTTCAAGCCTCCTCAAAACATCTTGCATCTTCTGTTATTACAGTATTTGGCTTAAACAGATGAATGTATCTCTTCATTCCAGAGTGACACCAACCAGCTTCATCTAACTATTATTGTTTTTGTCATTTTGTTTGCTCACACCCAATCCATATTCTAAACTTTTCGACTTTCCCTGATCTCTGATATTTTGAGGGGCCTCTTCTGATCGTAGGCGCACCATGATGTCATCATTGTTCTATAAGTTTGTTATTGTGTTGGTCTTTCTGTTGCACTCCAGATCAATTGCCCAGAATTGTGAGATTTCAATTATCCCACTTAACAGGAGTTATCAAGTGTTCAATTATTTCTAATTGATCTTTCACAACTTTGTGAATGTTTAAACTTGAGCGGTTTGTGAGTCCTGGACTCTTAACTGGTAAAATAAAAATGATTATTTGTGTCTGTTCACCACTTGGCATATGAATTGGAAGTGAGCAAACGTGCCCAATATCATTCCAAACATGAAGATTTGCCAGATAACAAGTACTTCTGTGCATGTGGATTTAATCTGCAGTTTATTTGTTTTTTTCTGTTAAGAGTTTTAATGCTTATTGAATGAAGTTTTGGGGTTGGAGTTTCGATAAAAAAATAAACTTGCGTTTAAGGAGCTGGTTTTGCAACCCCAGGATTTTATAAATTCTGTGAACTGCTTTCAAGGTGCTGTTACAGTCGTAACGTACAAAATATGGCAGCCACTTTCTGCACAGCAAGCTCCCACACAAGAGCAGTGAAACGCATAGTATCACCAGATAAGGTGATTTGATTAGGGGTAAACATTGATCATGGCACCAAAGGTAACTCTCTTCAGATGTGATGTGGAGGTGCCGATGTTGGACTGGGGTGGACAAGGTCAGAAGTTACACGACACCAGATTATAATCCAACAGGTTTATCACAAGCTTTCGGAGTGCTTCACCTGATGAAGGAGCAGCGCTCTGAAAGTTTGTGGTTTTAAATAAACATCTTGAACAATAACCTGGCATTGTGTGACTTCTGACTCTTCAGGTGTGACTCAGTTGCTAGCAGTCTCTGAGATATGAGGTTCTGGGTTCTAAGTCTCATGCCAGGACTTGGATCAGGAAGCTCTGAGTCAATGCAGCATTGAAAGCGTGCTGGGCTCCTATTGGCAACATCTTTCAGGATCAAACTGAGAACTAAAGCCTGCTCGGTTGGATCTAAAACATCGGATGCCAATACTTTGAAGAAATAATCCAGGGAGACATCCCCAAAGACTTAACCGATATTCATTCCTCAATCAACGTCACACAATCTGAACCTTACATTGACGTGATTACGTTGTTTATGTTGGTTTCCACAGGGACCATCTGAGATGCCTTACTACCACCAACCCTTCAGTCTGGAACATGATACCAAGTGGGCACGGATGCCCACGTGAAGTCTTAGACAGAAGACTGGCTCAGTCTTGGTGAACAAGACATTAGTTCATGGGGGTGGGTCATTTGTTGCTATAATTAGACCCAAGGGATGGACCATGTGTGATGATCATGGATAGAAGAGCAGTAAGTGGTGATTAAAGTGCAGGAAAGCTCAAAAGGATTACCCAGCGAGTGAGTGGGAAGCAGAGAGGGTTGGAAGGATCAGTAACCTGGGAGGATGAAGTGTGTGTGTGCTGCTGCTGTGTGTTAGGGACCAGACAAACCCCCTCAAAATATTTGAACAAGGTAGCCCAGACCCTAACTTTGGCTTCTGTTAAAGGTAGATGTGAAGTGTTATGTTCCAGATGCGATATGTCTGGTCAAACTACTTGATGATAAGCAAAACACAATTTATTTAAACAGGTTAGTTAAAATACAAACAAAAGAAAGAGGAATTTAGAATATCTTAATAATTGGGAAACCTAACAGAATAATAGATACAGTACCTATTACTAATTAACTGTTCATATATAGTAACATCCCATAGACTCACAACCTTCAGAAAGAATGATTCGGAGATGCCGGTGTTGGACTGGGGTGTACAAAGTTAAAAACCACACAATACCAGGTTATAGTCAAACAGGTTTAATTGGAAGCACACTAGCTTTCGGAGCGACGCTCCTTCATCAGGTGAATAAGACAATCCCGCCACACTGGGCATCATCCCAGTTAACCTTCTCCGAACTGCCTCCAAAGAAATGAAATCTTTCCTTTAATAAGGGCACCAAAACTGCTCACAATATTCCAGATATCATCTCCCCAGCACCTTGTACAGTTGCAGTAAGGCTTCTTGTTGAAGAGTTTATGCTTGAAACATCGATTCTCCTGCTTCTCGGATGCTGCCTGACTGGCTGTACTTTTCTAGCACCACACTCTTCAACGTAAGACTTCCCTACTCTTACACTCCAATGTAACTACGGCTTCAAGTAAGTCTATGAACATACCTGTACACACAACAATGGAGCAGGAGCAGAGAACCTATAGCTGGCACTAAGTGATCCACCGTTGGATCTGGCTCCGCTAATATATAGATCTGTTGCTGTTCCTTGTATAATTCTCTGAATTTCTTCAAGTGAAATTTCTTTTTTCCAAACATATGTCCAATTCACTTCTGAATGTTTTCATGAATCTGCCCTTTTCAGCCATGTGCACCAGATTATAACGATTTGCAACGCATATCAAATAAAAGTCCCGTCTCATTTTAAATCTCTGTCTTCTGGTTACCACACCTCCAGCCAATGGAAACAGTTTGTCTGTCAAAACTCCTTATGACTTTGGGCAACAATTATGACACACAAGCTATTTTGTTTCCCAAAGCAAAACTGAAAAGTTGAAACTTTTCCTGTCAATAATTTCAAAAGAATTTTGGCCTGATTGAGAAATATTTGACCTTGAGTCTATCTTCACTAAAACAAACTTGTTTTTCCAAGAGTAATGTTCAGCAGTAGTCTGGTACTCACTTTGCGATGTTTTGGGCGTGAATCTGACCTGTGCCTTCAAACTGCTGGCTGATTGGTTCCTTTTGGGAGAAAGCCCAGTTCTGCTCAGGAAATTTACTGGCCAATTAGTCTTATTGTTGAAACTTGCTTTAACCAGAAACCCAGTCATTTGTTCTGGAAGGGACCAGTTCATTTCAAATCCAGAAATGAGCAGTGATACATTCCAGTCCGTAAAATTATTCCAAAAGGCTTCAGAGAATCACCACAATGTAGGCAGAGGCCAGTCAGTCAATCCTTTGAAGAATATCCCACTCAGACCTAGTCCTCCTCTATATCCCTGTAGCCCCATACACTCCCATGGCTAACCCACCTAGCCTGTACATCCCTGGACACTATGGGCAATTTAGCATGGCCAATCCATCTAACCGACACATCTTTAGACTGTGGGGGGAAGCCAGAATACCCGGAGGAAACCCATACAAGCACGGGGAGAATGAATAAACTCTACACAGACAGTTGCCTGAGGGTGGAATTGAACCCCGATCCCTGTGAGGCAGCAGTGCGAACCGCTGAGCTACCATGCTGCCCCTGGGTATAGCGCCGGGTTATATTTGCCTGAAGAGGTTGATGAAGTGTTTCAAAAGGTGTACAGGACAGAGATGGAGATGTTCATGGTTCAAGTATGACGGAGATGTTGACGGTGACAATGATGGTGATGGTGACGGAACTATGATAGTGCAGTGATGATGGTGGTGACGGTGACAGAGATGGTGATGATGAAGATGATGATGATGATGGTGAATGTGATGGTGACGGTGATGGTGATGGTGACAGTGATGGTGATGGTGATGATGTTGGTAGTATGGTGACATTGATGGCGATGGTGATGATGATGTTGACTATGATAGTGATGCTGACAGTGATGGTGATTGTGATAGTATGGTGATGGCGGTGGTGATGGTGACAGTGATGGTGATGGTGATGATTATGGTATCGGTAATGGCGATGGTGATGGTGATGATGGTATTGGTTATGGTAATGATGATGGCAGTGATGGTGATGGTGATGAAGATGGTCTTGGTAATGCTGACGGTGATAACGATGGTGACGACAGTAACAGTGATGACACTATTTAAGAAGGGCGGTAAAGACAAGCCAAGGAACTATAGACCGGTGAGCCTGACCTCGGTGGTGGGCAAGTTGTTGGGGGAATCCTGAGGGACAGGATGTACATGTATTTGGAAAGGCAAGGACTGATTGTGTGTGGGAAATCATGTCTCACAAACTTGATTGAGTTTTTTGAGGAAGTAACAAAGAAGATTGATGAGGGCAGAGCAGTAGGTGTGATCTATATGGACTTCAATAAGGCATCGACAAGGTTGCATATGGGAGACTGGTTAGCAATGTTAGATCCTATGGAATACAGGGACAACTAGCCATTTGAATACAGAACTGGCTCAAAGGTAGAAGACAGAGGGTGGTGGTGGAGTGTTGTTTTTCAGAGTGTAGGCCTGTGACCAGTGGAGTGCCACAGGATCGGTGCTGGGTCCTCTATATTTTGTCATTTAACTACAGAGTTTAAAGAAATTGTGTTTTGCTGAACATAGAGTCGTTTGACCATTTGTATCACATCTGGAACTTAACACTTCACATCTGCCTTTAAAACAAAAAAAAAGGTTAGGGTCTGGGCTACCTTTGTAAAATAATTTAAGGTGGGTCTGATCTCGTCCACAACAAGGTGTTGCCGATGAAGAGTACATCAGTTAGATGACGACTGACAGTGAATTGACAAGCCTGATTTAAATTTAAACCGGATAAGTCAAGCCTGATCATTCAAGATGGTCAAGAGATTTGTAAGGTTGGACGAGATGGCAGAGCCACGGAAATATTCATCCATGAAATGATTTGAAAACAAGAATAGGTATTTTAAAATTAAGGAGCTACTTGACTGGAATCAACAGTGTTTGGAAAGCACTGGGGTGATTGTTGAGCCAGGATTTTGTACAAACTAGATAAAAGACAGCAGAGTTTTAGATAAGCTGAAGCTGGAAAAATTACTCACCATTTAGTTCCAAAGTTTGTAACTTCTTGAACCTTATGCAAATATTGAACATTATCTTTCAGTAGAAGTGTTTGATTCAGTTGGTCCATCAGAACAGCCAAATGTCTACCGATGGTTTCTCCTTGTGAAATGTTGGAGCATGTAGATGGGGTTGTGTCCTGGGTTAAATCTGCATGAGCAGTTTCTGTTCTAAACACAAATATGAATGAAGTTGTCTACAACGCTGTTCATAATGGTGAGCAATGTCCAAGGCAGCAATGTGACAGAATCCAAAAGAGATTATTCATTTTGCAAGTTAATCATTTTTCAAGAGATTGTTTGGAAACAGAAGGTGTTCAGACTATTTGTAGTCCATTGTTGCAACTTTAATACGTTGGGTGATAATTATGGTCTGGAAATCACACACTGAAGTGAGATACAACTGATCTATTTCCAAATAATTCAGCACCTCATTCAAACAGGTTTACAGCAACTTTGAAGTTAGGGGGAAAAAACACTTGAAACATGATCAGATTAGATTAGATTACATTACAGTGTGGAAACAGGCCCTTCGGCCCAACAAGTCCACACCGACCCGCCGAAGTGCAACCCACCCATACCCCTACATTTACCCATTACCTAACACTATGGGCAATTTAACATGGTCAATTCACCTGACCTGCACATCTTTTTTGATTGCGGGAGGAAACCCGAGCACCCGGAGGAAACCCATGCAGACACGGGGAGAATGTGCAAACTCCACACAGTCAGTCGCCTGAGGCAGGAATTGAACCCAGGTCTCAGGCACTGTGAGGCAGCAGTGCTAACCACTGTGCCACCGTGCCACCCACAAAGAGAAGGTTTTCCAACACATCCTACTTTTCAAAAAGGGGAAAATGCAAAGAAGCAAGTTTATTTATTTATTGTCCCATGTATCTTGTTACAAAATACAATGAATAGAGTCACCCTCTCCAGTGCCATCTTAGATCATAGAAAAATAAACCAAAAGCATAGAATATAAAGACAGAGAAATAAAGGAATAAAGTAAGTGTTCAACTTTACAGTCCTTCTGGTGAAGAGCTCCACCACGGGCCTGATGGCCAGGGTATGGGTCCCCTTCACAGTGTCACCACCTCTGGAGCAAATGTCATCATTCTTCGGCAGCATCTCACTATCACTGACAGCCTCGCCACTGAGTCTCCGCTGGATCTCACCAATGCAGACACTGCAGATGCTGTCGGGTATCGATCCGGCCCAAACTTGACTCCGCCGCTACCAGGAGTGTGCTTCGACCCATTTCGCCGCCGGTGATGCTGTCAGGTCTCATACTGGGACCCAAACCTGTCAGCACCACAACCTCCCTAAATCTGTGTTGGAGACAGATGCTCCAGGAACCCAAACTCACCTCCACCGCAGCGATGGGTTAGTGCGAGGACAGCCTCGATGATGCGAAAGCTTCCTGGAACCCAAACTCACCTCCAATGCCACTGTCATCAGTCCATGCTGCTGGGTCTACACGAGTCCACGCTGCTAGGCCAACTCAAGTCCATGCTGATGGGCCTACTTAGGTCCACGCTGCTAGGCCCACTCAAGTCTACGGTGCTGGGCCTACTCGGGTCCACGCTGCTGGACCTACTTGAGTCCGTACTGCTGGGCCCGCTCGAATCCGAGCTGCTGGTCTTATTTTAGTCTGTGCTGCAGGACCTACTTGAGTCCATCCTGCTGGGCCTACTTGAGTTCACACTGCTGGGCCTACTCGAGTCCGTACTGCTGGGCCCACTTGAGTCTGCACTGCTGGGCCCACTCGAGTCTGCACTGCTGGGCCCACTCGAGTCTGCGCTGCTGGGCCCACTCGAGTCTGTACTGCTGGGCCCACTCGAGTCTGTACTGCTCGGCTCACTCGAGTCTGCACTGCTGGGCCCACTCGAGTCTGCACTGCTGGGCCCACTCGAGTCTGCGCTGCTGGGCCCACTCGAGTCTGCGCTGCTAGGCCCACTCGAGTCTGCGCTGCTGGGCCCACTCGAGTCTGTACTGCTGGGCCCACTCGAGTCTGCACTGCTGGGTCCACTCGAGTTTGCGCTGCTTGACGTACTTGAGTCCGCGGTGCTGGGTCCACTCGAGTCCGTGCTGCTGGGGCTACTCGAGTCCACACTGCTGGGCCTACTCAAATCCCTGCTGCTGAGCTTATTTGAGTCCGTGCTGCTGGGCCTGCTCAAATTGATGATACTGGGCTTATTCGTGTCCATGCTGCTGCACCTACACGAGTCTACTCACCAACTGCTATTGACATGACAGGGGTCTCCATCAAGAGATAAGTAAAATAAAATAGAGGAGAAAAAATGAGAGGAGAGAGATTAAAGGAAAAAATATCAAAGAGCACAGCAGTTGGAGCAGATGAGCCCTGGGCTCAGAATCTCTACTCCCTCTGTGACGAAGCTGCTCCTTTAACAAGGTTATGTTGTCCTTTATTGGGTTTTTTTCAGAGAGGTCATAAAAGACACAGACTCCGAAGAGTCTGGGGTTGAAGGGTTTCAGGGCCAAGTTGACTATAGCTAACGGATACTGCCTCAGGCAGAAGGCCTAGGAGAAAGTGAGGACTGCAGATGCTGGAGACCAGAGTTGAAAAATGTTTTGCTGGAAAAACACAGCAGGCCAGGCAGCATCCGAGGAGCAGGAGTATCTACTTTTTGGGCATGAAGAAGGGTTTATGCCCGAAACATCGATTCTCCTGCTCCTCGGATGCTGCCTGGCCTGCTGTGTTTTTCCAGCATCACATTTTTCAACTCAGGCAGAAGGCCTTCAAGTTTAAAAAAAAGTGAACACTTGTACAATGAAAGGGGAGTGGCCAGTTCTCCCAGCTCAGCTTTTCTCTGGCTTGGCTTGGATTTTACCAGTAGTGTGGAAAAGCTGCTGGACGCACAGAAGCAGGCCCAGGCTGGTACTCTCTCTCTCTCTCTCTCTCTGACTTCTCTCATGTTAGCCTCTGGGTTTGATTTTACCTTTTGTGCCAAGGGGTGTTTATGGGGATTGTTGCAAGTATTTGGAACAACATCATTACGTTGGAACGTTCTGTTGGGTTTTCAGAGAGTTTGTTATTCAGCATTCTGTTCTCTTTTGTTTATATTTCATTCAGTAATCTTGGAAATAAATTCTATTTGTTTAAAACTAAGTGATTGGATCATCTAATTCCCTCCTGGAATATTCACGGTACACCTGCTTAAAACAACTAGGAAAGTTGGGGTGTGGGATACTTTCTTGAAATGTTTTGAGGGGATCTGGCCTGGTCCACAACAGATTGTGGACTCTTTGTGGGATTTGTGATTGTGATTCGGGTTGTTAGATTCGAAGACAGCGAGTGGTAGGTATTAGTGTCTTTTGTTCCAGGTGCTGATTTTGATTAGTTTAAACAGTGTTTGGGATAACAATGGCTGTTTCAGTCACCAAGAGTTTTCTGGGGGGTGGGAGGAATTACCTTGGGGATTTTACAAAAGATGATTAAGGCCAAGCTGCTGGAATTACCTGGATTTGGAGCTGCCTCCTTCCGTGAGGAAAGGAGAGGTAATTACAGCAATAGCTCAGCATTTAGATTTGCTGGATGTGCCATCAGAATCCTTAGAGATGGCTAAAGTTCACTTGAAAATGAAGCAGCTTGAGTTAGAGGCAAAAGACAGGGAAAGGGCCACAGAAATGGAGCAGTTTGAATTATGATCAAAAGCAGAGGAGAGAGAAGATGAAAGGGAGAGAAAAGGAGAGATAAGAAAGGAAGAAAGGGAAGGATTTTGACCTTCAAAAATTGGCACTTAGACTGGAGTTCAAAAATGCACTTCCTGAAATAGTGAGAACTCACGTGGAAGTGTAAAGAGTTAAAACAGCAGGTTTCAGAGCTGAAATGGTTGATCATTATGGGTTAGTCCACAAAGCAAGGTTTGGCTTCCAGAATCAGTTTCAATCCACGAGGGATAGAAATTGGGGAAAACAGAAATCCTCACGTGGAAAGGGAAAGGTAGATCTCAGTGAAGGTCATGCCACATGGTAAAAAGGAAACCCTTGAAGGGGACAAAGAAGTTAAAAAGTTCCAGTGTTTTCACTGCAATAAGGTAGGCCACAGGAAATCACAGTGTTGGCGGGTTAGGAAAAGCACTGGGGAGCCAGATGTAGGAAAACAGGATAAGCCTGTGACAGAAAGCACAGTGTAGGTTAGAAAGCTGCAGCAGAATGTACAAGCTGGTCGGAGGCTGGGTTAAGGAGGAAGTGCCAGAACTTCTTAAATCATAGGCCAGGAGCAGCAGGGAGAGGTTACAATATTAAGAGACACAGGATCCTCTCAATCTGGGATGCTAAAAATGAGGAGATATGTACTTCTGATGGACTATTGCCAGAAAATATACTGATAACAGTAATTCATGGTGAGACAAGAAGCGCTCAGTTATGTAGACTGAGGTTAGAGTGTCCAATGAAGAGTGGAGAGGTCATGGTAGGAGTACTGGACAAATTCTCAGCTCCAGGAATACAATATGCTAATGATATAGTTGATCCACCAATAGGATTGCTGCCTACTGTGGTTGAAAAGGCCATGGAAACTCAGGCAACTGAGCTATTGCAGGACACATCCTGGGATATTTCCGGATTGTGTGGTAATGAGGTCACAAAGTCACCAGCTGAAACAGGAGCGATCAAAGAGTACAGATAAGGAAGTTGAAGTGGAATTAGCGGAGACCCTGTTTGATCAGATGGTTGGCACAAACCAGGAGCAGATAGATGACAAAGCAGACATCTTTAGCTCAGATAAATTAACTGGGTTACAGCAGAATGATGAAAATTTAAAGCAATGGTATCAATAGGCATGCACAGAAAAAGATCTCAATGTATTCCTGAATGTATTATCGTAAAAATGACATCATAAAGAGGAAATGGAGGCAATCACATATTCAGGCAGATTAGAAATGGGCAGAAGTTCATCAAATCGTATTGCCAGTGGGTTATAGAAAGGAGGCGTTGCAAGTGGTGCACAAGCTACCTCTAGAGGGTCATTTAGGAGTGAGAACAATTCAAGCTAAAATAGAAAAACATTTTTACTGGCCTGGACTGCACAAGGATATAGTTGAATTTTGCCAGACCTGTCATACATGTCAGGCAATTGGAAAACCAACACCTTGAGTACTTAATCCTGTATTTGACAAACATTTTCAAGAGTTTTAATTGAATGTGTTGGTTTCCTACCTCAAACGAAAAGTGAGAATCAGTGTTTGTTAACAATAATGGATGTGTCAACCAGATTTCCAGAGGCTGTTTCATTGCACAATATCACAGTTAAAAGGATTGTAGAGGACTTACTCAAATTTTCACTAGATAGGGATTACCCACAGCGATACAATCATCAAGGGTCAAGCTTCACATCAAAATTATTAAAGAAAGTTATGGACAGCTTTGGAATAAAGCAGTTCAAGTCTGCTGAATACCATCTAGAATCGCAAGGAGGCTACAAAAGGAGACATCAGACATTAAAGACCATGTTGAGGGCTTAGTCAAGACTATTCAGATGACTGGGATAAGGCAATTCTGTTTGTACTTTTTGTGATCAAAGATGCACCAAATGAATCGACCAAATTCAGTCCATTTGAACAGATTTTTGTGCATGCGTTGAAAGGACTGCTAAAATTGATTAAGGAGAAATTGGTAAGTTAGAATGCACAGGTCACATGTTCGGACTATGTATCCAAATTTAGAGAATGATTAAATAGAGCTGGAGAGTTGGCTAGACAGCATTTAAAAGTATTACAGCATACAATGAAACAGGAAGCAGACAAGAAATCAAAAATTCACAATTTTGCTGTCAGGGAGAAGGTATTAGTGTTGCTTCCAGTGATAAGTGAACCTTTAAAAGCAGGATTTAGTGGACCTTACCAGGTCAAAAAGAAATTGAGTGAGGTGAACTCTTTGATAGGGATTCCAGGCAGAAAGAAATCTCACAGAGTGTGTCATGTGAATACGCTCAAAAGGCATTTTCATAGGGAAGGAAAGCAAGAGGAGAATGGGTTATTGATTACAACAAAGAAGGAAGAACCAAGTTCAGAGGATTCTGAATTGGACATTCCTCAAATTAAATTGGACAATGAGGAAGTTGTCAAAAATTGGGATAAATTATTGAGTTAACCTCCAGAGGAAATTTGACATAACCTGAAAGACTTGTTGCTATCACATGGGGAGATATATGAAAATAAACTGGGAAATACTAATCTAATTATGCATGATGTAGATATAGGAGATGCTGTTCCAATTAAGCAACATTCTTAGAGACATAACCCTCTAAAGTTGGCACAAGTTCAAAAAGAGATTGAACACATGCTCCAAGACGACAAAATCAAAGTGAGTTACAGTGACTGGAGCTCACCCATAGTCATGGCACCAAAACCAGATTGTACCCATCGGTTATGTGTGGACTATCGCAAAGTCATGCAATCACAAAGACTGATCCATATCCAATTTTTCGTTTGGAAGACTTTGTTGAGAAGGTGGGACAAGAAAGATATCTTTCTAAGTTGGACTTACTCAGAGGATACTGGCAGGTATCTTTGTCAAAGAGAGCAAAGGCAATTTCAACTTTTGTAGTGCCAAATGGACTGTATCAGTTCAAAGTCAAGTCATTTGCCATGAAAAAATGTGCCAGCCACATTTCAGACAAAAAGGCAACAAATAACCAACAAGGTCATTGTCAAATTACCCAACTGTGTTGTATATATCGATGGCATGGTGATTTTTAGTCACTCATGGAAGGAACATTTACGCATTTATCAGACTTGTTTGATCGACTGTGGAAGGCAGGCTTGGTGATAAACCTGGCTAAAAGTGAATTTGCCAAAGCCCAAGTCACCTTCCCACACCATGTTATTGGACATGGACATATGGCCCCACAGGAAGCAAGCTTAAAGCGAATAGGGGAGTTTCCCATACCATCGACAAAAGGTACAACACTACAGTTCCTGAGATTGAATGGGTTTTATTGAAAATTCGTACCAAATTCTAGCAGTGTGGCTGCTCCACTCACTGAATTGCTAAAGAAAGGCAAAACGTTTCAGTGCACAGTGAATTGTCGGAAGGCATTTGACAGCCTGAAAGCTGTGTTAACCACTGCCCTAGTATTAGCCACACCTAATTATGCGATGCCATTCAAAGTGGCCATTGAAGCAAGTGATGTGGGTGTCGATGCTATGCTCTTGCAGGTAGACGACGAGAAGATAGAAAGACCTATTGTATATTCCTCCAGGAAGTTAAACATTCAGCAGCAGAAATATTCAATGGTTGAGCTTGGTGTTGGTGTTACAACATTTCAGCGTTTATGTTACCAGTAACGAGTCTGAGACAATTGTAGACACTGATCATAACCCATTGAAGTTAGTGGAGAAATTTAAGGGCAAAAATGCCAGATTGTTTAGATGGTCCAGCCATTCAATTTGAAAATTGTGAACGTGGCAGGACGAGAAAACATGAACACCGATGCATTTTCAAGACTCGAACGAGAAACGAAGGCATTCGGTGGTGGGAGTACAACAGACTGAAATGGAATGTAGTTGTGCATATTTGCATGTTTATAGTCAATGTAACGTATATGTGTGTTTTAGAGAACTAACAATTTAGGTTTAACAGGTTTTATAATGAAACCATCTTTGGATATTGATGGTTCATTTTTTGTTAAGGGCAGAGGTTTGACAAAGCTGCTCCTTAAATAAGGTTATATTGTCCTTGGTTTTTTTTTCCAGAGAGATTGAAAAGACACAGACTCCGAAAAGTCTGGGGTTGAAGGATTGTAGGGCCAATTTGACAATAGCTAATAGACACTGCATCAGGCAGAAGGCCTTCAAGTTTATTTTTAAAAGGAGTATACCTGTACAGTGAAAGGGAAGTGGCCAGTTCTCCTAGCTCAGCTTTACTCTGGTTTGGTTTGGTTTGGTTTGGTTTTTGCAATAATGTCGTAAAAGCTGCTGGACCCACAGAAGCAGGTCCATGCTGGTATTCTCTCTCTCTCTCTCTCTCTCTGACTTCATTCCTGTAAGAACCTCAGTTTGATTTTACCTGTTGTGCCAAGGGGTGTTTATGGGCATTGCTATAAGTACTTGAAGCAGCATCATTAGGTTGGGATGACCTGTTGGGAGAGGTTAAGTTATTCAGTATTCTGTTTTCTATTGCTGGGTTTCATTCAGCACTCTTGTAAATAAATTATGTCTTGTTTAAAACTAAGCGGTTTGACCATTCTCCAGGAATGTCCGTGTTACACCTGCTTAAAACAACCATCAAAATTAGGTTCTGGGATACCCTCTTGAAATGTTTTGAGCGAGTCTGGCCTGGTCTGTAACATACCACCACCTTACCAGAGTTCATCGAAGTAGGTTTTGTGTTAGTCACTGCACTTAACCACAAAGTGCCCATTACATATGGCTACAACAGTTAGATGACTATCTTCTCAAACAGGCTGATACTCTCCGGTCAGTGTTATGCAACTTACACACTGCTCCTGCTCTTTGAGCAAAAATATAGGAGGAGCCAGTTACATGTGTGTATTGATAAATATGATACCAGCATGTTATTGTATCAGAAAAGCTTCCAACACAGAAGGAAGCCATTTGGCATTGTCCATCGACCGAAGGGCCTGTGCCCGAAACGTTGAATCTCCTGTTCCCTGGATGCTGCCTGACCTGCTGTGCTGTTCCAGCAATAAAGTTTCAACATTGTTCATCGACCAACTCTTTAAACGGACAATTCAATTAATCCTGCTGGTCGACATAGAGTCATAAAGATGGACAGCATGCAAACAGACCCTTCAGTCCAACCCGTCCATGCTGAGCAGATATCCCAACCCAATCTAGTCCCACCTGCCAGCACCCGGTCCATATCCCCCCAAACCCTTCCTATTCATATACCCATCCAAATGCCTCTTAAATGTTTCAATTGTACCAGCCTCCACCACATCCTCTGGCAGCTCATTCCATACACGTACCACCCTCTATGTGAAAAAGTTGCCCCTTAGGTCTCTTTTATATCTTTCCCATCTCACCCTAAACCTATGCCCTCTAGTTCTGGACTACCCCACCCCAGGGAAAAGAGTTTGTCTATTTTATCCTATCCATGCCCCTCATAATTTTGTAAACCTCTATAAGGTCACCCCTCAGCCTCCGATGCTCCAGGGAAAACAGCCCCAGCCTGTTCAGCCTCTCCCTTTTCTGAACCCTTTCAAATTTCACAACATCCTTCCGATAGGAAGCAGACCAGAATTGCATGCAATATTCCAACAGTGGCCTAACCAAAGTCCTGTACAGCCGCAATATGACCTCCCAACTCCTGTACTCAATACTCTGACCAATAAAGGAAAGCATACCAAATACCTTCTTCACTATCCTATCTATTTGCACTCCAAGATCTCTTTGTTCAGCAACACTCCCTTGGACCTTACCATTAAGTGTATAAGTCCTGCTAAGATTTGCTTTCCCAAAATGCAACACCTTGCATTTATCTGAATTAAACTCCATCTGCCACTTCTCAGCCCATTGGCCCATCTGGTCAAGATCCTGTTGTAATCTGAGGTAACCCTCTTCGCTCTCCACTACACCTCCAATTTTGGTGTCATCTGCAAACTTACTAACTGTGCCTCTTATGCTCACATCCAAATCATTTATGTAAATGACAAAAAGTAGAGGGCCCAGCACCGATCCTTGTGACACTCACAGGCCTCCAGTTTGAAAAACAACCCTCCAACACCACCCTCTGTCTTCTACCTTTGAGCCAGTTTTGTGTCCAAATGGCTAGTTCTCCCTGTATTCCATGAGATCCAAGCTTGCTAATCAGTCTCCCATGGGGAACCTTGTCGAACGCCTTACTGAAGTCCATATAGATCACATCTACTGCTCTGCCCTCATCAATCTTCTTTGTTACTTCTTCAAAAAACTCAATCAAGTTTGTGAGACATGATTTCCCATGCACAAAGCCATGTTGACTATCCCGAATCAGTCCTTGCCTTTCCAAATACATGTACATCCTGTCCCTCAGGATTCCCTCCAACAACGTGCCCACCACCAAGGTCAGGCTCACCGGTCTATAGTTCCTGACTTGTCTTTATCACCCTTCTTAAACAGTGGCACCACATTATCCAACCTCCAGTCTTCCGGCACCTCACCTGTCACTATCGATGATACAAATATCTCAGCAAGAGGCCCAGCAATCACTTCCCTAGCTTCCCACAGAGTTCTTGGGTACACCTGATCAGGTCCTGGGGATTTTTCCACCTTTAACCATTTCAAGAGATCCAGCACTTCCTCCTCTGTAATCTGGACATTTTGCAAGATGTCACCATCTATTTCCCTACAGTCTATATCTTCCATATCCTTTTCCACAGTAAATACTGATGCAAAATATTCATTTAGTATCTCCCCCATTTTCTGTGGCTCTACACAAAGGCCGCCTTGCTGATCTTTGAGGGGCCCTATTCTCTCCCTAGTTACCCTTTTGTCCTTAATATATTTGTAAAAACCCTTTGGATTCTCCTTAATTCTATTTGCCAAAGCTATCTCATGTCCCCGTTTTGCCCTCCTAATTTCCCTCTTAAGTATACTCCTACTTCCTTTCTACTCTTCTAAGGATTCACTCAATCTATCCAGTCTATACCTGACATATGCTTCCTTCTTTTTCTTAACCAAACCCTCAATTTCTTTAGTTGAAAAATGTGGTGCTGGAAAAACACAGCAGGCCAAGCAGCATCCGAGGAGCAGGAGAATCGACGTTACGGGCATAAGCCCTTCGTGAAGAAGGACTTATGCCCAAAACGTCGATTCTCCTGCTCCTCGGATGCTGCCTGGCCTGCTGTGTTTTTCCAGCACCACATTTTTCAACTCTGGTACTCCAGCATCTCCAATCCTCACTTTCTCCTCCTCAATTTGTTTAGTCATCCAGCATTCCCTATACCTACCAGCCTTCCCTTTCACCCTGACAGTAATATACTTTCTCTGGATTCTTGTTATCTCATTTCTGAAGGCTTCCCATTTTCCAGCCGTCCCTTTACCTGCAAACATCTGCCTCCAATCAGCTTTCGAAAGATCTTGCCTAATACCGTCAAAATTGGCCTTTCTCCAATTTAGAACTTCAACTTTTAGATCTGGTCTATCCTTTTCCATCACGATTTTAAAACGAATAGAATTATGGTCGCTGGCCCCAAAATGCTCCCCCACTGACACCTCAGTCACCTGCCCTGCCTTATTCCCCAAGTGTAGGTCAAGTTTTGCACCTTCTCTAGTAGGTAAATCCACATACTGAATCAGAAAATTGTCTTGTACGCACTTAAGAAATTCCTCTCCATCTAAACCTTTAAAACTATGGCAGTCCCAGTCGATGTTTGGAAAGTTAAAATCCCCTACCATAACTACCCTATTATTCTTACAGATAACTGAGATCTCTTTACAAGTTTGTTTCTCAATTTCCCTCTGAGTATCGGGGGGTCTATAATACAATCCCAATATGGTGACCATCCCTTTCTTATTTCTCAGTTCCACCTAAATAACTTCCCTGGATGTATTGCCGGGAATATCCTCCCTTAGCACAGCTGTAATGCTATCCCTTATCAAAAATGCAACTCCCCCTCCTCTCTTACCTCCCATTCTATCCTTCCTGTAGTATTTGTATCCTGGAACATTAAGCTGCCAGTCCTGCCCATCCCTGAGCCATGTTTCCGTAATTGCTATGATATCCCAGTCCCATGTTCCTAACCATGCCCTGAGTTCATCTGCCTTCCCTGTTAGGCCCCTTGCATTGAAATAAATGCAGTTTAATTTATTCGTCCTACCTTGTCCCTGCCTGCCCTGACTGTTTGACTCAATTCTGTTCTCAGCTGTACCAGTCTCAGATTGATCTCCTTCCTCACTATCTTCCTGGGTCCCCCCCCCCCCCCCCCCCCCCCCCCCCCCCCACCCCACCTTACTAGTTTAAATCCTCCCAAGCAGTTCGAGCAAATTTCACTGCCAGTATATTAGTCCCCTTCCAATTTAGGTGCAATCTGTCCTTCTTGTACAGGTCACTTCCACCCCAAAAGAGATTTCAATGATCCAAAAATGTGAATCCTTCTCCCATACACCAGCTGCTCAGCCATGCATTCATCTGCACTATCCTCCTATTCCTGCCCTCACTAGCTCATAGCACTGGGAGTAATCCAGATATTACTACCCTTGAGGACCTCCTTTATAAATTTCTGCCTAACTCTCTGTAATCTCCCTTCAGAGTCTCAACCTTTTCCCTTCCAATGTCATTGGTTCCAATGTGGACAATGACCTCTTGCTGGCTCCTCTCTCCCATGAGAATGTTCTGCACCCTCTCTGAGACATCCTTGATCCTGGCACCAGGGAAACAACACACCATTCTGATTTTTCTCTGCTGGCCACAGAAATGTCTGTCTGTACCTCGTACTACCAAATGCCCTAACACAATTGATCTCCTGAAAGCTGACATACCCCTCGTTGCATTAGAGCCAGTCTCAATACCAGAAACTTGGCTGTTCGTGTATGTTCCCCTGAGAATCCATCACCCCCTTCCTTTTCCAAAACAGCATACCTGTTTGAAATGGGTATATCCACAGAGGACTCCTGCCCTAGGTGCTGACCTCTCTCACCCTTCCTGGAGTTAACCCATCTATGTGACTGTACCTGAGACTTTCCCCCCTTTTCTATATTGACCATCCATCACATACTGCTCCTGTTGCAAATTCCTCATCGCTTCTATCTGTCTCTCCAACCGATCCACTCGATCTGATAAGATTCACATCCAACAGCATTTATGGCAGATATAATCTGCAGTAACCCTTAAACTCTCTTTAGACTCCCACATCTGACAAGAAGTACATATCACTGCAAAGGCCATTTTTGCTGCTTCAAAATCTACAGACCCAGAAAATAACACCGTCTTATTCCTCTACAAAACACTGCCCAGGTTAAATTAATAGCTGTGGCTTATATTTTAAGTTTAATCTTGAGACTTATCTCCAAAAACATATAATCAAGAAAGAATCCACTATACTCACTCCTGCAGCCTTTCTCTTGGACAGACTTAAAATAACAATTAACTTATCTGATTTCGGGCTGTGAACTTCGCCCAACAGTTCCTCCAAGATAAGTTGTGAATTTCACTGTTTGTTAATTTTCCCCAGATGCACTGCGATATCCAGCGAATTCAAACAGCAAAGGCGGTAACTGTGCAGGTTCTCTCTCTCTCCTGCACTGTCCTCATTTTCTCTAAATCTCTGAAATGGTTTCTTTGTTAAGTAAAAGTCTATTGTATAAAGCAGACAGAACCTGAAAAGGTTAATTAATATCACAAGCTATTACAGTGTTGAAGTGTTTAAACTCCAGGGAGAGGCTGGGGCTGTTTTCCCTGCAGCGTTGGAAGCTGAGGGGCGACCTTATAGAGGCTTATAAAATCATGAGGGGTATGGATAGAGTGAATAGCCAAGGTCTTTTTCCGAGGGTAGGGGTGTCCAAATCTAGAGAACATGGGTTTAGGGTGAGAGGGGAAAGATTTAAAAGGGACCCAAGGGGTAACTTTTACATGCAGAGGGTGGTGTGTGAATGGAATGATCTAGCAGAGGATGTAGTGGAGGCCGGTACAATGGCAACATTTAAAAGGCACCTGGATGGGTAAATGAATAGGAATGGTTTATAGGGATATGGACCAAATCGCTGGCAAATGGGACTAGATTAATTTAGGATATCTGGTCGGAATGGATGAGTTGGACCAAGGGCTCTGTTTCCATGCTGCACACCTCTATGACTCTATAAGCTCAGTGGATTGGGATATAAAGGTTTCCTCCTGGGAAGAGCCAATTAGAGTTGTGTTATAAACCTTCCAAGTTCTCCATGTCTTCACCAGAGTGTGTGCAATTACTGTACTTCACGATAGCAAGATGCAGCTAAAGTAATAATTTGAATATAATCTTTGATTGAGCCCAACATCGCACAAGACTCCATTGAGTACCTTCGGTATAATGCAACCAGCTATTAAGTAATATGGATTCACCCATTTACTGTTTATCAAGATTGAGCCGTAACCTCTGCCAAAGATATTTAGTGGACGTCCTTCCCCAAATGTTATCTCCAGTGCAATCTTGCTGACCATTCATCTACCCGAGACATCATAAATCATATCTAATATTACAAGATGCTGTAAACAGGGAAATTCTAGATGATATCAAGATGTCTAATTCCTTTTTGGTAGTTACTGTTTAATAGAATTCCATCTTCCTTTCAGGGAGTGGCTTCCAGATCAAAATAACTCACTGTGTAATACCATTTCACTCACATCCTGTCTCGCAACTTCATCAATGACCATACGTTGCTATCCTCTGATAATTGACAATGCTGGTTGTGAAAGCCATTCCTTCCTATCTACTCAGAGGTTCAGTGTGGACATGATAGGCCGAATGGCCTGCTTCCACACTGTAGGGACTCTATGAAATTGTAGGGAATAATAGCTACATTATTCAGCTATAATATGGTTGAAGAATATTAGGAGAGACAGAGGAATGGATCCAAGACTATTTTTAAACTTAAATGACCGCAATTAAAAGGTTATGAAAGCAGAATTGGCTAAAATGAATTGGAAAATTAGATTAAAGATACCGTGCAGACATTTAAGGAGCTAACTCAGAACAAACAAAATAGGAACATTCCAACAAGCAAGAAAAATTGCAAGAGACTGACTCACCATTTGTGGTTTATGACAAATATTAATGATTGAGTCAAACTTAAAGAAAAACTATGTATTGTGTAAAAGTAGGAAGCAGATCAGAATATTAGAATATAACAGGCAGCAACAAAGGATTAAGAGTTTAATTAGAATTGAAAAATGAGAGTATGAAAGAAAGTTAGAAAGAAATTTAAAAATAAACACTATAAGTTTCTATAAATATGTAAAGACCAAGTGAGCATTGATCCATGAGAAAATGAGACTGGAGAATTAATTATGGAAAATCTAAAAGTGGAAAAAAAAAGACGTGACAGATGAATTAAGAAGATTATTTTGTGTAATTCTTCATTATAGAGGTTACAAGTAACATCCCAGAAAGAAAAATCCATCAGGAAATGGGACAGAACAACACAAGAAAACATTTTGAATGTATTTCACTTTAGAACCTGTGAAACTTCATTTCATGGAGCTTGCATGGCTGTTACTTCTATGAATCAAAAAGGATGTAAGTTTAACGCTTTCCTTGCACTGAAGAAAAATAGCCAATTAATGGTGCTTGCATTCTCAAATTGGTCACATGGGAAGTTGATGGACGCATCTGTATTGTTTGAGATTATTGAATCCAGAAAATTAAATATTTCTTGGTCCTTTTTGCATGCTTGTCACCAAACAAAATCAGTTGCTGATGTTGTTTATTGGTTATTGCTGTGGATTAGCCCATACCCTGGGCAGACATTGAGTGCTTTTCCTAATCGTTTGATTTAGAGCATAGTGTGAAATTAATGTTGGAACCACCTGCAGACCTGAATTGAAGATGGTTTGCTTTTACTTACAAACAAGAATTATGACTAAATATTTTTTTATTTGACATATTTTTCTTTTGACTATTATTGACTTCAAATAACTTTAAAGTCCTGTTGCTGCTTTGTCAGACTTCTGTCTCTCTTTCCCACCTGCAGTTATCACGACTGGGTGTCTATCCATTCTGATCTAAACTTGATGACATGGAAAACGATGGGTACAGTTCCAACAAGATTCAAGAAGCTTGACACCATCCAGGACAAAGCAGCCCACTTGATTGGCACCACATCCACAAACATCCACTCCCTCCACCACCAACTCTCAGGAGCAGCTGTATGTACAATCTACAAGATGCACTGCAGAAATTCACCAAAGATTTGTAGACAGCACCTTCCAATCCCACAACCACTACCATCTTGAAGGATAAGGGCAGCAAATACTTGGGAGCAACAAGTTCCTCTTCAAGCTATCTTGACTTGGAAATATATCGCCACCCCTCTAATGTCACTGCATAAGGGCATCATGGGTCAACTTACAGTAGGTGGACTGCAGCGGTTCAAGAAGCCAGCTCATCACCACTTTTTCAAGAAGTAACTAGTAATTGTCAATAAATACTGGCCCAGCCAGCAACACCCACATCCCATGAGTCACTGAAAAAAAATACAATCACCAGGGAAGTGGTACTGAGCCAATTGTTAAGGGTTGTTGTTTTGACAAATATCTCGGGTGATATCCTCAGGTCTTATTGAAGAGGAAGGTAGGATAGTTAATGCACTGGTTTTAGTTTTTCAAAACTGTGCGATAACATAGAGTTAACATGTGTGAAAAGGTGCTATGTAAATACACATTGTTGCTGCTTTAGCTCGTGCTCCTCTTTTGCTGTGGATATTCTGCATTCATTTTCCCCAGTCAACACAATGCGAACTTTCCAAACTGGGCTTCATCAGGCAGTACTTTGTCCAAAAGCTTTAGCTAGATCATCCATCTCCAATGCACTGGCAAGCTGCCAAAAAAAAAGGTTGTCATTATTTACAAATTGACTAAAATTAGACAGCATTTATTGGTGCATATCATTTCAGGGACGTTATAACATCCAAATAGCTGGCTTGCAAAAGTGTAGAACTCCCTTTACTCAAAAAACATTTTTCTTATTTGACAACTTGTTCATTTCATAGCATTTCAAGAACTGTGACTACTTCTCTCAGTTAACTTTATTGCTCAAATCATTAGAACTTCTGAAAGATATCATTATAACTTTGTTGAATAGCATTTCTCCTTATATTGTGAGCTTCACCATTAAGTTTGTGTTAATTGTGATTTTCTCTGTTTACTATTGTTTTTGATGTTTGTTACTTGTCTGTGAAGGTATTGTCAGCAAGTCAACATCGTTATCCAATCCTAACCAATACCCTGAGTGTTACTGTTGACCAGAAAGTGAAACAGAGTAGCCATATAAATACTGTGGCTACAGAAACAGGTCAGAAGCTAGGAATCCTAATGTGAGTAACTCACCTCCTGACTCCCCAAAGCCTGTCCACCATCTACAAGCCACAAGTCAGGTGTGTGATGGAATACTCCCCACTTGCCTGGATGGGTGCAGCTCCAACAACACTCAAGAATCCTGATACCATCCAGGACAAAGCAGCCCAGTTGATTGGCACTATATTGACCACTTAAAACATTCACTGACTTCATCATGGATTTAGTGTCTCCCATTTACAAGATGCAGTAAAACAACTCACTTGGTCAGCCAGCGAATGTTATGGGAACACCATGACCTGCAATCTCCCCTCCAAGCCGAACACCATCCTGACTTGGAGAAATATTGTTGTTCCTTCAGTGCCGCTGGGTCAAAATCCTGGATTTCCAGGTATTGTGGGTATATTTGCACCAACTGGATTACAGCTGTTCATGAAGATGGTTTAACACCATTTATATGGAGCCATTGACAGCAATTTTCCAGGCCTGTTTGAATACAGGATTACTCCTGGGGAACTGGAGGATTGCAAATGTGACACTTGTTTAAGAAAGAGGCAAAGGATAACCCAGGAAACTACGGACTTGTCAGCTTGACGTCAATAACAGGAAATCTAATGGAGACATAATGCCGGATGAGGTATATATAAACTTAGAGAAGAAAAAAGAGGACATGAGATAGTCAACATGGTTTTGTCAAGGGCACATCATGTCTGACAAATTCAGTTGAGTGTTTTAACAAGGAGACACTGCAGTAGGTGAGGGGAGTACCGTAAATGTTGCATGTTTGGGTTTTCAGAAAGCATTTGGTGCCATATGGTAGTTTAGTTAGAAAATTAGAAATGTTTGGGATTGATGGACTTTGACAGCATAGATTAGAAGGTGGCTAAAGGATAGAAAACAGAGGGTAGGTATGGATGGGTATTTCTCAGACTGAAGACCGTAGTGATGGCAATGAGGTCAGCCAGGTGGACCTCATGAGTTCCCTGATTGGGCCTGTTAATCTGGTCCAATCAGGGAGCCCTGACTGACATAAGAACAGGAAATTCAGAACCTTCTCAGTTTAAAGGACTGACTCTGTGCTGGCTAGTACTACAGTCAGTATCTTACTGTGAGTTTCTGCTCCCCTCTTTAGAGGGGGAAAACCTGATTACTGAACTGGTTGAATTATTTAGCCAGTTTGTTAACTGGCATTCCTTTTAGTGAGGACTGATGATTGTTAAACTCCTGATGCACATAATGTGTTTCAGGTGTAACTCAGTTCTCATTAGGGGATTGTTGTTTCATTGGCTGGTTACAGCCTGTGTGTTACTCTTTTCACTTTCCTTTTGAGAAAAGGACAATGTTAATTTTGTGGTGGGGCTTGTATGTGTCTTCACTTTTTATTGGTGTTTGGACTGAGCCCTTGTGGAAGACATACATTTTACCAGAGGAGCTGTTCCTGTGGGGAGGCCTAGCGCTGAGACTGGGCCTCTGAAGATTGAACACCTGTATGTGTGCTGGGAGGTGAGCACTTCTTGTATCCTGGAGTTTGGGTGAACTCCTTTCCTTTAGGAGTGGACCAAACCTCTGAGTTAACTGCAGCTGTACTATGTACTGTTCCTGTGAGTGGGCCTAGTTTTTCAAGGCTGGGCCAGGACTCTATCGAGACTGAACACCTGTGTGCTGTGGGGTGTGCATTTGCTGCCTTCAGGAGTGGACTCTGCCCTTGGTTGTGGACTCTGTTTTTAGCAATGGACTCTGCAGTTTGGAGCGGACGCTATTTCTGACATTGCACGTTGTATACTGGAGTGGACTCTTCCTGGAAGTGGATTCTATATCTAGAAGACTATAGATTTGGACTGTGTACCAGAAAGGACTCTGTTTTCCTGGGTCTATCACCTGCACTGTCTTGTGTGTCCCTGGGTCTGGCAGGCCTTGCTGTGAGCTGGGAGGCTCATGGGGTGTCCTGAAAGCTGTCACCCCGAGAGCCGGAGGGTGGGTAGGCCATCCTGTGAACCTGAAGGTTGGTAGGCTGTCCTGAAAGCCGGAGGGTGGGTAGGCCACCCTGATGCCAGTCGCCCCGAGAGCCAGATGGTGGGTAGGCTGTTCTGAGCACTGTTGTCCCAAGAAGGGGTAATCGGGATGGGCTGTCCTAGAGGTGGTCAAAAGGTGTCAGAGCAGCCGAGAGCCAGAAGGCACGTAGGGGCGGGCTGAGATCCGGAAGGCTTGTGGGCTACCCTACACGCTGTCGTCCTAGGGAAGGGGACGGGCTGTCCTAGAGGTGGCCAGAAGGTGTGCTAGGCTAGCCCACTGGTCGGAGGTGCAACGGGGTGGGTGAGCGCCCAATGGTACGGAGGGGCAGATTGAGAGCCAGAAGGTGGGTAGCCGTCCTCAGCACTGTCACCCCGGGCAGGTAGCGAGGCGGGCTGCCCCAGAGGTGGCTGAAAGGTGCTGAAGGTGGTTAGTGAAGCCAGAAGGTGGGTAGGCTGTCCTGACTGCTGTCACTGTGGGTGGGCACTGGGGCAGGCTGTCCTAAAGGTCAAAAGGTGTCAGGACTGCTTGAGAACTGGAAGGGGCATGGCGTGGACCAAGAACCAGAAGGTGAGTAGGGGCAGGCTGCCTTGGCATAGTCGGAAGGTGGGAGGGACGGGGCTTGCTGGGTCTGTATTGCATGCACTTATGTAATTGGATTGTTTTAGCAACAAATGTCATTGTTGCTGTCTTATGTAGAACTGTGACTTGTAGTGTGTCCTCAATTCCCTGTAAACTGGTTGAACAGTAGGGTATGGGGCCTAGCTTTGCTGTTTTTCCCCCTACCTTGTAAACTTGCTGTTGTGTACAGCTGTAAATGTTAACTTTTTTTTTTACAAAATAGTTTACAGAAACACAGGAGGATCCCCTTTGATGTGACAGGCACTGCTTGTCACTACACACAGGTGTCTCCTTTTCCAGGTGGTGCAAATTTGAATAAAGATTTGTGCACCCTGTGTCTTTCAGTGTCTCACACTTGCACACAACATAGGTGCTGGGTGAATAATAAGCACTACTGCAGTTCGGCAGTGGTGTGGGGGGGTAAGAAAAATACAGGAGTGATATTTGCCACCAGGTGGCAGAGATCCCCAGTGGAGGGCTATCCACATAGAAGTCCTTTTCCCCCTGCCTCTCAGGGATCTGGGGTGGAGGGTGCTGCACATAGCGGTCCCCTGCAACCACGGCTTATGGTGGTTCATGGACTCCCAGCCCAGCTGCTTGTTCTGTGGCACTGTGGACCATGTGTATATTGGGTGTGGGTGTTTGCACTCCCTTTTTGATTTTTCTCAAACCTCCTTCTCTGCTTTTGGTTGCACTTCAGTCCCACGCTCCTGATCTTCAGGCAGCCGGTACAGATGGGGGAGGGCAGGTCTAAAGACCTCATGGGTCTGCTCCTGGGCCTGGCCATAAACCGGTCCAGGCAGCGGGCCGTGGAGACGGTCGTTAGGGCTGATTGCCTGCCCCTCTTCCGCGGTTACGTTAGAGCCCGGGTGTCCTTGGAGAAGGAGCACGCGGTGTCTACCTTCACCCTGGAGTTGTTCAGGGAGAGGTGGGCGCCGCAGGGAGTGGAGTGCATCATTTCCCCCTCCAACTCTATTTTGATTTAATCCCTGCCCTCCCCTTCACTGTTTGATCACACAGCACTGCCCTTTGATGTGAAGGGCACTGCTTGTCACTGGCCACTCGGGTGTTTCCTTTCTTCCTGGTGGTGGAAACTGAAAGATTCGTGCACGTTCTGCATGTGCAGCTGTGAGACACAAGATGGGTGCTGGGGAAAAATAAGCACTACCACAGTTAGGCGGTAGTGTGGGGGAAAGAAAAAAAAAACAAAGAAAAGCAGGAGTGTCAGATGTTCTGCTCATTGAGAGCTCTCTGTGGAAGCTGGATCAGTGTGTGTGTATTGCAGTAAAGGACTCTCCTCCTTTACTGCATCTGAGGGGAAGGGGACTGTCCCTGGACCAGCTGCCCCACATCCAGTGTAGTCGAAGGAGGAAGGAAGGGAAGAAAGAGGAGGAGGCAGAAAGGTGAGAGCTCTGAGTCCTGGGCCTACTTTTGGTGCTGAAGCCTGGGCCTCACCTGGGTCAAGGGAGTGTTGCAGCTGCCTGGGGCCCACTCCCATTGCTGGTCTCTGGGACCCCACCTAGACCTGCCTCAGCTGCTACTGCTTGGGGCCTGCCTCACTGCTGATGCCTGGGACTTGCCTTGAGCCCCTCCCAGGACCTCCACCACTGCTACTGCTGGAGGCCTACCTCCATCCCTACTGCCTGGGGCTCATTTTGGAGCTGCCTGGGGCTTGCCTTGGGGACCCTCCCCAACAGGCCTGCCTCCACTGCTGTGACCAGAGGCCTGCCCCCACCGCTGCGACCAAGGGCCTCCCTGGGGCTCACTCTGCTGCTGCCTGGGACTTGCCTGAGGCCTGCCTCCACTGCCGCTGTTGATTGAGGCCTGCCTCCATGGCTGCGACCAGGGGCCTACCTGGGACCCTCTTTGGTGCTGCCTGGGACTTGTCTGAGGCCTTCCTCCACCGCTACTGCTGCCTGGGGCCCCTACTGGACTCTTGTCATTCCTGTTCCCTGGGGCCTGTTTCCACCACCGGCAGACAGCAAAAGCATGGCGAGCCCGAAGGTCGCAGGGCCCAGCCGCACCTACGCTGAGGTAGCCGCTGCCTTCGGCTCGGCTGCTCCAACCCCGGCTGCAACCACAACCACCTTTTAGGCACCTGACTAAACGCCTGGGGGTCGAGGCCTATACCCACCCCAACATGAACATCGAGGCCTGCAGTAAGGCCATGGCTAGTGTGGTCGGGCCACTGGCCATCGTCGCTGCGGCCCGGATGTACGGGGAGGCCGTCTTTTTCCTAAAGACTGAGCAAGCGGTCCACCTGGCAATGGAGAGGGGGCTCAGTGTGGGCGGGACACATCTGCCCGTTGACCCTTTGGAAGTTAAGGCCCAGAGGGTCGTGATCGCCAACGTCCTGCCCTTCATTGCCAGTGAGCTCCTTCTTCCCCACCTCAGCACCTTGGCGGAGATCCGGTCGGGTGTCCAATCGCTCCTGCTCGGTCTCGAGGACCCTGCCCTCCAGCACATTTACTCCTTCCGACGCCAGGCGTTCATTTGTCTGGCCCAGAAGGAGGTCACCGAGGGCTCTTTTACCCTCCTCCATGAGGCCGCAGCCTACTGTGTCTTCTGGACGGCGGACGGCATGTGGTGCCACCTGTGCCGTGAGGTGGGGCACATAAGAAAAAACTGCCCCACCCAGAAGGCTGCCCAGCCCGCACCAACTGCTGAGGGTGGTGCCGCCGCACCCACTCCCCCTCCCCCGAAGTCAACACAAGTCCCAGCAGTGGGGGCTAAGCCAGAGGCTTCCAATGCCTCAGCCTCTGGCAGGGAGTGGGGTGAGTGTCCAGCTGGACGGAAAGCGCTCAGGAAGATGCAACGCGCCAGGCCCGCCCACATGGAGACTACCCTGTCACCTTCCCCTATAACTAGCCCACGACCTGGCCCGCTCCGGCACGACAATGTCACCGCGGCTGTTCCAGCGTCGCCCCGGCGCGGGAACCCTGACCCCCACACACGTACCTGATCCTGGCCCAGCTGCACCCACTGATTCCACACCCAACCCCCGCCCCGTTACAGAAACCCCTTGTGCTTCAACGCCTGCTCCTGGCCCGGGGGCCCCTTGAGCCCGAGCCCTGCCACACCCTGGTACTAACCTGCGGGGAACCACTACTGCCTCACCACCTGCAGCAGCTGTGTCTCTGGGCCCGTACCCACCATCACCTGATAAACTGGGGCAGGGCAGGAAGTGACACAGCTGGTCCTCCCCACCCTGGCCATGCCCCTTGCCTTCCCCCAGCCAATAGTATTCTGGGAAAGGCTGGGGGGGAGCCTCGGGCCCCATGACCACTAAGGCGGGCAGAGAGGGGAAGGCCCATAAACTCCCCCGCTCCCCTCTCTGGGGAAGAGGCACCAGCCATTGGAGAGGAGAGATATTCCAGCAGTGTGCCAGTGGCGCTGCCTCTCCAGGGGATGAGCCTACGGTGTCTCCTGCATGTCCCACACCGTGGCCTGACCTGGCCGACCCCCCCCGGGGCTGCAGCAGGCCCTTCGGCTCCTGTAATTCCACCGGCCCCTGGGGAGGACTTTAAAAGCCACACGGGCCGATGTGCGGGTGACAACAGCGAACTGTCCGCTGGGTCGTGGAGGGGAGGAAGGTGTTATCCTCGCTCCTCCCTCCCAGACTGTTTTTCCGGGAGCCCTGGCCCTGGGGGAGGACCTTTTCCCTGAGGAGCTGGTGTCCCTGGTGTCGGGAGAGGAGTTGGGCCCTGAGCCTCTGCCGCCCGGCGACCCGAACTTGGGGCATTCCGGGAAGGGGTGCGCTGAGGAAGGTACCACCAGTGACCCTGGGGTGGGGTCGCCAGGGGTTTGAGGCCAGATGGCGGCGCCGGACCAGCCCCCACGCTGGGGGAGGGGTCGGTGACCGAGGGCGACTTCCCGGAGGAGGGTGCAGGATCGGTGGTGGACACTGGGGACAACGCAAAGTCTGTTTCTAGCGACATTTTTGCGTCCCAGGTGCCCCCCACCAACCTCCCCCTCGAGGAACTCTGGGAATTTGTTGAGGAAACTCTGAGTCGCTGGGATAGAGCCCAACTGGCGCTCGACCGTTAGAGCTCCTTTGAAAGAGTTTGCTGGTCGGCCCACGCTGCTCGCCAGGCGCCTGGGCTCAACATGAACGAGCGAAAGCGAGTCAGGAACTTCCTGGGGGCTCTCCTGGTGAGGGCGAGGGACTTCAGTGCCCCTCCCTTGTCCTCCCACTAAATGTATATAGTTTTAATTAACTGTACTGGTGTGGTTGCACAATGCTTCCGACATGGAGACAACTATAGCCAGCCTCAACATCAACGGCAGCAGGGAGTCGCAGCGCAGATTCCAGACCCTCTCGGTCCTCCGGGACGGGAGGTATGCGGTGTGTTTCCTGCAAGAAACCCACACTACCCCGGGAGACGAAGCCACCTGGCTCCTGGAGTGGCAAGTGTTGGGGGGGGGGGGGTCTACATGAGTCACCTCACCCGCAGATCTGGCGGGGTGGCTATCTTGTTTGCCCCGCATTTTCAGCGGAGATCTTGGGGGTCAGGGAGCCAGTGCCAGGCCGTTTGCTTCACCGGACGGTTCGGCTGGGGGGGCAAGGTGCTTCACTTGGTGAACGTCTACGCTCCCCTGGCCGGGCCGAGGCAAGCGAGCTTCTTCGAAGAAGTGTCCGCTCATCTCCCCTCCATCGAGAGCCAGTGCGTCGTCCTCGGGGGAGATTTTAACTGCGTCCTTGAGGACAGGGACCATGGCAGTGCCTGCACCCATCAGGCATTGGGGTGGAGATTGGGGGACTTGGTCAAGTCCTTCGACCTGGTGGACGTCTGGCAGAATCTCCATCCCGACTCCATCTCCCTCCCCTTCGTGAGGCCTGGGGTCGGAGCGTCCAGAATCAACCGCCTGTACGTTTCGCGGGCGTACGTCTCCTGTTTTCCTACGGCCTCCATGCGGCAGGTGTCGTGCACGGACCATCACCTGGTGTGGGCGGAACTCCTTCCGTTCGGCGCCAGGCTCGGCTCCGCGTACTGGCACTTTAACAACCTGCTGCTGGAGGACGAGCGGTTCCGGGCCTTGTTTTGTCGTTTCTGGGCCGGCTGGAGAAGGAAGCGGGGAAGCTTCCCCTCCCTGAGGCTATGGTGGGACGTGGGCAAGGCTGTCAGGAGTACCCGAGGGGGTCGACGAAGAGGCGGAAATCCAGGATCGAGGAGTTGGAGGGGGAGATACTCAACCTGGAGTCGTGCCTCAGTTTGCTCGGCGCTCCCGCCACCTTTAGAGGAGCTGACCGGCGCCCTCGACCAGCTCTCAAGGGGCAAGTCCCAGGGGCTGGACGGGCTGACTGTGGAGTTCTTCAGGATGTTGTGGGACATCCTGGAGAGCGACTACGCACAGGTCCTGGGCGAATATATAAATGCCAGAGAGCTGCCCCTTTCTTGGCGCATGGCGGTCATCGTCCTGCTGCCAAAGAAGGGGGACCTTCTTCTTTGAAGAACTGGCGTCCGGTCTCCCTCCTCAGCACGGACTACAAAACCTTCGCCAGGGTGTTGTCGTCTCGCCTGGCCTCCATGCTGGCCCACACGATTCACCCGGACCAGTCCTACACGGTCCCGGGCTGGAGGATACACAACAACGTCCACCGTCCGGGACCTGATCCATTTCTGTCGACGGGCTGGTCTGCCAAGCGCCTTCCTGTCTCTCGACCAGGAGAAGGTGTTCGACAGGGTCGATCACAAGTACCTGCTCGGGACTCTGCGGGCATTCGGGTTCGTGATGCAGTTCGTCGCCCGGATCCAACTTTTGTACGCCGCCGCAGAGTGTCTGGTTAAAGTTAACGGGTCCCTGACGGCGCCCCTTCGCTTCGGGAGAGGAGTGCGTCAAGGCTGCCCCCTGTCCGGCCAGCTGTATTCCCTGTGCGTGGAGCCTTTCCTGTGCCTCTTGCGGAGGAGGTTGTCGGGGCTGGTTCTGCACGGCGCGGGCACAGGGGTGGTCCTCTCGGCCTACGCCGACGACCTGCTCCTCACTTTCACCGACCCAGCTGACCTGGGGAGGATGCGTGAGTGCCAGGCCGTGTACTCAGCAGTGTCTTCCGCCAGGATCAACTGGGCCAAATGTTCCAGACTACTGGTCGGTCTGTGGCGGGTGGACTCTCTGCCGGAGGAGTTACGGGGGTTCAGCTGGAGTACCACCCATCTCCTCTACCTGGGGGTCTACCTCAGCCCGGCTGAGGAATCCTGGCTGGCCAACTGGCAGAAGCTGGAGGCCAAAGTCTCGGCTCACCTAGGCCGCTGGACAGGATTGCTCCGAGTGCTATCTTACAGGAGTCGAGTGCTGGTCATAAGCCAGCTGGTGGCCGCCATGCTGTGGTACCGGCTGGTCACTTTGGTCCTTCCTCCTGGCTTTGTCGCTGACATCCAGAGAACGTTGGTCGATTTTCTTCTGGGACAAAAAGATGCACTGGGTCACTGCGCAGGTTCGGAGTCTCCCTATTGAGGAGGGCGGTCAGTCGCTGGTGTGCATCCGCACCCAGGTCACGACGTTCCGCCTTCAGACCTTGCGGCGATACCTTTACGTCGAGCCTCCTCCTAGGTGGTGCGCCCTGGCGACGTATTTTTTCCGCCAGGTGCGTAACCTCAACTACGACACGCAGTTCCTGTTCGTCGACCGTGACGGTTTGGAGGTCGCCCTCAAGACGTTGCCTGCCTTTTACCAGGACCTGATCACCGTCTGGAACATGGTCGAATCGCGCCGCGCCTACCCTACGGCTGGAGTAGCGGCTGTCGTCAGGGAGCCGTTGCTCCGGAATCCGCACCTCCGTACTCGCGGGTTCGAGTGGCTGTCGGAGGGGAGGGCCATGGCGGCGAGGGTGACCAGGGTCGGGGACGTGCCGGGTGCCGGGGGCCTGGGCTGGACACTGCCGTAGGACATAGCAAGCAGGACAGCGGTAGACGTCCGGTACTTGGCCACCGCCATCCGACGCCGTAAAACGGTGGTGCTCGGACCCGACGTAGTGCACCAGTTGGAGGACGCTCAGGTGTGCGTTGGGATCCCATCCGCGCTCACCGCAGCTCGGACGGAATTTCACATTGGCCCCAAGGTCCCGTACTTCCCGCGGGAGCCTGTGCCCCACAACCTGAGCCGCCTCCGAAATTTTAATTTTGTTCCCTTCCAGGGGGTAAAAAGGCAGGCCCTGTATAGACTGCTGCTGCACACCGTCCACCTCATCTCTCTCATCCACCGTCCAGACACGCCTTGGCGTGCCCATTTGCCACCAGGCGGTGGGGATCCCCAGGGGAGGGCTCTCTAGGCGGGAGTCCTCCCCCTTTCTCTCGGGGATCTGGGGTGGAGGGTTCTACACGCAGCAGTCCCCTGCAACCGCAACTCCCAGCCCAACACAATTCACTTTAGCATCTTCTGTACCTCAATTAGATCTCCTCTCATTCTGCTAAACTCCACAAGTCTAAACTGCTCACTCCCTTCTCATAAAACAAGCTTTCATCTCTGAAATTAAGCTGGTGAACGTTCTCTGAACTGTCTCATTACATAGAACATAGAAGATTAAAGCACAGTACAGGCCCTTTGGTCCTCGATGTTGTGCCAACCTGTGATTTCCTGGATGTCTCCAGGAACACAAGACAGCAGTCACTTCAGAGAGCAGCTGACCACGTTGGCATTGAATTGGTGATAAGTCTAAGCCCACATCCAGTGATAACGGTGAGTTTCCTTTCCAAAGAGACAAGAGTGAACATTGGGTGTTGAATGACAAAGCAGTTTCCCTCCCTAATAGTTTAGGAAGGTTAGAGAACAAGTGACTGGGCCAAGCAGATGAGTGAAGTCCATGATTTGATATCCATTTGGCGGCTTGAGTTTATTGCTCTCAGTTACTGCACTAACAGCGTACAATCAGCCTTCTGCACTGCACGGCACTGGGGAAGGGAAGGGAACGTTGATCAGGATTTCAGCACCTAGTTACCCTTCATTTAAGGAGCATGCATTTAAGGTGAGGTGGGGGGGACGTTCAAAGGAGATACGAGGGGCAGGTTTTTTCCATCGAGAACGGTAGGTGTCTGGAACGTAAGTCAGGGGTGATGGTGGAGATGGGTGTATTAGGGGCATTTAAGGAGCTTTTGCATAAGCCCATAAATATGCAAGGATTGGAGGGCTATGGACCAGGTGCAGGCAGAAGGGATGAGTTTAATTTGGTGTCATGTTCAGCACAACGCTGTGGGTCAAAGGGCCTGTTCCTGTTCTATGTTCTATTCGTTAACCCTGCTCGAATGTGTGGCTAAGGAGGAGCCCACTTGCTCAGTGCCAGTGTTACAGCCCAGACCAGATCCCCTCTGAATACATTAAGAAGGGAGCCGAGACCCAAACTTTTTCTTATTTTAAAGATAAATGTGAGGTGTTGAGTTCCGGATGCAATTCAATTGGTCAAACTACTTGACATTAAGCAAAACATAATTTATTCATACGCTACAGGTCATTCTGCTATAATGCACATTTCGTCAAAACAAATTGACTGTAATGCGAACAACGAATTGGAGACGCTATTTCTAAAGCGTAAACTTTTAAAGTATGTGTTGGCTACAATGCGATTACATTATCAATCCTTTAAGTGCTATTTTATTGCGTGATTTTTATATAGCATGGGGTCACACAAGAACACAGTCACCATGTTATAGAAAAAATGACAGCATAGTTAAAATAAACCAAAAGAAAGAACTTTTAAAAATTGGCTTAGCTGTAACTCAGTTAGAAAACTCAGAATAATAGATTAGTTCGTTACTAAATGGTAATTGTTCTAATATAGTAACATCCTATAAATACAGCCTTGGCAAAATGCAAATACAGAAAACAGATTGTCTGACATACACCACGCAGGGATAAGAGCATCAAGAGTACTCAGAGAGAGTGTAGGAGGGAGAGATATACTGCAGCAGCAGTCCCAGCAACAACTGCTATTCAAACAACTAAGAAACTTGAAATCCTGGTTCTGTGCGAGCTTGATCACGCCAATTCAGGCTGCCTTTATTGTTCCAACTTTTAAAATACCCCAAGGCCTCACAAACTGTTTACAAATTTTCATTAGACATTTCGGTGACTCTGTCTTTGAAAGAAAAAAATAGACCTCTTAAAGCCATAGTATTGTCATACCAAGCTTCACCATCCTCCTAAATCCCCCTTCCTTAATTCTTGTATCCTACCTCTGACTCAGTTCCATTCCCATCTGATGCAAGAGTCCTGTTCTCCATTATCTTTGTGTCAATCCCTCCCTGGCCAATGTGAGTTGTTGTTGGATGCAGAAAAGAAATTGGGTTTGGATCTATCATTTTCACGGTCAAGTGATCAGCCGGCAATGAGTAGCAAGGTTAAAACTTTGCATGGTTAGTTTCCTGGTATGAGTTACAGCATGGAATTTTTTTAGATAATCCTTCATGTGTTGTTACAATGCTGGCAAGACATTTGTTGCCAATCCCAGCTCCCTTGAGAAGGTCAATCGAGGATTAGTGAGGAAGGGAGAGCTGTAACACCTGAAATGTGCTTGTCAATTTATTTTTATTTTGATTGTGGCTGATCTGTGTATTAGAACACAGAACAGTATAGTACAGGCCCTTTGGCCCTCAATGTTGTGCTGACCTTTTATCCTACCCTAAAATCAAGCTAGCCTACATACCCTTCATTTTACTATCATCCATATGCCTATCCAAAGTCGCTTAAATGTCCCTCATGTCTCTGACTCTTCTGCCACTGCTGGCAGTGCATTCCATACACCCACCACTCTCTGTGTAAAGAACCTACCTCTGACATCTCCTCTAAATATTCCTCCAATCTCCTTAATATTAGACACCCTCATGATAGACAATTCCGCCTAGGGAAAATGTCTTTGACTCTTCACTCTATGCCTCACATTATCTTGTACACCTCTATCAAGTCACCTCTCATCTTTCTTCACTCCAATGAGAACAGCCCTAGCTCCCTCAACCTTTCTTCATAAGACATGCCCTCCAGCCCAGGAATCAACCTGGTAAATTTCCTCTACACCCTCTCTAAAGCTTCCACACCCTTCCTATAATGAGGTGACCAGAACTGAACACAATATTCTAAGTGTGGTCTAACCATGGCTCCAGAGAGCTGCAGCATAATCTCACGGCTCTTAAACTCAATTCCCCTGCTAATGTCCGCTATTACACCATATGCCTTCTTTACAACCCTATCAACCTGGGTTGCAATTTTGAGGGAGTTATGGACATGGACTCTAAGATCCCTCTGTTCCTCCACACTGCCAAGAATCCTGTCTTTAACCCCGTATTGTGTAATTAAATTCAACCTTTCAAAATGAATCATTTCACACTTTTCCAGGTTAAGCTCCATCTCCGAGTTATCAGCTTTGCATCCTGTCAATGTCCCATTGCAACTTACAACAGCCCTCCACATTATCCATCACTCCATCAACCTTCATGTCATCGGCAAACTTACTAACCTATCCTTCCGCTTCCTCGTCCAAGTCATTTATAAAAATCACAAAGAGCCAAGGTCCCAGAACCGATCCCTGCAGAACACCAATGGTCACCTGAGCTTCAGGCTGAATACTTTCCATCTACTAACACCCTCTGTCTTATATGGGCCAGCCAATTCTGTATCCAGGCAGCCAGATTTCTCTGTATCTTATGCTTCTTTACTTTCTGAATGAGCCAAACATGAGGAACCTTAACAAATGCCTTGTTAAAATCCATGTACACCATATGCACCTTCATAAATGTGTATTGTCACATTCTTAAATAATTCAATAAGGCTTGTGAGGCAGGATGTGCTGACTATCTCTAATCACACTATGGTTTTCCAAGTAATCATAAATCCTGTCTCTTAGAGTCCTCTCCAATAATTTGCCCATCCAAACGTAAGACTGACTGGTCTGTAATTCCCAGGATTATACCTATTCCCTTTCTTGAACAAGAGAAAAACATTTGCCACCCTCCAGCCATCTGGTACTACTCCAGTGGACAGTGAGGATGCAAAGATTATTGCTAAAGGTGCAGCAATCTCTTCCCTCACTTCCTTAGTAACCTAGGGTATATCCCATCTGGCTCAGAGGATTTATCTATCCTTATGTTTTTCAAAATTTTAAGCACATCCTCCTTCCTAGCATCAACCTGTTGCAGCATATCAGTCTGTTTCACGCTGTCCTCACAAACGACAAGGTCCTTCTCAGAAGCGCAAGTTCCCTTCACTATCCCTGATTGACCCTACCATCATTCTGGTCATCCTCTTGTTCCTCACATAAGTGTGAGATGCCTTGGGATTTTCCTTAATCTTAACCACAAAAGCCTTTTCATGCCCCCTTCTATCTTTCCTCTAAACATCGACTGGGACTGCCACAGTGTTAAAGGTTTAGATGGAGAGGAATTTCTTAAGTGTGTACAAGACAATTTTTTGATTCAGTATGTGGATGTACCTACTAGAGAAGGTGCAAAACTTGACCTACTCTTGGGAAGTAAGGCAGGGCAGGTGACTGAGGTGTCAGTGGGGGAGCACTTTGGGGCCAGCGACCATAATTCTATTAGTTTTAAAATAGTGATGGAAAAGGATAGACCAGATCCAAAAGTTGAAGGTCAAAATTGGAGAAAGGCCAATTTTGACGGTATTAGGCAAAAACTTTTGAAAGCTGATTGGAGGCAGATGTTCGCAGGTAAAGGGACAGCTGGAAAATGGGAAGCCTTCAGAAATGAGATAACAAGAATCCAGACAAAGTATATTTCTGTCAGGGTGAAAGGGAAGGCTGGTAGGTATAGGGAATGCTTAATGACAAAAGAAATTGAGGGTTTGGTTAAGAAAAAGAAGGAAGCATATGTCAGGTATAGACAGGATAGATCGAGTGAATCCTTAGAAGAGTAGAAAGGAAGTAGGAGTATACTTAAGAGGGAAATCAGGAGGGCAAAACGGGGACATGAGATAGCTTTGGCAAATAGGATTAAGAAGAATCCAAAGGGTTTTTACAAATATATTAAGAACAAAAGGGTAACTAGGGAGAGAATAGAGCCCCTCATAAATCAGCAAGGTGGCCTTTGTGTGAAGTCACAGAAAATGGGGGAGATACTAAATGAATATTTTGCATCAGTATTTACTGTGGAAAAGGACAAGGAAGATATAGAATGTGGGGAAATAGATGGTGACATCTTGCAAAATGTCCAGATTACAGAGGAGGAAGTGTTGGATGTCTTGAAAGGTTTAAAGGTGGATAAATCCCCAGGACTTGATCAGATGTACCCGAGAACTCTGTGGGAAGCCAGAGAAGTGATTGCTGGGCCTCTTGCTGAGATACTTGTATCATCGATAATCACAGGTGAGGTGTCAGATGACTGGAAGTTGGCAAACATGGTGCCACTGTTTAAGAAGGGCGGTAAAGACAAGCCAGGGAACTATAGACCAGTGAGCCTGACCTCAGTGGTGGGCAAGTTGTTGGAGGGAATCCTGAGAGACAGGATGTACATGTATTTGGAAAGGCAAGGACTGATTCGGGATAGTCAACACGGCTTTGTGCATGGGAAATCATGTCTCACAAATCGATTGAGTTTTTTGAAGAAGTAACAAAGAAGATTGATGAGGGCATTGCAGTAGATGTGATCTATATGGACTTCAGTAAGGCGTTCGACAAGGTTCCCCAGGGGAGACTAATTAGCATGGTTAGATCTCATGGAATACAGGGAGAACTAGCCATTTGGATACAAAACTGGCTCAAAGGTAGAAGACAGAGGGTGGTGTTGGAGGGTTGTTTTTCAGACTGGAGGCCTGTGACCAGTGGAGTGAGACAAGGATCAGTGCTAGGTCCTCTACCTTTTGTCATTTACATAAATGATTTGGATGCGAGCATAAGAGGCACAGTTAGTAAATTTGCAGATGACACCAAAATTGGAGGTGTAGTGGACAGCGAAGAGGGTTACCTCAGATTACAACAGGATCTGGACCAGAGGGGCCAATGGACTGAGAAGTGGCAGATGGAGTTTAATTCAGATAAATGCGAGGTGCTGCATTTTGGGAAAGCAAATCTTAGCAGGACTTATACACTTAATGATAAGGTCCAAGGGAGTGTTGCTGAACAGAGAGACCTTGGAGTGCAGGTTCATAGCTCCTTGAAAGTGGAGTTGCAGGTAGATAGGATAGTGAAGAAGGCATTTGGTATGCTTTCCTTTATTGGTCAGAGTATTGAGTACAGGAGTCGGGAGGTCATGTTACGGCTATACGGAAGATTAGTTCGGCCACTGTTGGAATATTGCATGCAATTCTGGTCTCCTTCCTATCGGAAAGATGTTGTGAAACTTGAAAGGTTTTAGAAAAGATTTACAAGGATGTTGCCAGGGTTGGAGGATTTGAACTATAGGGAGAGGCTGAACAGGCTGGGGCTGTTTTCCCTGGAGTGTCGGAGGCTGAGGGGTGACCTTTTAGAGGTGTTCAAAATTATGAGGGGCATGGATAGGGTAAATATAAAATATTTTCCCTGGGGTCGGGGAGTCCAGAACTATGGGAATAGGTTTAGGGTGAGAGGGGAAAGATATAAAAGAGACCTCAGTGGCAACGTTTTCACGCAGAGGGTGGTGCATGTATGGAATGAGCTGCCAGAGGATGTGATGGAGGCTGGTACAATTGCAACATTTAAGAGGCATTTTGATGGGTATATGAATAGGAAGGGTTTGGAGGGATATGGGCCGGGTGCTGGCAGTTGGGACTAGATAGGGTTGGGATATCTGGTCGGCATGGACAGGTTAGACTGAAGGGTCTGTTTCTGTGCTGTACATTTCTATGACTCTATGACTTTATGTTCCTTCCTTGGCTACCTTGTAACCCTCTAGAGCCCTCTCTGATCCTTGCCTCCTCAACCTTAAGTAAGCTTCCTTCTTCCTCTGGACTAGATGTTCCACATCTCTTGTCACCCAAGGTTCCTTCATCACCCCATCCCTTCCTTGCCTCAGTGGAACAAATCAATCCAGCACTCTCAGCAAGTGCTCCCTAAACAATCTCCACATTTCTGTTATGCATTTCCCTGAGAACGAGTTCCTAATTTAGGCATCCCAGTTTCTGCCTAATAGCATTGTAATTCAGCCCCCTTCCCCGCCAATTAAATACTTTCTCATACTGTCTGCTCCTTTCCCTCTTCATGACTGTAGTAAAGGTCAGGGAGTTGTGATCACTATCACTGAAATGCTCTTCCACCGAAAGATCTGACATCTGGTCTGGTTCATTGCCAAACACCAAATCCAATATGGCCTCCACGCTAGTTGACCTATCTACGTATTGAGTCAGGAATCCTTCCTGGGCACACCTGACAAAAACTGCTCCATCCAAACTATTTTAATGAAGGGGGTTCCAATCAATATTGGGGAAGTTAACATCACCCATGACAACAAACCTGTGCACCTTTCCAAAATCTGCTTCCCAATTTGCTCCTTAGTGTCTCTGTTGCTATTGAGGGGGCTATAGAAAACTCCCAATAAAGCGCCTGCTCCTTTCCTGTTTCTGACTTCCACCTGTACTGCTTCTGTAACCAAACCCTCTTTGACGACCTCCTTTTCTGCAGCTATGATACTATCCCTGATTAGCAATGCCAATTCTCCACCTCTTTTACCTTTCCCACTATTGATTTTGAAACATCTAAACCCTGGAATATCCAATATTAATTCCATCTACTTTGGTTTCAAAATTCTTCACACCCTGATCTAACAAAAACGTATCAATCCCATCTCTGAAATGTTCAATTGTCCACCTTTCACCTCTTCTCAAAGTGCATAGAAGGTGACAGCCTTCGTTCTCCTTTGTATGAGGAAGTCCTTGATATTGCCCCTGAATACCCAAGCTTTAATGTTGACCAACAGCTCCATTACTCAGGGCATCTGAAAAGAATAATTTCTCATTACTTACCCCAACAAACCCTCAACTGAGTCATAGAGTCATAGAAATGTACAGCACGAAAGAGACCCTTCAGTCCATCCCAACCATGCTGACCAGGAATCCCAACCCAACCTGGTCCCATTTACTAGCATGTGGCCCACATCCCCCTAAAGCCTTCCTATCCAAATGCCTTTTAAATGTTGTAATTGCCCTTCATTATTTTATAAACCTCTATCACCCCTCAGCCTCCGACGCTCCAGAGAAAACAACCCCAGCCTATTCAGCGTCTCTCTATACCTCAAACCCTCAACCCTGGCAATACCCTTGTAAATATTTTCTGAACCCTTTTAAGTTTCACAACACCCCTCCTATAGCAGGGAGACCAGAATTGCATGCAATACTCCAAAAGTGGCCTAACCAATGTCCTGTACAGCTACAACATGACTTCAGAACTCCTACACTCAATGTACTGACCAATAAAGGAAAGCATACCAAACATTTTCTTCATTAACATGTCTATCTGAGACTCCACTTTCAAGGAGCTATGAACCTGCACTCCAAGGTCTCTTTGTTCAGCAACACTCCCTAGGACTTTACCATTAAGTGTATAAGTCCTGCCCTGATTTGCCTTTCCAAAATGCAGCACCTCGCATTTATCTAAATTAAAGTCCATCTATCACTCCTCAGCACGTTGGCCCATCTGATCAAGATCCCATTTTAATCTGAGGTAACCTTCTGCATTGCCCATGACACATTTTGGCATCACCTACAAACTTACTAACTGTACTTCTTATGTTCACATCCAACCCATTTCCATAAATGATGAAAAGCTGTGAACCCAGCACTGATCCTTGTGGCACACAACTGGTCACAGGTTTCCAGTCTGAAAAACAACGCTCCACCACCACCTTCTGTCTTCTACCTTTGAGCCAGTTCTGTATCCAAATGGCTAGTTCTCCCTGTATCCCATGAGATCTAATCTTGCTAACTTCTTTCCCATGAGGAACCTTGTTGAACGCCTTACTGAAGTCCATATAGATCACATCCACTGCTCTGCCCTCATCAATCCTCTTCATTACTTCTTCAAAAAACTCAATAAAGTTAGTGAGACATGATTTCCCAAGCACAAAGCCATGCTGACTACAGGAAGTCCTAGGTTACGAGTTCCATTTTCTTCATTGGTTGTGAGTCAAATTTATGCGTAAGTCGCAACACATATGGGCTAATTAGTCTGCCCATTCGTTAGGACGGACCATCGTAAGTAACTCGGATTTTTAAAAATAATTTCTAAAACTGAGAAGCCAGAGGTTGGTCCCTAAGTACGAGATGTTCGTAAGTTGAGCGTTCATAACCCAGGGACTTCCTGTATCCCTAGTCAGTTTTTGCCTTTCCAAATATATGTAAATCCTGTCCCTCAGGATCCCCTCCAAAAGGTTACTGGAGAAAGACAATCAATCCAATCATTGTGTCTGTTTTCTTTTAAATTTCTATAAGTATTCAGGCATGACATATGGAACTTAGATGTCTTCCATATTAGGAAGGCAATGTATTCTGCCAGATTACTGCTTCCATCTTGTAAGGCCATTATTTTTGCTAACATCAATATTGCTGACAAAGTCATTTATGGTTCATCCTTGACTGTCTTTGGGCAGGTGGTAATAAATTGGCTCTCCATGATTAGATTCCCTATGTGTGGAAACAGGCTCTTCAGCCCAACAAGTCCACACCAACCCTCTGAAGAGCAATCCACCCACACCACTTCCCCTACATTTACCCCTGACTAATCTACTTAACACTATGGGCAATTTAACACAGTCAATTCACTGAACCTGCACATCTTTTGGACTGCAGGAGGAAACCAGACCGGACCCACGCAGACATGGAGAGAATGTGCAAACTCCACACAGACAGTTGCCCAAGGCAGGAATTGAACCCGGGTCCCTGGCACTGTGAGGTAGCAGTGCTATACACTGAGCCACCGCACCACCCCCATAAGGAAGTGGTTTGTTAGAACATTTTAGGGGGCAGTCAAGAACTGACCACACTTGTCTGGAGTTAGGCCAGACCAGGTAAAAATGGCAGATTTCATTCCCCAAAAGGCATGATGATACCAGATGGGTTTTAAACACAAAATTGCTACATCCATGCTCAGCATTGCTGAGACCAACTCATTTTTCTGTATTATCCATAATGCAGAGCAATACCAACAGCACTGGTTCAATTTCTGCTTCAGCTGAAGTTACCATGAAGATTCCCCATTGTCCACCTTGCCCCTCACCTGAGGTGTGGTGACCTTCTGATTAAACCACCACCAGTCGTCTAACGAGGAAGCAGACGAATGGTTCTCTGAGACTGTGGCAACTTTCCGTAACTGTTCTACACTGAACTAACTGAAATTCCATTTCTTTACTATCGGAGGGGTTGGAATTCTTGTCAACAGATTATAGGTTCAAGTTGCTAGGTGGGAAGTCTCGTCACATTGCCTCTGTATTTCTCATCCCTTTTTCCATATTGCGCCTTCAACATATGCAGGGAGACTTCTAAAGAACCGATCTATTTTTGAAGTTGCTGGTCAAATGTAAAAGAATTTTAAAGATATTAAGAAAGGAGAAGTTGCATTTATATAGCAACTTTCACATCCTCAGCAAATGACCATTGGCAAATGTGTTATAAAGTGTAGCCACTGTTGGTTTCTAATTATATGTGCACAGCAAGTAAATGAGATGAACAATCTCTGTCTCTCACAGTGTTGGTTCGAGAGTTAATACAGGTAGAAGATTCTTTATTCAAACATCCAAAAACCGTTAAGCTCCAAAATCCAAAGGTCTTTTTGTGAAGTGTTTTTCTTCTCATTAAGAAGGTTGTTTCACGAGCAAACAGTTAACCCAAGCCAACACCCTCGAGATGCGTGTCACTCAGGTGCAACGTTGGGGTGGGAAGGTGTGGCCAAGCATGTTCTTACCTGCTCCTCCGGTAAGATGTTCAAAAATTTCACCAATAAACTGTCACTTATTCTGAAAACTGAAAAGATCTGAATTCCAAAAAACAGCTGGTCCTAAGCATTTTGAATAATGCTTCCACCTGCACTGGCGAGAACACAAGGCACACTCTAAAGTGTCTTATGCTGTTGCGTCTTTCCCACTGAGTGAGAGTGGCCAGGTTCAAGCTCCATTTGTCCTTGAGGTGTGCTTCAGGAAATCCAGCAAGTTGATTCAACTAACTATTAGGCAAACTCTCTCCCAGCTCCTTCAGAAACAATTTGTGTGATTTGTTTGCAAATACCTGCAAGGTCTAAGTCAGCTCCTGTGTAACATCTGATCTAACAAACAGCACGTCCAGCAATGCAGCACTTGGGGAATCAGAAAGAAATAGTCAAAGACATAGAAAGACCTTTGCCCTGATCGAGTGTCTACATCCGATAAATAAATAGTCCCTTTGTTTACATAGATACTTTAATCACCATTTCATCCAGGAATTACAAATATAATTAACAAGTACAATGGGAAAAAAAATAAGGCTTTGTACAAATAAGATAAGTTTGCATTGTAAACAGTGGTTTCATAGCACTACTGAGTTGCCCTATAACTTGGGATGTGGCATCTAGTGGTGGTATTTAGCTTGGAAAATGTCCACTCAATAATGAAAAGCTGCCCCTATATAAAACCCTTTGATTCTCAGTCAGACACTTGCCACTGAAGACATGGAGCTGGCCGTTTAGTGCTCAACGCCTTTGGGGGTGGTACCCACCTCCCCCACCCCCCCCACCCCCCCCAACCCCCTCAGCACCCCCTCCCAGCTCAATATCTACCTGTTTAGGAAGCATGTCACCCTAGGTGGGGTGATGGACAGTGTTGGGACGGTGGGTATGGCCAATACACGCGTTGCTGTATATTTCCATTGACACAAATAATGCCTTTGACTTCCTCGCAACGTATGGACAGGCCATTGCATGAGTCCATCTGAACAGTCGGGTTGGAGTGAGTGTGCCCCTAATGAGGATTTGATGCCACACCTCAGGCATACTGACTAAGAATGTTCCAGGTTCCACCCAGGCCACTTCTTGGGAAGAGGTATCTCACCCAACAGCATAGCTAATGACATTAAGGATTTTGCTTCACAGTCACAGAAAGACTTGCATTTTTATACAGCCTATTATAACACGTCCCAAAATGCTTTGCAGAAAATGATACACTTTTCCCTGAATTGTAAGCTGTGAAACATTTTATGGTTCGCCCCCCAAGTGGGTTCAACTTCTGTTAGACTCCCCTCTACTCCCCTTGGAGGCATTATCAACTAATTAGGATCGCACACAGTTTATATTGAAGTAGCACAAACATTCAACGCAAAATGGCATCTTTCTAATTTCAAAATCACTTTACTGATCGAAAGGCAGGTTTTTGCTTACTTTCTACTGATTGATTCGGAGGATGTGAATGCCACTGGCTGGGCCCAGCATTTATTGCCCGTACCTAGTTGCCCCTTGATAAGGTGGGCTAAGCTGCCTTCGTGAACTGCTGCAGTCCATGTGCTGTAGGTAAACCCACAATGTCCTTAGGGAGGGAATTCCAGGATTTGAGTTGACTTACCAATGTCACATAACCCAAGATACAGTGAAAAATATTGTTTTGTGTGCTAAACAGGCAGATCCTACCTTAATAAGTACATCAGGGTAATAAAACAGAATGCAGAATATAGTGTTACAGGTACAGAGAAAGATCAACTCTGATATATGAGGGGTTCAAAAGTCTGATAACAGTGGGGAAGAAGCTGTTCTTGAATCTGGTGGTACGTGTTTCAAACTTTTGTATCTTCTGCCCAATGGAAGAGGGTGGAAGAGAGTTTAACTGGGGTGGGAGGGGTCTTTGATAATGTTGGCTGTATCCCCAAACAATGGGAAGTGTAGATGGAATCAATGGATGGAAGGCTGGTTTTTGTAATGGACTGGGCTGTGTAGTTTCTGGTGAATATTAACCTCGCAACAGTAAAGGAACAGGAACACATTTCCAAGTCATGATGGTGCATGACTTCAAAGGGAACATGTGGGTTCTTCTGAATGAGACCAATACAATGAAACTTGCACCTACAATTTACACTCCTGTCATATCCTCACCATTAATTAATTTGATAAGCAGCAACAGGTGTGATTATGGTGGGAGCACAGTGTGGAATGGTATGGTATATTTGGCCAGTGGTGAATGAGGAAAATAAAACCCTCTGCCCAGGAGTTCTCACCAATATCCCCACCCTCAGTTCGGCTTCAGTGAGAGGACAACAACCAGAAACCAGCCACGTGCATGTGTATATGCATGTCTATCTGCGTGTGTCTGTGTATATGTGTCTGTGTACCTGCCTGCGTGTGTCTGTGCATATGTGTCGGTGTGTGTCTGTATACCTGCCTGCATGTATCTGTTTCTATGCATGTGTGTGTGTCTGTGTACCTGCCTGCGTGTGTCTGTGCATATGTGTTGGTGTTTGTCTGTGTACCTGCGTGCGTGTGTCTATGTGTCGGTGTGTGTCTGTGTGCATGTGGGTCTGCGTATCTGCATGCTTGTGTGTGTCTGTGTATATGCATCTGTGTGTGCCTGTGTACCTGTCTGCATGTATCTGTATATACGTGTCAGTGTTTGTCTGTGTACCTGCGTGTGTGTGTCTGTGTATATGTGTGCGTGTGTGTCTATGTATCTGTGTGCATGTGGGTCTGCGTATCTGCATGCTTGTGTGTGTCTGTGTATATGCATCTGTGTGTTCTATCCGGTATGCATGCTGTTCTGTGTGCGTGTGTGTCTGTTTGTGCATTGCATGTGTGTGTCTATTTGCATGCCTGTGTGTGTGGGTGTTGCGTGCATTTGCGTGTTTGAGTCTCCGTGCATGTGTATGTCTGTCAGTTCATGTGCATGTATATGTATGGGGGAAAAGCAAAACTATTGGAAAAAAACTAAAAATGACCCCTTCTCTACAACCTAATTGGAGGGCAAGATACTATCTTTTTGGAAATAAGCAACAAGACTGGGATTCCAACTGTAAGGATGGATTGATGAGAATGGCAACTCCTTTCTTTATGCTGGGTCACAGATCCCCAACAGCAGGTGGCGATAGTGAGGGAATCTCAAGCCATGAAGCAGACCCTCTGTTGAGGGAATGGTGCCATTGGGGGAATGAGATTTGATGGAGAGAGGGAGAGACAGTCAAAGGATTTGCTCAGCCAGATGTGAACAACAGGCTTAATTCCATGCAAATACTATGTTAACCTTACTTCCCCTTCATGTTTGCAAAGACCCAATGCCAGTGGAATAAAGAATCCTGCTTCATGACCTTTGGGGTGTCTGTGCACTGAAATTGCACAAAAGTACAACAGAGGTCAATTATAATATGAATGTTGGGATTCAAACAGTGACACTACATTACATCCAGACTGTGCTGACAAAAAACACATACAGTTTCATATTTATAACCCAGTTAAAAAGACTTGAGTAAAGATTTACCTCTTTTGAAAGCCATAACCCCTGGGCCAGAAGCAAGCTCAGGATATATAGAGCCAAGTCACAATTTACATAATTGACCTGTAACTTAGCGCAGTTCCCCAAGGCGATTTGCATGAGAGTGTACAGACTAAATTTGACTCTGGTTGATGGCTTGGCGTGATGCATGTCATGGCTTTGTTTCCTCACCACGTGGTGTTGCATCCTTGGCGTATGCTAGCATTGAACCACATGGTATTTATGGTCCTCACATTGTGCTATGAAGGCCCCTTCCTGATTTGGGGTGCTGTACTGAGGTTTGTTCTGCAGGAGATGTTCAGAGCGCGTGTCTAATTGTCATGCTCTGGCCGTGAGGAGTATGGAGGAGAGAGTCTTTGTCATGCCTGTCCATTCTGGGCACATAGTATTGCTATGTCATTCTCTAAGATGCCATCCACAGAGCACTGAAGTCCATCCTGGCAGTGTGGCAAGGAGGTTGAGGAAGGGCTGGGTGCTTCTCCTGCCCAAGCCGCGTCACTAGGGTTGCTGCTTTGGCTTGAAATATCCCTGCAACCCCTCCCCCCATCCCCTCCCTCTGCCCCCAGGCCTTTCCAATCGCTGTATCATTTCTCCTCTAGCTTTCCCACTCCTGCAAGGGCGCTCTTTGCCCTTTCTCACTCCGTGCTCTCCTCATGCTCTTTCCAGTTGCTTTCCGGGAAATTCCAACACCCACATCTCCAACGTGTCTGCTGCAGTGAGAACAACGACAACAATTACTTACGTTTGGTCCTCAAATCACTGGCGCGCTTTATAAAAATGCAAGTCTCTACCTATTTTTCTGCAGTGTCACGAACATACATAAAAATCTCCCAAAGTGTGCCACATGAATAAACCAAACCAAAGGTTGGACAGAGAGGGAGAAACATCTTAGTTGGGGTAGAGAAGAGGGGATGGGGTTAGGGTAGGAATTCCAAAGGTTGGAGGCAGGATCACCAATGAACAGCACAGTGGATCAGTGGTTAGCACTGCTGCCTCACAGTGCCAGGGCCTTGGGTTCAATTCTGCCCTGTGTAGAGTTTGCACATTTGCGGCGTACGTGTGCACCGGTTTCTGGTGGGCAGGTTAGATGGATTGACTAAATTACTCCATTGTGGCCAGGGATGTGTAGGCGAGGTGGATTGGCCATGGTATATGCAGGGTTACAGAGATAGGATAAGGTGGGCGGGTTGTTATTCAGAGGGTCAGTGTAGACTCAATGGGCTGAATGGCCTGCTTCCACAGTGTGGGGATTCTATGATCCTATTCTATGGGAAAGCAATTAAAACCATGAATGCGTGAAAGGAGGAATTCAGAGATCTCTCAGGATTGTGGGGCTACTGGACATTAAAGATGGGAAGCAATTAAAGCCATACTGGGATTGACAGGGTGAGAATTTTAAAATTGAGGCATTGCCTGACACAAAAATAGATGGGAAAGGCAGTTTGTGAGAGGTATGTAAATATTGGTAGATTAAGTACATGGGCAAAAAATTGGCAAATGGAGTATAATGTGAGAAAATTTGAAGTTATTCATTTTGGAAAGGAGAACAAAAGAACAGAATATTATTTAAATGAAGAAATACTGCAGAAAGCTGCAAGACAAACTAAACACCTGCACAAGTGTACAGAACACAGAACGCTAGCACACAGGTACAGCAGGTAATCAGGAAGGCTAATGGAAGGTTGGCCCTTATCTCAGGGAGTGTTGGAGTATAAGAGTCTTACTGCAACTGAACCATGTCTGACGTACTGTGAGCAGTTCTGGTCCCCTTATTCAAGAAAGATATTATTTCATGGGAGACAATTCAGAGATGCTTCACTACATTGATCCCTGGTATGGAGAGATTGTCTTATGAGCAAACATTAAGCAGATTGGGACTCTGCTCATTGGTGTTCAGAAGAATTAGAGGCGATCTCATTGAAACATATCAGATTCTTAAGGAGCTTAACAGGGTCAATGCTGAGAGGATGTTTCCCCTCATGGGAGAGTCTAGGACCAGACAGTACAGCCTCAGAATGAAGAGGCACCAATTTAAGACTGAGATGAGGAGGAATTTCTTCTCTCAGAGGGTTGAGTGTCTTTAGAACTCCTTGCCACAGAGAGAGCTGTGGGGGCAGAGTCTTTGTGTATATTTGAGGCGGAGATAGATTTTAGATCAGTTGGGGAGTTGAGGGTTACAGGGAAATGGCAGGAAAGTGGAACATGAGGAATGTCAGATAGGCTGTGATCCAATTGAATCGTGGTGCAGGCTGACGGAGCCAAACAGCCTGTTCCTGTTTCTTAGTCTTACCGGGAGCCAGCAAGAGTGGAAGGGATAGGTGGGCAGGACTTGATGGGAGTTAAGGTACAGGGCAGCAGAGTTTTCATTGGCCTCTGGTTTATGGAGCTTTGAAGATGGAAGATGGTACAAATATGTTGGAATAGCCAAAGCTGGAGTTAACTAAGGGATGAACACTCTACCCCCCAAAACCATAAGAACCCTCTGTTCCTGCTCCTCAGTTGAACAGAATGGATTTACAATCAGTGAAATGTTCTCAGCTGTGCCAATAATATATTTCCTTCCTTTGTCTCATTAACTAATGTACCATATTGAAGCTGCTCCTTCTTCACAAACCTGATAAAGAATCTGAACATTGCTTACAGTTATTTGATATACTGTTTTCACACGATAACTCTGATCATGAGCCCCTAAAAGTCAATAAATGATGGGAACCAGCTGAACAGTACATGAGGTTAGAGTGAGCTGAATGGACTATGTTTGTTGCACAGTTCTGGTGCTTGTGTGTGCATGTCCATACGTGTGTGAGACAGAGAATGTGCATATTTGAGAGAGTGTGTGAGAGAGAGTGCGTGTGTGCATGTGTATGCACACGCACGAGTGTATGTGCATGTAAGCGCACAGGTGTGTGCATGCGTGTGAGAGTGTATATGTATGCTTGCACATGAGTGTGTGTGCGCGCGCATGTGAGATAGTGTGTGTGTATATGCTTGTGAGAGTCTGTGTGTGTATGCATGTGTGCGAGTGTGTGTATGCACATGTGAACAGGTATGTGTGTATGTATGCACATGAGAGACTGTGTGTATATGTTTGTGCATGTGAGGGTGTATGCATGTACGTGAGAGAGAGCGTATGTATGCGTTTGTGAGAGTGCGTATGCACGTGTGAGTGAGTGTGTGTGCATGCGTGTGAGAGTGTATATATGCATGTGAGAGTGTGTGAATGTGCACATGTATGCGTGAGTGAGAGAGTGTGTATGTGAGTGATAGAAACAGTATTTGTGTGTGAGGGAGAGAGAGAGAGAGAGAGAGAGTGTGTGTGTATGCTGGTGTATGCGTGTGTGAGTGTGTGTGAGTGTGTATGTGAGTGAGAGAATGTGTGTGTGTGAGAAAGTGTGCATGTGTGTGAGTGTGTGTTTGCATATGCATGTGTAGGAGAGCGTGTGTATGCACGTGTGAGTGTGTGTATGGCTGCACGTGTGAGTATGTGTGTATATGCATGTGTGAGAGAGGGCACGTGTGTATGTATGCGTGTGAGTTTGTATATACGTGCATGCGTGAGTGTGTGTGTGTGTGTGAGTGTGTGTGTGAGTGTGTGTGAGAGTGTGTGTGAGAGTGTGTGTGAGAGTGTGTGTGAGAGTGTGTGTGTGAGTGTGTGTGTGAGTGTGTGTGTGAGTGTGAGTGAGTGAGAGAGAGTGTTTGTGCATGTATACCTGTGAGGGAGAGTGTGTGTATGTATGTGTGTGAGAGAATGTGAGAATGTGTATATGCGTGCATGTGTGAGAGTGAGTGCGTGTGTATGTATGCATGAGTGTGTATGCACATGTGAGTGTGTGCATGCATGTGTGACTGTGTGTGCACGTGTGAGTGCGTGAGAGTCTGTGTGTATGTATGCGTGCATATGCATGGATGTGGGAGAGTGTGTGTATGCGTGTGTGTGTGTGTATGCGTGTGTGTGTGTGTATGCGTGTGTGTGTGTGCCCACTTTAAGACTCTCCAGCACCAACAAGTAGTGAACTAGGGTTTTGCGATAATGTGGGTGGGGTGAGAGTGCATTGTTTCCCACAGCTTTGATCAGTGCACAGCCCACTGCAGCCTGATTGAGTTGACTGTTCTTGATTCTGAAACATACCGTGGCACTCTGCTTGGTGACTGGCAGAAGGTCCTGCACTCTGCATCCTTGCCCTTGGTGCAGAAACATCGAGTCAGTTCCCGCTTCCGAAGTTTCGCGGCATTCCCCAACCCGTATGGAACAACCTGTCTGTGACAATGAAAATCACGGTTAGGTTTGTAAGTATACAAGTGACAGCAATGAATACTGGAGCATACCCAGGTGGAGGTTCTGACTGGGATACCAGATATGGTCTCAGTGGGCTACAGTCTATCACCTGAGTATGAAGGTGACATGCTGATGCTGTACTCATGGAGTGCTGCGCTGTTGGAGATGCCACTTCAGATGGGAATGAGTGCTTGTTGGCCTTCTCCAGTGGACAGAATTGGTCGTGTGTCATCGACATTATTTTGAAGTAGAAATACAAACACACAAATTACCATCACCAGAATGAGCAGTCTAGCCTTCAATTATGTTGCTAATTATGGGATCTTGCTGTGCGCTCCCCCCCCACCACCCAAATGGCTGCTGCATTTCCCACATTACAACCGTGACCGCTCACCCTGTCAAAAAACTCATCACCGACAAAGTTCTTTGAGACAGATTCAGGTTATGACAAGCGCTCTACAAGAGTAAGGCTTACTTAGTTCTTAGCATGATCTTTAACCAAGGCAATGCATGTCGAAACAGGCAAGAAAATATGCACAGAACACATCTCTGGCTCAAAATCGCTGGCCTTGCAAGTTGAGTGAGGGAAAGAATTTGTGCTTTCTTCCCAGTGCAAAATGTGAGATTGGGTGGGACATTGGTTTCACCATCTGCTCTGTCTACTCACCCAGGCCGACCTGAACGCAGGACCTGGAATTGGACTGATATCCCCAGACGTCTTAAATTCTCTCACCTCGTCCTGCGTTAGCAAGGCCAGGCCTTTTGAAAAGGGAGTCCTGCCACCTTGGAACATGTTCCGGAGAACACTATGGTATGAAAAACCCGAAGGCTAAGGCGTCAACATTACAAAGATAGAAATTGTTGGAAGTGAAACTTGTTATTAGTTGGTTGGGTAAAGCAAAGGATTGTGGGACCACTGGCTGTCCACCTTCTTTACCATTTTCCACTAATAGGAGAAAGGGAGGACTGCAGCTGCTGGAGATCAGAGTCGAAGAGTGTGGTGCTGGAAAAGCACAGCAGGTCCGGTAGCATCTGAGGAGCAGGAGAATCGACGTTTCAGGCATAAGCCCTTGATCAGCCTTGTTCCTGATGAAGGGCTTATGCCTGAAACATTGATTGTCCTGCTCCTCAGATGTTTCCTGACCAGCTGTGCTTTTCCAGCACCACACTCTTCGACATTTTCCAATAATAGGATTGTTGACTAACCAATCCCACTGGTCAATCTCTATCAAAAAGTGAACAACATGAAGTGTTGGTAAACACCCACTGATGAGGAATTTCAGGAAGCATGGATCCAGAGCCACTCATTCATCCTAAGTTACACGTGCCACATATCATTATCACTCATGGGGTAGGTTTTAACACCTTTCTTTCCAAAAGAAATCAGCTGAATTTACATTGGGTTGAATCACCAATCCCTACTTGCCTTTGGTTTGATGATATTTCAGCGCAAAGAACATTGAGAAGCTGGGGAAAGGTGTGGAGAACACACATCAGTGATTGTAGGTCACCTTGATAGTGACTGCAGAAAGACAACACAGTAAGAGGGGTGGTTCAGTGGTTAGCATTGCTGCCCCACAGTGCCAGGGACCAGAATTTGATTTCACCTCGGGAGACTGTCTGTGTGGAGTTTGCACATTCTCCTTGTGTCAGTGTGGGTTTCCTCCCACAGTCCAAAGATGTGCAGGTCAGGTGGATTGGCCATGCTAAATTGTTCCATAGTGTTCAGAGATGGGTGGGTTAGCCATGGGGAATGTGAGGTATAAGGGTCTAGGTGGGACGCTTTTCCAAGGATTGGTGCAGACCCAATTGGCTGAATGGTCTCATTCCACACTGTAGGGATTCTACGATTGAACAAGTCTTAACAAACACTTATGCTTACATTACCATTGCCCTTGAGCAGAGAGGCATTGATTCATTCCTTGTTTAGGATTCTACAGCATCCATCATCTAACAGGTCCTAATGAAGCAAGATGGTCGTTATGTTTCTATACAGTGTATTATGTTTTGGCAGACTGGCCTGAATTTACTCTCTGACTCAGTGCCCAGAGTGCAAATCTGTTTTCAAACATTCAATGTTAACCCCAGAAAATTAAAACCATATGTGACCACAACACACAGCCTTGATCAACATTGCCTCAAGAAATATTGTCTGACATGCACCTACTAAGACCTGTCACTTACTCATAATGAGGTGGTGAAGATTCAGACGCAAGGTTTCACTAATTTACCACATTTTGGGCCTGATTTTCAAGGATGCATGTTTGCCCCCATTCTATAAAATGTCGACAATGTATATTGACCTCTATTTCAAAGGGAAAGGAGTGTAAAAAGAGGGATGGTCTTGCTGAAACTATACAAGGCACTAGTAAGGCCACAGCTAGAATACAGCTTTGCTCTTCTCTTCACAGAGAGGGTGAGGACGGCAGATGCTGGAGATCAAAGTCAGAAAGTGTGGCGCTTTCTGAAAGAGTCGATTTTGAGAGCATAGGCCCTTCATCAGGGATTTGCTCTTTCAGCACCACGCTTTCTAACCCCCCTCTTCTAGGGAAAGGTACACTGCCACTGGGTACAGTTCAGAGAGGGTTCATTTTTTCCAGGTATGGAGGGATTTTCTTATGAAGCGAGGTTGTGTAGGTTGGGCCTGTACTCATTGGAGTTCAGAAGAATGATAAATGATCTGAATGAAACATGTAAGTCTCTTAGGGGAGTAGACGGGGCAGATGTTAAGAAGTTGTTTCCCATTGTGGGAGAATCTAGGAGATAAAGGTATCATCTTAGAATAAGAGGTTGTACTGAGATGAGGAGCGCTTTCTTCTCTCACAGGAATCTGTTGTGGCTAGATCATTACAGCGTATTCAAGGCTGAGAGAGATGATTTTCAATCAGTGAGAGAATCGAGAGCTATGGGGGAAAACACAAGAATGTAGAGTTGAGGGTTATCGGATCAGCCATGATCCAATTGAATGACAGAGCAGGCTCAACGGGCTGAATGGCCGACTAATGACCCTACATTTGTGGATCTGTCAACAGTGACTATACTTCAAAGCATTTCATTGACTCTGAAGCTCTCCGTATTGTCCCGAGGCCATGAGAGGTGTGATGTATATGCAAGTCCTTCTTTAATCTTCGTTTTATTAATGTTTTCCACTTTCAAACAGTTATGCAGCTGTCTTGAAAAAATCTATTTACGGGAATGAATTTTCAGCTGTTTCTGATCAGAAACTCTGTGTCACACAACATCTCCCCTCCTCCCCTTTTCTTTCCTTCTCTCGATGCGAAGTTGAAATTGTTGCTCTCTAGTCGGTGACTCGGACGGGAACTTGTGGTGTAGTCACAAAGACAGATTGAACCCCTCACCAGGACATGATGACCAAAAGAAAGGTGTGTTCAGAATCACAGCCAAATGCACTGAGGGCCAAACGTACATGAGTAGCACATCGCTGTAAGAACAGGAGAGATTCCTGGCCAACTGGGAGATGGTCAGAAAGTTCAAGCTGGCACTGCCACTGCCGATGGTTTCAGGCTGCGAGATGTTTGATCCCACAGCAACCTGGACACCTTGAGTAAACTGTAACACCCTCTCAGAAACCTAGAAACTTACCCCATTTACTTTGGCAAATCCCATTTGATTTTGGTGCCTTATACCTGATATCTTTTCCAGTCGTAGTGTGGTGCTGGAAAAGCACAGCAGATCAGGCAGCATCCAAGGAGCAGGAGAATCGAGGTTTCGGGCTGCAGTCTGGTGATTAGCGATCTGTCTTTGTTGTAGGTAACAATAGCGAGAAGGACACTTTTAATTACCTGAAATGTTACAGGGGCTGAGAGAGAGGTGCCTGGACAGAAATCATAGTTCATGGTGATACCCTGGGCCTGGCTCACTGGCCTGGGAGCTGAACACAGCAGCTCCACATGTGCACAATATGTTCCTCAAGTCCAAGATCCCAGTTATTGGGACCTGATGCACCTCACTCTCCCAGACCCTGCTGGGCTAGGTTTGCAGTTCCTCAAAATATTGAAGAGTAATCACAATATAACTGATGTCTTTAAGATGATTAAGGTCCTATCACACCTCTTAATTATTCTAAACTTTAATCAGTTAATTCACCAGGCCATAAGATATGGTGCAGTAGACCATTCAGCCCATTGAGTCTGTCCTGCTATTCAGTGAAATCACAGCTGATCTGATAATTGTCAACTCCACTTCCTTGCCCTTTCCCCATAACCCTCAATGCCCCTACTGCCTAAAGATCTGTCTGTCCATTTCCACTTTGAATCTTCAAAACTTGAAAAAATTTTCCAAAGACCCTTTGACAGCAACTTCCAAATCCATGACCATTCCCATCCAAAAGGAGAAGGCCTGCAGATACGTGGGAACACCACCACCTTCAAGTTCCCTCCCGGCCACTCACCATCCTGACTTAGAAATATATAACCATTTCTTCACTGTCGCTAGGACAGAATCCAGGAATTCCCTCTCCAATGATATTGTAGGTCTATCTACAGCATATGGACGCTCAGAATCCCTACAGTGTGGAAACAGGCCATTTGGCCCAACAAGTCCACATCGTCCCCCCCCACCCAAACCCATGCTCCTACCCTGTTACTCTACATTTCCCCCAACTAATGCCCCTAATCTACACATCCATGAACACTACGGGGCAATTTAGCATGGCCAATCCATCTGACCTGAACATTTTTGGATTGCGGGAGGAAACCCACGCAGACACGGGGAGAATATGCAAACTCCACACAGACAGTTGCCTCAGGCAGGAATTGAACCCGGGTCACTGGTGCTGTGAGGCGGCAGTGCTAACCACTGAGCCACCCAACTGCAGTGATTCAAGGAGACAGCTGAAAACCACCTACTCCAGGGCAACTATGGACAGACCATAAATGCTGGGCCAAGCCAGTGACCCACATTCCATCCGTGAATTTAAAAAAAGTACAAAGTTCATCTCTGCAACGCTGAACTTATAATTCAAATCATTTAGAAGGAGCCAACAGATGAATTTTAAAAAACTGTGCTTCAAATAACATCATCATAACACAGTTTATGATGCACATGATGTAAAATGGGAGGTTTCTTTTTAAAGTGATAATTATTTCAGTCATTCAGTAGTTGGCTGGGTCACCACAGCTTTGCAGAGTGATTAATAGTCAAGATTTGGAATTAACTTTGGATTCAGCATCAGAAATGTTGAATAATAATGGAACGGAAAGGATTCATGCCAGTTGTGTCTGTGGTCTGGACACGATGGTTGAGAATTGGGGGATTTCTCTGCATCATCTTGGAAACATTTACAACTAAACCTTTGAGGGATTCACAAAGGCCAGTGAGTTGCATGTTGATTTGTCAATCTCTTCAGTTACATGACTGCAATAAGGTCCCAATTAGGTGTCGTGTCGGTTGTCTCCTGGTGCACCAGACCCATGTGTACAGTGCATATACTTCACTTACTAATCTCATTCCAAAGGTCCTGTGAATTGTCGCCATCATTGCTATTGTCATCACCATCATCAAAAGGTGAAAGTGAGGACTGCAGATGCTGGAGATCAGAGTCTAGATTAGAGTGGTGCTGGAAAAGCACAGCAGGTCAGGCAGCATCCGAGGAGCAGGAAAACAATGTTTCGGGCAAAAGCCCTTCATCAGGAAGCCCTGATGAAGGGCTTTTTCCCGAAACATTGATTTTCCTGTTCCTCACATGCTGCCGGACCTGCTGTGCATCACCATCACCATGGCCACCAGCCTTGCTCCATCATCCCCATAATCAGGGTAATCATGATTGCCACCATCATTACCATGACTGCCATCATTTTTACAATGGCCACTACTGTTACACTGTTCACCACCGTCGCCATGACCACCATAAAAACCATAGCTATTATAATCACCATGCCTACCAATTTCACCATGTCCATCTCCACCACACTCTCAGTCACCATCATCATGATGACCACCATCATTGCTATGGCCACTGTAATCCCCATGACAATCATCCGCATCACGGCAAATAATGTTAGATGGCTAAGCACTTTCTGTTTTTGGATTATTGCTGGAAAATCAGGGCAACAATGGTCAGAACTGTGGTAACTTTATGCCAATACCTCCTTTGCTGTTGGTTCAAATTGTCGCTAAACCAATAGCTCTCTTTCAAAAGAGTATGTTCCCGAATCCCTAACTCCCTCTTCTTTACTCCTTTTCATTTAGCTTCAGTCCAACGCTGTTTTCCCAACCTTTAATTCCCACTGATTACGGATGGAGACTGTTGATCAAGGTCGTTGACTTGCTCGCTGAGCTGGTAAGTTAGTTTGCTGATGTTTTGCCCCCATTCTAGGTAACATCATCAGTGTGCCTCTGTTGAAGGTTACCCAGCACAGTGATGAAACAGCTGCAAACAAACTTACCAGCTCATCCCTGAAGTCAACAAGGTCATCCACAACCTCAGGTAAAAACTATTCTCAAATACTCTTCACTGTCGATCACCTGTCCCACGTGCCTCGTGGTTCCGTCACTTTTGGTAACTTTTGAAAAGTCCTACAAATCCTGAAACGATGTCGCTTTCTCATTCACCCTTCCGAAATGCATCACCTCCCATTCCTCCTCACGAAACGTCTTCTGATGTATATTTACTGCATTGCCCTGACATTTGTTACAGTTATCCTGGCAGTCAACTATTCTGATTAATGTTAGGTCTTCTACAAATATTCCCCGCCCCTGCCACCTCCTTAGCCCAATGGTGATAGCCTCATAAAAGCTGACCTTCCGAGGATCCACAGATCAGATTATCCAAGTCAATGCAAATAACTGCATTGTCCCCATTTCCTCCAATAATTCCAGTAAATTGCTGAGGCACCTTCCCTTGCCACAGGACCAGGTGCTGCTTTTGGATATTTGGTAACTCAATAAAGCCAAGCTAATTGTCTCAGGTGGACTTTGAGGCACTTGTCCTGATTGGTAGTGCTGGCACTTCATGGTTTGTGCCAACCTGGCCGAGGGTAAGGGTTGGTGAAGTCATTCACACGACCAATTCTCTTCTCTGTATGCTGTGTCGAGGTCACAGCAATATGGGAGTATCCTCTTCTGTTTAGTCTGCACAGTAATCTACCTTCAACATGGCCTCGGTTAAATTACAAGGAATTATTCAATAAATTATTCTCTAGAATTTAGAAGGTTAAAGGGTGATCTGATCACAGCCTTCAGGATAACAACAGGAAAAGACAAACACAGGTGGAGGCCATTCAGCGCCTTGATCCTGTTCCACGATTCAATGAGATCCTGGCTGATCTGTGGCCTAACTCAATTCACTTGCCTTTGGCCCTTATCCCTTACTACCTTTGTTTAACACAATTTTCTCAATCTCAGGATTAAAGTTAATAATGGATCAACTGCTGTTTGTGGAAGGGAGTTCCAAACATCCGTCACCATTTTCATATCGAAATGCTTTACAGTCAGAGATGTACACCACGGAAACAGACCCTTCGGTCCAACTCGTCCATGCCAACCAGATATCCCAACCCGATCCAGTCTCACCTGCCAGCACCCGGCCGATATCCCTCCAAACCCTTCCTATTCATATACCCATCCAAGTGCCTCTTAAATGTTGTAATTGTACCAGTCTCCACCACTTCCTCTGACAGCTCATTCCAGACATGTACCACCCTCTCTGTGAAAAGGTTGCCCCTTAGGTCCCTTTTATATCTTTCCCCTCTCACCTAAAACCTATGCCTTCTAGTTCTGGACTCCCCCACCCCAGGGAAAAGACTTTGCCTATTTACCCTATCCATGCCCCTCATAATTTTGTAAACCTCTATAAGGTCACCCCTCAGCCTCCGACGCTCCAGGGAAAACAGCCTCAGCCCATTCAACATCCCCCTATAGCTCCTCCAACCCTGGCAACATCCTTGTAAATCTTTTCTGAACCCTTTCAAGTTTCACAACATCTTTCCAATAGGAAGGAGACCAGAATTGCATGCAATATTCCAACAGTGGCCTAACCAATGTCCTGTACAGCCGCAACATGACCTCCCATCTCCTGTACTCAATACTCTGACCAATAAAGGAAAGCATACCAAATACCTTCTTCACTATCCTATCCACCTGAGACTCCACTTTCAAGGAGCTATGAACCTGCATTCTAAGGTCTCTTTGTTCAGCAACACTCCCCAGGACCTTACCACTAAGTGTATAAATCCTGCTAAGATTTGCTTTCCCAAAATGCAGCACCTCGCATTTATCTGAATTAAACTCCATCTGCCACTTCTCAGCCCATTGGCCCATCTGGTCAAGATCCTGTTGTAATCTGAGGTAACCTTCTTCGCTGTCCACTACACCTCCAATTTTGGTGTCATCTGCAAACTTACTAACTGTACCTATTATGCTCGCATCCAAATCATTTATGTAAATAACAAAAAGTAGAGGACCCAGCACCGATCCTTGTGGCACTCCACTGGTCACAGGCCTCCAGTCTGAAAAACAACCCTCCACCACCACTCTCTATCTTCTACCTTTGAGTCAGTTCTGTATCCAAATGACTAGTTCTCCCTGTATTCCGTGCGATCTAACCTTGCTAACCAGTCTCCAATGGGGAACCTTGTCGAATGCCTTACTGTAGTCCATATAGATCACATCTACCATTCTGCTCTCATCAATCCTCTTTGTTACTATTGCCTGAATAGTCTGGCTCTAATTTTCAGACTATCCCTTCAGTTCTAGAATCTAAATCAGTGGAGATAGTTTATCATTATCTATCCTGCCAAAACGTTGAAGACTTCAATCAGATCATTCCTCAACTGCTTATCTCTAGAAAAAAACAGGCCTAATTTGTTTAATTTCTCAACATAACCTATCCTTGGGCATGTCTAATAGTCTGAAGGTAGATCACTGGGGAATCTAATTAGAAGGGGCACATGTCTTATTAATGAGACAGCTGATTGCATTCTAGCCATAAGTATAAATTATATTAGTCAGGCATAATTACTAGGACTCTCAAGAGCTGTATAAAACACACCAACTCCCTGCAAAGGCTGGTTTGGGACTTACCATTTCGCCATCACCAGACTGTGAAGAGTTAATGGAAAATTGTAATTAACTTTTTCAGAATCAATATCTTTCGATAACCTTTCAAGTCATCGAGCATCTACCCTGTCGAGGCCTGTAAGAGTCTTAAACGTTTAACCACTGTGACGGAACTTTCAAATGTGGGATGTGAAGTGCTTTACGTTGTCCTGAGTTTACAAACTTCTCCGGTTGAATACAAAATTTGTTTTCAATCGGAGAAAGTGCATAAGTTTTGTAAAGGACAAGAGGTCTCACTCATTAGACTTCCTCCCTCAGTCTCTCTGAAAGATGAGAAATCAATTCCCCTCTCTATTGCATCAGGTTTGATATTATGCAGAAACCCCGTGGATTGACTGAACGAACAAATGAATGAATACTCATAGCATCTGCACTCTTCCTCTCTCCCCACTTTCACTGTAATAACAGACTGTACAATTTGTACCTTGCAGCGATATTTCTGTGGTCTTCCACAGATGCCTGGCTGCTCAAAGGATATAATTAGACCATCACAAAAATACCTCAATACAAGGAAAGTTGATTTATGATTTTAAATAAAGTCCACAGACAAAACACCCCACCCTGCAAAACATTGTCGCAAACAGTATGAGATTGATGTACATAAGTGTTCATCCTTGACTGCAGGTTTATTTATGTATGTGCATATTTTATAAACGCATGTGTATTTGAGTCTATAAAGAAGTTAAAATGCAGAAGCTCATTACCTGTAATGGATCCATATATCTTCATATGTCCATATTTTCAGTATCGGAGCTGATTTCCTTGAATATTTGGCACAGTAATTACTGTTTTATAAGCTGTTGCATTGTTTTGGAACTTTGAAAAAAGTTCAACACAACAGCACTTTAAGAAAAAGGGAGGAAGAAAGACAAAGCAGATACAATGTGGGAGGTGAAGAAATGGAGCAGTAAGTCTGACAATTGCAACATTTAAAAGGCATCTGGATGGATCTATGAATAGGATTAGTTCAGAGGAATAGGGGCCAAGTGATGGCAAATGGGACCAGATTAATTTAGGATATCTGATCAGTATGAACAAGTTGGACCGAATGGTCTGTTTCCGTGCTGTATATCTCTATGACTCATCTTGCCAAAAAAAAAGAATTCCCATTGATATAGCAGCTTCTACAAACCTAGAACCTCTTAAAGCACCTCACAGATTGTTGAGTATTTATAAAGTTCAGAAGTTTACTTGCGGACAGCAGCATGTTCCTACAAACAGCAATCAGGTTAATGGCGGGGAATGGATAATTACACAGGTAGTATTCCCTGCTACACTTTCAAAATGGCTGACATCTTTTCCAGCCATAGGAATGGCTGACAGGACACAGATTTCAAGTAACTGGCAAAGGAAGCAAACACAACGTGACAGTATATGCAACTCATACAGGGAGTGGCTCAGGCCCAGAATGTACTGCTTGAGAGTATGGCAGAGGTAGGGTCAAGGGAATGGAGGATTCGAGTCATAAAAATAGGCTGGGACCTTTTTGCACTGGACCGTAGGAGGCTGAGGGGTAACCATGGCGAGGCTGAGGGGTAACTGTGGCGAGGTTTATGAAATTATGAGGGGCACAGATAAGGTGAATCACAAAAGCCTTTTCCCTAGGGTGGAGGAAGTTCAAAGCGAGGGAGCATATTTTCAAGGTGAGAGGAGAAAGATTTAAAATGGACATGAGGGACAACTTTCTTTTTTACACAGAGAGTGGTTTGTGTGTAGAATGAACTTCCAGAGGAAGTGGTGGATGTGTGTTTTGTTACAATGGTTAAAAGACATTTGGTTAAGTTCATGAATAGGAAAGGTTTGGAAGGATATTGTGGGCGGCACGTTTTGGAAGGATATTGTGGGCAGCACGACGGCACAGTGGTTAGCACTGCTGCCTCACAGCGCCAGAGACCCGGATTCAATCCCCACCTCAGGCGACTGTCAGTGTGGTGTTTGCACATTCCCCCCGTGTCTGCGTGGGTTTCCTCCGGGTGCTCCGGTTTCCTTCCACAGTCCCAAAATGTGCAGGTTAGGTGAATTGGCCATGCTAAATTGCCCATAGTGTTAGGTGAAAGGGTAAATGTCGGGGAATGGGTCTGAGTGGGTTGCTCTTCGGAGGGTCAGTGTGGACTTGTTGGGCCGAAGGGCCTGTTTCCACACTGTAAGTAAATGTAATTTAGAGACAGATGAGGGGTGGAAAGAGATGTGATTATGTACAGGAGCTAACATTTTCATAACTTTGCAATTTATTATTGTGCAAAAACATCAAAGGCTATAGAGCACTCCTGAAATTGTGAAAGGTGTTTTATAAATATAAGATATTGTTCTGTCTTTTGAACTTGATCTCCTTTCTAATTAGGAGTCTGCATCCATTCCCAGGTTGACCACCGGAGTCTTTCATACTTAAATTACTGCAGCATGTTTTTTAACAAAATTAAATCGCTCCAAATACAGTCCAAAGATTTACATCATGAGTTTGAAAATTAAGCCACAATTTTTCTTTAGTTGAAAAACGTTTTTTCAGAATGGCGTGAACATTAAATCTGAAATTGCCACACCTGTAAATACCAAATAAAAAGAACTGAGGATGCTGTTAATCAGAAACAAAAACAGAAATTGCTGGAAAAGCTCAGCAGGTCTGGCAGTATCTGCAGAGAGAAATCAGCATTAACATTTCGGGTCCCGTGACCCTCTCAGAACTGTTCTGCAGTTTCTAGTATTTCATATTTTGATACCCGTAAATACACCTGAATATGTCACTCCACGCACTGTCACACCGTAAACGTCAGTCTGAGAATGTTAGATCTGAAAATATCACTCATGCAAAACCTGTGATTTGCAAGTTGTACATTCAAATATTCCATTCATAAAGCTGTAAACACTGAGCTGGTAAAAAGGACACTGTTGAATGAGTATTATTTCTGGTAACTTTTTGTTTTAAAATTAAGATTGTGGTTAGCTTCCATTTAACATAAAACTGGACCATTTCAGCTGATTGTTAATGCCTAAATATTTACAGGCCATAAAACATTAATTACCTCAGAATCAAAGACAACAAAACAGAAAGTTGGGTCAGAGCTAATTCATAAATTGTGTGAGTGAATTGTATCAAAATGCATTAAGGGCTATTGTGGGGAAGTGGTAGCATCTCTGCCTCTAAGCCAGGAGGCACAGATTGTAGTCCCATCTGCTCTAGAGGTGTGTAATAGAATCTCCAAACATGTGTTGGAGAAACACCCACCAAAATGCATAGAAGTGTCGTGGTAGTGCCCCTAGGTCTGGGCCAGGTGATTTAGGAGAATCAACATTTCAGGCAAAAGCCCTTCATCCTCATTCCTGATGAAGGGCTTTTGCCCAAAATGCTGATTCTCTGCTCCTTGGATGCTGCCTGACCTGCTGTGCTCTTCCAGCACCAGACCCTTGACTCTGATCACCAGCATCTGTAGTCCCCACTTTTGCCTCGGAGGCTTAAGTTCAAGTGCTCCTTACTCCAGAGTTGTGTAATAACAGGTTGATTAAAAAAAATATCAAATTATATTGAGGATGGGGGTTCAGTTTTCACTGCTTATGACAATTTAATTTGATACTCCTTTCTCAGCTGTATGCATTGCTTGAGGTACTTACTAATTTGGTCCAGTTTTTCCAACAGGGCAATCAAATGTAAACACAGTCAGCTAGAAGTTGGAGAAGAGGAGAGGTGGCAAAGGTCAGGTCAAGGGCTGCTTTTTGACCCTGTGATTGTTCAAAATAAAACTAGAAAGTGTACGCTTGGGCATTTTCTAAAAGTATTTAGTCTTTAGTGTACAACATTGGAGAATTTAGATCAGAGTGGTGCTGGAAAAGCACAGCAGGTCAGGCAGCATCCGAGGAGCAGGAAAATCGACGTTTCGGGCAAAAGCCCTTCACCAGGAATGGAGGCAGGATAAATCTCTCCACCTTGCAGGCTTCCTGCCTCCATTCCTGATGAAGGGCTTTTGCCCGAAACGTCGATTTTCCTGCTCCTCGGATGCTGCCTGACCTGCTGTGCTTTTCCAGCACCACTCTGATCTAAAACTCTGGTTTCCAGTTCTGCAGTCCTCACTTTTGCCAACATTGGAGAATTGTGAGGATTCTGAGAAGCACCTTCACAGATGGGAGTATGATACTGGCAGTGCGCTCAGTTTTAGGAATGCATTGGGTAGGGACCGGGTACACGTGTAAAGTTCCTATAACATTGTCAGAAGCACCAAGCATAGACTTTTATAGGAATTGCCAGCATTTATTGCCCATCCCTAATTGCCCAGGGGGTAGTTAAGAGTCAACCATGTTGCTGTAGGTCTGGAGCCACATGTAGGTCAGACCAGGTCAGGATGGCAGATTTCCTTCCCTCAAGGACATTAATGAACCAGATAGGATTTTCAATTTTTTTTTAAAAACAGTCAACAACAACTTCACGGTCATCATTAATTGAACTGATATTCCACCAACCCCATCCCGGTAGGATTTAAACCTAGGTCCCCAGAACATTACCTGGGTTTCGGGATTAATAACAAAAACTGAAATTGCTGGAAAAGTTCAGCGGATCTGGCAGCATCTGTGGAGAGAAATCAGAGTTAACGTTTCTGGTCGAGTGACTGGACCCAAAACGTTAACTCTGATTTCTCACCATAGATGCTGACAGACTCGCTGAGCTTCTCCAGCAATTTCTGTTTTTGTTTCTGATATCCAGCATCCACAGTTCTTTCGGCTTTTATTCTTAGGATTAACGTTTCTGCAAAAATACCACTAGGTCATGGCCTTTCCACTCAGACTTCTTTGAGAAGGGTTCTCCATAAGTCCCATTTCCCTGTTATTCCCACATATTGTCTCACTATCACCATTGTTAACAGCTAACCCGAGAATACAACTTTTTAAAAAAAAAAGGGTTTTGTGATTTACACATGAAAGAAGTGACACTATCACTGTATTCTGACAGATGAAAGGCTTAACAGACAATCAATTTTTCAATGTATAATTTCAGTTACATCACACGACACATTTTTGCTATAAATTCTGTGTTAGGATTGCGCCCTCCATTACCACCTGATGAAGGAGTGACGCTCCGAAAGCTAGTGATTCCAATTAAACCTGTTGGACTATAACCTGGTGTTGTGTGATTTTTAACTTTGTACACCCCAGTCCAACACCGGCATCTACAAATTATTCCCTCATGAAGCAGCCAACACTTTTGTTCTTTTTAAATATTAGGGGGTGGCACAGTGCCTCGGTGGTTAGTACCACTGCCTCACAGTGCCAGGGATCTGTGGTCCGATTCTAGCCTTGGGTATCTGTTTGTGTGGAGTTTGCATATTCCCCCGGTGTCTGCATGGGTTTCCTCCCACAGTCCAAAGGTGAGCAGGTTTGGGTGGATTGACCATGAAACATTGCCCGTGGTGTCCTGGGATATGCAGGCGAGCTAGGTTAGCCAATGGGAAACATGGAAGGGGGGGTTGATCTTAGTAGGTTGGGCTTTGGAGGGTCAGTGTTTATTTGATGGGCAAAATGGTCTACTTACGCACTGTAGGGTCCAATTCCCATCTGAGAGCTAAAAATGAATCTGTTTCTATCGCTCTATTAGTCAGTGTATTCCAGACCATCGCAACTTACCGAGTAAAAAAAACAGTTCTTTTCACCTCACCTCTGTTTCTTTTCCCAGTTTATTACTACGCCTCCTCCAAGTGGAAACAATTTCTTTTTTAAACAATCAGAATTTACTGTGTTTCTGATAAGGTTATCGCAACTTTACACATACACAGCTTCATTCAATTTCACTTTAACCTTCATTACTCGAGATTATCCAATCTCTCCACATGATTGATAGCACACATCTCTTCTGCACTTTCCACAAGTTAGACAAACATAGGAATTAGAGGCAGGATTAGGCCACTCGTTTCCTTGAGTCTGTTCTGTCATTCACTAAGATCATGGCTGTTCCAATCAATCCACGTTCCTGCCTACCCATATCAACCTTCCATCCCCTTCCTTACCTTCTATCTCTGTCTTGAAAGTATTCATGGATTTGGCTTCTGTTGCCTTTTGAGGAAGAGAGTTCCAAAGACTCTCCTCCGTCTTTGTCTGATGTGGATGACCCCTTATTCGGGAACACTGGTCCCTAGATCTAGATGATCTAGATGAAGATCTCAACATCCTCCCAACAATCTGATGCTCAGAACTGGACACAGTGCTCCTGCTGGAACCTAACGGGTGTTTTATAAAGGTTTAGCACAACTTCCCCACTTTGTAGATCGTTGACCCAAAAGCAAACACAGCACTTTTGTTTGCAAGGAAATCAAAATCAAAAGCAGAAGCAGGAAATCACCTGCAGCTGCAAAACTTCCATCTCTGCAGAAGTGAACACGCCCCAGGAGGTTTTGCAGGTTGTGCATCAAGTGCAGTTTGATAGTGAGACTCAACAAAAGTCATCGGGTCAGAAAACTAAGAGTTCAGTCAAAGAGGTGGGTTTTAGAAGCATCCTAAAGGAGGTGACGGAGAGGGGGATTCCTGAATTCCTGGTGCAGCTGCCAGTGATGCAACGTTGGAAATGGCGAATGCACAGGGAATGTCAGAATTGGAGAAGCGCAGAGATCCTAGTCGGCTCTGGAGTTTATAGAGATTGAAAGTGGTGAGGGCATGGAAAGATTTGAAAGTTAGCGAGTTTCAAATTGGGACTGGGAAGCCCAGATGTCAATCACTGAGCGTGGAGGGGATGAATGAACAGGATTTGGAGCAAGCCAAGGCATCCAGAAGATGGAAGATGGGAGGCGGACCAGGAAAACACTGGAATATTCAAATTATATGCCACCAGAAACTTCCTAAAATCAGAGTAAAACAAAAAGAAATTCTGCCAAATTAATTGGCTGCAGAGACTGCTTACCCTGGTGTGTTGACCCATACAATGCCTACATGGCAGAAGTAAACACACTCTGTGTCTTGCATGTTGCTGCAGGAACAACGTTTCTCTCTGTGTAGGGATGAGTGGACCTCCCTTAGTCCCTGATCGCTGTCTATCTCTGATCCAGCCAAGGCTCCAGCAAGCGGCTCAGAACTCCCTGTGGCAACAAAAAATAAAGCATGAGGGAGGATTTAAAATAGACTTGGGAGCTTTCATTTCAATTTCGTCCATGTTCATTCACAGCATCCAGCTACAGCTGACTTATGGCCAACATCGTTTGCGTATCCCAATATGGCTATGCAGCTTGCTGGGTGATCTCACAGGGCAGTTAAGAGTCAGCCACTTTGCTGTGGATCTGGAGTCACACATAGACCGGAAAGGTTAATGCCCACAGATCTCCTTCGCTAAAGTGACCGGGCAACTTTTCACATACAGTCTGGCAGTTTCATGGTCACCCCAATCAATTTCAGATTTTTATTCCCAAATTTCTTTAACAACAAGAAACTAATTCCCAATTGTCATTTTAAATTTGAATTCAGGACTCCAGGTTCAACCTTCCGCTCTATTAGTCCATTAAGGTAACTGCTGTACCACCATACATTACCAACAATATACATTAGTGCTTCAATTAAGAGTAGTGAACATACATAAGCACAAATTAGGATCAAGAGTAGACCAATCAGCCCCTTGAGCCTAGCCCATTATCTAATAAGCTAAACCATATCATTTGGGACATGGAATGTGGTGCTCACACCAAACATTCAATGTCTTCCTAAGAGATAGAAACTGAACAAAGTGGTAGCAAAAACTATAAATGTTACACAAAATACTTATTTGAGGCAGCTATCTGCTCGTTCTGATTTACACCACCACCAAAGATAGAGTCAGAGAGTCTTAAAATTATTTTTTTCACCAGGAACGGGATTGATTGATTCATTCATTCATTCATTGTGGTCACATGTACCGAGATACAGTGAAAAGTGTTGTCCTGCGTGCTTTACAAGCAGATTGTACCATACAAGGTGCATCAGGGTAGCAGAACAGAGTGCAGAATACAGTGTTACAGCAGCAGTGAAGGTGCAGAGAGAGAGTGATCAGAATTAATATTTAAGAGGTCCATTCAAAAGTCTGATAACAGCGGGGAAGAAGCTGTTCTTGAATCCGTTTGTACGTGTATACAACTTTTATATCTTCGGCCTGACAGAAGAGGGTGGAAGAGAGTATAACTGGGGTGGGAGGGATCTTTGATTATGTTGGTTCTTTTCCCAAGGCAGCTGGAAGTATGGATGGAGTCAACGGATGGGCGGCTGGTTTGCGTGATGGACTGGGCTGTGTTCACGACTCTCTGTAGTTTCTTGGTAAGAGCAGTTGCCATATCACGCTGTGATGCATCCGGATCAGATGTTTCCTGTGGTGCAGGATGAACTGATCAGGATGTTTCAAATGAGGAGAGGACTTGGTGGATTAGGGATATTTCCACTTGTGCGGGATGGAGACCCAAAGCCCCAGTTTACAGCAGTGAAGCGGATCAGTGTTTATGTTCAACATGAACCTCCCCCTATTTATCTCCCACTAACATTAAAACCATCCATCCCCTTTCTCCTTTGTTTAGTTTCCCCTGAAATGTATCACTCCATGTCGTCACAAGTTCCACATTCTCTGGGTAAAGACATTTCTCCTGAAATCACTATTGAGTGTTCGAGTGACTATTGTATATTAATGGCTTCCCCAGAAATGAAAACATCTCCTCGGCATTATCAAAGAGAGCACCCTCAATCAGTTCAATCCTCAGCCTTCGCTCTCTCCGAGACGCCGCCAGACAGGGAAGAACATTGTGTGGGTTCTAAGGCCAGGGAACCAATCTGTCAGTATGCCTAGAATGAGGTAAAACCATACCAAAGCAAACATTGTCATATTAAGAAGCTATCCAGTCCAAACCCTGCAGTATTAGTCAAAGAAACGGCAGTATAGCAAAGTTTCACTCAATGGAGCTCCAGGATGAGGGTTGCGCTGTGATGGGAGACCGGGTAAATTGGAGTATTGTAGAATGAGTGGACTTCTCATTGAAACATGTCAGATTCTGTTAGGCCTCGATGTGGTTAACTTTTATTCTTTCATAGGATGTAGGTATCAAGAGCAAGGTCAAAGTTTGTCCGTCATCCCTGATTGACCCTTGAAGTGAATGGCTTGCTAGGCCATTCCAGCAGGTAGTTAAGAATCAGCCACATTACTATGGGTCTGAAGTCACATGCAGGCCAGACCAAATAAGGATGGCAGATTTCCTTCCCTGAAGGACATTGGTGAGCCAGATTATTGGCAATCGTTTCAGAGTAGATTTCATCAGTAGATTCTTAATTCCAGATTTTCTTTTGGTGATTCAAATTTCACCATCCGCCAGGATTTCCTTCCTTAAAGGGGCATTAGCAAACCAGGTAGGATTTTATAACAATTGACAATTATTCAATAGTGGTCATCATTACACCAGATTTTTACTGAATTTAAAATTTCACAAATCTGCCTCAAACCTGTATCCCCAGAATGTCAGCCTGGATCTCTGGATTTCTAGCCCAATAACATCCCCACCACTCCATCCCCTCCCTATATCTGGGCTAGCATTTCTACATTTGGAAGCAACACCAAACCAGGTAAAGAGGGTCTGCAATTAATTACAACAAAGCTTGAATAAACCTGAAGAAAGGGTAAATCTTTGGAAAATGAAGTTCAGCACAGACAAATATGAGGTGATGCATTTTGGAAGGAAGAATAGGGAGGTCATTAATCAGGTGAAAGTCTTAAATCAGATAAATAACCAATGGGATCTCACAATACAGAAACATGAATGACCAGAAGTTATGTCACAGGTAAACAAGATCATTTCACAAAACAAACCAACCACTGGGTTTATTTCTAGAGGGATAGGATTGAAAGGTAGGGGAAAACATTGTGTAAAACTGGTAATGCATGTTTGTTAAATCACGCATAGATACTAAATGCAGGTCTGGTTGCTACATTGTAAAAGTAGTGTGAAGCCACTGGAGAGGGACCAGAGCAGATGTACAAGAATGATCCCAGAGATGGGTGGATGAACATATCAGGAAAAGATTGTTGGGCTGGCATTGTTTCTCTTTTGGAAAAACAGAAATTGAGGAGCTTCATAAAACAGAAACCTTTACAATGATGAAATATTTTGATAAATTGGATACCGAGAGGATGTTTCCTCTTGTGGGGAAAAGCATTAATACAGACCATCAATGTAGTCATCAAAACACCCAAAGGGATTCTGGAAGAAAGGTCCTTAGCCAAAGAGGGATTAAAAGTATGGAACTCATTACCACAAAGAGAGGTTAAATTTCATAGAACAGTTGTATTTAAGGGGAAGCAAAATAAAGAAATGAGGGAAGAGGGAATAGATGGTAAAATAATGGATTGAGATGAGGAAAGACTGAAGGACACTCAAGGGGAGTTGCATGGGTCGGTTGGGCCGAATGGCCAGTATCTTTTTTTTTAAATTATTGATTCACAGGATGTGGGTATCACTGACTAAGCCAGCATTTATTGCCCAGAGGGCAGTTAAAGAGTCGACCCCATTGCTGTGGGTCCGGAGTCACATGTAGGCCAGACCAGGTAAGGATGGCAGATTTCCTTTCCGAAAGGACATTAGTAAAGCAGGTGTGGTGTTAAAATTAACAGTTACGTGATCAACCCTGCAGTCAGGAGTGACTTTAAAATGGCATCAGTTATCTGTATGGAGCCACATTGACTGTGATTCTGAAAGGAAGGTTTAGATATTGGATGAAACCGGCTGGCTAATCAGGTGAGGAAATTTACGTTTAACTGGAGTGGACCCCTTCTGGTTGGCACAAGGACAGGTGTTGACAGAAAGAGCCATGTGACAAAACTCTATTCCCTCCAATTACTGCAGAAATTCATTCCTTCAATGAAGGGGCTTTGCTTGCTCACTTAATTCCAATCCTGAATCCAACACACAGGATAACCCATCAACCCATTCTATTGGCTGGGTGTAAGGATTATATTGAGTTTATGGCACAAAGACAGGCCATTTAGCTCAACCAGTATCTGCTGTGGTTCTGTTCGCCGAGCTGGAAGTTTTTGTTGCAAACATTTCGTCCCCCGGCTAGGCGACATCATCAGTGCTTGGGAGCCTCCTGCGAAGCGCTTCTTTGATATTTCCTCCGGTGTTTATAGTGGTCTGTCCCTGCTGCTTCCGGTTGTCAGTTTCAGCTGTCCACTGTAGTGGTTGGTATATTGGGTCCAGGTCGATGTGTTTGTTGATGGAGTTTGTGGATGAATGCCATGCCTCTAGGAATTCCCTGGCTGTTCTCTGTCTGGCTTGCCCTATGATAGTAGTGTTGTCCCAGTCGAATTAAAAACTTCCAGCTCGGCGAACAGAACCACAGCAACGAGCACCCGAGCTACAAATCTTCGCACAAACTTTCAACTAGTATCTACTGGCATCTATACTCCGCAGTATTTTCCCTGGAGCGTCGAAGGCTGAGAGGTGACTTATAGAGTTCTATAAAAGCATGAAGAGCATGGATAGGGTAAATAGACAAGATCTTTTTCCTGGGGTAGGGAGAGTCCAAAACCGGAGAGCATAGGCTTATGGTGAAAAGGGAAAAATTAAAAAGGACCTAAGGAGCAATCTTTTGACACAGAGAGTGGTACGTGTATGGAATGGGCTGCCAGAGGAAGTGGTGGAGGCTGGTACAATTGCAGCATTTAAAAGGCATCAGGATGGGTATATGAATAGGAAGGGTTTAGAGGGATATGGGCCAAATGCTGGCAAATGGAACTAGAATTATTTAGGACATCTGGTCAGCTTGGAAAAGTTGGACTGAAGACTCTGTTTCTGTGCTGTACATCTCTATGACTCTACGACTACCTTCCTCCTGCTTTTTATCAGATCCAGCCAACACACCGTTCTATTCCTTTCTCTGTCGTGCACTTACCCAACCTCCCTCTAAACACAACAAACACTATTTACCACAATAACTCACTTTGGTAGTGGGTTCTGCATTGTTCACAGGTACTGCCACAGGCTGCCGCTGCAGAATAGGAACGTCCCAGGGCTGGAATGTAGGAGGGCAGGAGATTATGGTTCAGTGGTTACAGACATGGCAGGAATGTTGATGCAGCAGCCTGGCAGTCTGTGAATGCTCCCATTAGCTCACGCTCCTCTACGAGGGAAGAGAGTGCAAAGATACAGAAATAATAATCGGCATCTGCATAAACTAAATGGAAACTGTCCAGGCAGCCTTCTGAGTTTGAGCCTTTCCCTGACCAGCCCATTGTCTTGCAGAGATGGGGTGAAGTACACAGATTTACACAGGATAGTTTGACTCCTGATTGAAGCATAATGTAACCTTTATTCTTCTCGAGCAACTAACTCTTGTGTTCCAGCAGCAGTAGAAAAGTGAAATGACACCAATTGTCCAATGAAAACTGACACAGCATTCACTGCTCGAGGCTGTCTCTGATTAATTGCCAATTTGCCACATGTTCCATAATATAAGAATGATCCATGCTGAAAACTCTCCTCTCTTCCTGTGTTATTAATAACGGGACAGGAGATTCAATTCGACATCCCAAAATGTTTTGTAGTCACATCTGAAAGGCAGTTGCTGTTGTAATGTCCTGAAGCCAATTTCTACACTAAGTTTATTTTCTGGTTACCATTGACCAGAAGCAGAATTGGACTCACCACATAAATAACACAGCTACACGAACAGGTCAGAGACTAGGAATACCACAGTGAATGACTCACCTCCTGACTCTCCAAAACCTGTCCACTATCTACAAGATACAAGTCAGGAGTGTGATGAAATACTCCTCTATTGTCTGGATGGGTGCAGCTCCACAACACTCAAGAAACTCGACACCATCCAGGACAAAGCAGATAACTTGACTGGCTCCACATCCATGCCTTCCACCACCAAAGCTCAGTGGCATTTTTCACAAGATCTAGAAATATTCAACAAAGCATCTTCCAAACTCATGACCCCTTCCACCTGGAAGGACAAAGGCAGCAGATACATGGGAATGTTACCATCTGCAGGTTCCCCTCCAAGCACCTCACCAACCTGACTTGGAAATATATCGCCGTTCCTTCGGTGTCGTTGAGTCAAAATCCTGGAAGTTCCTCCCTAACAGTATTGTGGGTCTACCTCCAGCACGTGGACTGCAGCGGTTCAACGCAGCTCACCATCACCATCTCAAGGACAACTAAAGACGGACAATAAAAGGAGGCCCAGCCAGCGGCACTTACAGTCATAGAGTCATAGAGATGGACAGCATGGAAACAGACCCTTTGGTCCAACCCATCCATGCTGACCAGATATAACAACCCAATCTAGCCCCACCTGCCAGCACCCGGCCCATATCCCTCCAAACCCGTCCTATTCATATACTCATCCAGATGCCTTTTAAATGTTGCAATTGTACTAGCCTCTGCCACATCATCTGGCAGCTCATTCCATACACGTACCACCCTCTGCGTGAAACAGTTGCCCCTTAGGTCTCTTTTATATTTTTCCCCTCTCACCCTAAACCTATGTCCTCTAGTTCTGGACTCCCCCACCCCAAGGAAGAGACTTTGTCTATTTACCCTATCCATGCCCCTCATAATTTTGTAAAGCTCTATGAAGTCACCCCTCAGCCTCCGATGTTCCAGGGAAAAAAGCCCCAGCCTGTTCAGCCTCTCCCTATCGCTCAAATCTTCCAACCCTGGCAACATCCTTGTAAATCTTTTTTGAACCCTTTCAAGTTTCACAACATCCTTCCGATAGAAAGGAGACTAGAATTGCATGCAATATTCCAACAGTGGCCTAACCAATGTCCTGTATAGCCGCAACATGACCTCCTAACTCCTGTACTCAATACTCTGACCAATAAAGGAAAGCATACCAAACACCTTCTTCACTATCCTATCTACCTGCGACTCCACTTTCAAGGAGCTATGAACCTGCATTCCAAGGTCTCTTTGTTCAGCAACACTCCCTAGGACCTTACCATTAAGTGTATTAAGATTTGCTTTCCCAAAATGCAGCACCTTGCATTTATCTGAATTAAACTCCATCTGCCACTTCTCAGCCCATTGGCCCATCTGGTCAAGATCTTGTTGTAATCTGAAGTAACCCTCTTCGCTGTCCACTACACCTCTAATTTTGGTGTCATCTGCAAACTTACTAACTGTACCTATTATGCTCGTATCCAAATCATTTATATAAATGACAAAAAGTAGAGGACCAATCCTTGTGGCACTCCACTGGTCACAGGCCTCCAGTCTGAAAAACAACCCTCCACCACCACCCTCTGTCTTCTACCTTTGAGCCAGTTCTGTATCTAAATGGCTAGTTCTCCCTGTATTCCGTGAGGTCTAACCTTGCTAATCAGTCTCCCATGGGGAACCTTGTTGAACGCCTTACTCCTTGAGTGGATAAAGTAAATGGTCCCACAAACAAAGGGCTGGACATGGCAGAGAAGTCTCAAGCTCTGAACACCCTCAGCGTTTTATGCCCACCTGAGAGGGCTTAGTCTATTGTTTGAAAGATATTGCCTCTGACAGTGCAGCGACCCCTTTGTACTGCCACAGAGATGCCTGATGATGTGCTTCACCTTTGGACCCATGACCTTCTGACTTAAGGCTCAGAATGTTACTGACTGAACAATGGCTGATGCTTTAGAATTTTTGCTAGAGTTCTCTCCACCTCCCAACATCCCAGGTCAAACAACATCAGGCCCCTTCTCTCCAACCTAACCCTCACAGAATGCTATGCATTATTGCAAATGCTTAATTAGTCTTAAGCTCCCTTGCCAGTTGTAAGAGCCATTCCTTATTTTTGTTTAACGTAGGTTGACACACGCAGTAGAACAGGAGGGAGGTGCAAAGATTCTTTTATAACAAGATCACTGTTACCAACCACTCCATGTTAAGTAGACTGAGCAATGTGGTCAGGGAGAAACAATCCCCTCAGCAGATGGAGCTCAGAGCCAGAGGATAGATTCTGGTGATTAGAACAAGGTTATTTATTGATCACATTAATTGATCACATTATTTATTGATCACTTCTTCACATTAATGTCTGTGGAAATCTGGGATTCTTGCCAAAACTCGACAGAACCTGGGAAACAATTGGAGCTTGAAAGACTGAGGGGACAGATATTTGTTAGGTAGGGGTGTCGAGGGTTAGGAAACTAAAGGAATATTAATGGAGTTGAGATACACTAATCGAAAAGCAGGATGCAGTGGATTTTTTTATTATTCACTTGTGGAACTTGAGCATGGCTGGCTGCCCAGTGTTCATTGCCCGTCCCTAGCTGCCCTTGAACTAAGTGGCTTTCCTGGCTATTTCAGAGGGCAGTTGAGAGTCAAACACATTGCTAAGGTCTCAAGTCACATGTAGGCCAGACCAGGGTAAGAATGACTGATTTCTTTCCCTGAAGGATACTTGGGAGCCAAATGGGTTCTTACTGATAATGGTTTCATAGTCATCAGTAGATTCGTAATACTAGATTTTGTTTTGTTGAATTCAAGTTCCACTATCTGCCATGGGGCGGGGTGGGGGGCACTCAAACCCAGGTCCCCAGAACGTTAACTGAGTTTCTGGCTTAATGGTTTCATTGCTTCGTCATGGTCTGGAGATCAGAAATAAAAGCAGAAAATGATTGCTATGCTTAACAGCATTGAAAGAGAAACAGAGTTAACATTTCAGGTCTGTGCCCTTTCTTCAGAAATGGCATAAGTTTGGAAAGTTTTGAGTGGCGGGGGGGGGCAGGGGTGAGTCAAGGACAAAAGGAAAGGGTGTGATAGGGTGAAAGTTAGGAGAGGCTTGAGTGACCCAAGAGTCAGTCTTCCAGGGCTAAAGAGAATGGCAGTGAGGCAAGAGAAGACAAAACAGGCAGTGGCTGGAGCAGGTAGCAAAGAAAAACTAAACAAGCAACAAAAGGAAAACAAACCAGGAACTTGGGAATTGTGGTCTGAAATTGCTGAATTTAATGCTGAGTCCTCAAAAGGTTGTCAAGTACCTCATTACGTTGAAGTTCACAACAACAGTGCAACAGGTCAGAGGTGTCAGAGTGATCCTCAAGGTGAGAATTAAAGTGACAGGCATCTGGAAGTTCAGGATAACAACACCACAGAAGGCTGCGGAGGCCAGGTCATTGAGTATACTTAGGACAGAGATAGATAGGTTCTTGATTGACAAGGGGATCAAGGGTTATGGAGGGAAAGCAGGAGAATGGGTATGAGAAACTTCTCAGCCATGATTGAATGGCAGAGCAGACTCGATGGGCTGAATGGCCTAATTTCTGCTCCTATGTCTTATGGTCATTTTCTCTCCTCATTGTACTGAGACTACATTAAGACCAGTGAATACCACACAGGTCAGCCATGATCTAACCAAACAGTGGAACTAATAAGTCCACTCCCGTCTCTGTTCTTATGTCTCTGGTATTCAGTCTGTTAGTAACTGCACTGTAATAAAGAAGTAATCTTCGGAGTAACATTGAACACAGACACATTATCATATTTCCTCTTCTGACGAACAATAAGCAGTTATAGAATATCTTTTGTTATGTCCTTGGTACATCTCAATGAAATGTAATTGTTGTTGCAACATAGGAACAGATGAGTCTCAGAACATTCTGGCTGTATTACTGAAGACTTGTACCCCAGAACTGGCCATATCTTATAGGCAAGCTGTTGCAATACATCTAGGACACAGACATCTGCCGGCAATGTGGAAAATTGTATAAGTATGCCCTAACCGTAAAAAAAACAGGCAAATCATGTCCAACCAATTACTACCTCAACGGTTCACTCTCAGTCATCAGCAAAGTGATGGCGGGTGTTATCAACACTGCTATCAAGTAGAGTGACCCAGTGTTAACCTGCTCACTGATGCTCAGTTTAGGTTCTGCCAGAACCACTCGGTATAATGTTCTACATCCAATCATCGCAAACAGTGACCTTTGCTCCATCATTAGATCAGAAATAGAAAGATTTGCTCAAAGTTTTACAGTGTACTCTATCATTCAAAACTCATCAGATACTCCAACCGTCTATCCACGCAACAAGATATGGACAACATACAGGTTTGGGTTACACAGTACATAGAACAGCACAGTACAGGCCCTTTGGCCCACGATGTTGTCCCGAGCATTTGTCTTAGTCTAAGATCAACTTAACCTACACCCCCCTCAATTTACTTCTGTCCATGTTCTTGTCCAGCAGTCACTTAGATGTCCCTAATATCTCTGACTCTACTCCCACCGCTGGCAGTACATTCCATGCCCCACCACTCTCTGCGTAAAGAATCTACCTCTGACATCGTCCCTACACCTTCCTCCAATCACCTTAAAATTACAACCCCTCGTGACATCCATTTCTGCCCTGGGGAAAGGTCTCTGGCTATCTACTCTCTCTGTGCCTCTCATTACCTTGTACACCTCTATCAAGTCGCCTCTCTTCCTTCTCTCCAGTATGAAAAGCCCTAGCTCACTTAACCTCACTTCATAAGACAAGCTCTCCAATTCAGGCAGCATCCTGGTAAATCTCCTGTGCATGCTCTCGAAAGCAGCTACATCGTTCCTATAATGAGGCAACCAAAATTGGATATAATATTCCAAACGTGATGTAACCAGGTAGCAAAACCTCATAGCTCTTAAACTCAATCCCACTGTTAATGAAAGCCAAAACACCATACACGTTCTTAACAACCCTATCAATTTGGGTGGCTACTTTGAGGGATATATATACATGGACTCCAAGATCCCGCTGTTCCTCCACACTGCCAAGAATCCTGTCATTAACCCTGTATTCAGCATTCAAATTTGACCTTCCAAAATGAATCACTTTGCATTTATCCAGGTTGAACTCCATCTGCCACTTCTCAGCCCAGCTCTGCATCCTGTCAATGTCATGTTGTAGCCTGCAACAGCCCTCGACACTATCTACACTATCTACAACACCATTGACCGTTGTGTCATCGGCAAACTTACTAACCCACCCTTCCACTTCTTCATCCAAGTCATTTATAAAAACTGCAAAGAGCAGAGGCCCAAGAACCGATATCTGCAGGACACCACTGGTCAGCGCCCTCCAAGTGGAATACTTTCCATCCACTACCATTCTGTCTTCTTTCAGCCAGCTAATTTTAAACCCACACAGCTTAATTTCCCTGTATCCCATTCCTCCTAACTTTCTGAATGAGCTTACCATGGGGAATCTAATCAAATGCCTTACTGAAATAAGCAACCATGGGTTGCTAGGTGTCAATGAATATTCGTGCCATATGTGTGCCATGCAATGGGCCTCTCCAATAAAACAGAATCTATCCATCTCCCATTGACATTCCCATCACTGAACCTCTCTCTATCAGCATCTTTGGGATTACCATTGACCAGAAATGCAAATGGATTAGCCATGTAAACACTGTGGCCATGAAAACTGGTGAGAGGCTAGGAACCTGGTGTGATTAACACACCCTACTGACTCCCCAAAGCCAGTCCACCAGCTGGAAGATGGTAATGATGGTGTGGTGCTATATTGTCCACTTTTCTGAATGATTGCAACTTCAGCAACACTCAAGAAGCTCAATACCAAGCTGCCCACTTTATTGGCATCTAATCCAGTTCCCTCAACATCCATTCCCTCAACCAGAGATGCACAGTGTGTACCATCTGAAAGGGTCTGCATACAGCAAATCCATATCCTCTATCATCTGTAAGGGAACGGACAGCAGATAGATGGGAACATCACCACATGCAAGATCCCCTCCATGCCACTTATCATCCTGACTTGGAAATATATCCCCATTCCTTCAGTGTGGCTGGGTCAAGACTCCCTCCCTAACAGAATTGTGGGTGTATCTACAGTACAGGGATTCAAGAAGGCAGCTCACCACCACCTTCTCAAAGCAATAGGCAACCAATGTTGGGCTTATCATTGGCTCTGACACCTCGTGAGTGAATTAGGAAGAAACTGGGGCCAACAGACAGTGCACACAGTAGATTTGATCAGCAGCGCCTTTGTGAAACATACTGTCCACAGCATGTTCTCACCCTCTCAATGACAGTGTGCTATTTCTGTTTGACCATTTGACAGGCACACTGGTCACTATATCAGGGGCGTCGTTCCAGAGTACTGCAGGCAGCAGATCCCACACTGACCAAAGCAGCTAGTCCATGCCAGGAGCTGTCTCTCCCAGTCACATTCCTGAGGTTATGTGGAATGGTAATGAAGTAGTTTCACCTGTTGAGGAAACACGATCAGCTTTTCATCTCTGGTACTGACGGCTTTGAAAGCTCCCCCTGCAGCTGCCTGCTGTTTGAGATATATCTTGTTCCAAGGGGATGGGGGTGGAGAGGGGGATGCAGAAATCTTTACTCCTGTGCTCAAGGGAACCAGAAGGTACTTTAACGTAAACGAACTGAAGTTTAATTAAAAGATTTTTAAAAAAAGGTAGATTTTTAAAAATATAGTCAAGCAGATGGAAGAGTCAATTGAAAAGGTGGTGGGCTGACATAAACACCTGCATTCTGGTATATACACATATGGATAATCTGTTAAAGCTGAAGCAGAAAATAATGTCAGCACCTATTCCTTCTACAACATTTCTTGTATTTATGTTTGTGTGTGCGTGTGTTATGTAATCTCAGGTTGAGGCAATGCTCTGCCGCTGGTGTCACCTTCACTCTGTCTATCTTGAGGGCTGAGGGGACAGTTGCATCTATTGCGACCCTCCCTCCCGATTACGATCCCCTCTCGCTCCCGGAAGGTAGAGATTGCAAAGCTGTTAGGACTTACCTTCTGGAGTGAGAGGCGGCTGGAGTGTTAGCACCAGGACGGAGAGGGTGAAGAAATTCATCTCCACATAAGCTGTCAGATAAAAGCACCAAGGTATTGTTGCCGGGGCCAGGATAATGCAGCTCTCTGTCTCTGTAGAAGATTGGGAGGCAGCTTAACACGTCCGCATCTTGCGGAGTTTACTGCAGGGTTTGAGTTCAGGCAGTTCACGCAGACAGGAAACTCTCTCTCCTTCTCGCTAACAGTCCCTCCCTCTTGTAGTAATCCTATCTGTTAATAGCAATTACCCTCCCACACCGAGAGAGCTGGGAGCGTCACATTATGAACCACCTGCCAGGTTAAAAAGCTGATCTGGAGAAACCAAAGGGAGGAAATCAATCCCGGGGGGATACAGGACAGCAGGCGAGACTACCCCCAGCCCAGGATACACTGCCCCAGGCTTCACCATGTGGAACAAAGAGAAACTGGTCAACTTTCAATATCCTGCTCTGGCTCTCTTGTTGTTGCCCCTCGGTGTTTCATGGTCCACGGGTTAACACTTTCCTACACACAGCCAACAAATCATTTGCTGTCCTAACGCTTTGAGCTCAGTCACTGGAGCGACAACGTTTGAGTGTGTGTGTGTGTGAGAGAGAGAGAAAGGTTCCAGGTTGCAGAGAAATCCAGCCCTGGAGACAGAGACAGAGAGAGAGGAGAGGAAGGAGAAAGGGGAGAGGCTCGGGAGGAGAAGACAAAGAAAATGTGGAGAGGGGGAGAAAGAGAGATATGTGACAATAAGGCTAATTCAATTCAAAGGGAGGGATAAGGGAGAGAGATGGAGAATGCGATAGAATAAGAGGAAAGCAGAGAGAGCAATACGATTCTTGCTGTAATGATAATCATGGGAGCAAGATGAGGCCATTTGGTCCCTCAAACATTTTAGATCACCTACCCCATTGCCATTTCAGCTCACAATGTCCTTTAGTACCAGAACACGATCAATTTCTGTCTTAACCATATTGAATGATTGAGTTTCCATGGCACCCTGGGGTACAGTGTACCATAGATCCACCAAACTCTCTAGTGAAGATAATTTCTCTTCATCTCATCCAGAAAGGCCCATCAGGGGAACCATCCTTCTTGCATGAATCCTGCCCGGCCTTTGAAGGATGTTGGCTGCTTCACTGAGGTTGTCTCTCATTCCTTTCAACTCTTAGTGGATGTGGGCCCAGTCTCCTCATACTCTCCCCGCAGGACAGTTCACTAGGCCAGGGATCAGTCTCTGCAGCACTCCCTCCATAAACAGTGCACCTTTCCTGAAAAGTGACCAACACTGCACACAATACTCATGGTATCTAACAGTGCAGGCAGAGGCCATTCGGCCTGCATAAGTTAGTTCATTGATAGACCTCTCCAATTAATCTTACCATCCAACCACTGTACCCATAGTTCTAGAAGTGTCCTCTGTTTAACTGGAGATCCAGATTCGGTTTAAGAGTAATCACTGCCTAAACACTGTCTGTGCAATGGGTAAGAGCCTGAATCAGGTACAATGTCTTAAAGAAATTCTCCAAGCCATAACAGTTGTATCAACCATTTGGATTTCTATCACCTCCTTCAGACCCTGCAACCCCTCCCTATCTCTGTCACCTCCTCCACCCCTACATCCCTCCCTATTGCTGTCACCTCCTCCAGCCCCTACATCCCTCCCTATTGCTGTCACCTCCTCCACCCCTACACCTCTCCCTACCTCTGTAACCACCTCCAGCCCCTACATCCCTCCCTATTACTGTCACCTCCTCCAGCCCCTACACCTCTCCCTATCTCTGTAAACTCCTCCACCCCTACACCTCGCCCTATCTCGGTAACCTCCTCCAGCCCCTACACTCCTCCCTATTTCTGTAACCTCCTCTAGCCCCTACACTCCTCCCTATCTCTGTAATGTCCTCCAGCCCTTATACCCCTCCCTATCTCCGTAACCCCCACCAGCCAATATTCCCCTCCTATCTCTGTAACCTCTTCCAGCCCTACACCCCACCCAATCTCGTTAACACCCCCTCAGATCCTACACCCCTCCTATCTCTGCAACCCCTTCCAGCCCCTACACCGCTCTCTTTCTCCATACCATCCTCCAGCCCCTACATCCCTCCCTATATCTGTCTCCTCCTCCAGCCCCTACAACCCTCCCTCTCTCTGTCACCTTCACCAACCCCCACACCCCTCCCTATCTCTCTATCCTCATACAATTATTTCCATCTCTTCAATGTCTTTAAGCTCCTCCACCCCTCCCATCTCTGCAACCTCATGCAACAATCTTTATGTTTGTAACCTCCTCAGCACCAACAGCACTCCCTCTCACTGTAATCTCCTTCGACACCAATGACCTTCCCAATGTCTGTATTCTCCATCAGCCCTACAATGCTCTGAGATATTTGCTCTCCTCTACCTCTGGCCTCTCGTGTATCGGCAATTCAAATCACAGCACCATGAGGCTGTGTCTTCAGTTGGCTAGACCTAAGGCTAGGAATTCTATCACTCAGTTCCCTGTCTCTGCATGAGCTTCACTCCTTTAATTAATCTTCCAATGTACCTCTTTATCAAGTTGTTTGCTATTTGTCCCTAATATCAACATGGTGTTGCTAGTCTCCACTTCTACTGGCTAATGCTTCTATGGAGCACTATATGATGGCTTTGCTTGTGATGGACACATTCTCAATGCACATTATTGCTGCTGTTTGTTCTCTCCATGAGGGTCCTCCCAGACTCATGACCTCTTTCCATTCTGCCCCTCTATTCGCTTCCTCTCTCATTCATGCTTTAAGCCTCCCTCTCATGTATGACAGCCTTGTATTTATGAGTTCCACATTCTTGGCATTCTCTGTGAGAAGATGTTTCTCTTAAATTATGTGTTTGCCATGTTTGTGCCTGTCTGATGAATGCAATCCCTATGTTCTGGGCTCAGACACAACCAGGGAAGTGCAACATGTAGTTACAGGCACAAGAGTGCTTAATCTGAAGGCAACACAGCACTGAAGATGTCACCCAATTGGGGGGATGAAAAGTTTGCAAAGCAATGAACTAGCTTGGTGAACGGACCAGCAACTCCAAGGCACTCTGAGGCCAACTATGGTTCCAAAATGTAAGCAGGAGAGAAGCCATTCAATTGCTTTAGGAAAAGCACCATCCGCCATATTGGATATTTGCAAACATGAGGCATCATTTAGTAGCCTAATGCCAAGCCCTGTATTCTATTGTCTGTTCCTCACTGAACACTGACCTCACTTACCTGAGGGCCTCTCTGTAGTGGTGGCCTGTGTCATCATTCCAGCTCCATGGCAATGAGGTCTGAGACTCAAAGCTGGAGACTTTTGGACCATACCATTTTGCTGACCCTTCCTCCCCAACAACCCCATCCCCATACATGGACACTCCCACTTTCACCCTTCCTTGGGGGTCACCATTTTGTTTCTCAATTTACACGCCCAACAGGAAATTATTCCCAAATATATATTTATTATTCCACTCAGAGAGAAACAGCAAATAGTGACAGAAAAGCTTGTCTTCCATTTCTGCACCCCATCCTCTACACCCAACCCGAAGATTGTGTTATAACTGATTTACAGAATAGTTACTGAGCAGATGGAGACTATTCAGCCCATCGTGCCTGCACCAGATCATCAATGGCTGGTGCCAGTCTCCTGCCTTTTCCCGATATCCCTACACATTATTTCTATCCAAGTATTCCACTGTTCCCCTTGAGTATATCAATTGAACTGCCTCCACCACAGGCAGTGCATTCCACACCATGCCCACCTGCTGTGCCAATGCAATTTCTTCTCTGCTTACATTCCACACTGGAGTGCCAAGTGCCAGGGTATAGTTTTAAGATGAGAGGGGAAAGGTTTCAAAGGGACCTAAGGGGGATGGTGCGTGTCTGGAATGAGCTGCCAGAGGATGTGGTGGAGGCTGGTACAATTACAACATTTAAAAGGCAGCTGGGTGGGTAGACAAATCAGAATGGTTTAGAGGGATATGGGCCAAGTGCTGGCAAATGGGACTAGCTGAGGTTAGGATATCTGGTCAGCATGGATGAGTTGGACCGAAGGGTCTGTTTCCATGCGGTATGACTCTATGACTCTATGATTCTATGACAGCCAGTCAGTCACCAGTAAAGAACATGTATCGCACTGGGCCACAGTGTGTCTTTATTCATTCGTGGGACGTGGGTATCACTGGCTGGGCCCCACAGTGCCTGTCCAGTTGCCTCTTGAGAAGGTCGTGGTGAGCTACCTTCTTGAACTGCTGCAGTCCACGTGCTGTAGGTTGACCCACAGTGCCTAGGATTTTGACTCAGCGACAATGACGGAAATGGCGATATGTTTCCAAATTTGGAGAGTGACGACTCCAACATTGGTGGGTCAGGAACAGGTGGTAGGGCAGGTATTGGTGTTCGACTGGCTCAGAGCTCATGTTGGAGACAGTGGAATGAAGGTGGACGCTCAGCAAACCTGGGAGCAAAGGGAAGGGAGATAAAACCCTGAGGCTCCTACACGTGATGTGATGCAGAGTTGATCTCTTACCGAACGTCTCTTTGAAAGCAGCCGTTCTGTCTCCAGGATGAAAAATCCCAGCACGCTGTGAGTAGATCACTCTGCAGGAAGCACGGCCACTTGGCATCAGTTAGAGGTGAAAACATTGTAGTGATAACTCAGGCCAGTTATCAGCAGTGATTCCATGGCCACAATGCTCTGGCGATATGAAACAAAGATCAGTTTGCACTTTGAAGTAACTCCAGATCAATATAAAACATTTTTTAATAGCATCGCTGCTGCAACTGTCCTTCTCTTTTCAATCATTGCGTTTCATAACGCCACAGAGTTATATTGCATTGGAAGAGACCATTCAGCCCATCATTTCCAGGCCAGTTGAGAACATATAAATGGAAGAAATAGAAGCATTCAGTCCCTCAGACCTGCACCACCTTTCAATAAGAATGGGGGGGGCATCTTATTGCAACACATAAAGTTATGATGTGAACGGATCAGATAGAAGCAGGGAGGTTGTTTCTACTTGTGGGTGAAACTAGAACTAGGGGCCATAGCCTCAAAATAAGGGGGAGCAGATTTAGGACTGAATTGAGGAGGAATTTCTTCACCCAAAGGTCTGTGAACCTGTGGAATTCCCTGCCCAGTGAAGTTGTTGAGGCTACCTTCGTTTAATGTTTTTAAGGCAAAGATTAATAGTTTTTTGAACAGTAAAGGAATTAAAGGTTATGGTGAGAGGGTGGGTCAGTGGAGCTGAGGCATGAAAAGATCAGCCATGATCTTATTGAATGGCGGAGCAGGCTCGAAGGGCCTCATGGCCTACTCCTGCTCCTAGTTCTTATGTTCTTATGGCTAACCTTGTGCATCAACTTTCCTTTTCCTTCCCAGTCCCTGTATTCCTCTATACCCTGAGAAATCAAGAACTTATCGATCAGAATTTTAAATGTCCTCTATAACGGAGCATCCACAGCTCTCTGCTGTTGCGAGTGTCACAGCTTCACAGGCCTTTGAATGAATAAATTTCTCCTCATCTCAGTACTGAATGATCACTCCCTTCTTCTGAGCCTGTGCTGTTGAGCTCTCGGTTCCCCACCCAGAGAAAGATCATCCTGTCAAACTCCTTCAGGATCCTGTATGTGTCAGTCAGGTCACCCTCATTCTTCTGAAGTGCAGAGAATGTAAACTCATTTTACCGAGCCTCTGATCATAGAATAATCTTAGCATTTTAGGAACCACTCTTTGAAAGACCTCTCCTACAAATATACTCTTTCTTAAGCACAGAGACCAAACAGCACATGATACTCATCAATGCTTTATTCAATTGCAGGGATATTTTTGAACTCAATGTTCCCTTGCAGAAACTACCTGCTGTACTTGCACATTAGCTGGTAGTGTCCCTTGTATGAGTAAATACACTCAGAGTCATAGTCTTAGAGAAATACAGCCTGGAAACAAACCCTTCACTCCCATTTGCCAGCATTTGGCCCATATCCCTCTAAACCCTTCCTATTCATATCCCCATCAGATGCCTTTTAAATGCTGTCATTGTACCAGCATCCACCACTTTATCTGGCAGCTCATTCCACACATGCACCACCCTCTGTGTGAAAACGTTGCCCCTTAGGTCTCTTTTATATCTTTCCCCTCTCACCTTAAACCTATGCCTTCTTGTTCTGGGCTCCCTCAACCCAAGAAGAAGACTTTGTGTATTTATGCCATTCGTGCCCCTCATGATTTTATAAACCTCTATAACGTCACCCCTCAACCTCCAATGCTCCAGGGAAAACAGCCCCAGCCTATTCAGCCTCTCCCTATAGCTCAAACCTTCCAACCCCAGCAACATCCTTTATCTGAGCCCTTTCAAGTTTAACAACATCTTTCCTACAGCAAGGAGACCAGAATTGAACACAGTGTTCCAAATGTGTGCTCACCAATGTCCTATGCAGGCACAATATGACATCTCCACTTCTATAACCATTGTTCTGACCAATTAAAGCATATGTACCACACGCCTTCCTCACCATTCTGTCTACCTGGGACTCCACTTTCAAGGAACCATGCACCTGCACCACAAGGTCTCTTTGCTCTTCTCTCTGAGCATCAACATTTATGTTTCATGCCTTCTAAAACCAATTTTAATTTTCCCTTCTTATTCCCAAAACAAAACAAAACTCAGACTTAATTCCTATATTATTCTCTATCTGCTGTATTGTTGCCCATTCACTTGCCTGGTGTTTACCTGTTTTAGCTGATTTGTGTCCTCCTCACAGCTTACGTTCCCACCAAATATTGTATCATCAGCAAACGTAGATACATTATTTCTCTTTCATTTTGTCCAAGTTTTCAATAAAGGTTTTAAACAGCTAAGCATCTAGCTGCAATCAGACTTTTAAAAAAAATTCTAGCTCATTTTTTTCACCTTTTCAACCACTTTTGGTAATCTTTCTTCTGCTTTCTAAAACTTTCTGAATCCACAAAATGACAGTTATTTTTTAGAACACCAAAAAACTGTGCTTTATTTTTCCGTGTGTTTGATCATGGCTGAAATGGGCAAGTGACTGTTCGAAAAGCCAAGGATTTTTGAGGGACTGCTGACATTTTCCAAAGCAGTAACCTGCCACCCATTGTAAGTGCTGCTTGTTCAAGCTGGTGGGGAAGGGAAGGGAGGTTACTGCAGACAAAGTAGAGCCTGGTGTTGTGCGCAAAAGACAATACGGCCAGCGACAAGTAGCTGCTTGGTCTGTGGAGTTGAGACCACTTGTCTGTTTGAGCTTTAACTTGCAGAGTTATATGTTAATTGTTCCTAAACACTCAGCTGGAGCTAGGATTGACTATAGTAATAAATTGCTATTCTCGTTAAGTATGTGTTATGTTCTTTCTGTTTTCATGTGTCTAAAAACCAGGTAAATTAGGGAATTTTAAGTCCTTTTAATGGAATCTTTAACCTTTGTGACAAAGCGATTTGATTTTCAGCGCATTCCTCTAGTGAATTGTAACAATATAATAAGCCTCTTTGTTTAACTTACTACTACCCTTAAATTTCCTGTCCACCTTGTTTTGGATTACAGTGGTGACTCGGAATCCGATTTTAATTCATTCCAGGAGGCTGTTCGGATTGCGAAAAGTTCAGATCCTGAAACTATTTTCCCCAGAAGAAATAATGGAAAGTGAATTAATCCGTTTCTGGACCCAAAAAAAATTTTTCAAGACACTTTTAACTGCAAATATACATGGTTAAGGTGAAATAAGATGAGTAAATGACCTAAATATCAAGTAATAATAATAAAAGCAAGAAATAAATGTACTAACATGAAAATAACTTCATTTACCTTAGTGAGGAGTGCTAATGGTGAATGCACTTATTTGCTTCACTGCTCTTCTTGGGTGCCATGGTGAATGAACAAGGGTGATAATAAAAAAAAACCCAGCACAAATCAAGGTGGAAACACGAGGTAAACTAGTGATGGACACACGAGAGATACTTTCACGACTACTTCCCGGGATGAACTGAACAAACAATATGCGACCTGAACAGTACGTGGTGTTCGGATTCTGAAAATGTGTTTGGATTTTAGGGCAAAATTTTCTCGAAATAATTGTTTGGATTCCAAGTTGTTCGAACAACTTGTTCGGATTGTTTGGATTCCGGGGTCACCACTGTACTTGTTAATTTGGCTAGACCCTCATCATGTAAGTCTTACACCTATCATGTTATTCCAGCTATTCAGTTCGTCTCCAGCACCATCTTATTTTTAATTGTTTGCAATTATTTCTCTGTTAATCGGATTATAGGTCATCCTTTCACTTGCTATTCACTTTACTCACACTGTCTGACACCTTTGATCACCTGCAGATACTCCACTCACACCATTTGTATGATCTTTTGATCTCTCTGCCGATAAATTCTATGCCTGTGTGCTCCCCTTCACTTCACTCAATGAAGGAGCCGCGCTCTGAAAGCTTGTGATTTCAAATAAACCTGTTGGATTAAAACCTGGTGTCGTGTGACTTCTGACCTGAAATTTCCTGGTAAGCATAAATGAGCTTTTGATTTCTAAAGGAATTAGATTTTTGAATATTTAAAAATAATTTTAAAATTTGAGCATTTTGAAGTGTTCCTTTAATTGAGTACCACTCTTTAGTTAAAATCATTTATTCCTGTCTCTATTAAAATTACCTTAGCCATCTTGTTCATCTCTAGGTATTTAGCTTTATAAGGTGTGTGGTTTTTATATGTTCTCCTTTTTACAGTTTTAAACTCGTGACATATGGATGTTGGTCCATTTTTATGAACAGGTTTAAAAAAACGTTGGTCAGTCTTGAAACCAATTTTTGCCTCTTGGAGTGTTAATGGGATTTCTTGTTCCATATTGTGGTGGCTTACAACCTGAGAGAAAACATTAAGCCATTTCTTTCAACTGTAATGGTTACCTGTTTAACACTTTTCCTATTTTTCTAACTTGTACTATGAATAACTGTGTAGGTAATGTAAGTTATTTTCTTTATTTCTCTGGTTTGTAACAAAGATCTGTGCCTGGGTACTTTGTACCTAAGATGGTGCAACATGGGGAGACACTGTAAGCTTTTCACTGTATTCCTGTACTTCTGTACTTGAGTACATGTGACAATAACACAAATTCTAACTAGAATGGGCACTTTTTTATTTTATCTAATTATTTCACTTTTTAAAAATTCAGTTCAAAACATTTTTGGGCCATTTGAAGGAGTCCTGACTGAGGTCAGAAGCAAACACCTTCTCCCCTAGAAAAGAGTTAAGGGGATAGTTCACTACAGGTGAATGTTGTTTGTAAAACATCCATACCAGGTAAGTTCAGTAGAATTATGTAAGTCATTAAAAGACTGAGAGAACTGAAACCCTCAGGTGTGTAAGGATCCAAGTAAGAAAACTCAAGTAAACATTGCATAGAAATGTCTCTAGTTTTTGATGAACTATAAAGCGCTGGGGAGTAGTGGGATTTTATTTGGCCATGACCTCCATTGAAATTTTTCAAACTGTGTTAGATTTAGATGCCTTAGTTTGTTTTTATTTCTTTTTGTATAATAAATTTATTGTTATTGTTACAAATAGAACTGCAGCCTTGTCTACCTGTGGTACACTGAAAGATTGGCATGTTAATAAAAATCAAAATATTATCTATCAAACTAGATCTTGTTCTGGGATCTGACATATCCAGTAGTGACACCAGCTGGAATCATAACACACACCACTTACAAAACTGATATGGAATTCAAATGTGTCATTGGTATTATTCGATTGTCCTTTACTATGATGTTATTAATTAAATCTCTATCTCACTGCACCTAGTAAATCTAAAACATCTTTATGTGTAAATGGTTCCACAATGTATTATTTCAAGAAACTGTTTCATGAAAGCATGCTACAAATTCCAGTACATTTCCCAATTAATTATGAAGAGTAAGGTCCCCCATAGTAACTGCATTGTCATTGCTGTAAACTCTTCCCTGTTTGTAATGCTCTAACCAATAATATAACAACTGCCAGGGCAGAGCGAGAGATTGCTCATACACGAATATTGCAACTTCATCCTTTACCATCAGGGATTTGCCTCCTTGTTTTTTTAATGCTGCTTGTCTTTTCAAAATTTTGTCTTCCCTGGAATATTTATTTCCCATACTTGGTCACCTTGTAACCACATCTCCTCAGCAGAGATGAGATCAAAACTACTTATCTCTATATGAAGCAGATTGCTGATGGTCATTCACATTAACAGGCCTTATGTAATCTTTTCACAACCATTAATCACTGATGCACTACTTATTATTGAACTCTCTGCCTTCTCATTTCCAATTTATCTTGACTTTACTCAAAATATTTCTCCCTCCTTGAGTTTACCTTTTAGATATCAGACTTGCTGCTTATCTGCCACTCTCACCTCTCTTTTCAATCAAAGCTCCACCCACAGCTTAGATTAGATTAGATTCCCTGCTGTGTAGAAACAGGCCATTTGGCCCAACAAGTCCACACTGACCCTCCGAAGAGTAACCCACCCAGACCCATTGCCCTGACTATTGCACCTAACACTATGGGCAAATTAGCATGGCCAATTCACCTGACCTGCACATCTTTGGATTGTGGGAGGAATCTATAGCACCCGGAGGAAACCCACGCAGACCCACGGGGAGAATGTGCAAACTCCACACAGACGGTCACCCGAGGCTGGAATCGAATCCAGGTCCCTGGTGCTGTGAGGCAGCAACGCTAAACCACTGAATCACCATGCCACACAGCTTTTTGTGATTCACCATGATTAGCATCTCATTGATCCCAGAGCAGTTTATGTAAACTACTTCCCACTGGGAGAGCTCTTTCTCTCTGTGGTATTGATGCCAGCATGCCTTGAGTCAAACCATTCTTTCTGCCATGGATTTAATTCTCTAATCTGCCATGTTGGTGTATATTTCACACAACAACACCAGGTCTATTACCTTTGAGGTTCCCAATGTCCCCAACCCTTGAAAACCTCATAGCACAACATCACCCCTGTTGACTCCTGCATGTATCATGATAATGGGTTCTTCACTTCTCACTTCACGCTCACCTTCAGCCTCAAGGAGGTGTCTCTAATCCTGGATCTGGGAAAGTATTCAAACCTACATAACTCCTGCTCACTACTGCTCTATCCTCTGGTCTATACTGCCTCCCAGCCACACCTTTACACTCTGCACACTTCAATGGTCTCCTGCACCCTGGTGCCATTGTCAGTTTGTCCATCCACCCTGAAGTATTTGTCTTCATACGCCCAGGAGGCAAGTACTTAGCACAGTCTGGGTAAAGGCAAGGGTCAAGGTTCCTCAATCTCTGTACACTGTGATTGCCCAAATTTGTCACAACTTCCTGTTCCAAATAATTGACCAATCAGTCTTGATACTAGGCCTGTGACTACCTCCTTGAGCAGCATATACAGTAACTGTCCCCCTTCCCTGATAATCTGTGATGCTTCAACCCAGGCACTCAGTTCAGCAACTCGGAGCTGAGGGTGCTTGAGACAAACCATGTTCTTCGCACAGCGAGGTGTCCGGTCACCAGCAGCTAGAGACCCATTGAGCATGGCTGACCCAGTCTGACAGAGCTACTCCTTTCACAAGGTTATGTTGTCCTTGCCTTTTATTTCAGAGAAGTTGTATAAAACACAAGTTCTGAAAAGTCTAAGTAGATTTCAGGGCCAATTTGATTATAGCTAACAGATACTGCCTCAGGCAGAAGGCTGAAGTTAAAAGAAAAAGTGAACACTTGTACAATGAAAGGGAAGTGGCCAGTTCTCCCAGCTCAGCTTTTCTCTGGTTTGGTTTGGTTTTTTTTTTAACAGTAGTGTGGAAAAAGTTACTGGACCCATAGAAGCAGGTCCAGACTAGTACCCTCTCTCTGATTTTTCTCCTGTAAGACCCTGGGTTTGATTTTACCTTTTGTGAATTCTGCACCGACTCTCCCAATGTCCTCCAGTGCCACATGCATGAAATGCCAGCCATCCACTCAGGAGTTGTATCAACGTACACTGACTGTATCCCTTACTTGCGTTACCTGCACTGTCTGGCGTGCCAGTAGATTCTTTTTCATTCATTCACGGGATGAGGGCGTCACTGGCCAGGCCAGCATTTATTGCCCAGAGGGCAGTTAAGTGTCACCCACATGTGGGTCTGGAGTCACATGTAGGCCAGACTTGGTAGGGATGGCATTTCCCTTCCCTAAAGGGCATTAGTGAACCAAATGCGTCTTTCCACCATGGTTTCATGATCATTAGACTCTTAATTCCAAATAAAGTCAGAAGTCTCATCACACCAGGTTTATTTCAAATAAACCTATTAGACTACAACCTGATGTTGGGTGACTTCTGACCTTGAGAGTGTGTTGCTGGAAAATGCACAGCAGGTCAGGCAGCTTCCGAGGAACAGGAAAATCAATGTTTCAGCCCGAAACGTTGATTTTCCTGCTCCTCAGATGCTGCCTGACCTGCTGTGCTTTTCCAGCAAAACACTCCCAACTCTGATCTCCAGACCTCACTGTCTCCAACCTGACTTCTGACCTTGCCCACCCGAGTCCAACACTGGTACCTCCACATCATTAATTACAGATATTTGTTGAATTCAAATTCCACCATCTGTCATGAACCTGGGTCCCCACAATATTAGAGGAGAAAGTGAGGTCTGCAGATGCTGGAGATCAGAGATGGAAATGTGTTGCTGGAAAAGCGCAGCAGGTCAGGCAGCATCTAGGGAACAGGAGAATCGACGTTTCGGGCATTAGCCCTTCTTCAGGAATCCTGAAGAAGGGCTAACGCCCGAAACGTCGATTCTCCTGTTCCCTAGATGCTGCCTGACCTGCTGCGCTTTTCCAGCAACACATTTCCATCCCCACAATATTACCTGGCTCTCTGGGAATAACAGTCCAGTGATAATACCACTAGGCCATCACCTCCCGAATACTGGATTGCACATAATCTGTCGAGTCCACCCATAATTAACTCTTCATCCATGTGTCCAGTTTCTACATAGTAATTGTTGGGTTGGTCCAGGATATTTTTTTGGAATGCTTTAAATGCTATCACCAGCCTGATGATGACAGTTTGCTCTGTGCATTCATAGAATCCCTGCAGTAGGGAAGCAAGCTCTTCAGGCCATTGAGTCCCTCCCTCTGAAGAGAATCCCACCCTGACACACCCATCCCTGTAACCCTACATTTCCTATGGCTAACCTAACTAGCCTACATACTGTGTGCAATTTAGCATGGCCAATCCACCCTGACCTGCACATCTTTGGACTGTGGGAGGAAACCAGAGCACCCGGAGGAAACCCACACAGACATGGGGAGAACGTGCAAACTCCACACAGTCACCTGAGGGTGGAATTGAAGCCAGGTCCCATATGCTGTGAGGCAGCTGTGTTAACCACTGAGTCACTCTTGTAATTACACACCTTAACTCTGCATCTACTGTCACCCACAGATTGATCAATGGTTTCTGTCCGTCGTTGCCCGTAGAACAAGAATTCCCTCTGACACTTTCAAGTTCATGTTCAAAATGTTGCAGTCATTTTGCAGATTCAAGAACAGCTTCTTCCCCACTGTTATTCGACTTCTGAATGAACCTCACATTTCAAATTTAATATTGATCTCTCGCTGTGTGCACCTTCTTTGCAGCTGTAACATTGTATTCCTCGCTCTGATCTATTACCCTAATGCACGGTATGATCTGCCTGTACTGCACACAAGACAAAAATGTTTCCCTGTACCTAGGTACGTATTACAATAAATCAAATCAAAGAGCAGAAGTATAATGCCCAGAACCGGACCAAACACTCCAACTGAGATCAAACTAGTGTTTTCTACAACTTTAATGGAAGTGAAATTCAATCCAGTCAAAGGTTAACTGAGGCTGGATTCGAACCCATAAACAGTCCTGGCTCATAAAACCCAAGCCTGAGTGGCAGTGCAGCCCAGACGGAGGCCCTTCATCCAATTCTAACTCTGCTGGATCTCTGAAAGAGCTATACAATTAGTGCCACTCCCTTCCACTGTAGAAATGCTACCTTTCTCACTTATTTCTCGAATTGAATGACTGGTGGCTGAGTGGTTAGCACTGCTGCCTCATGGTGCCAGGGACCTGGGTTTGATTACCGTCTTGGGCGACTGACTGTGTGGAATTCGCACATTCTCCCTGTGTTTGCTTGGGTTTCCTCCCACAGTCCAAATACGTGCAGGTTAGGGCAGATTGGCTACGCATGATTGCCCATTATGTGTACCTAGGTGCAATAGTCAGGGGAAACGTAAAGTGATAGGGTAGGGGACTAGGTCTGGGTGGGGTACCGGGGATTTGTTGGACCAATCACCTGTTTCCATACTATAGGGATTCTATGAATCTGTCTGTTCAGAAAGTACCTTCCCTAAAAACATGTTGCGTAAAAACAATTCTTCCCAATTGGTTCATTGGTCAGTTACATTAAATTTGTGATCTCTTCTGTCAGTAGAATCCATTTAACTCCATTAATTCCTTCTCAACTTCTTGCCCTGGTTTTAAATGAACATCTCATTATCCTGGGGAGAGCACATTCACCATTTTCTCCTGTAGGGAGGAAACCCTCCTGTCACCGCCACCTGGTGGTAGATTTAGCCTCTACATCCCCCGTGATGGTCTTTCAGACAATGAGACATCACAAGCTAACAGCAGCTGTGGAAACACAGCCGAAATATCTTCACACTTGTCATTACCCCTTTCCATTTCTTAGTCCATTGCCCAGCTATCCAAACTCCAAATCCTGCTCGTTTCTGATCAGTTTTACTTTCTTCTCAACCTATTCATCTCATTTTTATTCATTCTTTCTCAAGCCCCAGTCTTTGAATCACTCTTTCGATTGTTCTGCATTACTTTGCATTTCTTTGCACAAGAAGATGCAACTTAATTTAATTAATTTTGAGTACAACAAAGTCGCACTTGCATTTATGTAGCACTTTTCTTGACAACCAGCATTCCCTCAGCACTGGCCCTCCGACAGTGCAACAATCCCTCAAACTGGACCAGCAACAGTGCAGCACTCGTCAGTTTTGACCCTCTGACAGTGCTGCACTCCCTCAGCACTGACCCTCTGACAGAGCAGCAATCCCTCAGTACTGACCCTTTGACAGTACTGCATCCCCTCAGTACTGACACTCCGACATTGCTGCAGTCCCTCAGCACTGACCCTCTGACATTGCGGCACTCCCTCAGCACTGACCCTCCGACAGAGCGGCACTGCCTCAGTATTGACCCTCCGACAGTGCTGCACTCCCTCAGCACTGACCCTCCGACAGAGCGGCACTGCCTCAGTATTGACCCTCCGACAGTGCTGCACTCCCTCAACACTGACCCTCTGACAGTGCTGCATTCCCTCAGTGCTGACCCTCTAACAGTGCTGCACCCCCTCAGTACTGACCCTCTGACAGTGCAACACGCTCTCAGTACTGATCCTCCGCCAGTGTGGCCCTCCCTCAGCACTGAACCAGCGACAGTGCAGCACTCATCAGTTCTAGCCCAGCAAGTGCAGCGGTTCCACAGTACTGACCCTTCGGCAGTGCTGCACTCCCTCAGTGCTGACCCTCTGACAGTGCTGCACTCCCTCAGTGCTGACCCCCCGTCAGTGCTGCACTCCCTCAGTGCTGACCCTCTGACAGTGCAGCACACCCTCAGTGCTGACCCTCTGACAGTGCAGCACATCCTCAGTGCTGGACCTCTGACAGTGTGGCACTCCCTCAGCACTGACCATCCAACAGTCTGGCACTCCCTCAGCAATGACCCTCTAACAGTGCAGCACTCCCTCAGCACTGACCCTCCAATAGTGCGGCATTCCCTCTGCAGTGACCATCCCACTCTCCGAAAGAGCAGCAGTCTCTCGATACTGACCTGCTGACAGTGCGGCACTCCCTCAATACTTACTCGCCGACAGTGCGGCACTCCCTCAGTACTGACCCTCTGACAGTGCGGCACTCCCTCAGAACTGACCCTCAGACAGTGCAGTACTCCCTCAGCACTGACCTTCTGACAGTGCAGCACTCCCTCAGCACTGACTCTCCGAAAGAGCAGCACTCCCTCAATACTGATCCCCGCAGTCCGGGACTCCCTCAGTACTGACTCTCCGACATTTTTGCACTACCTCTGCACTGACCCTCTGACAATGATGCACACCTTCAGTAGCGGCCCTCTGACAGTGCGGCACTCCCTCAGCACTGACCCTCTGCTAGTGCCGCACTCCTTCAGCACTGACCCTCCAACAGTGCTGCACCAACTCAGCACTGGCCCTTCGACAGTGCTGCACTCCCTCAGTACTGATCCTCCGCAGTCTGGAACTCCCTCAGTACTGTCATTCCAACAGTGCAGACCCTCTGACAATGATGCACACCCTCAGCACTGACGCTCTGACAGTGCAGCACGCCCACAGTACTGACCCTCCAACAGTGCGGCGCTCCCTCAGCATTGACCCTCTGGCAATGATGCACACCCTCAGCACTGATGCTCTGACAGTGCAGCACACCCACAGTATTGACCCCCTGAAAATGATGCACACCCTCAGTATGGTCCTCCATCAGTGCGGCACTCCCTCAGTACTGACACTGTAACTGTGTGGCACGCTCTCAGTATTGACCCTCAGGCCCTCATTACTGACCCTCCAACAGTGCAGCATTACCTTAGCTCTGACCCTCTGACAATGATGCATTCCTTCAGCACTGACCCTCTGACAGAGCGGCACACCCTCCATACTGTCCCCCTAACAGTGTGGCACTCCCTCAGCACTGACCCTCCAACAGTCTGGCACTCCCTCAGCACTGACCCTCTGACAGTGCGGCACTCCTTCAGAACTGACCATCCAATAGTCTGGCACTCCCTCAGCACTGACCCTCTAACAGTGCAGCACTCCCTCAGCACTGACTCTCCAATAGTGCAGCATTCCCTCTGCAGTGACCATCCCACAGTGCAGCACATCAGCAGCATTGACTCTCCGAAAGAGCAGCAGTCTCTCGATACTGACCTGCTGACAGTGCGGCACTCCCTCAGTACTGACCCTCTGACAGTGCGGCACTCCCTCAGTACTGATCCTCTGACAGTGCGGCACTCCCTCAGAACTGACCCTCCGACAGTGCAGTACTCCCTCCGCACTGACCCTCTGACAGTGCGGCACTCCCTCAGTACTGACCCTCTGACAGTGCGGCACTCCTTCAGAACTGACCATCCAATAGTCTGGCACTCCCTCAGCACTGACTCTCTAACAGTGCAGCACTCCCTCAGCACTGACTCTCCGAAAGAGCAGCACTCCCTCAATACTGACCCCCCCGCAGTCCGGGACTCCCTCAGTACTGACCCTCCGACATTTTTGCACTACCTCTGCACTGACCCTCTGACATTGATGCACACCTTCAGTAGTGGCCCTCTGACAGTGCGGCACTCCCTCAGCACTGACCCTCTGCTAGTGCCACACTCCTTCAGCACTGACCCTCCAACAGTGCTGCACCAACTCAGCACTGGCCCTTCGACAGTGCTGCACTCCCTCAGGCCTGACCCTCCCACAGTGTGGCACTCCCTCAGTACTGATCCTCCGCAGTCTGGAAATCCCTCAGTACTGTCATTCCAACAGTGCAGACCCTCTGACAATGATGCACACCCTCAGCACTGACGCTCTGACAGTGCAGCACGCCCGCAGTGCTGACCCTCCAACAGTGCGGCGCTCCCTCAGCATTGACCCTCTGACAATGTTGCACACCCTCAGCACTGACGCTCTGACAGTGCAGCACACCTGCAGTACTGACCCTCCAATAGCGCAGCACACCCGCAGTACTGATCCTCCAACAGTGCAGCCCTCCCTCAATATTGACCCTCTGACAATGATGCACACCCTCAGCACTGATGCTCTGACAGTGCAGCACACCCACAGTATTGACCCTCTGAAAATGATGCACACCCTCAGTATGGCCCTCCATCAGTGCGGCACTCCCTCAGTACTGACACTGTAACTGTGTGGCACGCTCTCAGTATTGACCCTCAGGCCCTCATTACTGACCCTCCAACAGTGCAGCATTACCTTAGCACTGACCCTCTGACAATGATGCATTCCTTCAGCACTGACCCTCTGACAGAGCGGCACACCCTCCATACTGTCCCCCTAACAGTGTGGCACTCCCTCAGCACTGACCCTCCAACAAGTGCGGCACTCCCTCAGCACTGACCCTCCAGTAGTGCAGCATTCCCTCTGCAGTGACCATCCCACAATGCAGCACATCATCAGCACTGACTCTCCGAAAGAGCAGCAGTCTCTCGATACTGACCTGCTGACAGTGCGGCACTCCCTCAATACTAACCCTCCGACAGTGCGGCACTCCCTCAGTACTGACACTCCAACAGTTCAGCAATCCCTCAGAACTGACCCTCCGACAGTGCAGTACTCCCTCAGCACTGACCCTCTGAAAGTGCAGCACTCCCTCAGCACTGACTCTCCGAAAGAGCAGCAGTCCCTCAATACTGACCCTCCGCAGTCCGGGACTCCCTCAGTACTAACCCTCTGACATTGCTGCACTACCTCTGCACTGACTCTCTGACAATGATGCACATTGTCAGTAGCGGCCGTTTGACAGCACTGCACTCCCTCAGCACTGACCCCCTGCTAGTGCCGCACTCCTTCAGCACTGACCCTCCAACAGTGCTGCACCAACTCAGCACTGGCTCTTCGACAGTACTGACCCTCCCACCGTGCGGCACTCCCTCAGTACTGACCCTCCACAGTCTGGAACTCCCTCAGTACTGACCCTCCACAGTCTGGAACTCCCTCAGTACTGTCTCTCCAACAGTGCAGACCCTCTGACAATAATGCACACGCTCAGCACTGACGCTCTGACAACGCAACCCGCCCACAGTACTGACCCTCAAACAGTGCGGCGATCCCTCAGCACTGACCCTCCAACAGTGCAGCCCTCCCTCAATATTGAACCTCTGACAATGATGAACTCTCTCAGCACTGACGCCCTGACAGTGCAGCACACCTGCAGTACTGACCCTCCAACTGTGCGGCGCTCCCTCAGCATTGACCCTCTGACAATGATGCACACCCTCAGCACTGACCCTCCAACAGTGCAGCACACCCGCAGTACTGACCCTCCAACAGTGCGGCGCTCCCTCAGCATTGATCCTATGACAATGATGCACACCCTCAGCACTGACCCTCCAACAGTGCAGCACTCCCTCAGCACTGATCTCTGAGAGTGCAGTACTTCCTCAGTACTGACGCTCCAACAGTCTGGCACTCCCTCAGTACTGAGACTCCAACAGTCTGGCACTCCCTCAGTACTGACGCTCCAACAGTCTGGCACTCCCTCAGTACTGAGACTCCAACAGTGCGGCACTCCCTCGGTATTGATCCTGAGACAGTACAGCGCTCACTCAGCACTGAACCTCTGACAGTGCAGCGCTCCCTCAGCACTGCATATTCAGCAGTGTGACACTCCCTCAGTACTGACCCTCTGTCAGTGTGGCACTCCCTCAGTACTGACCCTCTGAATGTGCAGCACTCCCTCAGCCCTGACCCTCTAACAGAGCAGCACTCCCTCAGTTCTGACCCTGTGACAGTGCAGCACTCCCTCAGCCCTGACGCTCCAACGGAGCAGCACTCCCTCAGCACTGACCCTATGACAGTACAGCACTCCCTCAGCACTGACCCTGTGACAGTGCAGCGCTCCCTCAGCACTGACCCCATGACAGTGCAGCGCTTCCTCAGCACTGACCCGGTGACAGTGCGGCACTCCCTCAGCACTGACCCTGTGTCAGTGCAGCGCTCCCTCAGCACTGACCCTATGACAGTGCAGCACTCCCTCAGCACTGATCCTATGACACTGCAGCGCTCCCTCAGCACTGACCCTGTGACAGTGCGGCACTCCCACAGCACTGACCCTCTCTCAGTGCAGCGCTCCCTCAGCACTGACCCTATGACAGTGCAGCGCTCCCACAGCACTAACCCTGTGACAGTGCGGCACTCCCACAGCACTGACCCTCTCTCAGTGCAGCGCTCTCTCAGCACTGACCCTGTGACAGTGCAGTGCTCCCTCAGCACTGACCCTGTGACAGTGCAGCACTCCCTCAGCACTGACCCTATGACAGTGCAGCGCTCCCTCAGCACTGACCCTATGACAGTGCAGTGCTCCCTCAGCACTGAGCGTGTGACAGTGCAGCGCTCCCTCAGCACTGAGCCTGTGACAGTGCAGCACTCCCTCAGCACTGACCCTGTGACAGTGCAGCGCTCCCTCAGCACAGACCCTGTGACAGTGCGGCACTCCCACAGCACTGACCCTCTCTCAGTGCAGCGCTCCCTCAGCACTGACCCTATGACAGCGCAGCGCTTCCTCAGCACTGACCCTGTGACAGTGCAGCGCTCCCTCAGCACTAACCCTGTAACAGTGCAACACTCCCTCAGCACTACCCTCCGACAGTGCAGCGCTCCCTCAGTAGTGACCCCATGACAGTGCAGCGCTCCCTCATCACTGACCGTGTGACAGAGCGGCACTCCCTCAGCACTGACCCTATGAAAGTGCAGTGGTCCATCAGCAATGACCCTCTGACAGTGCGGCACTCCCTCATCACTGACCCTATGACAGTGCAGTGCTCCCTCAGCACTGACCCTATGACAGTGCAGTACTCCCTCAGCACTACCCTCTGACAGTGCAGCGCTCCCTCAGCACTGACCCTGTGACAGTGCAGCACTCCCTCAGCACTGACCCTGTGACAGTGCAGTGCTCCCTCAGCACTGACCATGTGACAGTGCAGCACTCCCTCAGCACTGACCCTGTGACAGTGCGGCACTCCCACAGCACTGACCCTCTCTCAGTGCAGCGCTCCCTCAGCACTGACCCTCTGACAGTGCAGTGCTCCCTCAGCACTCACCCTGTGACAGTGTAGCGCTCCCACAGCACTAACCCTGTGACAGTGCAACACTTCTCAGCACTACCCTCTGACAGTGTGGCACTCCCTCAGCACTGACCCTGTGACAGTGCAGTGCTCCCTCAGCACTGACCCTGTGACAGTGCAGCACTCCCTCAGCACTGACCCTGTGACAGTGCAGTGCTTCCTCAGCACTGACCCTATGACAGTGCAGTGCTCCCTCAGCACTCACCCTGTGACAGTGTAGCGCTCCCACAGCACTAATCCTGTGACAGTGCAACACTTCTCAGCACTACCCTCTGACAGTGCGGCACTCCCTCAGCACTGACCCTATGACAGTGCAGCGCTCCCTCAGCACTGAGCCTGTGACAGTGCAGCACTCCCTCAGCACTGACCCTGTGACAGTGCAGTGCTCCCTCAGCACTGACCCTATGACAGTGTAGCGCTCCCACAGCACTAACCCTGTGACAGTGCAACACTTCTCAGCACTACCCTCTGACAGTGCGGCACTCCCTCAGCACTGACCCTGTGACAGTGCAGCGCTCCCTCAGCACTGACCCTGTGACAGTGCAGCGCTCCCTCAGCACAGACCCTGTGACAGTGCGGCACTCCCACAGCACTGACCCTCTCTCAGTGCAGCGCTCCCTCAGCACTGACCCTATGACAGCGCAGCGCTTCCTCAGCACTGACCCTGTGACAGTGCAGCGCTCCCTCAGCACTAACCCTGTAACAGTGCAACACTCCCTCAGCACTACCCTCCGACAGTGCAGCGCTCCCTCAGTAGTGACCCCATGACAGTGCAGCGCTCCCTCATCACTGACCGTGTGACAGAGCGGCACTCCCTCAGCACTGACCCTATGAAAGTGCAGTGGTCCATCAGCAATGACCCTCTGACAGTGCGGCACTCCCTCATCACTGACCCTATGACAGTGCAGTGCTCCCTCAGCACTGACCCTATGACAGTGCAGTGCTCCCTCAGCACTACCCTCTGACAGTGCAGCGCTCCCTCAGCACTGACCCTGTGACAGTGCAGCACTCCCTCAGCACTGACCCTGTGACAGTGCAGTGCTCCCTCAGCACTGACCATGTGACAGTGCAGCACTCCCTCAGCACTGACCCTGTGACAGTGCAGTGCTCCCTCAGCACTCACCCTGTGACAGTGTAGCGCTCCCACAGCACTAATCCTGTGACAGTGCAACACTTCTCAGCACTACCCTCTGACAGTGCGGCACTCCCTCAGCACTGACCCTATGACAGTGCAGCGCTCCCTCAGCACTGACCCTGTGACAGTGCAGCACTCCCTCAGCACTGACCCTGTGACAGTGCAGTGCTCCCTCAGCACTGACCCTATGACAGTGTAGCGCTCCCACAGCACTAACCCTGTGACAGTGCAACACTTCTCAGCACTACCCTCTGACAGTGCGGCACTCCCTCAGCACTGACCCTGTGACAGTGCAGTGCTCCCTCAACACTGACCCTGTGTCAGTGCAGCGCTCCCTCAGCACTGACCCTATGACAGTGCGGCACTCCCTCAGCACTGACCCTATGACAGTGCAGCACTCCCTCAGCACTGATCCTATGACACTGCAGCGCTCCCTCAGCACTGACCCTGTGACAGTGCGGCACTCCCACAGCACTGACCCTCTCTCAGTGCAGCGCTCCCTCAGCAGTGACCCTATGACAGTGCAGTGCTCCCTCAGCACTGACCCTATGACAGTGCAGCGCTCCCTCAGCACTGACCCTATGACAGTGCAGTGCTCCCTCAGCACTGAGCGTGTGACAGTGCAGTGCTCCCTCAGCACTGACCCTATGACAGTGCAGTGCTCCCTCAGCACTGAGCGTGTGACAGAGCAGCGCTCCCTCAGCACTGAGCCTGTGACAGTGCAGCACTCCCTCAGCACTGACCCTGTGACAGTGCAGCGCTCCCTCAGCACTGACCCTGTGACAGTGCGGCACTCCCACAGCACTGACCCTCTCTCAGTGCAGCGCTCCCTCAGCACTGACCCTGTGACAGTGCAGCGCTCCCTCAGCACTGACCCTGTGACAGTGCTGCGCTCCCACAGCACTAACCCTGTGACAGTGCGGCACTCCCACAGCACTGACCCTCTCTCAGTGCAGCGCTCTCTCAGCACTGACCCTATAACAGTGCGGCAATCCCTCAGCACTGACCCCATGACAGTTCAGCGCTCCCTCAGCACTGACCCTATGACAGTGCAGCCCTCCCTCAGCAGTAACTCTCTGACAGTGCGGCACTCCCTCAGCACTGACCCTGTGACAGTGCAGCGCTCCCTCAGCACTGACCCTGTGACAGTGCAGCGCTCCCTCAGCACTGACCCTATGACAGTGCAGCGCTCCCTCAGCACTGATCCTATGACAGTGCAGCGCTCCCTCAGCACTGAGCCTGTGACAGTGCAGCGCTCCCTCAGCACTGACCCTCTGGCAGTGCAGCGCTCCCTCAGCACTGACCCTATGACAGTGCAGTGCTCCCTCAGCACTGAGCGTGTGACAGTGCAGCGCTCCCTCAGCACTGAGCCTGTGACAGTGCAGCACTCCCTCAGCACTGACCCTGTGACAGTGCGGCATTCGCTCAGCACTGACCCTATGACAGTGCAGAGCTCCCTCAGCATGACCCTGTGACAGTGCAGCACTCCCTCAACACAGACCCTATGACAGTGCAGCGCTTCCTCAGCACTGACCCTGTGACAGTGCAGTGCTCCCTCAGCACAGACCCTATGACAGTGCAGCGCTTCCTCAGCACTGACCCTCTGACAGTGCAGCACTCCCTCAAAACTGACCCCATTACAGTGCGGCGCTCCCTCAGCACTCACCCTGTGACCGTGCAGCGCTCCCTCAGCACAGAACCTATGACAGTACAGCACTCCCTCAGTACTGACCCTCTGACAGTGCAGCACTCCCTCAAAACTGACCCCATTACAGTGCGGCGCTCCCTCAGCACTGACCCAGTTACAGTGCGGCACACCCTCAGCACTGACCCTGTGACAGTGCAGCACTCCCTCAGCACTGACCCCCTGACAGTGCTGCGCTCCCTCAGCACTGACCCTGTGACAGTGCATCACTCCCTCAGCACTGACCCTGTGACAGTGCAGCACTCCCTGAGGACTGACCCTGTGACAGTGCAGCGCTTCCTCATCACTGACCGTTTGACAGTGCGGGAGTTCCTCAGCACTGACCCTGTGACAGTGCAGCGCTCCCTCAGCACTGACCCTATGACAGTGCGGCACTCCCTCAGCACTGACCCTCTGGCAGTGCAGCGCTCCCTCAGCACTGACCCTGTGACAGTGCAGCGCTCCCTCAGCACTGACCCTATGACAGTGCAGCGCTCCCTCAGCACTGACCCTATGACAGTGCAGCGCTCCCTCAGCACTGAGCCTGTGACAGTGCAGCGCTCCCTCAGCACTGACCCTGTGACAGTGCAGCGCTCCCTCAACACAGACCCTATGAAGTGCAGCGCTCCCTCAGCACTGACCCTATGACAGTGCAGCGCTCCCTCAGCACTGACCCTGTGACAGTGCAGCGCTCCCTCAGCACAGACCCTATGACAGTGCATCACTCCCTCAGCACAGACCCTATGACAGTGCAGCGCTTCCTCAGCACTGACCCTGTGACAGTGCAGTGCTCCCTCAGCACAGACCCTATGACAGTGCAGCGCTTCCTCAGCACTGACCCTCTGACAGTGCAGCACTCCCTCAAAACTGACCCCATTACAGTGCGGCGCTCCCTCAGCACTCACCCTGTGACCGTGCAGCGCTCCCTCAGCACAGAACCTATGACAGTACAGCACTCCCTCAGTACTGACCCTCTGACAGTGCAGCACTCCCTCAAAACTGACCCCATTACAGTGCGGCGCTCCCTCAGCACTGACCCAGTTACAGTGCGGCACACCCTCAGCACTGACCCTGTGACAGTGCAGCACTCCCTCAGCACTGACCCCCTGACAGTGCTGCGCTCCCTCAGCACTGACCCTGTGACAGTGCATCACTCCCTCAGCACTGACCCTGTGACAGTGCAGCACTCCCTGAGGACTGACCCTGTGACAGTGCAGCGCTTCCTCATCACTGACCGTTTGACAGTGCGGGAGTTCCTCAGCACTGACCCTGTGACAGTGCAGCGCTCCCTCAGCACTGACCCTATGACAGTGCGGCACTCCCTCAGCACTGACCCTCTGGCAGTGCAGCGCTCCCTCAGCACTGACCCTGTGACAGTGCAGCGCTCCCTCAGCACTGACCCTATGACAGTGCAGCGCTCCCTCAGCACTGACCCTATGACAGTGCAGCGCTCCCTCAGCACTGAGCCTGTGACAGTGCAGCGCTCCCTCAGCACTGACCCTGTGACAGTGCAGCGCTCCCTCAACACAGACCCTATGAAGTGCAGCGCTCCCTCAGCACTGACCCTATGACAGTGCAGCGCTCCCTCAGCACTGACCCTGTGACAGTGCAGCGCTCCCTCAGCACAGACCCTATGACAGTGCATCACTCCCTCAGCACAGACCCTATGACAGTGCAGCGCTTCCTCAGCACTGTCCCTCTGACAGTGCAGCACTCCCTCAAAACTGACCCCATTACAGTGCGGAGCTCCCTCAGCACTGACCCAGTGACAGTGCGGCACACCCTCAGCACTGACCCTCTGACAGTGCAGCACTCCCTCAGCACTGACCCCCTGACAGTGCTGCGCTCCCTCAGCACTGACCCTGTGACAGTGCAGCACTCCCTCAGCACTGACCCTATGAGAGTGCAGCACTTCCTCAGCTCTGACCCCCTGACAGTGCAGCACTCCCTCAGCACGGACCCTATGACAGTGCAGCACTCCCTCAGCACTGACCCTCCGACAGTGCGGCACTCCCTCAGCACTGACCATATGACAGTGCAGGACTCCCTCAGCACTGACCCTGTGACAGTGCAGCACTCCCTCAGCACTGACCCTGTGACAGTGCAGCATTCGCTCAGCACTGACCCTATGACAGTGCAGCGCTCCCTCAGCACTGACCCTCTGGCAGTGCAGCACTCCCTCAGCACTGATCCTGTGAATGTGCAGCGCTCCCTCAGCACTACCCTCCGTCAGTGCAGCGCTCCCTCAGTAGTGACCACATGACAGTGCAGCGCTCCCTCATCACTGACCGTGTGACAGTGCGGCACTCCCTCAGTACGGACCCTATGAAAGTGCAGTAGTCCATCAGCAATGACCCTCTGACAGTGCAGTAGTCCATCAGCAATGACCCTCTGACAGTGCAGCACTCCCTCAGCACTGACCCTCTGACAGTGCGGCACTTTCTCAGCACTGACCCTATGTCAGTGCAGCACTCCCTCAGCACTGACCCTCTGACAGTGCAGCCCTCCCTGAGCACTGACCCTGTGACAGTGCAGCGCTCCCTCATCACTGACCCTCTGGCAGTGCAGCGCTCCCTCAGCACTGATCCTGTGAATGTGCAGCGCTCCCTCAGCACTGACCCGATGACAGTGCAGCACTTCCTCAGCACTGACCCTCTGGCAGTGCAGCCCTCCCTCAGCACTGATCCTGTGAGTGTGCAGCGCTCCCTCAGCACTGACCCTCTGACAGTGCGGCACTTTCTCAGCACTGACCCCATGACAGTGCAGCGCTTCCTCAGCACTGACCCTCTGACATTGCGGCACTCCCTGAGCACTGACCCTATGACAGTGCAGCACTCCCTCAGCACTGACCCCATTACAGTGCGGCACACCCTCAGCACTGATCCTCTGACAGTGTTGCGCTACCTCAGCACTGACCCATGAGAGTGCAGCACTCCCTCAGCACTGACCCCATTACAGTGCGGCACACCCTCAGCACTGATCCTCTGACAGTGTTGCGCTACCTCAGCACTGACCCATGAGAGTGCAGCACTCCCTCAGCACTGACCCCATGAGAGTGCAGCACTCCCTCAGCACTGACCCTGTGACAGTGCAGCGCTCCCTCAGCACTGACCCTGTGACAGTGCAGCACTCCCTCAGCACTGACCTCCTGACAGTACGGCACACCCTCAGCACAGGCCCTATGACAGTGCAGCATTCCCTCAGCACTGACCCTATGACACTGCAGTACTCCCTCAGCACTGACCCCTGACAGTGCAGCGCTTCCTCAGCACTGACCTTGTGACAGTGTGGCACACCCTCAGCACTGACCCTCTGACAGTGTGGCACTCCCTCAGCACTGACCCTGTGACAGTGCAGCGCTCCCTCAGCACTGACCCTATGACAGTGCAGCACTCCCTCAGCACTGACCCTATGACAGTGCGGCACTCCCTCAGCACTGACCCTGGACCTTGTGCCCCCATGTCTACAATTGAACTTGAGCCCAGTGACCTTTTGTCTCAAAGTTAAGAACACCACTCCTTAGGCCCCACCTCGATGTGAATTGTTTTTCCAGAACTCTCTGTTTTGATTCCATTGCTTGCCTAATGGGTGAGGCATTAAATTGTGCTAGTTTTTTTGGAAAGGTATGGCAATGTAATTCTCTCAAATCTAGTTCCTTAAATGTAAACACCTAGTGTTTGAATTCAAATTAAAATTTATCAGGTCTGACAGGATCTGTGATTGAAGGAACAGATTTCTCATGTGAGACTAATTCCTATCCAAAATAAAACAATGAGCTGTGAATGCTGGAAATCTGGGTTATTTCATGGTCATTATATATAGCATGTGCATAGAAAGGCCAATGATTTGTATCAGGCAGGTTTATAAGCAGAGATCTCATGGTTTTTACAGATTACATAAATCCACTGCTTCATAGAAACATAGAAAATAGGAGCAGGAGGAGGCCATTCGGCCCTTCAAGCCTGCTCCGCCATTCAATGTGATCATGACTGATCATCCAATCCCAGTATCCCATTCCCGGTTTCTCTCCACATCCCTTGATCCCTTTTGCCGCAACCACCACATCCAGCTCCCTCCTGGATATATCTAATGAACCGGCCCCAATACTTCCTGTGGGAGAGAATTCCACAGGTTCACAACTCCCTGAGTGAAGAAATCCTTCCTCATCTCCGTCCTGAAAGACATCCCCCTTATTCTTAGACTGTGTCCCCTCGACTTCTTCCAGTCTTCAACAACTTTCACTCTTTGACCTGAAATCCTGGGCTACATAAACTATACACTGAGACAGGGCGATGATAATATCCTTCCTCTGGTGTTCACTGAACCTCAGAAATAGATAAACCATCGGAAAAATGTTGTGAAGTATTGAGAAATGCTGACGGAGTAAACTAACAGCAGACAGCACTGTGAGACCCACTGGATGGATGGACGTGCTGCTGACTTGTTTTATTGTCCATTCATCAGGGTCAACGCAAGAATGTTACATTTCAAATGGTCACAACAATTTATACGACAGCAGAAAGATTGTTCAGTAGAATCTGATCGGCTGAGGAGTTGCCACTGCAAAGCCATGATGTGGAGGTGCTGGTGGTGCATTTGAAATAAACCTGTTGGACTATAATCGAGAGACTTCTGACTTTACCTGGAATTAAGAGTCTAACAATTGTGAAACCATTGTAGTTAGTTGGAAAAACCCATCTGGTTCACTAATGTCCTTTTAGAAAGGAAACTGCCATCCTTACCTGGTCTGGCCTACATATGACTCAAGACCCACAGTAATGCCGTTGACTCTTAACTGCCCTCTGGGCAATTAGATTAGATTTCCTACAGTATGGAAACAGGCCCTTCAGCCCAACAAGTCCACACCAGCCCTCCAAAGAGTAGCCCACACCCATTCCCCTACCCTCTAATAATCCCTAACTAATGCACGCAACACTACGGGCAATTTAGCATAGCCAATTGACCTAACCTGCACGTCTTTGGACTGTGGGAGGAAACCGGAACACCCGAAAGAAACCCCAGACAGAGGCGGGGAGAACGTGCAAACTCCACACAGACAGTTACCCGAGGCAGGAATTGAACCCGGGTCCCTGGCGCTGTGAGGCAGCAGTGCTAATCACTGAGCTACTGTGCCGCCCAGTGGTGGTGGGCTATAAATGCTGGCCTAGCCAGTGACGCCCTCATCCCGTGAATGAATGAAAAAAATCTACTGGCACGCCAGACAAAGCAGGTAACGTGAGTAAGGAATACAGTCAGTGCACATTCATACAACTCCTGAGAGGATAGCTGGCATTTCATGCATGTGGCACAGGAGGACATTGGGAGAGTCAGTGCAGAAAGCAAAGGCCAAAATAAATTGATTACACATTACAAGATGGTGCATTTGAAAGCCATAGATGGGCATAGAAGGGTGGGTTAATAAATTTGCAGACGTCACTAAAATCGTTGGAGTTGTGGATAGTGACGAAGGATGTAGTAGGTTACAGAGAGACATAGATAAGCTGCAGAGCTGGGCTGAGAGGTGGCAAATGGAGTTTAATGCGGACAAGTGTGAGGTGTTTCATTTTGGTCGGTGTAACCGGAATGCAAAGTACTGGGCTAATGGTAAGATTCTTGGTAGTGTAGATGAGCAGAGAGATCTCGGTGTCCAGGTACACAGATCCTTGAAAGTTGCCACCCAGGTTGACAGGGTTGTTAAGAAGGCATACAGTGTTTTAGCTTTTATTAATAGAGGGATCGAGTTCCAGAATCATGAGGTTATGCTACAGCTGTACAAAACTCTAATGTGTACAGTTCTGGTCACCGCATTGTAAGAAGGATGTGGAAGCTTTGGAAAGGGTGCAGAGGAGATTTACTAGGATGTTGCCTGGTATGGAGGGAAGGTTTTATGAGGAAAGGCTGAGGGACTTGAGGTTGTTTTCATTAGAGAGGAGAAGGTTGAGAGGTGACTTAATAGAGAAATATAAGATAATCAGAGGGTTAGATAGGGTGGACAGGGAGAGCAGTTTTCCAAGTATGGTGACAGCGAGCATGAGAGGGCATAGCTTTAAATTGAGGGGTGATAGATATAGGACGGATGTCAGAGGTAGTTTCTTTACTCAGAGAGTAGTAAGGGTATGGAATGCTTTGCCTGCAACGGAAGTAGATTCGCCAACTTTAAGTACATTTAAGTCGTCATTGGACAAGCATATGGACGTACATGGAATAGTGTAGGTTAGATGGGCTTCAGATTGGTATAAACAATGACTGCAGATGCTGGAAACCAGACTCTGGATCAGTGGTGCTGGAAGAGCACAGCAATTCAGGCAGCATCCGAGGACAGGCAAAATCGACGTTTCGGGCAAAAGCCCTTCATCAGTTTATTCCTGATGAAGGGCTTTTGCCCGAAACGTCGATTTTGCCTGTCCTCGGATGCTGCCTGAATTGCTGTGCTCTTCCAGCACCACTGATCCAGATTCAGATTGGTATGACAGGTTGGTGCAACATCGAGGGCCGACGGGCCTGTACTGCGCTGTAATGTTCTATGTTCTATGTTCTATAGATGTGTAAACCGTATATCCAACCAAGAGTCTGCACCATAGAGAGGACAGATAAGATCCACAAAGTGGCTCATCAAACTACATGTTACAACAGTGAAGGTGGGCCGACCATCGACACACAGTTCCAGCCAACATTCAGCACGGGTCAGTGTTAAAGAATGTTTCAGCACAGTGGTACCAATGGAGCCCTTAGCCACTCACCTGGTTATCAGCTGACAGATCAGTATGACCCACAGTCAACACTGCACACCGCTGCAGACGCATCCATCCTTTGTATAATCCACAAACTTACCAACGGCACAATCATTTCTCTTGTCCAGTCATTAACATGTAAAGAATTATGGCCCCTGCACTGATCTTTGTGGCACTCCATCAGTAACACAGAGCTGTTCCTATGAGCAGCCCTGGTTTAATGGCACAGCCTTGAGGGCTTGAATATTCCAATTCATGGTGATTCTCCTCCTGGCGAACCACAGAGAGCTGTGGATGGGACTTTAAATGCAGATCTATTCGTAACAATAACAAGAAATTTATCATACAGAAAAAAAAATCTAAAATTCCAATGCTTGCAGCAAAATAATATCCCACTGCTCCGAAAGCGTGTGATTTCAAACAAACCTGTTGGACTACACACTAGTGTCATGTGACTGCTGACTTTGCCATTGAGAAAACAACAGGGAAATTTGGACTTTCCGAACTCCTCAAAAAAGGCTCAAAGCTTGAACATATTCCTCTTGTTTGCAAGTAATATGTATTAATGGATGTTGCTTCTAACTGCATTACGTAAGTCATGTTACAAGTTCAGAGGAACTTCTTCAGTTTAACTGAGGGAGTGCCTTCAGATCCTTATCTCTTCTACTAGTGGAAACATCATCTCCAGGCCCTTCCATATTCTGTGAGCTTCAATGAGATACCCTTTCATCCTAAACTGAGTACAGGGCCCAGAGTCTTCACCTGCTCCTCATTTGACAAACCTTTCATCCCCAGGATCATCGTTTTAAACCTCCTCTGGAGCAGCTCCAAGGCCAGCATGTCCTTCCTTAGATATGGGACCTAAAACTGCTCATGTTACCTGACCAGAGCCTTACACAGCCTCAGCAGGACATCTCTGCTCTGGTATTCCCGCCCTCTCGCAATGCGTGCTGACATTGCATTTGCCTTCCTAACTGACAGCTGAGCCTGAATGTTAACCTTAAGAGATGCCTGAACTCGAATTCCTAAGTCCCTTTGTGCTTCAGTTTTATGAAGCCTTTCCTCTTCCCATTAAAATACACAGAACCTCAGCAGGTCTGGCAGTATCTGTGGAGACAGAAATAGAGTTAACGTTTCCAGTCCAGCATGACTTCAGAAGTTCAGACCAGTTCCAAAGACTGAGCCAAACCAGGAGAGGTGAGTGAAAGTTTGGGAAAAGTGTTAGGTTTTTAGCAATACCTCAATTCCACTCCCTGCTTGTCTGGATGAGTGCAGCTTCCACAACACTTCAAGCCACTCAATATCATCCACTCAATATCCACAACAGTGTGTCCCATCTCCAAAACATACTGCAGTAACTCGGCAAGATTCCTTCAACAGTGACTTCCAAACCTGCACCCTCTACCCTCAAAGGTCAAGATCAACAGGTACATAGGAATACCATCAACAACAAGTTCCATTCTCGGATCACCCCCAGCACTCACTCATTCAGTAACTTTCTCATGACATTGCTAGAAAACCAAGATACCTCCAACTTGAAACTTCCAACTTCATATTTAAGTCCCTGATGATCTCACCACTCCCTATCTCTGTAACATGCACTCCTTTGATTCCACTCTCTTGTGTAATCAATACCCCATTGTTGGTGCTTGTGCCTGCAGCTTCTGGGGTCAAACTTCCAGCTTATAGTTTCTCCCCAATGTTTATTGGCGGTGGGATATGGACATCGCTGGCTGGGCCAGCAGTGCCGAGGTGCCTTCGGCAAAGGTGATGGTGAGTTGCCTTCTTGCAATCCTTGGGGTATAAGGATACTCACGGTGCTGAGAGGGATTCCGTCCCAGGGTTCAGAATGGCTATATATTTCCAAGTCAGGATGGTGAGTGGCTTGGAGGGGAAGTTGTGGGGATGGTGTTCCCATGTACCTGCTGCCCTTGTCCTTCTCGATGGAAGGGCTCGTGGGTTTGGAAGGTGCTATCTGAGGGTATTTGGTAAATTTCTGCAGTGCATCTTGACACACTGATGCTGCTGAGCATTAGTCATGGATGAGGTGCCAATCAAAGGAGCTACTTTGTCCTGGATGGTGTCGAGCTTTTGAATTTTTATGACTTGGTATCGAACTTTGGATTTTTGATGGAGAGACCGCTGAATTAGAAGAATTCTTTATTTCTAAAACTGCACTGTGTTGCATTCCTGGAGGGATCCCTGTCAAGGGAGAATTTGAAAGGCTGTAATTCAATGTGTGTAGAATGTAGAAATGTTGCACTCCTGTTCATTTTGCTTCATTTTGGGAAAGCAAATCTTAGCAGGACTTATACACCTAATGGGAAGGTCCTCGGGAGTGTTGCTGAACAAAGAGACCTTGGAGTGCAGGTTCATAGCTCCTTGAAAGTAGGGTCACAGGTAGATAGGATAGTGAAGAAGGCACTTGGAATGCTTTTATTGTTCAGAGTATTGAGTACAGGCGTTGGGAGGTCATGTTGCAGCTGTACAGGACATTGGTTAGGCCACTGTTTGAAAATTGCATTCAATTCTGGTCTCCTCCCTATCAGAAAGATAGAACATAGAACATAGAACATAGAAGAATACAGCGCAGTACAGGCCCTTCGGCCCTCGATGTTGCGCCGATCCAAGCCCACCTAACCTACACTAGCCCACTATCCTCCATATGCCTATCCAATGCCCGCTTAAATGCCCATAATGAGGGAGAGTCCACCACTGCTACTGGCAGGGCATTCCATGAACTCACGACTCGCTGAGTAAAGAACCTACCCCTAACATCTGTCCTATACCTACCCCCCCTTAATTTAAAGCTATGCCCCCTTGTAATAGCTGACTCCATACGTGGAAAAAGATTCTCACTGTCGACCCTATCTAAACCCCTAATCATCTTATACACCTCTATCAAGTCACCCCTAAACCTTCTTTTCTCCAATGAAAACAACCCCAAGTGCCTCAGCCTTTCCTCATACAATCTTTCTACCATACCAGGCAACATCCTGGTAAACCTCCTCTGCACCTGTTCCAGTGCCTCCACATCCTTCCTATAGTATGGCGACCAAAACTGCACACAATACTCCAGATGTAGCCGCACCAGAGTCTTATACAACTGCAACATGACCTCAGTACTCCGGAACTCAATTCCTCTACCAATAAAAGCCAGTACGCCATATGCCTTCTTCACCGCACTATTTACCTGGGTGGCGACTTTCAAAGATTTGTGTACATGGACACCAAGATCCCTCTGCTCATCCACACTACCAAGTATCCGACCGTTAGCCCAGTACCCCATCTTTTTATTACTCTTACCAAAGTGAATCACCTCACACTTAGCTACATTGAACTCCATTTGCCACCTTTCTGCCCAGTTCTGCAGCTTATCTATATCCCGCTGTAACCTGCCACATCCTTCCTCACTGTCTACAACTCCTCCGACTTTCGTATCATCCGCAAACTTACTCACCCAACCTTCTAACCCCTCCTCCAGGTCATTTATAAAAATGACAAACAGCAATGGTCCCAAAACAGATCCTTGCGGAACACCGCTAGTGACGGCACTCCAAGATGAACATTTGCCATCAACTACTACCCTCTGTCTTCTTCCAGCCAGCCAACTCCTAATCCAAACCTCCAACTCACCCTCATTGCCATACTCCGTATTTTTTTCAGTAGTCTACCATGGGGAACCTTATCAAACGCCTTACTAAAATCCATATACACCACATCTACTGCTTTCCCCTCGTCCACCTCCTTAGTCACCTTCTCAAAGAATTCAATAAGGTTTGTGAGGCACGACCTGCCCTTCACAAAACCATGCTGACTATCCTTCATCACATTATTCCTATCCAGATGTTCATAAATCCTATCCCTTACAATTCTCTCTAAGACTTTGCCCACAACAGAAGTGAGACTCACCGGCCTATAGTTACTAGGGTTATCCCTACTCCCCTTCTTGAACAAGGGGACCACATTTGCTAGCCTCCAATCTTCTGGCACTACTCCTGTAGACAACGAGGACATAAAAATCAAGGCCAATGGCTCTGCAATCTCTTCCCTTGCTTCCCAGAGAATCCTAGGATAAATGCCATCAGGCCCAGGGGACTTATCTATTTTCACCCTTTCCAGAATTTCCAACACCTCTTCTCTACATACCTCAAAGCCATCCATTCTACTTAATTGTGACTCAGTACTCACATTGACAACAATGTCCTGTTCCTGATTGAATACTGACGAAAAGTATTCATTCAGTGTCTCCCCAATCTCTTCAGCCTCCACACGCAACTTCCCACTACTATCCTTGACTGGACCTATTCCTACCCTAGTCATTCTTTTATTCCTGACATACCTATAGAAAGCCTTAGGGTTTTCCCTAATCCTACCAACTAAAGACCTTTCATGTCCCCTCCTTGCTGCTCTTAGCTCTCTCTTCAGGTCCTTCCTGGCTACCTTATAACTCTCAATCGCCCCAATTGAACCTTCACGCCTCATCTTTACATAGGCCGCCCTCTTCCATTTAACAAGGGATTCCAATTCCTTATTAAACCACGGCTCCCTCACACGACCCTTTCCTCCCTGCCTGATGGGCACATACTTATCAAGGACACTCAATAGTTGCTCCTTGAACAAGCTCCACATATCAATTACACCCTTGCCTTGAAGCTTACTTTTTCAGGCCACACATCCTAAGTCATGCCTCACAGCATCATAATTTCCCTGCCCCCATCTATAACTCTTGCCCTGTAGTGCACACTTTCCCTCTCCATCACTAGAGTAAAGGTCACCGAATTGTGGTCACTGTCCCCAAAGATGTTGTGAAACTTGAAAGGGTTCAGCAAAGATTTACAAGGATGTTGCCAGGGTTGGAGGATTTGAGCTACAGGGAGAGGTTGAAAAGGCTGGGGCTGTTTTCCCTGGAATATCGGAGGCTGAGGGGAGACCTTATAGAGCTTTGCAAAATCATGAGGGGCATGGATAGAGTGAATAGCCAAAGTCTTTTCCCTGGGATGGGAGAGTCCAGAACTAGAGGACATAGGTTTAGGGTGAGAGGGGAAAGATATAAAAGAGACCTAATGGGCAACTTTTTCACGCAGAGGGTGGTCCGTGTGTGGAATGAGCTGCCAGAGGAAGTGGTGGAGGCTGGTACAATTACAACATTTAAGAGGCATTTGGATGGGTATATGAATAGGAAGGATTTGGAGGGATATGGGCCGGGTGCTGGCAGGTGGGACTAGATTGGGTTGGGATAGCTGGTCGGCATGGACGGGTAGGACCGAAGGGTCTGTTTCCATGCTGTACATCTCTATGACTCTATATCCATAACCTTAAGACATTCCACAAAACATTGTGCTTCAGGTATTGCTGCTGCAGTTAGAATGTCAGAAATATTAGAATGTTAGAATGTCAGGTTCTCTCAAACAACAATGTGGTAATGACCGGTATTCTGACCTTCCGATATGGAGGTTTTTACAGGCCCTTGGGCCCAACAAGTCCACACCGACCCTCTGAAGACCACCCCACCCAGACCCATTCCCCTACATTTACACCTTCATCTAATACTACGCGCAATCGAGCATGGCCAATTCACCCTGACCTGCACATCTTTGGAATGTGGGAGGAAACCGGAGCACCTGGAGGAAACCCACGCAGACACAGGGAGAATGTGTAAACTCCACACAGACAGTTGCCTGAGGCTGGAATTGAACCCGGGTCTCTGGCGCTGCGAGGCAGCAGTGCTAACCACTGTGCCACCGTGCCGCCCATTGAAGATAAATCTCAGAATCACAGGATTGTCACAGTGCAGGATGGACGTGAGGACTTCAGATGCTGGAGATTAGTTGATCCACACTCTCAACAGTGCAGGATGAGACTACTCTGTCCATCATTTCTGTACTGGCTCTCCCAATGACCATCTCACTTCATGCTCTGCTTGCTCTGACTCTGTACATTCCTCCTTCCCAAGTAACTATCTCCTTCCCTACTGAATGGCTCATTGACACCAACCTACACTCCAATCTCAAGCAGTGTGTTTGCCAGCGATAACCTTTCTTCAAAATAGGGAAACATTTGTTTAACAAGCAACAGTAATTCCTGGAAATGAATTCACCTATCGTACTGCACATCTATTGCCATAGCTCCAGAGGATCATAGCGCTGCCCTCTCATTGGAGAGTGATGACTGCTCATGATTTAACCTGAGGGTCACCACGCCTGATAATGAAGGGGTGGGGATTATGTTGAGGAGGAGAGTCCTTCATGGTAACCTAGAGTGTACAGGACAAGATGGACCAGTGTGTCTCACCCACCGGGTTTACTGCAAAGAGGAAATAAGACATCACTTTCACTGAGGTTTTAATGTACTTTTGTCTGAGAAAGGCTGAGAAGCAGCAAAATTGGAAAGCAGAAAGTAACGATGAAAATGGAGCTGGTGAATGGTGGAAAAATTGCCCAAACCTCCACTTCCTCACTTCGGCCTCCCTCCATCCTCAGTCTTCATGAGGTTCTGGCTCCATCTGCTGGACTGAGCTGGAAAATCCTTCATCGTTACTTTATCGTAACTCTGGAGCTGGAAGCCAGGGGCAAACTATCATCTCAGCTGCGAGTTAAAAATCACACAACGCCAGGTTATAGTCCAACAGATTTATTTGGAAACACTAACTTTCAGAGCGCCTTTCGTTCATCATGTGGATGTGGAGTATAAGATCGTAGGATACAGAATTTAGAGCAAAAGTTTACAGTGTGATGTAACAAATGATATATTGAAAAAGACTTGGATTGTTTGTTAAGAGAGACTTAACAAACAATCCAAGTGTTTTTCAATGTATCATTTCGGTTACATTATACTGTAAACTTTTGCTGTAAATTCTATACCCTGCGAGCTTATACTCCACAACCACCTGATGTAGGAAAGGCGCTCTGAAAGTTAGTGTTTCCAAATAAACCTGTTGGACTATAACCTGGCGTTGTGTGATTTTTAACTTTGTACACCCCAGTCCAACACTGGCACCTCCAAATCATCTCAGCTGAAGTAAGCCCGACAGTGTAACATGGGAATACTGTGTAGGGAAAGGGTCTGAAGTGCTATGGGGGTGGGGCAAGGAAGGCAAAGAACTCTTAAGGAGCATAACTAATTCTTCTGTAACACAATGGTTACATTCTTGCGCAACCCCATATTATAGAAGAATTGCACTGTAGAAACAGTGTTTGAATTGTTGGTGCTGTAATCATGTTACAGTCATCACACATAAAAGTTTGTGCTTTTGAAACAGTGTCAATTACATTCCAGTGAATTTGCATTGATGAAACATGCGTTAAGACAGAACAACCTGTAGACAGGTTCTTGATTAGTGAGGGGGGTAGGTATTACAGAGTGGAGGCTGGAGAACGGGGTTGAGAAATATGTTTGATGTGATATGATTTATTATTGTCATGTGTACCTAGATACAGTGAAAGGTTTTGATTTGCATGCAGTACAGGCAGATCATACCATACAAAGTGCATTAGGGTAATAGAACAGAGCGAGGAATACATCGTTACAGCTGCAGAGAAGGTGCACAGAAAGCGAGATCAACATTAAGTTTAAAATTTGAGAGAGCCACTCAGAGGTCTGATAGCAGCAGGGTAAAAGCTGTTCTTGAATCGGTTGGTATGTGTGTTTAAGCGTTTGTATCTTCGGCCCAATGGAAGAGGTTGGAAGAGATTATAACCGGGGTGGGAGGGTCTTTGATGATGTTGGCTGTGTTCCCGAGGCTGTGGGAAGTGTGGATGGAGTCAATGGGTGGAAGGTTGACTTGTGTATTGCACTGGGCTGTGTTCACAGCTCTCTGTGGTTCTGGGCAGAATATTTACCATATTGGGCTGTAATGCATCCAGATAGAATGCTTTCTATGGTCCATCTATAAAAATTGGTAAGAGATTTAATGGACATGCTGAGTTTCCTTAGCCTTCTGAGGAAGTAGAGGCGGTGGAGCAGATTTGATGGATCAAATGGGCTAATTCTGCTCCTTTATCTTATGGTGTTATGGTGTATCCTGGGCTCTGGCCCCATTGGGGATCAGACTGGACTAGTGGATGAAGGATTGGGTTCCGGGGAGGATGAGTTGGGTGAGGGATGTTTGAGGCAGTGGTTCAAGGGGGAGCATGTTTCCAACCCATCTGGATCTGGCATCTTTCGTGACTGGAGGTTAATCTCCAGCACATGCCAGATGAAAATGCCAAGGCTTTTGTAAGTAAATCCATGCCAACTTTAAAAAAATACACTTGTTTAATAGGAACACTTAGATTTTACACCAGTCAGGAGTAATTGGACAAAGCTGTGGCCTTTTCTCCAGAGAAGAATAGGTGGGTGAGGTACCCCGATAGAGGACTTTAAGGTTATAAAAGTGTTTGACGGGGAAGATATTTCCTTTATTGGAGTAAGGATCAATGAGGGGAAGACAGAATTCAAACCACGGGCTACTGAGAGAAGGCAATCACTGATAAATCCGGTCGGGAATTCAGGAAAAACAATTTCACCCAGAGAGTGGTGAAAATGTCCAACTCACTACCAAGGAGTGGTTGAGGTGAATGTATTGATGCAGCTCAAGGGAGGCTACAGAAAGGAATAGAAGATTATAGTGTAATGGTTCAATGAATTTGTGACAGGGGCATAAACATTGATGTGAGCAATTCACATTAATGATAAAGCATTGACTTCTGAATATCTGAGACTATTGTGGACTGAAAAGCTAATAGAAAAGTAAAACGCTGACTTGTAAATTGGTGCAGTGATCACTTGGCCCCAGGTTGAGCCAGGCTTTGTGAAATCACCAATAAACATGATTCCAGTTTGGACTGAAATTAACATCCTTATCAAAAGAAGGCTGAAGCCAGCTAGACATGAAAAAGCCCATAACTCCTGTTTAATTTACACCTTTATGAGAAGTTCCCAAATTGGAGATAAAACATCATCGCTTATAGTTAGCCAGCTTGGAGACAATGAATCCAGATACAGGAATCACAAAAGGGCTACATTTCATGCAAATACTTCAGCAGCACTAGGGATATGAAGTTCTGACGAGAATTGGAGAAGGCATTCTCTTTCTCCCTCTCAGAAAGGATAAAGCAACCGGTGACTAAATAAATTTCAAAGGGCAAAGGTTAAGCATGTGATACTCAGGTCTAGAAATTAAGGAAAATGAAGGGTGACCTTATTGGAGCATATGAAGTTCTGGAGGGGCTTTACAATGTAGATGTTGAGATAATGTTCCCCTCATGTGGGCATCTAGAACTAGACAGCACATTTTGGCAATAAGGAGTTTCCCAAAAAGATAAAGAAGCAGAGGAATTTCTCAGAGAGTCTTTCGTGTTTGGAATTCTCTTTCTCAGACTTCAGTGAAGGTTGTGTTATTGATTATATTCAAGGTTGAGTTGGACAGTTTTAATTGACAAGGAAGTTCAGGATTAATGTCAGACAGGCAGGCAAAAGGAGTTAAAGAACCAATCAGCAACTATCTTATTAAATGGTCTACGTCTGCTCCTATTTCTTATGGTCGTTTGACAGACAGATAAAGATTAAGTTCTCCAACCAGACTGTCCCATGATGTTGTGACGTTTCGGGTATCATAGGACAGACATTGGGCATGTGAGTCTCCATTGGTAGTTCTCTCACCTCTTATTCTGAGCATTCAGGGCTCAAGTAACAGGGCTCAAATAACTGCTGCCTCACAGCGCCAGAGACCCGGGTTCAATTCCCGCCTCAGGCGACTGACTGTGTGGAGTTTGCACATTCTCCCCGTGTCTGCATGGGTTTCCTCCGGGTGCTGCGGTTTCCTCCCACAGTCCAAAGATGTGCAGGCCAGGTGAATTGGCCATGCTAAATTGCCCGTAGTGTTAGGTTAAAGGGGTAAATGAAGCGGTGTGGATAGGTTGCGCTTCGGCAGGTCGGTGTGAACTTGTTGGGCCGAAGGGTCTGTTTCCAAACTGTAAGTAATCTAATCTAATCTAATCTAATCTGGACAATATCCAAGGTTGGCTGAAAAGTGGCAAATAACATTCACACCTCACAAATACCAGGCAATGACCATCTTCAGTAAGACACAATCTAATCACTGCCCCCTTGACAGTCAATGGTGTTACCATCACTGAATCCCCCACCATCAGCATCCTGGGAGTTAGCATTGACTAGAATCCTGATGAAGCACTTCTGCCCAAAACATTGATTTTCCTGCTCCTCAGATGCTGCCTGACCTGCTGTGCTTTTCCAGCACCACGCTCTCGACTCTAATCTCCACCATCTGCAGTCCTAGAATCTCAACTAACACAGTGGCAGCAAGAGCAGTCAGTAGCTGGGAATACTGTGGTGAGTAAGTCACCCCCTGGTTCCCTGAAGTCTGTCCAGCATCTACAAGTCTGGAATGTGATGGAATACTCCCCACTTGCCCTGGATGGGTGCAGTTCTGGCAACACTCAAGAAGCTCAACACCATCCAGGACAAAGCGGTCTGTTTGATTGGCACCACATCCACTCCCTCCACCATCATCGCTCAGTAGCAGCAGTGTGAACCACCTACAAGATGCATTGCAGAAATTCACTGAAGATGCTCAGACACGACCTTCCAAACCCACAAACATTTTCATCTAGAAGGACAAAGGCAGCATCTACTTGGCAACACCACACCCTGCAAGTTCCTGTCCAAGCAACTGTTATGACCCGGCAGTGAACCCTTCTGCTAATTAAACCAAACACCCAGAAAAGCTCACCTCACATCGTACTGTATTAAGGTATGAGTGACAGAGAACTCACCAAATTTCACAATGTAAAGAAAATAAAATCAATTTATTCTTTAACACTAAAAGTGAGCACTAAATAACAACTATTCACAACTCAAAGCCATCTTTCTTTAAACTATTTATTATCTGCCTCCAATTCTGCCAACAATATGCTGTTCCAATAAAACTCTTATTAAAATTACATCAACTTAATTTCAAAACCATGCAGTGGCTGTCATCTTCGGTGTCTGACTTCTTCTATCTGAAGATCTCCCTGGACCATCTTTCTTTTTACTGCAAATATGTTTCATATGAAAACGTCCCTTTGATTGAGAGTGCTTCCTATTTTGTTGGATCTGTGTAGATGACAGTTGCTCTGTCTGATTTCCAAAATGCTTGCATTTTTATATCCACAACATTGGATCAACTCATTGGTTCGATGCTGGCAAAACAATAAATTCAAACTTAGAGTCATAGAGATGTACAGCACGGAAACAGACCCTTCAGTCCAACTCGTCCATGCTGACCAGATATTCCAACCCAATCTAGTCCCACCTGCCAGCACCTGGCCCACAGCCCTCCAAATCCTTCCTATTCATATACCCATCCAAATGCCTCTTAAATGTTGCAATTGTACTAGCCTCCACCACTTCCTCTGGCAGCTCATTCCATGCATGTACCACCCTCTGCGTGAAAAGGTTGCCCATTAGGTCTCTTTTATATCTTTCCCCTCTCACCCTAAACCTATGCCCTCTAGTTCTGGATTCCCCGACCCTAAGGAAAAGACTTTGTCTATTTATCCTATCCATGCCCCTCATAATTTTGTAAACCTCTATAAGGCCACCCCTCAGCCTCCGACGCTCCAGGGAAAACAGCCCCAGCCTGTTCAGCCTCTCCCTGTAGCTCAGATCCTCCAACCCTGGCAACATCATTGTAAATCTTTTCTGAACCCTTTCAAGTTTCACAACATCTTTCCGATAGGAAGGAGACCAGAATTGCACACAATATTCCAACAGTGGCCTAACCAATGTCCTGTCCAGCCGCAACATGACCTCTCAACTCCTGTACTCAATACTCTGACCGATAAAGGAAAGCATACCAAACGCCTTCTTCACTATCCAATCCACTTGCGACTCCACTTTCAAGGAGCTATGAACCTGCAGTCCATGGTCTCTTTGTTCAGCAACGCTCCCTATGACCTTACCATTAAGTGTATAAGTCTTGCTAAGACTTGCTTTCCCAAAATGCAGCACCTCGTATTTATCTGAATTAAACTCCATCTGCCACTTCTCAGCCCATTGGCCCATCTGGTCAAGATCCTGTTGGAATCTGAGGTAACCCTCTTTGCTGTCCACTCAGTGTCATTCAGCAAACTTACTAACTGTACCTCTTATGTTCACATCCAAATCAATTATATAAATGATCAGCTTCTGAGAGCAAGCAAATTGGATATGAATCACATTTGCAGAAAATTCCTATTTGTATTAATTTAACAAAACCAGTTTAAAACAAATGGCATTGGTTGTTCGAAGAAAACTGAGAAACATCCATGCAACACTCTGAAACAATGCACTGCAAATAACGCATAGAGAAATTTCAACCGAATATGGCACTGTTTTCAATAATTTTACAGCTATTAGAAATGGAATACAGACTACACGGATTAATTTTATTAAGGGTTGGGACAGCTGCAAAGATGGGCATACTTAGGCTGAATTTAAAGTAAATTCCTATTCCAGCCGCGTTTGAGAGAGAATGTGCGATGGAATCCATGGTTTCAAAGCTTGTATTTTCTTTATTCAGACAGAACATAACTGGAACTGAGGCAGAAACTTCAGATAACAAAGAGAAACTGAATCTTTAGGTTGAAGAAACTAAAATGTAAAATGGAATTTCAGGTGTGCAGAGAAATTGGCAATGGTGGAAAGCAGACTTTTTACTTTAAAAATGCTTATCAAGCTTAGATCCTAGTGGTTCGGTGCATGCAAGCTGCAGATAGTAACAAGTGCCAGGAGATAGCAGTAGACAAATACACAACAACTGCTGCAGCTGTTTTGATTACTTAGACTTTGGTCTTGATTGCCTGAATTAACCACTGCATTCAGAATGAAGGGGCTTCTGCAAACATGTGTGTTGTTGGTGAATGCCATGACTTGTTGTTGGTTGGAGATCAAACTAAGCAAGCTGGCATTTGAAGAGGAAATTCACAGCACTGAAGGGCTTTTAGGACTTGGAAAATAGACAATACGTGTGGAGTGAACCATCTATTAAATCTGTGACATCTACCTTTCTTGTATGTTAGTGCTGTCAGGAAATAACTTTTCGATCGACTGCAATTTGCCTAATTCAAGTGTAATCTCAATAAATTGATCCCAACAAGAAAACCAAAAATCAGTCAGTTTTGTTTGTTATGATTTGGTGGAAGCCAAAGATCTGACTTCTGGGCCAGAAGGTCCAGATTCAAGTCCTTCTGACCTGAAGGTGTCACAACGTGTCCAAACAAGGTGACTGAAATATCTCTGGAGCTAATGACGATGGGTGAATGTAGACTTCATTAAAAATGCTACTCAAACTCAGTTCCCAGTAATGCAATACCAGATACAATGAAAATGGGGAAATATTCCCAATAATATTTAAAATCAACCTGTTCAGAGAAGTTATGACACAATATATAGTTTAAAAAAAAGTTAAATTGATAAGAGTGCTATGATTAAGAGGCTTCACATCCCCATGACCGAAGCAATACAAAAATTTACTAATGTATGAAGATAGCTTATGACATTTTGACAACTGAAACAGAAAACCTGCTTAACATTTTAATACTGACATATTACTGACTTGTTAGACAATTTACAATCCTTTCAAATTCTAATCTGTATTATTAAAGTGCACTGTTCACACATTCAACTAATATGGCTCAACAGAAGATAATGCATTAGGAAATGAGAAGCCCAAAGCCCATAAAGGTGTTCAAAACTGGAAACATTTTAATGGTTAAGTTTAAAATCAACTTAGTATGCATGTTGGAGAGAAGCATATCATAATTATTCCATCAATTGTTAGTTATATGATATACATAACAGATAATGTTGTTGATTCGGTTTTAGTATCTTGGGACATAATTTAAACTGATTGGTTACATTTGAATTGTTGTCAAAACAACAACCAACTTAGGTATCCATTTCACAGTCAAATGTTACATATTTTAAATTTTCCAGTACGTTCTGACTGCTATCTGGTCATCACAGGTGCTATTAGCTCTTAATCCAGAACAGCATTCACTCTCTCTTAAAGGTACAGTTCACACCTTCAACAACATAACACAACTCACCAACCTAACTTGGAAATGTATTGCCTTTCCTTCAGTGTTGCTGGGTCAAAGTCCTGGAATTCCCTCCCTAACAACGTTGTGGGTCAACCCACAACACATGGGCTGCAGTGGTTCACAAAGACAACTCACCACCACCCTCTCAAAGGGGGAAATTAGGGACGGGCAATAAATGCTAGCAATGTTCACAAATGAATTGATCGAATATCACATCAAAACACTTTCTTCTCAACAGAATACTTTTGAAGTTCCCCGATTGAGCCACAGTATTTGCACATATCAAGCACTCACAAACTGCAACATGATAATGGTCAATTCATCTGTTTATGTGGAAGAATTGGAAAAGGTGCAAAGGAGATTTACCAGGATGTTGCCTGGTCTGAAGAGAAGGTCTTATGAGGAAAGACTGAGAGACTTGGGTCTGTTGTCATTGGCAAGAAGAAGGCTAAGAGGGGATTTCATAGAGACATACAAGATGGTTAGACGATTAGATAGAGTAGGCAGTGAAATCCTTTTTCCTAGGAGGATGACGTCAGCTTGTACGAGGGGGCATAACTACAAATTGAGAGGTGATAGATTTAAGACAGATGTCAGAGATAGGTTCTTTACTCAGAGAGTGGTAAGGGCGTGAATGTCCTACCTGCTAATGTAGTTAACTCAGCCACATTAGGGAGATTTAAACAGTCCTTCGATAAGCATTTTAATGATGACAGGAGAGTGTAGGAGGATGAGCTGAGAATAGTTCACAGGTCAGCGCAACATTGAGCACCTGTTCTGCGCTGTATTGTTCTATGTTCTATGTTCTATGTTCTATGTTCTATGTTCTATGCTCTATGTTCTATGTTCTATGTACTATGATCTATGTTCTATGCTCTATGTTCTATGTTCTATGTTCTATGATCTATGTTCTATGATCTATGTTCTATGTTCTATGATCTATGTTCTATGATCTATGTTCTATGTTCTATGTTCTATGTTCTATGATCTATGTTCTATGTTCTATGTTCTATGATCTATGATCTATGATCTATGTTCTATGTTCTATGTTCTATGATCTATGTTCTATGATCTATGTTCTATGTTCTATGTTCTATGATCTATGTTCTATGTTCTATGATCTATGATCTATGATCTATGTTCTATGTTCTATGTTCTATGATCTATGTTCTATGATCTATGTTCTATGTTCTATGATCTATGTTCTATGTTCTATGTTCTATGTTCTATATTCTATGTTCTATGTTCTATGTTCTATGTTCTATATTCTATGTTCTTATCATGGTGTTGCCTGAGGGATAAATACTGATACAGAACACTGTAGATAGCTCCTCTGCTCTCCTTCCAACTATGCAATAGTATCCTTTACATCATCCTGAGAAGGCAGACAGACCCTTAGCTTAATGCCTCACTCTAAGGGCAGCATTTCCAGTGGTGTAACACTCCCTCCCCACTGCTGACTTAATGTAGTAACATCTCTGGAGTAAGGAATGAGCACTTAATTTCTGACTCAGAGTCAATGCACTCCATTATACCACACCTGACAAGTAATTAGCGGAAGGCATAGAGTCATTCAGCACAGAAACAGACCCATTGGCCCAACTCGACCATGTTTTGTGAACTGAGCTAATCCCATTTGCTTGTATTTGGCCCACATCCCTCTAAACCCTTCCTATTCAAGGAGCTGTCCAAATGTCCTTTAAATGTTGTAATTGAACCCATCTCCACCACTTCTTCTGGCACCTTATTCCATACACGCACCACACTCTATGTGAATAAGTTACCCCTCAGGTCCCCTTTAAATCTTTCCGCTCTCATGTTAAACCTACACCCTCTAGTTTTGGACTCCCCCACTCTGGGGAAAAGACCTTGGTTATTCAGCTCATCACTGTCCCCCCATGACTTTATAAACCTCTATAAGGTCACCCCTCAGCCTCCAACACTCAAGGAACAAAAGCTTCAGCCTGTTTAGCCTCTCCCTGTAGCTCAACCCTCTGATTCTGCCAACATTTTGGTAAAAAGCAAGGCTTGACTACTTAACCTCTGACCCAAGAGTCTAGAATACAATCAGTTGTGCTGCAGCTGACATTTGGATGCAGAAATGGACAGGAGAAATTAGAGGGTCACGGGATATAGAGAGGATCATAGAATCCCCACACTGTGGGGACAGACCATTTGGCCCAAAAGTCCACACCAGCCCTCTGAAGAGTATCCCACCCAGACACATTCCCTTACTCCACATTTCCCGACTACTGCACCTAACCTACCCATCTCTGAACATTATGGGCAATTTAGCATGGCCAATTCACCATAACCTGCACATCTTTGGCTTGTGGGAGGAAATGCACACAGACGCAGGGAGAATATGCAAACTCCACAAAGACAGTTACCCAAGGCTGGAATCGAACCCAGGTCCCTGGTGCTAAGAGACAGCAGTGCTAACCGCTGAGCCACCATGCCACCCAAAGTGAGGGCTAATTGGATCAGTCTTTCAAAGCGACTGCATGGGTGGCTCAGTGGTTAGGCACTGCTGCCTCACGGCACCAGGGACCAGGTTCGACTCCACCCGTGAGTGACTGTCTTTGTGGAACTTACACATTCTCCCCGTGTCTGTGTAAACCAGGTGAATTAGCAATGCTAAATTGCCCATAGTGTTCAGGGCTATGCAGGATAGGTGCATTAGTCAGGGGTAAATGTAGGGGAATGGGTCTGGGTGGGATACTCTTCGAAGGGTCGGTGTGGACTTGTTGGGCCGAAGGGCCTGTTTGCACACTGCAGGGATTCTATGATATTGTGGACTGAATGGTCTCTGCCTATGCTTCATGATACAAAAAGGGCAAGGATTCAGCAGAAGCCAACAAAGGAGTGATGAGAAGATAAAGGGCTGAGGGAGGGTTATCGGACTCAAAGCGTTTTTGTCGCTCCACGGATGCTGCCAGACCTGCTGAGTTCCTCCAGCAATTTTTGTTTCTTTTATTTCGGGAAATGATCCTACTTGAACACTAGATGGGGCTGCAGCCAATGAAATGAGTCCTTGTCAGACCCAAATCTCCCAGATTCCAGATGTTCATGTTCCAGATGTCCGTCCCGTATCCCGGAGCGGAGACTGAGTGTGCAGGAACAACACACCATCCAGTACTGCTCTGACGTGGAAATGAAAAGAAAATTGCATTTATTATTTATTTCATTATTTAATTATGCAGTGAATGGCCTTCATGGAACTACAATGTACTCCACAGAATTCTGCAGACACATTGAGTTATTTTCTTATTTTGATTTCGTCATCCATCACTTTGCCCACCTTTAGCCGCTGGAGGGTGTTTTATCGTCAGCTCAAAGACCCACGTTGTCTCAGATATTAACTGAACAAACAAACATTTCCAAACAACGAGAGCCAGGCAGTGATGCAACCTGGATTCATAGAATCCCTACAGTGTGGAAGCAGGCCATTCAGCCCATCGATTCCACACCAACTCTATGAAATATACCCCCCCCGACCCACACACTATCCCTGTATTTCTCATGGCTAACGCACCTAGCCTGCATGTCCCCAGGCACCATGTGCAATTTAGCACAGCCAATCCACCCTAGCCTGCACACCTTTGGACTGCAGGAGGAAACCTGAGCACCTGGAGGCAGACATGAGGAGAATGTGCAAACTCCACATAGTTGCCCAAGGGTGGGATCAAACCTAGGTCCCTGGTGCTTGGGTGGGGGGCGGGGCAGCAGTGCTAACCACTGGGCCACTGTGCTAACAGGATAGCCCCTAGAAAGAGCTGAAGTAGATCTGATGGGCCAAATGACCTCTGTCCTTGCTGTTCTGTCCTGTTAATCCTATTATTCTTTCATGAATTCAGGATGTCCCAAAGTTTCTTCCTCTTGTGTCGTGCATCAAGTCCCATGGAACCCGTAGCCTGGAAACAAAACAGTTGGAATCACAGGTCCCCAGTGATGGTCATCTTCCCCACTCTCACTCTATCCTGCTGATTAGTATGGAAGCATTGTCACTGCTGGAACATAGCAACCAATTTTCCCACAGCAAACTCCACAGAAAGCCATGTCATAATGAGCAGACTATTTTTTGTGACGTTGATTGAGGGTTAATTAGTGGCTAGGACTCCAGCAAAAAAAAACCTTCCTTGTGCTATTGCCACAGCCCACTTGAGGGAAGAGACAAACCTTTGTTTATGGTTGTGCTCAGAAAGCAGAACCTCTGCCAGGGCAGTATGTCTCCAATATCAAATCGATAACTCTAACATCCTGCTAGCTGTCTGACTCAGCAATTAGCTGCAGAAAGCTGGCCAAGTCTTTGCAAAACGGCAACATAGTTCGAGTCAGATACGTGACCAGGAAGGACAGCTTATTTGATATTGAGGTAGAGTTCTGGACAGAAACATCGTTGACTTGAAGCATGGATGAAAAGAAGATGACTAATCGAGTAAAGTCAAGTCCAATGATATCGGTGATAGAGGGAGGTTTCATGGTCAGTGGCGGATTATCATAATGGTCACGGGGTCAGCAACATCAGCTGTTTGGGTTGTATAGGAAGGGATAACCTACTTTTGTTCACTCATGGGATGTGGTCATCACTGACTCGGGACAACAATTACTACTGGGAGAGCAGTGCAAAGTTACCGCTGGGGCAGCAGTGCAAAGTTACTACTGGGATAGCAGGGAAAAGTTACTACTGGGAGAGAAGGGAAACATTACTGCTGGGAGAGCAGTGCAAAGTTACTGCTGGGTCAGCAGGGAAAAGTTACGACTGGGAGAGTAGTGAAAAGTTACTACTGGGAGAGTAGTGAAAAGTTACTACTGGGAGAGCAGTGCAAAGTTACTGCTGGGTCAGCAGGGAAAAGTTAATACTGGGAGAGTAGTAAAATGCTGCTACTGGGAGAGTAGTAAAATGCTGCTACTGGGAGAGCAGTGCAAAGTTACTACTGGGAGAGCAGAGAAAAGTTACTACTGGGAGAGCAGGGAAATGTTACTGCTGGGAGAGCAGGGAAAAGTTACTACTGGGAGAGTAGTGAAAAGTTACTACTGGGAGAGCAGTGCAAAGTTACTGCTGGGACAGCAGTGCAAAGTTACTACGGGGAGAGCAGGGAAAAGTTATAACTGGGAGAGCAGTGCAAAGTTACTGCTGGGACAGCAGTGCAAAGTTATTACTGGGATAGCAGGGAAAAGTTACTACGAGGAGAGAAGGGAAATGTTACAACTGGGAGTGCAATGCAAAGTTACTGCTGAGTCAGCAGGGAAACGTTACAACTGGGAGAGTAGTGAAAACTTACTACTGGGAGAGCAGTGCAATGTTACTGCTGGGACAGCAGGGAACAGTTACACTGGGAGAGTAGTAAAATGTGACTACTGGGACAGCAGGGAAAAGCTACTACTGGGAGAGTAGTGAAAAGTTACTACTGGGAGAGCAGGGAAAAGTTACTAATGGGAGAGCAGGGAAATGTTACTGCTGGGAGAGCAGGGAAACGTTACTACTGGGAGAACAATGCAAAGTTACTGCTGGGTCAGCGGGGAAAAGTGACTACTGGGAGAGTAGTGAAAAGTTACTACTGGGAGAGCAGGGAAAAGTTACTGCTGGGAGAGTAGTGAAAAGTTACTACTGGGAGAGCAGAGAAAAGTTACTACTGGGAGATTGGTGAAAGGTTACTACTGGGAGAGTAGTGAAAAAGTACTACTGAGAGAGCAGAGAAAAGGTACTACTGGGAGAGCAAGGAAAAGTTACTACTGGGAGAGTAGTGAAAAGTTACTACTGGGAGAGTAGTGAAAGGTTACTACTGGAAGAATAGTGAAAGGTTACTACTGGGAGAGCAGTGCAAAGTTACTGCTGGGACAGCAGGGAAAAGTTACTACAGGGAGAGCAGTGAAAAGTTACTACTGGGAGAGTAGTGAAAGATTACTACTGGGAGAGTAGTGAAAGGTTACTACTGGAAGAGCAGTGCAAAGTTACTGCTGGGACAGCAGTGCAAAGTTACAACTGAGATAGCAGGGAAACGTTACTACTGGGACAGAAGGGAAATGTTACTGCTGGGAGTGCAATGCAAAGTTACTGCTGGGTCAGCAGGGAAACGTTACGACTGGGAGAGTAGTGAAAAGTTACTACTGGGAGAGTAGTGAAAAAGTACTACTGAGAGAGCAGTGCAATGTTACTGCTGGGTCAGCAGGGAGCAGTTACTACTGGGAGAGTAGTAAAATGTTACTACTGGGAGAGCAGAGAAAAGTTACTACTGGGAGATTGGTGAAAGGTTACTACTGGGAGAGTAGTGAAACGTTACTACTGGAAGAGTAGTGAAAGGTTACTACTGGGAGAGCAGTGCAAAGTTACTGCTGGGACAGCAGGGAAAAGTTACTACTGGGAGAGCAGTGAAAAGTTACTACTGGGAGAGTAGTGAAAGATTACTACTGGGAGAATAGTAAAAGGTTACTACTAGGAGAGCAGAGAAAAGTTACTACGGTGAGAGTAGTGAAAAGTTACTACTGGGAGTACAGCGAAAAGTTACTGCTGGGACAGCAGGGAAAAGTTACTACTGGGAGTGTAGTGAAAGGTTACTACTGGGAGAGCAGGGAAAAGTTACTACTGGGAGTGTAGTGAAAGGTTACTACTGGGAGAGCAGAGAAAAGTTACTACTGGGAAAGCAGAGAAAAGGTACTACTGGGAGAGCAAGGAAAAGTTACTACTGGGAGAGTAGTGAAAAGTTACTACTGGGAGAGTAGTGAAAGATTACTACTGGGAGAGTAGTGAAAGGTTACTACTGGGAGAGTAGGGAAAGGTTACTACTGGGAGAGCAGTGAAAAGTTACTACTGGGAGAGTAGTGAAAGGTTACTACTGGGAGAGTAGTGAAAGGTTACTACTGGGAGAGCAGGGAAAAGTTACTACTGGGAGAGTAGTGAAAGGTTACTACTGGGAGAGTAGTGAAAAAGTACTACTGAGAGAGCAGTGCAATGTTACTGCTGGGTAAGCAGGGAGCAGTTACTACTGGGAGAGTCGTAAAATGTTACTACTGGGAGAGCAGAGAAAAGTTACTACTGGGAGATTGGTGAAAGGTTACTACTGGGAGAGTAGTGAAACGTTACTACTGGAAGAGTAGTGAAAGGTTACTACTGGGAGAGCAGTGCAAAGTTACTGCTGGGACAGCAGGGAAAAGTTACTACTGGGAGAGCAGTGAAAAGTTACTACTGGGAGAGTAGTGAAAGATTACTACTGGGAGAATAGTAAAAGGTTACTACTAGGAGAGCAGAGAAAAGTTACTACGGTGAGAGTAGTGAAAAGTTACTACTGGGAGTACAGCGAAAAGTTACTGCTGGGACAGCAGGGAAAAGTTACTACTGGGAGTGTAGTGAAAGGTTACTACTGGGAGAGCAGGGAAAAGTTACTACTGGGAGTGTAGTGAAAGGTTACTACTGGGAGAGCAGAGAAAAGTTACTACTGGGAAAGCAGAGAAAAGGTACTACTGGGAGAGCAAGGAAAAGTTACTACTGGGAGAGTAGTGAAACGTTACTACTGGGAGAGTAGTGAAAGGTTACTACTGAGAGAGCAGGAAAAAGTTGCTACTGGGAAAGTAGTGAAAGGTTACTACTAGGAGAGCAGAGAAAGTTACTACTGGGAGAACGGAGAAAGGTTACTGCTGGGATAGCAGGAAAAGTTGCTACTGGGAGAGTAGGGAAAGGTTACTACTCGGAGAGCAGTGAAAAGTTACTACTGGGAGAGTAGTGAAAGTTTACTACTGGGAGAGTAGTGAAAGGTTACTACTCGGAGAGCAGGGAAAAGTTACTACTGGGAGAGTAGTGAAAGGTTACTACTGGGAGAGCAGAGAAAGGTTACTACTGGGAGAGCAGAGAAAAGTTACTACTGGGAGAGTAGTGAAAGATTACTACTGGGAGAGTAGTGAAAGGTTACTACTGGGAGAGCAGTGCAAAGTTACTGCTGGGACAGCAGTGCAAAGTTACTACTGAGATAGCAGGGAAACTTTACTACTGGGACAGAAGGGAAATGTTGCTGCTGGGAGTGCAATGCAAAGTTACTGCTGGGTCAGCAGGGAAAAGTTACGACTGGGAGAGTAGTGAAAAGTTACTACTGGGAGAGTAGTGAAAAAGTACTACTGAGAGAGCAGTGCAATGTTACTGCTGGGTCAGCAGGGAGCAGTTACTACTGGGAGAGTAGTAAAATGTTACTACTGGGAGAGCAGAGAAAAGTTACTACTGGGAGATTGGTGAAAGGTTACTACTGGGAGAGCAGTGCAAAGTTACTGCTGGGACAGCAGGGAAAAGTTACTACTGGGAGAGCAGTGAAAAGTTACGACAGGGAGAGTAGTGAAAGATTACTACTGGGAGAATAGTGAAAGGTTACTACTGGGAGAGCAGTGCAAAGTTACTGCTGGGACAGCAGGGAAAAGTTACTACTGGGAGAGTAGTGAAAGGTTACTACTGGGAGAGTAGTGAAAGGTTACTACTGAGAGAGCAGGAAAATGTTGCTACTGGGAAAGTAGTGAAAGGTTACTACTAGGAGAGCAGAGAAAGTTACTACTGGGAGAACGGAGAAAGGTTACTGCTGGGATAGTAGGAAAAGTTACTACTGGGAGAGTAGGGAAAGGTTACTACTGGGAGAGCAGTGAAAAGTTACTACTGGGAGAGTAGTGAAAGGTTACTACTGGGAGAGTAGTGAAAGGTTACTACTGGGAGAGCAGGGAAAAGTTACTACTGGGAGAGTAGTGAAAGGTTACTACTGGGAGAGCAGAGAAAAGTTACTACTGGGAGAGTAGTGAAAGATTACTACTGGGAGAGTAGTGAAAGGTTACTACTGGGAGAGTAGGGAAAGGTTACTACTGGGAGAGCAGTGAAAAGTTACTACTGGGAGAGTAGTGAAAGGTTACTACTGGGAGAGTAGTGAAAGGTTACTACTGGGAGAGCAGGGAAAAGTTACTACTGGGAGAGTAGTGAAAGGTTACTACTGGGAGAGTAGTGAAAAAGTACTACTGAGAGAGCAGTGCAATGTTACTGCTGGGTCAGCAGGGAGCATTTACTACTGGGAGAGTCGTAAAATGTTACTACTGGGAGAGCAGAGAAAAGTTACTACTGGGAGATTGGTGAAAGGTTACTACTGGGAGAGTAGTGAAACGTTACTACTGGAAGAGTAGTGAAAGGTTACTACTGGGAGAGCAGTGCAAAGTTACTGCTGGGACAGCAGGGAAAAGTTATTGCTGGGTCAGCAGGGAAAAGTTACGACTGGGAGAGTAGTGGAAAGTTACTACTGGGAGAGTAGTGAAAAAGTACTACTGAGAGAGCAGTGCAAAGTTACTGCTGGGACAGCAGGGAAAAGTTACTACTGGGAGAGTAGTGAAAAGTTACTACTGGGAGAGTAGTGAAAGGTTACTACTGGGAGAGTAGTGAAAGGTTACTACTGAGAGAGCAGGAAAAAGTTGCTACTGGGAAAGTAGTGAAAGGTTACTACTAGGAGAGCAGAGAAAGTTACTACTGGGAGAACGGAGAAAGGTTACTGCTGGGATAGCAGGAAAAGTTACTACTGGGAGAGTAGGGAAAGGTTACTACTGGGAGAGCAGTGAAAAGTTACTACTGGGAGAGTAGTGAAAGGTTACTACTGGGAGAGTAGTGAAAGGTTACTACTGGGAGAGCAGGGAAAAGTTACTACTGGGAGAGTAGTGAAAGGTTACTACTGGGAGAGCAGAGAAAAGTTACTACTGGGAGAGTAGTGAAAGATTACTACTGGGAGAGTAGTGAAAGGTTACTACTGGGAGAGCAGTGCAAAGTTACTGCTGGGACAGCAGTGCAAAGTTACTACTGAGATAGCAGGGAAATGTTACTACTTGGACAGAAGGGAAATGTTGCTGCTGGGAGTGCAATGCAAAGTTACTGCTGGGTCAGGAGGGAAAAGTTACGACTGGGAGAGTAGTGAAAAGTTACTACTGGGAGAGTAGTGAAAAAGTACTACTGAGAGAGCAGTGCAATGTTACTGCTGGGTCAGCAGGGAGCAGTTACTACTGGGAGAGTAGTAAAATGTTACTACTGGGAGAGCAGAGAAAAGTTACTACTGGGAGATTGGTGAAAGGTTACTACTGGGAGAGTAGTGAAACGTTACTACTGGAAGAGTAGTGAAAGGTTACTACTGGGAGAGCACTGCAAAGTTACTGCTGGGACAGCAGGGAAACGTTACTACTGGGAGAGCAGTGAAAAGTTACTACTGGGGGAGTAGTGAAAGATTACTACTGGGAGAATAGTGAAAGGTTACTACTAGGAGAGCAGAGAAAAGTTACTACGGTGAGAGTAGTGAAAAGTTACTACTGGGAGTACAGCGAAAAGTTACTGCTGGGACAGCAGGGAAAAGTTACTACTGGGAGTGTAGTGAAAGGTTACTACTGGGAGAGCAGTGAAAAGTTACTACTGGGAGTGTAGTGAAAGGTTACTACTGGGAGAGCAGAGAAAAGTTACTACTGGGAAAGCAGAGAAAAGGTACTAATGGGAGAGCAAGGAAAAGTTACTACTGGGAGAGTAGTGAAAGATTACTACTGGGAGAATAGTGAAAGGTTACTACTGGGAGAGCAGTGAAAGGTTACTACTGAGAGAGCAGGAAAAAGTTGCTACTGGGAAAGTAGTGAAAGGTTACTACTAGGAGAGCAGAGAAAGTTACTACTGGGAGAACGGAGAAAGGTTACTGCTGCGATAGTAGGAAAAGTTACTACTGGGAGAGTAAGGAAAGGTTACTACTGGGAGAGCAGTGAAAAGTTACTACTGGGAGAGTAGTGAAAGGTTACTACTGGGAGAGTAGTGAAAGGTTACTACTGGGAGAGCAGGGAAAAGTTACTACTGGGAGAGTAGTGAAAGGTTACTACTGGGAGAGCAGAGAAAAGTTACTACTGGGAGAGTAGTGAAAGATTACTACTGGGAGAGTAGTGAAAGGTTACTACTGGGAGAGTAGGGAAAGGTTACTACTGGGAGAGCAGTGAAAAGTTACTACTGGGAGAGTAGTGAAAGGTTACTACTGGGAGAGTAGTGAAAGGTTACTACTGGGAGAGCAGGGAAAAGTTACTACTGGGAGAGTAGTGAAAGGTTACTACTGGGAGAGTAGTGAAAAAGTACTACTGAGAGAGCAGTGCAATGTTACTGCTGGGTCAGCAGGGAGCAGTTACTACTGGGAGAGTCGTAAAATGTTACTACTGGGAGAGCAGAGAAAAGTTACTTCTGGGAGATTGGTGAAAGGTTACTACTGGGAGAGTAGTGAAACGTTACTACTGGAAGAGTAGTGAAAGGTTACTACTGGGAGAGCAGTGCAAAGTTACTGCTGGGACAGCAGGGAAAAGTTACTGCTGGGTCAGCAGGGAAAAGTTACGACTGGGAGAGTAGTGAAAAGTTACTACTGGGAGAGTAGTGAAAAAGTACTACTGAGAGAGCAGTGCAATGTTACTGCTGGGTCAGCAGGGAGCAGTTACTACTGGGAGAGTAGTAAAATGTTACTACTGGGAGAGCAGAGAAAAGTTACTACTGGGAGATTGGTGAAAGGTTACTACTGGGAGAGTAGTGAAACGTTACTACTGGAAGAGTAGTGAAAGGTTACTACTGGGAGAGCAGTGCAAAGTTACTGCTGGGATAGCAGGAAAAGTTACTACTGGGAGAGTAGGGAAAGGTTACTACTGGGAGAGCAGTGAAAAGTTACTACTGGGAGAGTAGTGAAAGGTTACCACTGGGAGAGTAGTGAAAGGTTACTACTGGGAGAGCAGGGAAAAGTTACTACTGGGAGAGTAGTGAAAGGTTACTACTGGGAGAGCAGAGAAAAGTTACTACTGGGAGAGTAGTGAAAGATTCCTACTGGGAGAGTAGTGAAAGGTTACTACTGGGAGAGCAGTGCAAAGTTACTACTGGGACAGCAGTGCAAAGTTACTACTGAGATAGCAGGGAAACGTTACTACTGGGACAGAAGGGAAATGTTGCTGCTGGGAGTGCAATGCAAAGTTACTGCTGGGTCAGGAGGGAAAAGTTACGACTGGGAGAGTAGTGAAAAGTTACTACTGGGAGAGTAGTGAAAAAGTACTACTGAGAGAGCAGTGCAATGTTACTGCTGGGTCAGCAGGGAGCAGTTACTACTGGGAGAGTAGTAAAATGTTACTACTGGGAGAGCAGAGAAAAGTTACTACTGGGAGATTGGTGAAAGGTTACTACTGGGAGAGTAGTGAAACGTTACTACTGGAAGAGTAGTGAAAGGTTACTACTGGGAGAGCAGTGCAAAGTTACTGCTGGGACAGCAGGGAAAAGTTACTACTGGGAGAGTAGTGAAAAGTTACTACTGGGAGAGTAGTGAAAGATTACTACTGGGAGAATAGTGAAAGGTTACTACTAGGAGAGCAGAGAAAAGTTACTACGGTGAGAGTAGTGAAAGGTTACTACTGGGAGTACAGCGAAACGTTACTGCTGGGACAGCAGGGAAAAGTTACTACTGGGAGTGTAGTGAAAGGTTACTACTGGGAGAGCAGGGAAAAGTTACTACTGGGAGTGTAGTGAAAGGTTACTACTGGGAGAGCAGAGAAAAGTTACTACTGGGAAAGCAGAGAAAAGGTACTACTGGGAGAGCAAGGAAAAGTTACGACTGGGAGAGTAGTGAAACGTTGCTACTGGGAAAGTAGTGAAAGGTTACTACTAGGAGAGCAGAGAAAGTTACTACTGGGAGAACGGAGAAAGGTTACTGCTGGGATAGCAGGAAAAGTTGCTACTGGGAGAGTAGGGAAAGGTTACTACTCGGAGAGCAGTGAAAAGTTACTACTGGGAGAGTAGTGAAAGTTTACTACTGGGAGAGTAGTGAAAGATTACTACTGGGAGAGCAGAGAAAGGTTACTACTGGGAGAGCAGAGAAAAGTTACTACTGGGAGAGTAGTGAAAGGTTACTATTGGGAGAGCAGAGAAAAGTTACTACTGGGAGAGCAGTGCAAAGTTACTACTGGGACATCAGGGAAAGGTTACTACTGGGAGAGTAGTGAAACGTTACTACTGGGAGAGCAGGGAAAAGTTACTACTGGGAGAGCAGTGCAAAGTTACGACTGGGACAGCAGGGAAAGTTTACTACTGGGAGAGTAGTGAAACGTTACTTCTGGGAGAGCAGGGAAAAGTTACTACTGGGAGAGTAGTGAAAGTTTACTACTGGGAGAGCAGTGAAAAGTTACTACTGGGAGAGCAGTGCAAAGTTACTGCTGGGACAGCAGGGAAAGGTTACTACTGGGAGAGTAGTGAAAAGTTACCACTGGAAGAGCAGGGAACGGTTACTACTGGGAGAGCAGGGAAAAGTTGCTACTGGGAGAGCGGAGAAAGATTACTACTGGGAGAGCAGGGAAAAGTTACTAAGGAGAGCTGGGAAAAGTTACTACTGGGACAGCAGTGCAAAGTTACTGCTGGGACAGCAGGGAATAGTTATTACTGGGAGAGTAGTGAAAAGTTACTACTGGGACAGCAGAGAAAAGGTACTACTGGGTGTGCAGTGAAAAGTTACTACTGGGACAGTAGTGAAAAGTTACTACTGGGAGAGTAGTGAAAAGTTACGACTGGGAGAGCAGGGAAAAGTTACTACTGGCAGAGTAGTGAAAGGTTACTACTGGGAGAGCAGAGAAAAGTTACTACTGGGAGAGCAGTGCAAAGTTACTGCTTGAAGTGGAGTGAAAGGTTACTACTGGGAGAGTAGAGAACAGCTACTACTGGGAGAGCAGGGAAAAGTTACTGCTGGGAGTGTAGTGAAAAGTTATTACTGGAGTGCAGGGAAAAGTTACTACTGGGAGAGTAGTGCAAAGTTACTGCTAGGACAGCAGGGAAAGGTTACGACTGGGAGAGTCGTGAAAGGTTACTACTGGAGTGCAGGGAAAAGTTACTACTGGGAGAGTAGTGAAAGGTTACTACTGGGAGAGCAGAAAAAATTTACTACTAGGAGAGCAGGGAAAAGTTACTACTAGGAGAGCAGTGCAAAGTTACTGCTAGGACAGCAGGGAAAAGTTACGACTGGGAGAGCAGAGAAATGTTACTCCTGGGAGAGTAGTGAAAAATTACTACTGGGAGAGCAGTGAAAAATTACTACTGGGAGAGTAGTGAAAGGTTACTACTGGGAGAGTAGAGAACAGCTACTACTCGGAGAGCAGGGAAAAGTTACTACTGGGAGAGTAGTGAAAATTTATTACTGGAGTGCAGGGAAAAGTTACTACTGGGAGAGTAGTGCAAAGTTACTGCTAGGACAGCAGGGAAAAGGTACGACTGGGAGAGTCATGAAAAGTTACTACTGGAGTGCAGGGAAAAGTTACTACTGGGAGAGTAGTGAAAGGTTACTACTGGGAGAGCAGAAAAAATTTACTACTGGGAGAGCAGGGAAAAGTTACTACTGGGAGCGCAGTGCAAAATTACTGCTAGGACAGCAGGGAAAAGTTACGACTGGGGGAGTCATGAAAGCTTTCTACTGGGAGAGCAGAGAAAAGTTACTACTGGGAGAGCAGGGAAAAGTTACTACTGGGAGAGTAGTGAAAAGTTACTACTGGGAGTGCACAGACAAGTTACTACTGGGAGAGCAGGGAAAAATTATTGCTGTGGGTGCAAGGAAAAGTTACTTCTGGTAGAGCAGGGAAAAGGTACTACTGGGACAGTAGTGAAAGGTTACTACTGGGAGAGTAGTGAAAAGTTACTACTGGGAGAGTAGTGAAAGGTTACTATTGGGAGAGCAGAGAAAAGTTACTACTGGGAGAGCAGTGCAAAGTTACTACTGGGACAGCAGGGAAAGGTTACTACTGGGAGAGTAGTGAAACGTTACTACTGGGAGAGCAGGGAAAAGTTACTACTGGGAGAGCAGTGCAAAGTTACGACTGGGACAGCAGGGAAAGTTTACTACTGGGAGAGTAGTGAAACGTTACTACTGGGAGAGCAGGGAAAAGTTACTTCTGGGAGAGTAGTGAAAGGTTACTACTGGGAGAGCAGGGAAAAGTTATTGCTGGGACAGCAGAGAAAAGTTACCACTGGGAGAGCAAGGAAAAGTTACTACTGGGAGAGTAGTGAAATGTTACTACTGAGAGAGTAGTGAAAGGTTACTACTGGGAGAGCAGGAAAAAGTTGCTACTGGGAGAGTAGTGAAAAGTTACTACTAGGAGAGCAGAGAAAGTTACGGCTGGGAGAGCAGAGAAAGGTTACTGCTGTGATAGCAGGGAAAAGTTACTACTGGGAGAGTAGTGAAAGGTTACTGCTGGGACAGCAGGGAAAAGTTACTACTGGGAGTGTAGTGAAAGGTTACTACTGGGAGAGCAGGGAAAAGTTGCTACTAGGAGAGCAGTGCAAAGTTACTGCTGAGACAGCAGGGAAAAGTTACTACTGGGAGAGCAGAGAAAAGTTACTACTGGGAGAGTAGTGAAAAATTACTACTGGGAGAGCAGTGAAAAATTACTACTGGAAGTGGAGTGAAAGATTACTACTGGGAGTGGAGTGAAAGGTTACTACTGGGAGAGTAGAGAACAGCTACTACTGGGAGAGCAGGAAAAAGTTACTACTGGGAGAGTAGTGAAAAGTTATTACTGGAGTGCAGGGAAAAGTTACTACTGGCAGAGTAGTGAAAGGTTACTACTGGGAGAGCAGAGAAAAGTTACTACTGGGAGAGCCGGGAAAAGTTATACTGGGAGAGCAGTGCAAAGTTACTGCTGGGACAGCAGGGAATAGTTACTACTGGGAGAGTAGTGAAAAGTTATTACTGGAAGAGCAGGGAAAAGTTACTACTGGGAGAGCAGAGAAAAGGTACTACTGGGTGAGCAGTGAAAAGTTACTACTGGGACAGTAGTGAAAAGTTACTACTGGGAGAGTAGTGAAAATATACAACTGGGAGAGCGGAGAAAGGTTACTGCTGGGAGAGCAGAGAAAAGTTACCACTGGGAGAGCCAGGAAAAGTTACTACTGGGAGAGTAGTGAAAAGTTACTACTAGGAAAGCAGAGAAAGTTACTACTGGGAGAGCGGAGAAAGGTTACTGCTGGGATAGCAGGGAAAAGTTACTACTGGGAGAGTAGTGAAAGGTTACTACTGGGAGAGCAGAGAAAAGTTACTACTGGGACTGTAGTGAAAGGTTATTACTGGGAGAGCAGGGAAAAGTTGCTACTAGGAGAGCAGTGCAAAGTTACTACTGAGACAGCAGGGAAAAGTTAGCACTGGGAGAGCAGAGAAAAGTTACTCCTGGGAGAGTAGTGAAAAATTACTACTGGGAGAAGTATTAAAAAAGATTACTACTGGGAGTGGAGTGAAAGGTTACTACTGGGAGAGTAGAGAACAGCTACTACTGGGAGAGCAGGGAAAAGTTACTGCTGGGAGAGTAGTGAAAAGTTATTACTGGAGTGCAGGGAAAAGTTACTACTGGGAGAGTAGTGCAAAGCTACTGCTAGGACAGCAGGGAAAAGTTATGACTGGGAGAGTCGTGAAAAGTTACTACTGGAGTGCAGGGAAAAGTTACTACTGGGGGAGTAGTGAAAGGTTACTACTGGGAGAGCAGAAAAAAGTTACTACTGGGAGAGCAGGGAAAAGTTACTACTGGGAGAGCAGAGAAAAGTTACTCCTGGGAGAGCAGGGAAAAATTACAACTGGGAGAGCAGGGAAAAATTACTACTGGGAGTGGAGTGAAAGGTTACTACTGGGAGAGTAGTGAACAGCTACTCCTGGGAGAGCAGGGAAAGGTTACTGCTGGGAGAGTAGTGAAAAGTTACTACTGGAGTGCGGGGAAAAGTTACTACTGGGAGAGCAGGGAAAAGTTACTACTGGGAGTGCAGTGCAAAGTTACTGCTAGGACAGCAGGGAAAAGTTACGACTGGGAGAGCAGTGCAAAGTTATTGCTAGGACAGCAGGGAAAAGTTACGACTGGGAGAGTCGTGAAAGCTTTATACTGGGAGAGCAGAGAAAAGTTACTACTGGGAGAGCAGGGAAAAGTTACTACTGGGAGAGTAGTGAAAAGTTACTACTGGGAGTGCACAGACAAGTTACTACTGGGAGAGTAGTGAAAAGTTACTACGGGGAGAGCAGGGAAAAGTTACTGCTGTGGGTGCAGAGAAAAGTTACTTCTGGTAGAGCAGGGAAAAGGTACTACTGGGTGAGCAGTGAAAAGTTACTACAGGGACAGTAGTGAAAGGTTACTACTGGGAGAGTAGTGAAAAGTTACTACTGGGAGAGCCGGGAAAAGTTATACTGGGAGAGCAGTGCAAAGTTACTGCTGGGACAGCAGGGAATAGTTACTACTGGGAGAGTAGTGAAAAGTTATTACTGGAAGAGCAGGGAAAAGTTACTACTCGGAGAGCAGAGAAAAGGTACTACTGGGTGAGCAGTGAAAAGTTACTACTGGGACAGTAGTGAAAAGTTACTACTGGGAGAGTAGTGAAAATATACAACTGGGAGAGCAGTGCAAAGTTACTGCTGGGAGAGCAGAGAAAAGTTACCACTGGGAGAGCCAGGAAAAGTTACTGCTGGGAGAGTAGTGAAAAGTTACTACTGGGAGAGTAGTAAAAGGTTACTACTGAGAGAGCAGGAAAAAGTTGCTACTGGGAGAGTAGTGAAAAGTTACTACTAGGAAAGCAGAGAAAGTTACTACTGAGAGAGCGGAGAAAGGTTACTGCTGGGATAGCAGGGAAAAGTTACTACTGGGAGAGTAGTGAAAGGTTACTACTGGGAGAGCAGAGAAAAGTTACTACTGGGACTGTAGTGAAAGGTTACTACTGGGAGAGCAGGGAAAAGTTGCTACTAGGAGAGCAGTGCAAAGTTACTACTGAGACAGCAGGGAAAAGTTAGCACTGGGAGAGCAGAGAAAAGTTACTCCTGGGAGAGTAGTGAAAAATTACTACTGGGAGAAGTATTAAAAAAGATTACTACTGGGAGTGGAGTGAAAGGTTACTACTGGGAGAGTAGAGAACAGCTACTACTGGGAGAGCAGGGAAAAGTTACTGCTGGGAGAGTAGTGAAAAGTTATTACTGGAGTGCAGGGAAAAGTTACTACTGGGAGAGTAGTGCAAAGTTACTGCTAGGACAGCAGGGAAAAGTTACGACTGGGAGAGTCGTGAAAAGTTACTACTGGAGTGCAGGGAAAAGTTACTACTGGGAGAATAGTGAAAGGTTACTACTGGGAGAGCAGAAAAAAGTTACTACTGGGAGAGCAGGGAAAAGTTACTACTGGGAGAGCAGAGAAAAGTTACTCCTGGGAGAGCAGGGAAAAATTACAACTGGGAGAGCAGGGAAAAATTACTACTGGGAGTGGAGTGAAAGGTTACTACTGGGAGAGTAGTGAACAGCTACTCCTGGGAGAGCAGGGAAAAGTTACTGCTGGGAGAGTAGTGAAAAGTTACTACTGGAGTGCGGGGAAAAGTTACTACTGGGAGAGCAGGGAAAAGTTACTACTGGGAGAGCAGTGCAAAGTTACTGCTAGGACAGCAGGGAAAAGTTACGACTGGGAGAGCAGTGCAAAGTTATTGCTAGGACAGCAGGGAAAAGTTACGACTGGGAGAGTCGTGAAAGCTTTATACTGGGAGAGCAGAGAAAAGTTACTACTGGGAGAGCAGGGAAAAGTTACTACTGGGAGAGTAGTGAAAAGTTACTACTGGGAGTGCACAGACAAGTTACTACTGGGAGAGTAGTGAAAAGTTACTACGGGGAGAGCAGGGAAAAGTTACTGCTGTGGGTGCAGAGAAAAGTTACTTCTGGTAGAGCAGGGAAAAGGTACTACTGGGTGAGCAGTGAAAAGTTACTACAGGGACAGTAGTGAAAGGTTACTACTGGGAGAGTAGTGAAAAGTTACTACTCGGAGAGCAGAGAAAAGTTACTACTGGGAGAGTAGTGAAAGTTTACTACTGGGAGAGCAGTGAAAAGTTACTGCTGGGACAGCAGAGAAAAGTTACTACTGGGAGAGTAGTGAAAGTTTACTACTCGGCGAGCAGAGAAAAGTTACTACTGGGAGAGTAGTGAAAGTTTACTACTGGGAGAGCAGGGAAAACCTATTACTGGGAGAGTAGTGAAATGTTACTACTGAGAGAGTAGTGAAAGGTTACTACTGGGAGAGCAGGAAAAAGTTGCTACTGGGAGAGTAGTGAAAAGTCACTACTAGGAGAGCAGAGAAAGTTACTACTGGGAGAGCGGAGAAAGGTTACTGTTGGGATAGCAGGGAAAAGTTACTACTGGGAGAGTAGTGAAAGGTTACTACTGGGAGAGCAGGGAAAAGTTGCTACTGGGAGAGCAGTGCAAAGTTACTGATGAGACAGCAGGGAAAAATTACTACTGTGAGTGCAGAGAAAAGTTACTACTGGGAGAGTAGTGAAAAATTACTACTGGGAGAGCAGTGAAAAATTACTACTGGGAGAGCAGTGCAAAGTTTCTGCAAGGACAGCAGGGAAAAGTTACTACTCCGAGAGTAGTGAAAGGTTACTACTGGGAGAGCAGAGAAAAGTTACTACTGGGGAGAGCAGGGAAAAGTTACTACTGGGAGAGTAGTGAAAAGTTACTACTGGGAGTGCACGGAAAAGTTACTACTGGGAGAGCAGTGCAAAGTTACTACTGGGAGAGTAGTGAAAAGTTACTACTGGGAGAGTAGTGAAAGGTTACTACTGGGATAGCAGGGAAAAGTTACTACTGGGAGAGTAGTGAAAGGTTACTACTGGGAGACCAGGGAAAACTTACTACTGGGAGAGCAGTGCAAAGGTACTGCTGGGACAGCAGGGGAAAGTTAGCACTGGGAGAGTAGTGAAAATTTACTACTGGGCGAGCAGGGAAAAGTTACTACTGGGAGAGCAATAAAAGGTTACTACTCGGAGGGTTGTGAAAAGTTCCCTGAGTTGCTGTGGGTTCAGAGGCATGTGTAGGACGGACTGGAAGTTGATAGATTTCCTATTCTCAAGAGTATTCATCATCAACCATGTCAGCTCTTGTGACACTCAACAACTGTTGCTAGTGTTTTATTGAATTTCAAATGTTAAACCACCTGTTGTGGTGGGATTCGAACCCATGCCCCCAAAACGTTGGAGCATTTGATTGCCAACCCAGTGACAGCACCACTGCACCACGCCACCCACCGGCCTTGCGAGATAATAGGATTCTAAAGGACTGATCCTGGCAGGAGCTGATCAGTTGGGCTCTGGTCTCTGAGCAGAATTCCAGTGCTATGTCCAAATAGTGAACGGTAATGTGTCTTTACTCTTACCTTGAGTCAGATAATCTCAGTGTTGTTTCTCATCTGTAATGTGGCGAGTTAGTAATTACTGTGTGCTGCAGCGCATAGTTCTCTGCCATGGTGAGGAGGTACCAATGTTGGACTGGGGTGGACAAAGTTAAAAATCACACAACACCAGGTTATAGTCCAACAGGTTTATTTGGAAGTATAAACTTTCGGAACGCTGCTCCTTTGTCAGGCAGTTATTGGGACAGGATCATAGGACTCCGAATTTATAGCGAAAGATCAAAGTGTCGTACAACTGATGTGATGTATTAAACAAATCGAGATTGCTGTTAAGTCTTTAATCACTTAGAATAGGATGCAGGTTATGATTGATTAATATGTAAATCCCTTTCAAGTCACAGCCCCGAGATAACTTAAGATTTTATCAGCATGAGAAAAAGGTGACATCTCAGCTCAGACAATGCATTAGAAGCGTGAGCTTAGAGTCTGTCAGCACTCTGCCAGAACAGCTGATTTGTCGACCAATTCCAATCTGTAGAGCTTGGGTTTGTTCTCAGCTGAGAAATAAATTGGGGCGCTCAAATTCAGGAATGGTTTTGATAGGGTTGACAACAAGAAACTGTTGTGGCTGACAGTCCAGTCACTCAACAGGGAGCATGGATTTAAGATCATTGGCAAGAAACAAGAGACAAAGGGGAGAATTTTTTTCTTTAACTCGATGAGTAATGACAATCTGGAACGTGCTGCCTGGAACAGCACTGGAGGAACTCCCAGAAGGAAATCATATATTTAGTTACGAAGGGAAAAAAGATCTTCCAGGACGATGGGGAGAGAGCAGAGGAATGGGACTAATTGGAGAGCTGGTTAAATAGGCACAATGCCTGTTGTGGGAGATGTCAGTAGCTGGCACCTGGGATGAACGATTATCAGGGAGATGTGGAGCTGGAGTTAAAGTCAGATCAGGCACCAGCTTATTGAATAGCAGAGCAGGATTGAAGGGCCGAATGGCCTACACTTGTTCCTTGTTTGGCGGGATGTCATGACACTGAATAACTTTGAGAAGATGGTGAGATTTCTAATTCGTAATGGGTTGGAGGTATGGAGATTGGGCTGGAAAGTGGAGTTGAGGCTGAGATGAGATCAGCCATGATTGTATTGAATGGCACAGCATGCTAGAGGGGCTGAATGGCCTACAATTGCTGTTAGTTCTACAGATGTTCTAACCTGGTTCTGCTGGGTAGATTTACAACCACTAATCCTTCTTGTAAAACTAATCCACAGAATTTACCCAGCCTTAAATGGTGAGGGATACACCACCAATGAACCTTTAGCAGAAAAGGCATGTACTTGAGTAACAAGTCATATTTTATTATGTACTGGTAAGGTAAAAGGTGACAATAGCTTAAGACCAGTTATCTACATTAACACTTTGTGAAAGTGAGGACTGCAGATGCTAGAGATTAGAGTTGGGAACATGGTGCTGGAAAAGCACAGCAGGTCTGGCAGCATTTGAGGAGCAGGAGAGTCGACGTTTTGAGCAAAAACACTTAATCAGAAATGAGACTGAGAGCTGACGTTAACACTATGTAAATGACACTGTTATCTCTTGAGAGTTAGTACCTAGGTTTGTGCTACATGGCTTTCAACAGGAGAATTGACTAACAACAAACAAATGGGCCAGCTCTTACCGAAGACTCTCATCGCTAACTCAGTGGGTAGAGTGACCCTGTGGTTAGCACTGCTGTCTCACAGCACTAGGGACCTGGGTTTGATTCCAGCCTTGGGTAACTGCCTGTGTGGAGTTTGCACGTTTTCTCTCTGTAAGTTTCCAAAGATGTGTAGGTTAAGTGGATTGGGGGGTGCTGAGTCTGGTTTGTTGGTGCAGCCTAATTGGTCTCTTTCTGTGCTGTAAAGATTCAGACATTTGCTTCCAAGTTTACCCTTTCAAGCCAATTGTCTTATTTTATTTTCCTTATCAACTTGTTCAATGATATTATTGCATGCTTCTTGAACCAGGGCCTCCCGGTCCAGGGGGAAGCACTCTACACCACGCCACAGGAGTGCCCATGCTTGCATCCCCAACAGGTTTACACAGTGGATGGATTGGCCAATCGCTGACTGAAACTATTTGTGAATGATCTCATTGTTCACATGGTGCTAGCATTCCTCATCAGGATACATGATGCAACACACAACACCCTGCTAGAATTACATGGTGTGAGCCCAGCCGGACAGTCTCCTTAAAAAAAAAATGTATCCTCGTGTGAAACGTTGCCGTTGCTTGTAAGGCCAGTATTGGTTACCTCAAAGCCTCTTGAGTTGTTTCAGAGGGCAGCTGAGAATCCCCACATTGCTGCGCGTCTGGAGTCACATGTAAGCCTGACCGGGTAAAAATGGCAGATTTCCTTCCCTAAGGAAGTGAACCAGATGGAATTTTGCAACAGTCGATGATGGTTTTGCAGCCACCATCACTGATACCAGCTCTCACTTTCTGATTTTAATGTAAGTTAAACCCCTCTCCACCCGGCTCAGTTCAAATTCATGTCCGCAAATGTTAACCTTGCTGTCTCTGTCAGGACATTACTAGGATGGTACATGCCACTGGTGCCACTATGAGTTAAGCTTCATTTTTATACTTTAGCTGCTTTGAAGGTGCTGCGTACAACATAGTTTTCTTCATATGTATTTCAAAATAGCATTGTTTTCCTCTGCAGTTAATGAGGATTTTGTGACTGACTAATAGTCCGATAAAGGTGTGTATGTAATGTTCTGGCTGAGTCATCTGATCTGAGAAAAATGGTATGTTCATTTCCTGTACAAGCTGAACTCTCATTGGCCGTGTACAATTGCAAGCACATCTGCCTCAGGACAGTTTCTATCTCCTCAGAAACCTCTGCATCTGGTTCCATTTTATGACTCATTCTTCCCATCCAGCCCATATGTGTCTTGATGAGGCTCTATAACTTTGTTTGGTTAAATACTGAGCTGTGTACCTGGCCCATAGCCAGAAAGAGAAGGTAATAAACAGGCTCCCTACGAAAACAAAGATGAATTCCCCACGCATTTAACACTTCATTAGAAAGCCCATTGCTCATGAGAGATCAAGGAGATCCTTTATGTTCACTCTTTACAGGGAGCACAGTGATTTGAGGGACAGCAGGAGAGAGAAGTCATTATTTAGCAACTTAATCTTAACACCGTCTGAATACATCAATGTGATTGTATTCTGTGTCTTTGTTAAAGTGTCCATGAGCTGAGGTATGCCAATGTTTCTGCACTGTTTATTCCACCAACCAGCTGAAGTTGACTTGCTAACCAATTACCCCCCTCCTTTTCTCCTGCGTTATAAATTGTTGTCATCATTCAAAATTTGTATTCTTGCAGAAGTCCTGATGAGAACAAGGTGGATGATTTCAGCAACATATCCATCTCCTCAGCAAGATTCCTGTTTAAATACTTCTCTGTTTACAATATTGACTAGGCCTATATACCTTGGGAAGATAGGAAGAAAAGTATTATATATTTAAATATTTATAGACCGATAGAACAAAGAAGCTGGGGACCTAAAAAGGAGAAATTGCTGGAAAACTTCAGCACATCTGGCAGCATCTGTGAAGAAAAAACATAGTTCACATTTCCAGTCTAGTGAATCTCCTTCAGAGCTACGATTACTGGACTCGAAACGTTAACTCTGTTTTATTTCCACAGATGCTGCCAGACCTCCTGAGTTTTTCCAGTAATTTCTCTTTTGATTTCTGATTTCCAGCATCCATAGTTCTTTGTTTTTACTTTTCGTAATGCTCTGGGACCATGCACTTAAACCCCACCAAGGCAGATGGTCGCTTACCCTCAATAAAATAATGAAATTCTCAATAAGCACTGGAAATAGAAGCCAGCCACTGACAGCTGTGGAACCAATGTTACGAAAGATCAATCCTGTTCACTGATTCATTCAGTTCAAATTACAACAAAATCTAGAATTTAAAAAAAGCTAGCCTCATGTCTACTGTCAAATGTGTTTTAAAAACGGAGGAGAGAGTGAGGACTGCAAATGCTGGAGATCAGAGTCGAGAGCAGGAGAATGACCTGGTTCACTAGTGTTCCTCAGGGAATAAAATCTGACATGTTTACCTGGTCTGGCCTGCATGTGACTCCAGTCCTACAGCATTGTGGTTGAGTCTTAAATGACCTCCAGGCAATTAGAGATAGAACATAGAACAGTACAGCACAAGAACAGGCCCTTCAGCCCATTATGTCTATGCCAACCATGATGCCATTCTAAATTAGTCCCATCTGCCTCCAAGGTCCTGCCGTGTCTGGTAAATGTTCCTCTTGCATTTGACCTCCCAAAATGCAATGATGTCACACTTGTCTGATTAAACGCCATCTGCCATATGGATTCACATAACAAACTCTTCCCCATCTATGCCCCTGGCACTAAGAGAGTCCCAGTCAATATTGGAGAAGTTAAAATCACCAGCTACAACAATCTCATTGTCTTTACATCTTTCTATGATCTGCTTACATATCTGTTCCTCTATCTCCCACTGGCTATTGGGAGGCCTGTAGTATAATCCCATCAGAGTGATTGCACCTTTCTTATTCCTGCATTCTACTGACGGGGCGGCACGGTGGCTCAGTGGTTAGCGCTGCTGCCTCACAGCACCAGGGTTCCAGGTTTGATTCCAGCCTCGGGCAACTGTCTGTGTGGAGTTTGCACATTCTCCCTGTATCTGCGTGGGTTTACTCCGGGTGCTCCGGTTTCCTCCCACAGTCCAAAGATGCGCAGGTCAGGTGAATTGGCCATGCTGAAGTGCCCATAGTGATAGGTGCATTAGTCAGAGGGAAATGGGTCTGGGTGGGTTACTCTTCGGAGGGTCAGTGTGGACTTGTTGGGCCGAACGGCCTGGTTCCACACTGTAGGGAATCTGATCTAATAAGGCCTCACTGGATGAGCCTCCAAGATGTCATCTCTTAGTACAGCTACGGCATGCTCCTTAGTTAAAAATCACACAACACCAGGTTATAACCCAACAGGTTTATTTGGAAGCACTATCTTTTGGAGTGCTACTCCTTTATCAGGTAGCTAGTGGAGCAGGTTCATATGACATGGAATTTATAGCAAAAGATCATAGTGTTATACAACTGATGAAATATATTGAACAAACCTAGATTGCTGTTAAGTCTTTCATCTTTTAGAATGGGTTGCATTCTCCTTACTCAGAAATGTAAGTCCCCGCATCCATCTAAATCCTAGAATGTTGAGCTGCCGGTCCTGCCCATTTCACAACCAGGTTTTTGTAATGGCTGCAATGCTCCATCAGTTCATGTACTAATTACATTAGTCCCATATACTAATCCAGGTTCTAAGCTCACTTGCCTTACCTGTTGTATTCCTTACATTAAAATAAATATGTTTCAGACTGCTAATCCTGCTGTGTTCATTAACTCAGCCTTGCCTGGTCTTCCTATTAGACTGACTTGAATTAACCTTCTCTTCTATCACTCCACATGTTGACCTGCTGCTCTGGTTCCCACATTTGTTTAAACCCTCCTGGGTGACACCAGCAATAAATAATCATAGCACATGAATGAATAAATTAATAGCAACACACTATGCAAGTATGCAAACAATATAGTATTAATCCAGTTAAGTGATTTTGAGTTGAGGAATAAATGTCATCGAGCTGTAATTTTAAGATTACGCCTTTCTTTTTGTTACAGATTTCCCCATCAGAGTTAATAATTTCCCTGACCTTAAATATTCAATTACAATCATTCCTTAATCTTCTGTATTCAAGGCAACACAAGCTAAACTGATGTAACTGCCCCAATAATTTAACCCTTCAATCGTCAGAAGTTTTCCATTTGAATCTGTCCTGCACTCTCTCCAAGGTCATTAGACCCTCCCACAGGTGCAAGGCAGCAAGAGACTCCTGAGTCTTCCATTGCTGTGGGAATCATCAAAGGTGCTATCCAAAGTTTTTGAGGTGAATATTTCAAATGGATAAAGTGGGGTGATGGTGGGGGGGGGAGGTGCTGCAGAAGGAAAGATGGACAAATTTGGAGGGACAACAAAGATTAGCCATGGGCTGGCGGGACAGAGACAATTGGAGTGGGTTTACGCTACTTAGTTTATATTGTTTAGACAACACGGAGCCCTCTAATCGAAACTGCAGACTGCTGCCTGTCTCCTTTATTACCTGCTTTAATCTTTAATGCATTGTTCTGCAAAATAATTAAGCTTAAATCTTTCTTAGACACTGACATGCTGGATTGAGAGATCTGGGAATGGACAGAACAGCCAATGAACACATAGTGACTGCTGTTTATTTCTTCAATTTGTTTTGTTTCTCTTGCAAACACACATTGTCTTTTACGTTTATTCATGCTGGGGTCTTTGGAGTGGCTGCAATACATGAGGGAAGATTGAATAAATGTGGCTCGAGTTCATTGGAGTGTAGAAGACCAGAGAGTGCTGTATTTGAGGCACTTAAAATGATTAAAGGATTTCATCAAGCAAATAGGAACAATTTCCAAGTGTTACACCCTCATTAGAGCCGAGCTAGATCATTCAGTAATTAAGAAGATAATTTTTACAGAAACTGAGATGGAAAGTTGGTCACCTCCAAAATGTGGTGAGGCTCAGTTGAACTTTTCAACACAGAGACTTAAGAGATGGTTAAGGGTGAGGCAATGGAACTGGAGTAATAGTGAAGTACTGCTGGAGCTATATCAGCGTCAGGCAAATCACACCTGGGATACTGTGGAGAGCTTTGGACCCCTTATCCAAGAAAATACTGTATGTCCTGGCATCAGGAGTAGTCCAGAGAAGGTTAATATGCAGACGATATGGAGGGACTGTATTATGAGGAGAGGTTGAGTAGGTTGGGCCTGTACTCACTGGAGTTTAGAAGAAAGAGAGGTGGCCTTATTAACACATATTTTGATTTGATTTGAGTTGATTTATTGTTGTTAAGTGTACCTAAGTGCAGTGAAAAGCTCTGTATGCGAGCACTACAGTATAATTTCTTAGGGTCTTAGGGTAGATGCTGAGATGTTGTTCCCTCATGGAAATGTGCAGGAACAGAGGGACCTTGGGGTCCTTGTCTATAGATCCCTCAAAATTGCCACCTAAGTTGATAGGGTCGTTAAGAAGGAGTATGGTGTGTTGGCTTTCATTAGCAGGGGATTGAGCTTAAGAGCCACAAGTTTATGCTGCAGCTCCACAGAGTCCTGGTTAGACCACACTTGGAATATTGTGTTCAGTTCTGATTGCCTCATTGTAGGAAAGATGAAGAAGCTTTAGAGAGGGTGTGGAGGAGACTTACCAGGATGCTGCCTGGACTGGAGGGCATGTGTTATGAAGAAAGGTTGAGGGAGCTAGGGCTTTTCTCACTGGAGCGAAGAAGGATGAGAGGTGACTTGATAGAGGTGAACAAGATGATGAGAGGCATAGATAGAGTGGATAGGCAGAGACATTTTTCCATTGTGGAAATGTCTGTCACAAGGGGTCATGGTTTTAAGGTGATTGGAGGAAGGTTTGTTGTGGCCAATGATTTTAACTTCTGCAAAATTGACTGGGACTCCCTTAGTGCTAAAGGCATAGATGGGGAAGGTTTAGGGGAGATGACAGAAGGTAGGTTTTTTACACAGAGTGGTGGGTGTGTGGAATGCACTGCCAGCAGTGGTAGTAGAATCAGATACATTAGGGATACTTGAGCGACTCTTGGATAGGCACATGGATGATAGCAAAATTAAGGGTATGTAAGTTAGCCTAATCTTAGAGTAGGATAAAAGGCCAGCACAACATCAAGGGTCAAAGGGCCTGTACTGTGATATGTTTTGTGTTCTATGTTAATTGTATTGCAGACTTGTACTCCAGAACTTGCCCTGACCGAATCTGTTCCAGTATTGCTACAAAGCTGGAATCTACTTAATAACGTGGATAATTGTCCAGGTATGCCTTATACTCAAAAAGCAGGAGCAATCCAACCTGGCAATTACCACCCCATCAGTCTACTCTTGATCACCAGTAATGTGATGGAAGGTGAAATCAACAGTGCTATTAAGCAGCATCTGCTCAGCAATAACCTGCTCAGTGATGCCCATTTTGGGTTCTGCCAGGGCCACTCAGCTCCCAGGTAAAAACAAGCACTGCAGATGCTGGAAACCAGAGTCCAGATTAGAGTGGTGCTGGAAAAGCACAGCAGGTCAGGCAGCATCCGAGGAGCAGTCATTACAGCCTTGATTCAAACATGGACCAAGGAGCTGAACGTAGAGTGAGAGTGATAGCCTTTGACATCGAAGCTACAGTTGACAATTGTGTGGTGTCAAGAAGCTGTATCAAAGGTAAAGTCAATGCGTATTGGGAGGGCAAATTCTCGATCGGTTGGAGTCATACTTGACACAAAGTAAAGTGGTTGTGATTGTTGAAGGTCAGTAATCTCAGCTCCAGGACATCTCTACGGGAGTTCCTCAGAGGAGTGTCCTCGGCCCAACCATCTTCAGCTGCTTCATCAATGACCTTCTCTCTATCAGACGGTCAGAAGTGGGGATGTTCACCAATCTAGGTATTGTTGAAAAGCAGAAGGAAACATTCACACCATATAAATGCCAGACAATGACCATCTCCAACAAGAGATGGAGATGTAACCACTGAACCTTGACCTTCAATGACATTAATATCACTGAAAGTCCCACTATCAATATCCTGGGGGTTACCGTTGACAAGAAACTGAAATGGACTTGCCAAGTAAATACTGTGGCTACAAAGGCACATCAAAGGCTAGGAATTTTGCAGTGAGAAAATCACCTCTTGACTTCCCAAACCCTGTCCACCATCTACAAGGGACAAGTCAGGAGTGTGATGGAATACTCCCCACTTGCCTGGACGAGGGCAGCTCCAACAACACTCAAGAAGCTTGACACCATCCAGGACAAAGCAGCCCGCTTGATTGGCACCACATCCACAAACATCCACTCCATCCACCACCGACACTGCAGCAGTGTGTACTATCTACAAGATGCACTGCAGAAATTCACCAAAGACCATCAGACAGCACCTTCCAAATCCATAACCACTTCCATCTAGAAGGACAATGGAAACAGATACCTGGGAACACCACCAACTGCAGGTTCTCATCCAAGCCACTCACCATCCTGACTTAGAAATAACTGTTCTCTCACTGTCACTGGGTTAAAATCCTGGAATTCCCTCCTTAAGGGCACTGTGGGTCTATCTACAGCACATGGACTGCAGCGGTTCACAAAGGCAGCTTACCCCACCTTCTCAGGGGCAACTTGGGACGGGCAATAAATGCTGACTCAGTCAGCAATGCCCACATTCCATGAATGAATAAAGAAAAATATATATCACCATTCCTTCATTGTCAGTGAGTCAAAATCTGGAACCCCTTCCCTGTTAACACTGGGAGTGTCTCGATAACAAATGGACTCCAGCAGTTCAAGAAGGCTGCTCACCATCACCTCCTCAAGGGTAATTGGAGAGGGGTAATAAATGCAAGCTCACCCCAAGTCCAATGAATGATTTTTTTCAAAATCCTATGATTATTAGCCCAGTGGTATTATCACAACACCGTTATCTCCTACAAGGCTTCTATTTTCAGGCTAGAGTAAGCGGTAAAGGGGTAGGGGGTAAGGGAAGACCAGAAGTGACCCCACAAAGGCTCCTTCCTCATCCCTGGGCAGTCCATCATGAACTCTACCTGCTCTCCCCACCCCTTGAGGTCTCATCCCCTCTGGTCTTGCCTCTAATGGTTTCACCATTGGGGATCTGCTTTTAGTTCCCATTAATGCCGCTGCTGCTTCTGAGGTGCTGAGCAATCCAATTGGTTGGCAGCTCTCCATAGTGGGACCTCTGCCCGTGTGAGAACTGTTTGTCCTACCTCTGTGAAACGGGTGAGGGGGCAGCAACATTGATTGGTATCGTCCTTCTGTCTTTTCGGGTAGGAAGAAACCCAATCCCAATGTTCCTGCCCAAGTCTGTGGCTCAAGATTCTCAATCATCTTGGCCTTTCCCATTTTTGAACTCCTATTCCCGAATTCCTACATGATGTGGAGGCACCAGGGTTGGACTGAGGTGGATAAGTCACATGACACCAAGGTTTATTGGACTATAACCTGGTGTCATGTGACTTCCAACCATGTTTTGATGAAGTGAATTGGCAAAGCTGATTCAGACACCTTGTTCCTGACCTGAACTCAGATCACAAAGAGGGCAAGTTCTAAATCAGGGATTTAGAAATAAAATGCCTTAGGTATGTTTACTCATGAGGTTCTCATCCAATTCCCTCGTAGAGGTTTCTATGGACCTCCTCCCAAAGTCCTTTCTGCAGTGTATTCCAGACCAAACTTTGACTACCTCCCCTAGCTGAGTATTAAAGGGTTAAATGTGGGCTACACTGTCGAAGGTGTGCACGTTCAGATGTGACACTAAGCTAACTTCCTAATCAAGTACAGACTGTTCGCAGAAAAGCAAGAGCATTTCATGTGCGTCTTGGCCAACATTCATCCCTGAACGTGTACCATGTTCATCCAATCAATCATAAAATACCGAGGATGCCAGAAAACTGAAATAAAAATAAAGCAGTTTGATGGGTTGGGCTAATGCAGGGAGAAAGAGAGTTAAATGTTCAGGTTTGACGGCCTTGCAACACAATTGAAAAATGTTGCAAATATGACAGGTTTTAGACCATAAGACCATAGGTTTTAAGTGAGAAGAGAGGCAAGGAAAGATAAGAACTCAACCACAGACGTACAAATTAGGATTAGGCCTCTTCTGCCTACTCCTCCATTCAATAAATTCAAAAAACACACAATGCCAGGTTAAAGTCCAACAGGTGTATTTGAAGTTTGTGAGAAGATTTGTAGCTCGGGTGCTCGTTGCTGTGGTTCTGTTCGCCGAGCTGGAAGTTTTTGTTGCAAACGTTTCGTCCCCTGTCTAGGTGACATCCTCAGTGCTTGGGAGCCTCCTGTGAAGCGCTTCTATGGTGTTTCCTCCGGCATTTATAGTGGCCTGTCCCCGCCGCTTCCGGTTGTCAGTTTCAGCTGTCCTAGACGTGATGGTACAGAGAACACCAAACGGAGAATTCACCACTAAGGTACACAGGAAAGCCACACACACAGACCAAGTCCTGAACTATGAAAGCAACCACCCCAATACACACAAACGAAGTTGCATCAAGACACTATTCAAAAGGGCCACAACACACTGCAGCACACCGGAACTGCAAAAAGAGGAAGAGGAACACCTATACAAGGTATTCGCAAAAAACGGATACCCGCGCAATTTCATCAACAGATGCCTAAGGGAAAGACAACGGAATGAGGACATGCCGCAACCCAAAGGACTAGCCACACTACCATACATCAAGAACACCTCTGAACTGACAGCCAGACTACTGCGACCACTAGGACTTATAACAGCACACAAACCAACAGCCACGCTCAGACAACAACTCACCAGAATGAAGGACCCGATACCCAGCATGAACAAAACTAATATAGTGTACAAAATCCCATGCAAGGACTGCACAAAGCACTATATAGGACAAACAGGAAGACAGCTAACGATCCGCATCCATGAACATCAACTAGCCATGAAACGCCACGACCAGCTATCCTTAGTAGCCACACACGCAGACGACAAGCAACATGAATTTGACTGGGACAACACTACCATTATAGGGCAAGCCAATTAAAGAACAGCCAGGGAATTCCTAGAAGCATGGCACTCATCCACAAACTCCATCAACAAACACATCGACCTGGACCCAATATATCGGTCACTACAGCAGACAGCTGAAACTGACAACCGGATGCGGCAGGGACAGGTCACTATAAATGCCGGAGGAAACACCACAGAAGCGCTTCACAGGAGGCTCCCAAGCACTGAGGATGTCACCTAGACAGGGGACGAAACGTTTGCAACAAAAACTTCCAGCTCGGCGAACAGAACCACAACAACAGCAGGTTTATTTGAAACTAAAAGCTTTTGGAACTTTGCTCCTTCCTCAGGCAGCTAGTGAGAGAGAATACATCAGAGACATAACTTATAAGTAAAAGATCAAAGGGTCATGCAACTTACCTGAATGTATTGAACAAATATAGCTGGTTATTAAGTCGGAATGGAGGTGCAGGGTTTGATTGATTAATACACAAATCCCAGAATTTCTTTCAAGTCACTGCCCCGAGATAACTTAAGGTTTTATCAGTGTAAAGGTGACATCTCAGGTCAGACAATGCACTTTAGGGGTGAGGCCCTCAACCTGGGGTCAGACAACGTTCCATTGGCTGTTTTGTTTTTGTGTCTGGCCCTAACCCCACACTCTAATAGCCACAGACTCCATCGTTATTTTGAATCTTTCCAATACTGCCTTAAGCCCATATTCAATGGCCCCGTTTTCAGTGCTCTCCCGGCAAGGGAACTGTGTAGCTGTGAGAGAAAAATAACTTAAAGATCTGTGGAATTGTAGATGGCAGGAGGGAATAACTGACCAATGGGATGATGATACAAAATTAAAGGGAGTGGTATCCAGACACATAAAGAAATCAGAGCAACGCCTGAAAGAAGTGTGAATGGCAACAGCAGAATCTATAGCAGCAGCTGCTGTTTTTTTTGAGAAGTGGCACAGTTTATGATCCAAAATTGTTGAACTTATTGTTGCATTTAGAAGATTGTACCACCCTTCCTTGAACAATGAGATGCTGTTCCTTGGACATTGTGTTGAGCCTCACTGGAGTCAAAGACAGAACAGTCAGAGTGGGAGTGAGGCAGAGAATTAATGGACCGCTATACAGAACTCTACGGTGACATGTGCTTCTACAGCAAGAGCTAGTTGGAAACCAGTGTGGGATATCCCACAGATCTGAACTCTCCAATCAATGATATGCGAATGACTGAGACATTATCCAGGAACGGCACTCCATGCCTCTGACAACAGTTGTGAAGAGATGCTTGGGATCGTGCCTGCACCACCCAGAGATATGGCCTTCAGGTCAGTTTTTCTACCATTTTAAGGGCAACCTTTAGCTCTCATTCACCAACATGTGACAGACACTTGACTGAGGTGACGGAACAGTCAACTGCACAACTTTATTCCTCAATAATCTCAGTGCAGTCAACTGCTGAACACATTTACAATCACAGTTTACGAGATTCTGCCTGGGACTGGCAAATAGGGATATTATTACCACTCCAGAACTAATCTGCACCTTAGTTTTTAAAGATTCTGAATTTGGCTGGAGTGTTAATGCAGCGGTCTGGAATGTTGCTAAGGGAGGTTCAGGTTAATGGTGCTGATATTGCTGACTATTGGTTCTGTTGGTCAGACTGGCTGGATTAGCGCTAATGATAAAAGCAACGATTGCAATGCTGATACCTTAGCTGCAGATGGTACCCGTGAATTCCTAATGGTCTGCGCTGATTTGCAACATAGAGCAACTGTAGTCTCTGAGAACAATATCATTAACGTGATATTGTTACCACATTTATCCCATTCTGTCATCATGGTTGAGTGAGTATTTGTACTAGATTAACAATCCTGTGTCGGACACCCCCTTGTGTTTGACACATCAGTTATTAAGGCAATAGAATAGGCAGCAAATGTAGGCCATTCAGCCAAACAAGATTGTTCAATGAGATCATTGCTACTGTCTCCCCATGACCTTTCATTCCCACACTAATTAAAAATTTGCCTACCTTAGCCTTGACATATACTCAACAATCCAACCTCTGTGGTGAAGAATTCCACAGGTTCACTACATTCTGACAGAAAAAAAAGAAGCCTCCTCATCTCTGTCTTAAACAGATGACCAAATTCTGCGATTGCGGCCTTTGGAGGTGGACTCTCCCACAAGGGGGAAACAAACTCGCAACATCTCCCCTTTCAAGCCCCCTTTCAATCAAGCCACCTCTCATTCTTTGAAACTTCAATGAGTACAAGTCCAATCTACTCAACATCTCATCATTAGACAATTGCTCCACACACACAGAGTCAATATAACGAACCTTTTACTTCCAATGCCAATGTACCTTCATTTAGATAAGGGAACCATATCTGTTCACTGTGTTCTCACTATGTGCTGACTTCCATTTAATTTAAGTAAGACTTCTCCATTTTTATATTTTATTCTCTTTAAAATAAAAGCCAATTGTCTAATCACCTTCCATACTATCTGGTGAACTTGGATATGAGTTTATTTTTGTGATTCATTAATGAAGAGCCTCAATTTCCTCTGTGCTGCAGCTTTCTCTGAATAATTAATATTCAGGTCCTTTATTCGTCCTGCTAAAATGTATAATTTCCATATTATATTCTATCTGCCAAGTTGATGCCCACAATCTATATCCCTCTGCAAATGCTTTACAACACCCTTAATGCTTACCCTTCACACATATCTGTATGTCATTTGCAACGTTGGCTGTAGTACATTCACTTTCCTCATCAAAGTCATTAATATGATTTGCGTTGCAAATAATTGAGGCCCCCACACTGATCACCGTGACACTCCACTAGCTACAGGTTACCATGCTGAAAGTGGAATTACATTCCTTATCCCAACTCTCTGCCTGTGAAACCCTCCACCTATATTGTTATACTGTCTCTAACACCACAGACTTTTTTTGTACTAAGTCACCTCATGTATACCACTTTTTCAAACTCCTTTTAGAAATCCAAATATATTACATCGACTCCTTTCCCTTTATCTATCATGTCTGTTCCCTCCTCAAAGAATTTTAATTCATTTGTCTGGCATGGTTTTCCCCTCATGAAGCCATACTGACTCTGCTTGATGAGACTATACATTTCTAGATGTTCTGGTATTAAATTCTTCAACATCAATGGAGGTTGAATAGGCTGGGGCTATTTCCCTGGAGCATTGGAGGCTGAGGGGTGACCTTATAGAGGTTTATAAAATCATGAGAGACATGGATAGGGTGAATAGCCAAGGGTGGGGGAGTCCAGAACGAGAGGGCATAGGGTGAGAAGGGAAAGATATGAAAAAGACCTAAGGTGCAACTTTTTCGCACAGAGGGTGGTGTGTGTATGGAATGAGCTGCCAGAGGAAGTGGTGGAGGCTGGTACAATTCCAACATTTAAAAGGCATCTGGTTGGATATATGAGTAAGAAGGGTTTAGAGGGATAAGGGCCAAATGCTGACAAATGGGACTAGATTAGTTTAGGATATCTGATTGGCTTGGACAAGGTAGACCAAAGGGTCTGTTTCCATGCTGTACATCTCAATGACTCTTAATATTTTTTCAATGACAGACATTAAACTAATTGGCCTGTAGTTACAGAAAACAGAAATTGTTGGAAAATCTCAGCAGGTCTAGCAGCATCTGTGGAGAGAAATCAGAGTTAATGTTTCAGGTGAACAGGAGCAAACAGAAAGCAGTTTTTAATGCCAACTGCAGCTGCAAACTAAATTCAGTGAAATTAAGCCAGCACAAATGAAAGATTTAGATACTTCCTTCCTCAATAACTGTGAGCACTCTGTCCTTTCTAGAGAGGATCAGGGATGGGTCCTGGCTTTCTGACTAACATTGCTCCCTTAATCAGGGGTCAGTTAGCTCAGTCAGCTGGTTTGCAATGTAGAGTGATGCCAACTTTGTGAGTTTAATTCCCATGTAGGCTGAGGCTAACATAAAGGACTCTCCTTCTCAACTTCTCCCCTTGATTAAGGTGTAGTGACCCTTTGGTTAAAGTAAGACTTTGTTTCAGCCATATTTGGAATATACCAGGATGTGGTTAAAACCAACACATTTGTTACCAATTCCCATATTTGAAGAACCTTTCACGCTTGTTATAATTGATTGTGTAGTTCCCCTCTCGAGAACTAAAAGTGGGAACCAGTATTTGTTAACCATAATGGATCTGTCTACCAGATTTCCCAAGGCAATACCATTATGGAATATCAAGGCAAAAAAGGTGGTAGAGGAGTTAGTAGCTTTCTTCACATGGTATGGGCTACCCAGAGAGATTCAGTCGGAGCAAGGGTCAAACTTTACTGCTAGGCTATTTAAGGAGATTATGGATAGTTTAGGTAGACAGCACTTTAAATCCAGTGCGTATCATCCTGAATCCTAGGGAGCTTCAGAAAGGTGGCATCAGACCTACAAGACCATATTGAGAGCATACTGTCAGGATTATCCAAATGTTTGGGCTAAAGGTACCCCATTTGTATTGTTTGCAATTAGAGATGCCCCAAATGACTCCACTCAGTTCACTCGCTTTGAGTTCATATTCAGTCATGAAGTGAGAAGTCCCTTGAAATTAATTAAAGAAAATTGGCAAGACCAAAGTCAGAGATCTCACACTTGGATTATGTATCGGAGGTGAGGGAGAGATTAAATAGAGTAGGTGAATTAGCTAAACATCATCTAAAGAGGGCACAGGAGAGAATGATACCGGTGGTAGATAAAAGCTTGAAACTCAGACATTTTCCCAAGGGGATGGCGTGTTAGTATTGTTACCAATGATAGGCGATCCCTTCAAAGCCAGGTTTAGTATCCTCTATCAAATTGAGAAAAAGTTGATACAGAGGAATTATTTAATAAAGATGCCAGATAGAAAAAAAAATGGTATTGGGTATGTCATGTGAACACGTTGTCACTATATTGTATTAGAGAGAAAGAACTGGAGAAACAGGTGTTAGTTACTGCCCCGTAGAGTGAGGAATCAAATCCAGATGATGTAGATGTTGATGTGCCTCAAAATAGATTAAAAACTGAAAACGTCCTTGAGGAGTACAAAGTTAAAAATCACACAACACCAGGTTGTAGTCCAACAGGTTTAATTGGAAGCACTAGCTTTCGGAGCAACGCTCCTTCATCAGGTGGTTGTGGAGGACACAATTGTAAGACACAGAATTTATAGCAAAAGTTTACAGTGTGATGTAACTGAAATTATACATTGAAAAATACCTTGATTGTTTGTTAAGTCTCTCATCTGTTAGAATGACCATGTTAGTTTCACTTCTTTCATATGTAAATTGCAAAACTTTTTAAAAGTTACATTCTCAAGTGAACTTCAGCAGTTGGTGTCAGCCTAGATAATGTATTGAAGGTGTTAGCACCCCTGTGTGCTGCTATCTGTGCCATAATGTTCAGACTGATTCTAATCTAAAAAATGAATTAACAGAATCTTACATAAAACAGGACTTGCAGCGATGGGAGGGACTGTCCATATTATGGCTAGGCCATATAGCGTTGATCGAGATGAATGTTCTCCCTTTGTTGTTATGTCCTATAAGGATGCTCCTGTTATTATTACCCAAACAGGTGCTGCGGAGGATTGCGGAATGGCTTGGGTCATTTATTTGGTGCCGTAGGTGTCCGTTAATTAAATTTACTAAGTTGCAGCTTCCGCAGGATATGGATGGGGTGGATCTCCTGGATCTGAAGAAATATCAAATAGGTGCTCTGCTGTTCATATGTAGGCAAATGGGTGTGTATTTACCTGAAATCAAATTGGTTAGGTGTGGAGGCCTCACAGGTGGTGTCCCCTCGTAGACTTGCTTTTCATGAATAAGATGTGATCAGTAATCGAGCATTGTGAAAGTCCAATTATTATAAATACAATAAAAGCATGGAGGATGGTGCAGCAGAGTGAGGGCAACTTGTTCGAGGCTTTGCCGTTTACCCCATTAGTGGGAGCCCCAGAATTTAAGCCGGGATCAATGGATTCCAGCTTTAGAGCATGGGAGGGTAAAGGAATCTCCTAGGAGACAGTGAGGTCTGCAGATGCTGGAGATCAGAGTTGAGAGTGGAGGAGAGGACTTGGGGAGTACAGTGAGAGAGGGACTCACTGCGATCTTTGTAGAGAGAGGAGAACTTCTTCAAGGTAGGCATCCTTGCAAGAGGACCCATTCCTGATAAAGGGCTCCAGCCTGAAATGTCAATTTTCCTGCTCCTCAAATGCTGCTTGACCTGCTGTGCTTTTCCAACAACTCTCAATAAAGGAATCTCCTGTCTGGGAGATCTGTTTGAGGGAGAGGTCATGATGTCTTTTAGCCAATTATATGAGAAATACGGAATCCCTAATAGGGAACTTTCCTGATATTTCCAAGTTAGAGACTTTATACAGAAGAAAACCACACTTATGACCCAGCCCTACAAGTCTGATATAGAACGTAGAGTGTTCTGTTGCGGGAGTGCTCTCTCAGTAAGTACCTTATATCATCTGCAAAGAGGGAATGCCTGGGGGGATATGGAGAGACTCCATGAGATTTGGGATCGGGGGGGATCCGGTATCCTTCATCTTAGGGCTCCCGAATCTTCCCTCTTTGGATGAGCACGGGAGGAGATTAGTCAATACTCTGACGTAATGTGTGAGGAAAAGCATCCTAATGAAATGGATATCAGACAAGTCGCCAGGTCTTGTAGGGTGATGCAGACCTGTGACGGAGCACGTCCCTCAGGATTACCTGACAAGTATGGTGCACCACGGAACAGAGAAACCTTATGAGACATGGTGGCTCTTTTTAAATTATATAGACATGGATTTGTCGGCGGTAGTGATAAGGGCCTTTGTATAGCCATGAGGGTCATATATGGCGGTCCAGAGACCCCAGAGGGGGGCAGGCCTAATAAATACGGATATAATCACTGTTGCCCCCTTGAACGGGAACCTTGACAGAAGTGCGGCAAGTGGAGTAATGTAATATAGTACAATGTAGTGTAATTTAAGTTTGGTGGATTGCAATTGAATTTAATGTTATTTTACTTAATTTAAGTTTGTGTTAGTTGGGATTAAGTAAATAAGAGCCGACTACAATCTGGAGAATAGTAGGCAGTTTATTGTTAATGATATTGTAATGTAACATAATAGTGCACTATTATTCCTACTTTTCTTACTATTGTACTTTTATAACTTTTTATTTTGGTTTGTGGGGTTTTTTTGTAAAAAAAGGAACATCTTTTTCAATAAATATATACAATAAAAAAGGTGAATTTATATTCAAGTTATCTGCATGTTAGGATAATGTGTTGAAAGAATATAGGAAAAAAATGAAGCCATCTTTTCATTATGATGGTTCATTTTTTTTCTTTGGGGGGAAGGCGCTATGAAAGTATAAGGGGTACTGTCCCTTTAAGAGAGTTAAAAGCTAGCAGAACGACCTGATACAGCACCAAGTGTTCTGAATAAGATATAATGTAACCTTTTGGTCCAGCAGCTAGTGTAGTTGGTTGCCTGGAGATGGCAAAACAAAGTTAAATTCTGCCAATCAGTTTAAATTATACTCCAAAATACCAATCTCCAATCAAGTTTGAATTTAGTATATTAATATTAAAAACCAATGAAACAATCCATTCCTTTGAGGTATAAGACCGGGAAAAATTGAACAGTTGGAGGAAAACTGCCAAGCCACTAGCGTCTGTAGACTGCCCGAAAAATAGCTCACATAAAGGTACCTTTATCAATCAGTGACCTGTGAAACAGAAATCCCTAAGAAGAAGAAAAGAAGACAGAGGAAGAGAAGATTCGGCAGCTGGCTGGTTTAGAAATTTGAATTTTTGGTAAATCTTAATCAGGGGGTTTTATTGGACTAGTATTGTAGAAAGGGACGGTAAAAGATAGGTTAGAGGAAGGAGTTGTAAATAGTTGTCTGTCAATTATTCTCTGTTATACTTTAAGAAATAAAGTTGTTAATTTTTACTTTAAATAGTGATGTTTGGATAGTTCTTGGCCTCTCAAATTTTCACAGATTACCGCGGTAAATCTTTTCTATGTTGCTAGTTTAAAATAGTGAGGGGTGAGTTTAACCTCATGTCCTAAAATTTACATGCTTTTATTGCCCTGTTAAATTCTCATTAGGATACAAACGTTCTGATTTCTGCATCATTTAGAGGTCAACACATTTAAATTTCTTCCCATGTCTGTCTATACTTGTCATATCCTATCACATAATGACCTGAATATAATATATGCATTCACCATTTCCCTCCCCACCCTCTGGAAAAGCCTCAGAATCATCGAATCCGTACCGTGTGGAAGCAGGCTATTTGGCCCATCGGGTCTACACTGACCCTCTAAAGAGCATCCCACCCAGACCCACCTCCCTCCCGTGTAACCCTGCATTCACCATGTCTAATCCACCTAGCCTGTACATGCCTGGAAACTATGGACAATTTAGCATGGCCAATCCACCTAACCTGCACATCTTTGGATTGTGAGAGCACCCGGAGGAAACCCACGCAGACACGGGAAGAGTGTGCAAACACCACACAGGCAATTGCCCAAGGCTGGAATCGAACTTGGGTCCCTGTGAGGTAGCAGTGTTAACCACTGAGCTACAGTGCCATCCCTTAACCCTTCTTGCATCAATGACAAGGTGCGATATTGAACCCAGATCTCAGGTGATCTCACAGCTGGGATCAATATCCATCGGGTTAGGCAGCAAACAGCATTTAGAGCTTTAAAGGGTTTGAATGAAAATCTATGGTTTAGCACACACATCAATTTTCACTCATCCCCCTGCATCTTTACCCTTTTCAGAAGGGCATTTATTTCTAAATCAACCAAATAAAGAGAAACAGAAGCTGCCCATTCTGGGCATTGTAACGCTAACTGAAAAGCAAAATGCAAAAGCGAAGGGAAACAAGTCTAAATACCTTTGAAAGAGACAGAATGCGAACAAAATAATTCAGCTTCTTGCTTTGAAATAATGAAGAAACCACAAAAACCAGCCACCAGATTGTCACAAAGCTGATCCTTTATCCCAAAAGCTGTTCCTTTTCTCAAGAATACAGTGTCCTTGGTTTTTATTCAGAGGGGTTGTACACAGCCCGGGCTCTGAAGCGGCTGGGTTTGGTGCAGAATGAAAGGCCTTTTTGTTTATATGGAAACAGATAAGACTTTCGGCCAAAGCTTTTATGTTTTTAAAGTAACCTGTATAAGTCAAGGGGGCGCGGCCAGCTGTCTACCTGAGCAGTTCAGTCCAGAAGTTGGGAGCTCAGCTGTGGACTGTGTGAAGAAAGGCTGCTCAGCTCTCTCTCTTTCTGCCCTTCTAACTTCAACAAATCAGCCTTTGTTTCATTTTTACTGTGTTTAAGGGGGTTTGCTTATTGGGACCGTTGTGCATATTCGGAGCAGCTTAATTAAGCCTAGTTTGGATAGACTGAGTTCTGGAGGGGTTCTTTATTCTGTTCTTTGTGTTTCATTGTGTAATTTTGTGAATAAATTTTTGTCTGTTTTAAAACCTGGTAGTCAACCTCGCTAACGGCACGGTGACTCAGTGGTTAGCACTGCTGCCTCACAGCGCCAGGGGCCTAAGTTCGATTCCAGCCTCGGTGACTGTCTGTGTGGAGTTTGCATGTTCTCCCCGTGTCAGCGTGGGTTTCTTCCAGGTGCTCCGGTTTCCTCCTATAGTCCAAAGATGTACAGGTCAGGTGGATTGGTCATGCTAAATTGCCCATAGTATTAGGTGGGGTAAAAACAATGACTGCAGATGCTGGAAACCAGATTCTGGATCAGTGGTGCTGGAAGAGCACAGCAATTCAGGCAGCATCCGAGGACAGGCAAAATGTTAGGTGCATTAGTCAGAGGGAAATGGGTCTTGGTGGGTTACTCTTCGGAGGGTTGGCATGGACTTGTTGGGCTGAAGGGCCTGTTCCCATACAGTAGGTAATCTAACTTACTCTAGGTAATTTTCGCTGTACACTTATCAAAACACGTTGCAAAGTTATTGTCTGGGCTGCCTGCTTAAGAATGTTTTGAGTGGTCTGGCCTAGTCCATAACAAGATATAACATCCAAAGGTGTGCAGGTTAGGTGAATTAGCCATGCTAAATTGGGCATATGTAGGTTAGGTGCATTAGTCAGGGATAAATGTTGCGTAATAGGGTAAGGCAATGGGTCTAGATGGGTTACTCTTCGGAGAGTCGGTGTGGACATGTTTAGCCAAAGAGCTTGTTTGCATGCTGTAGGGATTCTATGATTCTATGATAACCAACAATGAAAAGCCCAAGAGGGAGAAACTTGGATCAGGACTACATTAAACTATTGCAATGATGGGCCCTCGCCTCTGCCTTTGCTATAAAGAAGAATCCAACTGTATTTTTCCTCCTCTCAATTAATCAGTTCAGAGATGCTATTATACATTTTTGGAGCAGGTGGGACTTGAACCCAGGCCTCCTGGCTCAGAAGGAGGGACACTACCACTGTACCAGAAAAGCTCCAAGAGCCCAGCCTTTTTTCTCATACCCAGAAGCGGAATCACACAAAACTGGGTGACTGTCCCATCACCCAAAACACCAGGGTTTTTTTCTTGTTTAAACTATTAACCACCAGCAGTAATCACCCATGAAGCCAATTAACTATTTACAAGCAAAGCCCACTGTGGGCAATGTAAACCATCAAAACTGAGGAAGGGGGGTGATGGGGGGGGGGGGGGGGAGCTGCTCGGGAGAGATGGAAGGGAGTTGGAGTTGGAGGGGGAAACAACGCATCTCTTATCAACAAAGTCTGATGAGCTTTACCTGCTCTCAACCACCTCTGGACTGTTCTATTCAGTCATAAAGGGACCTGTATTTCTAACTCTGATACTGAAGGAATGGGATATATTTCCAAATCAGAACCGTGAGTGGCGAGGAGGGGAACTTGCAGGGGGTGGTGTTCCCTTTGGAGCCTTGGACATCATAGCTCCAAAATGTTAGCTCAGGATCCCATTGGGGCTCACAACCCACACTTTTGGAACCTTGTTCTAGAATTACCATTTACTCAGGTAGTTCTATCCTTCACAGCAACATAGGGACTGGAGCAGGCCATTCAGCCCGTCGAGCCTGTTCCACCATTCAATGAGATCATGTCTGATATGCTTCCGAACTCCATATACCTGCCTTTGGCCCATTTCCCTTAATACCTTTGCAAAAATCTATTTACCTCAGATTTAAAATGGACAAATGATCTAGCATCCACTGCTTTTATAGAATCATTGAGTCATAGAGATGTCCAGCACAGAAACAGACTCTTTCTGCCAACTCCTCCATGCCAACCAGATATGCTAACCTAATCTAGCCCTCTTTGCCAGCATTTGGCCCATATCCCTCTAAATCCTTCCTACTCATGTACCCATCCAGGTGTCTTTTAAATACTGTAATTGTACCAGCCTCCATCATTTCCTCTGGCAGCTCATTCCATACATGCACTACCACCTGCATGGAAAATTTGCCCCTTAGGTCCCTTTTAAATCTTTCCCCTAAACCAATGCTCTCACGTTCTGGTCTCCCCGCCCCAGGTAAAAGACCTTGTCTATTTACCCTATCCATGCCCCTCATGATTTTATAAACCTCAATAAGGTCCCCCCTCAACCTCCGACATTCCAGGGAAAACTGCCTCAGCCTATTCAGCCTCTCCCTACAACCCTGGCAACATCCTTGTAAATCCTTTCTGAATCCTTTCAAGTTTCCCAACATCCTTCTGATAGGAAGGAGACCAGAATTGCACGCAATATTCCAAAAGTGGCCGATACAATGTCGTATACAGCCGCAACATGACCTCCCCACTCCTATACTCAATACTTTGACCAATAAAGGAAAGCATACCAAATGCCTTCTTCACTATCCTATCTATCTGCGACTCTACTTTCAAGGAACTATGAACCTGCACTCCAAGATCTCTTTGATCAGCAACACTCCCCAGGACCTTACTATTAAATGTATAAGTCTTGATCTGATTTGCTTTTCTAAAATGCAGCACCTCACATTTATCTAAATTAAACTCCATCTGCCACTCCTTAGCCCATTGGCCCATCTATCAAGATCCCATCCTGATTTGAGGTAACATTTACATGCTTTTATTGCCCCGTTAAATCCTCACTGGGACACAGACTTTCTGATTTCTGCATCGTTTAGAGGTCAACACATTTAAATTTCTTCCTATGTCTTTCTATACTTCACTACACCACACCTCTAATTCTGGTGTCACCTGCAAACATACTAACTATACCTCTTATGCTCACATCCAAGTCATTTATATAAGTAACAAAACATCATGGACCCAGCACCGATCCTTGTGGCACTCCACTGGTCACAGGCCTCCAGTCTGAGAAACAACCTTCCACCACCACCCTCTATCTTCTACCTTTGAGCCAGTTTTGTATCCAAATGGCTAGTTATCCCTGTATTCCTTGAGATCCAAACTTGCTAAACAGTCTCCCATGGGGAACCTTGTCAAATGCCTTACTGAAGTCCATATAGATCATGCCCACTGCTCTGCCAACTTTGTTATTCTCTTTGTTATTTCTTCATAAACTCAATCAAGTTCATGAGACATGATTTCCCATGCACAAAGCCATGCTGACTATCCCTAATAAGTCCTTGCCTTTCCAAATACATGTAAATCCTGTCCCTCAGGATTCCCTCCAACAACTTGCCCACCACTGATATCAGATATAGTTCCCTGGCTTTTCCTTACCATCTTTCTTAAATAGTGGCACCTACAGTCTTCTGACACCTCACCTGTTGTTACCAATGTTACAAATATCTCAGCAAGGGGCCCAGCAATCACTTCCCTCACTTCCCCCAGAGTTCCAGGGTACACCTGACCAGGTCCTGGGCGTAAATCCACTTTTATGCGTTTTAAGACATCCAGCACGCCCCTCTTCTGTAATATGGGCATTTTTGGAGAGTTCCAAACCTCTTCCACCCTTTGTGTGTAGGAGAGCTTCCTAACATCGCTCCTGAACAGTGTGGCCCGAATACACAGACATTGCCCTCTAGTTTCTGACAAAAATGGGCTTCAGAGCAGCTTCATTGACTTAGCTCATTTTATTTACTAACATTCTTACATAGAACATAGAACATAGAACATAGAAGAATACAGCGCAGTACAGGCCCTTCGGCCCTCGATGTTGCGCCGATCCAAGCTCACCTAACCTACACTAGCCCACTATCCTCCATATGCCTATCCAATGCCCGCTTAAATGCACATATTGAGGGAGAGTCCACCACTGCTACTGGCAGGGCATTCCATGAACTCACGACTTGCTGAGTAAAGAACCTACCCCTAACATCTGTCCTATACCTACCCCCCCTTAATTTAAAGCTATGCCCCCTTGTAATAGCTGACTCCATACGTGGAAAAAGATTCTCACTGTCGACCCTATCTAAACCCCTAATCATCTTGTACACCTCTATCAAGTCACCCCTAAACCTTCTTTTCTCCAATGAAAACAACCCCAAGTGCCTCAGCCTTTCCTCATACGATCTTTCTACCATACCAGGCAACATCCTGGTAAACCGCCTCTGCACCCGTTCCAGTGCCTCCACATCCTTCCTATAGTATGGCGACCAAAACTGCACACAATATTCCAGATGCGGCCGCACCAGAGTCTTATACAACTGCAACATGACCTCAGTACTCCGGAACTCAATTCCTCTACCAATAAAAGCCAGTACGCCATATGCCTTCTTCACCGCACTATTTACCTGGGTGGCAACTTTCAAAGATCTGTGTACATGGACACCAAGATCCCTCTGCTCATCCACACTACCAAATATCCGACCGTTAGCCCAGTACCCCATCTTTTTGTTACTCTTACCAAAGTGAATCACCTCACACTTAGCTACATTGAACTCCATTTGCCACCTTTCTGCCCAGTTCTGCAGCTTATCTATATCCCGTTGTAACCTGCCACGTCCTTCCTCACTGTCTACAACTCCTCCGACTTTTGTATCATCTGCAAACTTGCTCACCCAACCTTCTAACCTCTCCTCCAGGTCACCGCTAGTGACGGCACTCCCCTTCACAAAACCATGCTGACTATCCTTGATCACATTATTCCTATCCAGATGTTCATAAATCCTATCCCTTACAATTCTCTCTAAGATTTTGCCCACAACAGAAGTGAGACTCACCGGTCTATAGTTACTAGGGTTATCCCTACTCCCCTTCTTGAACAAGGGAACTACATTTGCTAGCCTCCAATCTTCTGGCACTACTCCTGTAGACAACGAGGACATAAAAATCAAGGCCAATGGCTCTGCAATCTCCTCCCTTGTTTCCCAGAGAATCCTAGGATAAATGCCATCAGGTCCAGGGGACTTATCTATTTTCACCCTTTCCAGAATTTCCAACACCTCTTCTCTGTTGTTCGTACAATTTGTGGAACGGTAATGGCACAGATGGAGGCCATTTGGCTGTGCTGGTTCTGTCTTTTTCTTGATACTGTGCATAAATTACGAGCCTCAAACATTCTCATTCCCATGCAGTCCCTCGACCCTTTCACTCCCCTTGTTTAGGAAGAACCTACCCGCATTTGACTAAAGACTTTTTATCTAACACCTTTTCAGGAAGCAAGTTCCAAACTCTACGGGGAAATAGTCCTTCGTAAACGGTGACCCTGAATTTGTAAACAATGACCCATAGTTCTAGACTCTTCTGTAAGAGGAACCATCCTCCCTGACAACACATGTCAAGCTCTCTCAGAGTGGGGAAGTGATAATCCCAGGTAATATTCTATAGACTCAGATTTGAATCCTGCGGTGGCAGATGGTGGAATTTAAGATTGAGAAAAGTCTGAAGTTAAGAGTCTCATGAAACTGTTGTGAGGAAAATCCCCACTTGGTTCATTAATGCCCTTGAGGTAAGGAAATACACGAGCAGAGATGTACTGCTGAGGTTGTATAAGGCTCTGGTCAGACCACATTTGGAATATTGTGAGCAGTTTTGGACCTCATATTTAAAGAGAGGATATGTTGCCTTGGAGGGAGTCCAGAGGAGGTTTACAAGGTCACTGCTATCAACTAGGTGTCGGCAACACAAATTCAATGTTACTCAAAGCAAAGTTCGGCAGATGCTGGAAATCTGAATCAAAAACAGAGAACGCTGGAGAATGTCAGCAGGTCTGACAGCATCTGTGGAGTGATAAAACAGAGTTAATGTTTTAAGTCCAGTATGACTCTTCTTCAGTCCTCGATGTTATAGAGTCATAGAGTCATACAGCACTATACAGATCTTTCAGTCCAACCAGTCCATGCCAACCATTGTTCCCAAACTCAAATAGTGTACATTCAACAACAACTATTCACAACTCTAAGCCTCCCTTTTATTATCTGCCTCCAACTCTATAACAATATACTGTTCCAATAAAACACATTAAAATTACATCAACTTAATTTCAAAAACGTTCAGTGACTGTCATCATTGATGTCTGTCTTCTTCCGGCTGTAGATCTCCATGGGTTGGCTTCTTTTTATTGCGAATATACCTCATATGAAAAGGTACCTTTGATAGAGAGTATTTCCTGATTTTTTGGGTCTGTCTCAATGGCAGTTGTTCTGTCCAATTTTCAAAATGCCTGCCTTTTTTTCATATTCCCAACATTGGATCATCTCATTGGTTTGATGCTGGCAAAACAATAAATTTAAACTTGATTGGGTTTTAGTATCCTGGGGCAGAAACTGATTGGTTAAATTCGAATTGTTGTTAAAACAGCAACCAACTTCGCCAAATGTTGCATTTGTTCAATTTTCCAGTACACTCTGAGACTGCTCTTGTTCAAAACAGCATTTACTCTCGCTTAAAAGTACAGTGCACGCCTTCAACTTCATAACAGTACTTATCCAAGTGTCTTTTAAATGTTCTAACTATAACCACTTCCTGTGACAGTTCATTCCATATACGAACCACTTTCTGTCTAAAAATGTTATCTCTCATGTCCTTTTTAAATCTCTCCTCTCACCTTAAACCTATGCTGTCTAGTTTTGAACTCCCCTACCCTGGGTAAAAAAACCTTTGCTATCCACCTTATCTATAACCCTCATGATTTTATATGAGGTCACTCCCCAACTTGCTACACTCCAGTAAAAGAAGTCCCAGCCTATCCAGCCTACTTTTATAACTCAAACCTCCCATTGTTGGCAACATCCTGGTGAGTCTATTCTGTACCCTCTCCAATTTAATAACTATAACTGGGTGACTAGAACTGGACACAGTACTCTAGAAGAGGCCCCACCAACGTCCTGAACCACCTCAACATGACGCCCCAACTCCTATGCTAAATGATCTGAGCACTGAGGGCAAGTGTGCTAAGAACATACTTAATCATCCTGTCTACCTGTGACGCAAATTTCAAAGAATTATGTACCTGAACCCTTCAGACTCTCTCTGTTCTCCAACACAACCCAGGGCCCTACCATTAATTGTATAAATCCTGCTCTTGTTTGTTTTTACTTTAATGTAATGTCGTGGGCGGCACGGTGGATCAGTGGTTAGCACTGCTGCCTCACAGCGCCAGAGACCCGGGTTCAGTTCCCGCCTCAGGCGACTGTCTGTGTGGAGTTTGCACATTCTCCCCGTGTCTGCATGGGTGTGCTCCGGTTTCCTCCCACAGTCCAAAAATGTGCAGGTTAGGTGAACTGGCCACGCTAAATTGCCCATAGTGTTCGATGCAGGGGTAAATGTAGGGGAATGGGTATGAGTGGGTGCGGGTCGGTGTGGACTTGTTGGGCCGAAGGGCCTGATTCCACACTGTAATGTAATCTAATACTTTACATTTATCCTAATTAAATTCCATCTGCCACTCCTTAGCCCATTGACCCAATTGATCAAAGTCTCTTTGTAATCATAGATGACCTTCTTAACTGTCTGCTATCCCACCAATTTTTGGTGCCATCTGCAAATGTACTAACCATGCCTCCTAAATTCTCCACATAATCCTCCAGTTCTTGAGCTCACAACTTTCCTTTCTTACCCAACTTGCTTCCTTCTCACTTCACTCTGGTCAAAGAGTCTGATGCTCTCTGCTATGTCTGTACCTCCTCCCCACTTCTGGCTCTTGTGTATTTATGACTACTATCTCCCAGTCAAGGGTGGCCATGTTTCAATCACCAAGACCCTAATCTCAGGAACCCTCTCGCTATATATCTCTCCCTCCATACCTCCGTCAACTGCTTCAAGAGGTTTCTTATAAACCATCCTCTTTGACCAAGCTCTTGGCCATTTGTCTTAGCTTGAGTTCATAGAATCCCTACTCTATGGAAACAGGCCCTTTGGCCCAACAAGTCCACACTGACCCTCCGAAGAGTAACCCACCCAGACACATTCCCCTACCCTATCATCCTATAATTACCCCTGAGTTCTTTTGGTCCAGTGTCAAATTTTGTTTAATTTCACTCTTCCAAAGCACCTTGGGGATGTTTCATTTGGAGAAAGGTGCTGTGCAAATATTGTTGGTTGTTGTCGATTCTCATTAGTCTATCCCTTAACTGTGATTCTAGATCTTTTCGTTGATCAGAGAATCCCTACACTGTGGAAACAGGCTCTTCGGCCCAACAAGTCCACACCGACCCTCCAAAGAGTATCCCATCCAAACCCATTCCTCTACATTTACCCTTGACGAATACACCTAACCAACACATCCCTGAACACTATGGGGCAACTTAACATGACCAACCCACCCTAACCTGCACATCTTTGGACTGTGGGAGGAAACCCATGCAGACACAGGGAGAATGCGCAAACTCCACACAGTCGCCCGAGGCTGGAATCGAACCCGGGTCCCTGGTGCTGTGAGGCAGCAATGCTAACCACTGACCCACCGTATCATCCCACAGCAGTTTCATGCAATCTCTGCTATTTAAGTGAACATTGATTGTGGTTGTGCAGTGAACTCAGGTTCAGAATCCTTGCTGCCAAATTTGCAATTTGCTTCATTTGTCAGTCTCTTGCCTCAGAGTCAGAAGATTGTTGGTTCAAATCCCTTTCCAGAGATTTTGACACATAATTGAAGCTGACTCCCCTAGTGAGGTACTGAGCAAGTACCACATTGATGAAAGAGCTTGTATTTGTGATAAAGTTTCCTTTTAATCAAAGCCTTGTGTTCTGCTCTGGTGCACATTAATGATCCCTTCACTGTTTGAAGAAGATGCTAGCCACCATTTGGAACACAGTCCACATTCCAGTTGGAAATTTTCAGGTCATCGATATATTGCTATTGTGGGAGCTTGCTCTGTACAAACTGGCCTGTTGTCGCAAACAAATTGGCTCGCCCTGGGAGCTTCCTACCTGCCAGTTGGCTTGTTTGATAATTGCTTTACACAAAGGAATTGTTAGTGGGAGCTCGCTGTGCACAACTTGGTGGTCAGCCGGAACCTGCTGTGAGCAAACTGATTGTTTGTGGGATCTTGTTGTGTACATTCACGGCTGTGCTTCCATCACAACAGCAGCAATGACATTTCAAAAGTACCCCAGTGGCTATAAAGTCCTTTGGGTTCACCCAAGGCTGTGATAAATGCTGCACATAAATGTTTTCTTTTCCTCTTTGTAGGCGGGTAATAGGTTTGGATCAGCCGTGATTCCCTCCCAGGTCAAATAGCCATCCATTCTGAATATTAGGTCTTACGCCTGTGAAGAGTGGGTACTGGAATGGGGCATGAGCGGTGACAGGGGGCATGTACTGTACCCAATGTGAGTCAGTGCTCATCTCAAAGGGAGCAAAGCAGATTTGAGTCAAGCTGCTGTTGTTTGCAATCAGCCAGCTATGCTCGAAGGTTAAGCATGTGGTTGTTCAAGTCTCTGCAGCTGTTGGACAATCTCCATACCCAAACAAGACATGAAAACTTTTTGGAAGGCTGAGTACCTGACAGACTGACTTTGGATTCACTTGTGGGTTGGCCATCTCACCCCCTTCATCGTTCCCTTAACGTTTCTCCCCGAGTTCTTGTAAAACACTCCCATGTAACTTCTGCCACAGGGCATGAAATAATTAGCCCTAAATGTCCATTTTAATACGGTAGACAACCCTTTTAACATTTTAAATTCCCTATAATAGTTGTGGGAGGCATTGTTTTAAAGCATTAGACGCAGCAGCATGGACTAACTGGAAACCTGCATCAATTTGGGGTTTGTTAATAGCGTGTCATTGTTAAACACAACATCGACAGGAAATCTGAAGGAAAATCGCTGCAGTAATTCTTCAATTTTTTTTAAAAACGGAGATTATTTATTTTTACTGTTTGAACACTCTATGTTTCCATGACGTCGACACACATGTGTTCCTGATTGTGGAAACAGGCATGTTGTAAATGTCTTTGGCATGAGAGGAGGTATAATCACTTGCAGCTCTTACAGTGAGGATTCTCAGTCAGCCTGCTCTGTCTCTGCACATTCTGGAACCCAGCCGTCACTTTCCAGGTCTTGTTCAGTCAGGAGCAGACAGCAAAATGTGATGATGTATGACAGGGACCTGTACAGGGTTGGAGCACTCAGGGATCAGACATCTCAGGGAAAGGAATGGGGCATTTCGGAGGTCAGCCAGAGAGGGACAAGGTGGGTGGGGGTGGAGGTTGAAGGGGGTGACCTCTTTGTGGAGGTGGGGTAGTCCTGGTGACATCACATCGCGTCCCACCCCACCCTTTTCACTTTCTGTACAGCTTCCTCACTCCTTCCTAGCTTCTTTCGACAAACCTATTCTGGCGTGGACTGCATGATGTTCAGGACAATTACCTTGGTAACAAGCTTGATGGACCGTTAAAGAGAAGAACAGCACGGAAACAGACCCTTCGGTCCAATTCATCCATGCCGACCAGATATCCTAAATTAATCTCGTCCCATTTGCCAGCATTTGATCCATATCCTTCTAAACCCCTTCTATTCACATACCCATCCAGGTGCCTTTTAAATGTTGTAATTGTACCAGCCTCCACCACTTCCTCTGGCAGCTCATTCCATACACGCACTACCACCTGCGTGGAAAATTTGCCCCTTAGGTCCCTTTTAAATCTTTCCCCTCTCTCCTTAAACCTATGCCCTCTAGTTCTGGACTCCCCAAATCCCAGAGAAAAGACCTTGTCTATTTATCCTATCCATGCCCCTCATGATTTGATAAACCTCTATAAGGTCACTCCTCAGCCTCTGACGCTCCAGGGAAAACAGCCTCATTTTAGCCTCTCCCTATAGCTCAAATCCTCCAACCCCGGCAACATCCTCATAAATCTTTTCTGAATCCTTTCAAGTTTCACAGCTTCCTTCCTGGAGGATGGAGACTAGAATTCTAATTGAAAATTGGCAAGTATGTTGCTCAATTCCTATTGCATCATGGGAGACAGTTCAGAGATAAGCAGGAAGCTGATGTTCTGATTACCACTCATCCTTTACAATGCCACTCCCCCCTCATGGTGCACAATCATGGTTCTGAAAGGGTTAATGTTCACGTTATATTAGCCTCATCCATGCACTCTCTCCAACTCCCTCAAGTCCTAGTGCATTATACCTGACAAAATGGAGTGGTGTGTACTGCGTTCATAGAAGAAATCTTTATGCTATCTAAGAACATAGCGTCTTCTGCAGAAATTCCACAATGGTACGCCGTCTGCTGCTAATTGCTAGATGAACCCAAGACAAAGGAGGATTAGAGGCAGCGAGCTACCTCAGACCACCAGTTACTCAGTATGAGACGCTAGTAGAGGTGGTAAATTCCACAAGGTACCTGCAATCATCCAGGAAACCCGATCAGCAATGTCACCCCCTTAGTCTTCTTCACTCAAAGGAATCATTGATGCCATTCTCAGCAAACTCTTCTGACGAAGACCAGAAGGGAAGATACTCAAGTGGACAGGTAAGAGGCAATAGCATTAAAGAACAAATGGCTCTTCTCCTGTCACCATGGCAACTGGCCTTGAGATCTGGACGGAGGAATCAAATACTACAAGTGTGCTCCTGATTATCGGATTCTTTATTGTGACCACTTCAATTTTGCTTTTGTTACCTGTCCCCAGCTGCCCTTGAGAAGGTGGTGGTGAGCTTCTTGATCCACTGCAGTCCCTTTCTTATAAGTTGACCCATAATGCCATTAGGGAGGGAATTCCAGGACTTTGACCCAGCTACACTGAAGGAATGGGGAAATATATCCAAGTCTGCATGGTGAGTGACTTGGAGGGGAACTTGCAGGGGGTGGCGTTCCCATGGATCTTCTGCCATTGCCCTTCTAGATGGAAGTGGTCATGTTTAAGAATCGTTGGTGAATTTCTGCAATGCATCATGCAGATGGTACACACTGCTGCTACTGTTGGTGGTGGAGGGAGTGGATGTTTGTGGGTGTGGTTGTGGATGTGTTTCCAATCAAGTGGACTGCTTTGTCCTGGATGGTGTCAAACTTCTTGAGTGTTGTTGGAGCTGCACCCGATCAGGCTCGTGGGGAGTATTCCATCACATTGCTAACTTGTTCCTTGTATGCGGTGAACAGGCACTGGGGAGTCAGGAGGTGAGTTACTCACTGCAGGATTCCTAGCCTCTGTCTGACTTGCTGGTATAGCCACTGTATTTAGATGGTATGTCCAGTTCAATTTCTGGTCAATAGAAACCCCGAAGATATTGATAATGGGGTGTTCAGTGATGGTTAAAAACAATGACTGCAGATGCTGGAAACCAGATTCTGGATTAGAGTGGTGCTGGAAAAGCACAGCAGCTCAGGCAGCATCCGAGGAGCAGGAAAATCGATGTTTCGGGCAAAAGCCCATCAGTGATGGTAATCCCCATTGCATATCAAGGGGCACTGGTTAGATTCTCTTCTGTTGGTGATGATCATTACCTGGCATTTGTGTGGTGTTAATGTTACTTGTCACTTGTCAGTTCAAACCTGGATATTGTCCAGATCTTGTTGCATTTGGACACAGACTGCTTCAGTGGCTGAGGAGTCACGAATGGTGCTGAACATTGTGTAATCATCGGTGAACATCCCACTTCTGACCTCATGATGGAGTGAAAGTCATTGATGAAGCAGCTGAAGATGGTAGGGCATCAGACACTACCCTGAGGAACGCCTGGAGGAATGTCTTGGAGCTGAGATGACTGACCTCCAGCATCCAGAACTGCCTTCCCATTGTGCAAGCACACTGATCGTGCATTACTGCGAGAATGTTGTCAAGGCCGACAGCCTTTGCAATACCCAGTGCCTCCAACTGTCTCTCGTTATCATGTAGAGTGAATTGAATTGGCAGGATACAGGTATCAGTGATGCAGAGGATGCCAGGAGCAGGCCAAGATGGATCTTCCACTCAGCATTTCTAGCTGAAGATTGTTACAAATGCATCAGCCTTGTCTTTTTCACTGATGTGCTGGGCTCTTCCATCATTGAGGATCGAGATATTTGTGGAGCCTCCTCCTCCAGTGAGTTGTTAAATTGTCCACTGCCGTTGACGAGTGGACATGGAAGGACTGCAGAGCTTAGATCTGATCCGTTGGTTGTGGGATCACTTAGCTCTGTCTAGCACTGGCTGTTTACACCATTTGGCATGCAAGTAGTCCTGTTTGGTAGCTTCACCAGGTTAACATCTCACCTTCAGGTATGCCTGGTTCTGCTCCTGGCATGCCCTCCTGCATTTTCCATTGAACCAGGGTTGATCTCCTGGCTTGATGGTAATGGTTGAGTGGGGGATATGCCAGGCCATGAGGTTGCGGATTGTGCTGGAGTACAATTCTGCTGCTGTTGATGGCCCACAGCACCTCGTGGACGTCCGGTCTTGAGCTGCTAGATCAGTTCGAAGTCTGTCCCATTTAGTACAGTGACAGTGCCATACAATGCGATGGAATGTATTCTCAATGTGAAGGCAGGACTTGATCTCCACAAGGACTGTGCAGTGGTCACTCTTACCGATACTGTCATGGATCTTTCCCCCTTGTTTATTCCTTCACCACCTGCTGCACACCCAGTCTAGTAGCTATGTCCTTCAGCACCCGACCAGCTTGACCTGTAATGCTGCTGCCGAGCCACTCTTGGTGATGGACATTGAAATCCCCTTCCAGCGTACATGCTGCACCCATGCCACTCTCAGTGCTTCCTCCAAGTATTGTTCGATGTGGCATTCATCAGCCAAGAGTCGAAGGGTGTGTTGCTGGAAAAGCACAGCAGTCAGGCAGCATCCAAGGAGGAGAGTCGACGTTTCGGGCATAAATAACTGCCATCGAGAGAGAGACCCAAGACATTAAAACACTCTCTATCAAAAGTACCTTTTCATATGAAATATCTTCATGGTAAACAAAAGATTACCCAGGGAGATCTTCAGCCGAAAGAAGACAGACACCGAAGACGACAGCCATTGTATGTTTTTGAAATTGAGTCAATGTAATTTTAATAAGTGTTTTATTGGAACAGTATATTATTAGAGAGTTGTATGCTGATAGTACGTAGTTAAGAGAAAGGGGAACTTAGAGTTGTGAAGAGTTGCTGTTTAATATTCACTTTTAGAGTTAAAGAATAAATTGATGTTATTTTCTTTAAATAATGGAGTTTGGGAGTTCTCTGTCACTCATATTTTAACAGATTACAAGGCCAGGTGAACTTTTCTGGTTATTTGGTTCAATTAACAGAAGGGTTCACCACCAAGTTGTAACATGGGCAAATTAGCATGGCCAATTCACCTAACCTGCACATCTTTGGTCTATAGGACGAAACTGGAGCACCCGGAGGAATCCCACACTGACACGGGGAGAATGTGCCAACTCCACACAGACAGCCGCCAGAGGCTGGAATCGAACCCAGTTCTCTGGCACTGGGAGGCAGTAGGGCTAACCACTGAGCTGCTGTACCGCCCCGCACTGTATTGATAAGGTTGTGCTCCGAACTGTTGCTGGTGCTAACAGACAGATTTCAGCACGATTGACTATCGCAAAATGCTCCTCAGCAGTTGCAGAGAATGTGGAAATTGATTGACTCAGAGCACCCAATGTGCTAACGATCAAATTAAGTACTGTGAGATGTTGGCTGAGGAATAAATATTGACCCACACATCAAGAAATTCTTCCCAGGCTCTCTTTGAAATAGTGCTTTGGGATCTTCACGTGCACTGAAGAGTTCAGTGAGAAATTGAACATCTCACCTGAAAGACAGTACCTTCTATGGATGGGCACTGATGCCAGGATATCTTTCCTTAAATAAGAGAATCAAAACTCTTCACTGTATTGCAGCTGTGGTCTTTGAAACTTTAATACACCATTCCCTCTGCAATTAAGGCCAATATTTCATGTGCCTTCCTTTTCTTTTTCCTACTGGATTTGATGCAAGCTTCTTGCGATGTCCATTGGAGTTAGCATGAGATTCCGAAGGCCCACTCCAACATCTCTGGCATCCAGTCTCTGCAACCCTCCACCTCATCTCTGCCTCACTCGTCTTGCCCCACCTTCTCAGAGGATAAAGCCCACCAAACCTCTATCTCCAACAAGAACAGAAATCGCTGGAGAAACTCAGCAGGTCTGGCAGCATCTGTGGAGAGAGAAAGCAGAGTACGTGTTTCGGGTCCAGCGACCCTACTTCCAAACTTCCATCTCCCTTCAGCTCTGGGGAAGTCACATTCAATACAAAACACTTTCCTCTGCCTATTTTCTCCCTTTGCAGATGCTGTCAGACCTGTTGAGTAGGAACAGCACACTGTCTCTGGTCAGACACGCTGGCAAGCTGTGCATGGATGTCAGATTTCCACCCCCCCCATTGAGTTACGCATGAAACAGTTTCACAGTTGCCTAGAGCAAGGCCGGGTTTTAAAACTGAACTCAGCTTCTTTGAGCATTAGTTTGAATTCACAATGCACTGGACTGAGTGTCCATCTCTCAAGCTTACTCAATCCAATACTTAACCACGAGACCACCAGCCAGTATTTAGATAAACAGCATGGTAATAAACCACTGACTTGAAGCTCCCTCTCAGAGCAGTTAATTCGAAGCACTGTGTACATAATATAGACACACTAGTCAGCCAGCAGGGTCTAACTACAGGGTAAAAATTCAATCACATCATTCAATTCAGTTTATGAATGCAAACAAGCCTACAGAGACTGAATTACGGTCTGAATCCGCTAGCCAGACATTTGTTATTCTTTCTACCATAATGTCAAATATTGGCGTTAGAATAACATTTTCTTGTGGCCAATCTAAGCTGGGTGTGGGGCGAGGGAGAGTGTTAGTCTTAGTGCGGTTGGGCTATGGAAAGGGGAATATTGGGACTTGAGCTGCGTAACTCCCTGAGGGTAATTCACTGGTTTCTGAGCTGCCCACCAAAACATGCTCATGGCCTGACCATAGTTTTTTAAATGGGTGGACGAGCTCCGTTTGTTGTACCACTCAAGGAGGATGGGGCTGGTTCAGTACCATTGTGTGCAATTCAGTACAACTCCTGATGAAGGGCTTTTGCCCAACATGTTGACTCTCCTGCTCCTCGGATGCTGCCTGACCTGCTGTGCTTTTCCAGCACCGCTCTAATCTTGACACTAATCTGCAGTACCCACTTCTGCCTCCGTGCCATTGTGGTCAACTGATGCCAAAGGGGATTGATAAAGTCGTGATAAAGCAGATCGAGAAAGGATGCTACTCCCTGTGGGTCAATCTAGAACGAGAGGTCGTGGCGTTAGAGTAAAGGGAGGTAGATTTAAAACTGAGATGAGGAGAGATTACTTCTCTCAAAGGGTCGTGATTCGGTGGAGTACAGTGCACGCTTGAACATTAAGCAACTTAAAGGAGGAAGTAGACGGATTGTTAATTCGTAATGGGTGCAGGGTTATGGGGAACGGGCAGGAAAGTGGAATTGAGATTGAGATGTGATCAGCCACCATCATATTGAATGACACAGCAGGACCGAGCGGCTGAATGGCCTCCTCCTGCTCCTGGTTCTAATGTTGTAACTGACTGACTTTCCCTTTCTTTTGGCTGTTAGTATCCTGTAGCTGGTAACTGCAGTGAGCCTGAGTAGATAGGCCGATGTACCTTGTGCATGCTGGGAATTTTGTGTGGAGGTGTTTCTGGGCAGTGTTCCCAGATTTGCTTGACCGCCCCCCCCCCCCCACCTTTGCCCTGAAATCCCACCTCCCACACAGCTGCTAGTGTGTTGTTTCATGCTGGTCTCACTCAGAGCAAAGAGTAAGATTGAGTTGAAGCTTCGACAATGAGAAACTTAGTCAATTTTGACTCTTCTCGTGCCAGGTAAGTTAACACTTAGCTGAGGAAACTTGGCAGCCTGGTCTCTACCAGCCCGCACATGTGCTTGGCTGGTGAAATATTGATGACTTCTCCCCTGGAAGATTTCAGTTCCAAATGGCTGACAGCGGAGCATTCCAGTCTAAATGAGGAAGGAGAAACAACACAGAAAGTGTTGCAGAAACTCAGCAGGTCTGGCAGCATCTGTCGAGAGAGAGAGAGAGAAACCGAGTTAACATTATGAGTTATGGTGTGACTCTGATGATGTTGAGTTCCATTCCCAACATTCCAAGGCTGGATAGCAACTGTTGTACCGGGTAACAGAGACCCAAACTGGACAAAGCAAGTTCCTCTGCTAATAGCAATTTGACACTTGCGATTTTATTTGTTTATTCTCGCATTGGATGTGAGCATCACTGGCTGGGCCCAGCATTTATTGCCTGTCCCTAGTTGCCCTCACCACCAGGTGGGGGTGAGCTGCCTCCTTGAACCGCTACACTCCATGTGCTGTAGGTTCATCCACAATCCCCTTTGGGAGGGAATTTGAGGATTTTGACCCAGTGATGCTGGATGAGTGATACATTTTGGGCAGGATACCTAAGGAAAACCGCCTTGATCTTCTCCAAAATAGTACCATAAGACGTTTTAGTATCATCTTGACCAAACACATCACTATGATAGCTCACGCACAGGAGAGAATCGCCACTGGCAGTTCTATCATGGCAACGTCACTGGATGAGTAAACAAAAAACCCTGTTTGATGTTTTGGGACAATGTTTTGAATCCTTCCATAACTGATGGTGAAACTTGAATTAATCATTAAAAATCTGGAATTAGAATTTTGCCTCATGCCAACTGCAGGTGTAATACCAATCTGGTTCACCAACGCTCCATGTAGGATGATATCCATTCCTTCAGACCCACAAGAATGGGATTGGTTCTCAGTTGCCCTCTGAAACAGTCCCCAAGAGTCAATCCTTTCAAAGACAATGGGTGATGCACATGTCCCCCTTGAGAATTAAAGGAAAAACACTGCCCCAAAGCATGACAGGTTAAGTCTGAAAGTTATAAGACTGCATCTTGAACCAACAGCATTCTAGACTTGGAAGCAAAAACTGTGGCATAAAGTTAGGACTTTTATCTTTGAGAGTTTGAGAAGATTTGTAGCTCAGGTTGAGTTTCTGGATGGAGCTTTGCTCGCTGAGCTGGAAGGTTCATTTCCAGACGTTTCATCACCCTACTAGGTAACATCTTCAATGAGCCTCTGGGCGAAGCACTGCTAATGATTTCTGCTTTCTATTTATATGTTTGGGTTCCTTTGGGTTGGTGAGGTCATTTCCTGTTCTTTTTCTCAGGGGGTGGTAGATGGAGTCTAACACAATGTGTTTGTTGATAGAGTTTTGGTTGGAATGCCATGATTCTAGGAATTCTCGTGCATGTCTCTGTTTGGCTTGTCCGAGGATTGATGTGTTGTCCCAGTCGAAGTGGTGTCCTTCCTTATCCATATGTAAGGATACTATTGACAGAGGGTCATGTCATTTTGTGGCTAGTTGATGTTCATGTGTCCTGGTGGCTAGTTTTCTGCCTGTTTGTCCAATGTAGTGTTTGTTATAGTTTTTGCACAGTATTTTGTAAATGACATTAATTTTGCTTGTTGTCTGTATAGGGTCTTTCAAGTTCATTAGCTGCTGTTTTAGTGTGTTGGTGGGTTTATGGGCTACCATGATGCTAAAGGGTCTGAATAGTCTGGCAGTCATTTCCGAGATGCTATCTGACAGAGTGCCACCCACGAACAGCTGTACCTCCTGCACGAATGCCTAAGGAAACAGGTACTACCTAAATGTTTTCAATACAAACCTCCCCTTAACACCCCACTAGCCAAAAGAATATCAGAGCAAAACGGCCGCAGAATGCCTAGAGAAATGATTAACGATGCCCCACAACAAACTCCGTAAATACAACTGGGAAATTTTACAACAAAAATCTTTTACTCACTCATGGCAACAGACCATGAATAGACAGACACAGTACAACAAGCCATAGATATTAGACAGCGACAAACACAGAAAATGAGAAAAACTAGACCTGCAGAAAAAACTAGACAAACTTACACAAAGTAACAACAATGACAACACAGAAGCATGGATAAAAAAATCTTATCTGACCGACCCTTAACGGACACTGAAAAAGCCGTCTTAGTCAGAGGATTAAATTACAACTGCCAGGATGTGGACAAGAAAGATTTCTTTGCAGCATTAGAAACAACACTGAAAGACGACCAACTCACAGAAGTAACCCAGCAAACCACCAGACAGGTAGTCGCACCAACATTAAGTAGAAAAAAGGAAGGAAACACCCTTAATACACAAGAAAGGAAAGCATTGGAAAGACTAAAAAGAAATAAAAACATGTTATCCTACCTGCAGACGAAGGTCGCTTGACAGTCATTCTAAATCGAGGAGACGACATTGAAAAAGCGAACGCACTACCTACAGATACCAACACTTACAAACAGGTGGCGATAGACCCAACCCCACAACTGGAGAACTGAATCACAGCCCTATTCAAAAACCTTCAGAAATCTGGAGAAATAAATAAGACTGACTTCCAAAAGATGAAACCAGGTGGATCCAACACACTACGCTTCTACAGGTTACCCAAAATTCACAAACCAGGAGCCTCCCTCAGACCCATAGTCGCGCTACCTGGAACACCAACTTGCAGACTGGCCAAGGAGCTACGCTAAAGACTAAAACACTTAGTCATTGACTCACACCACTCCATCCACTCCACCCCAGAATTCCTAAAGACCATCAAAGTCTAGAAAACTAGCCACCAGGATACATGAACATCAACTAGCCACAAAACAATATGACCCTCTCTAACTAGTATCCCTATATATGGATGACGAAGGATACCAATTCGACTGGGACAACACATCCATTCTAGGACAAGCCAAACAGAGACATGCACGAGAATTCCTAGAAGCATGGCATTCCAACCAGAACTCTATCAACAAACACATCGTGCTAGACCCCATCTACCACCCCCTGAGAAAAACAGGAAATGCTATCACCACAGGAAATGACATCACCAACCCAAAGAAACCCAAACATATAAATAGAAAGCAGATATCATCAGCAGTGCTTCACCCAGAGGCTCACTGAAGATGTTACTTAGTAGGGTGACAAAACATCTGGAAGTGAACCTTTCAGCTCAGCGAGCAAAACCACACCCAGAATATTTATCTTCAGAGTGTAGGAGACTGAGCGGGATCTTACAGACTTGTATAAGATCATGAGAGGCATGGATAGGGTGAATGTACTCAATGTTTTCCCCAGGAATGGGGAATTGAAGACAAGAGGACATCAGTTTAAGGCGGGGGAGAAAGTGACGACTGCAGATGCTGGAGATCGGATTCAAAGAGAGTGGTGCTGGAAAAGCACAGCAGGTCAGGCAGCATCCGAGGAACAGGAGAATCGACGTTTCAAGCATAAGCTCTTCAGGAATGAGGGGGTGGCCCAAGGGGGATGAGAGATAAATGGGAGGGGGCCTGGGGGGATGGAGGTTAGAGGGGAAAGAATAAAAGGGAACCTGAGGGGCTACTTTTGTGCACACAGGATGGTACACGTATGGAATGTGCTGCCATTGGAAGTGGTTGATGTGGGTACATTAACATTTAAATGGCATTCGGACAAATACATGGATAGGAAAGATTTAGAAGGATACAGGCCAAGTGCAGGGAAATGGAGTTCGTGTGGATGGATGTTTTGATCGGCATAGACCAGTTTGGTCCAACGGGCCTGTCCCAATGCTGTAGGACTCTATGCCGTTGCCTTAAAGAACCTAATGCCGATGTACCTGTCCAAATGTAGGCATTTAATGAACTGTTGATCGTGAACTGAAAACAAACCCATAACACCATGGCAAGTAATCCCAACTGTCTTTCTTTATGACCTAAAGCTTCAAGTACGGGGCACGCTTTCCAAATTTGTGGACAAGTCAAAACCTGTGAGGTTAACACCAAAGTGCAACTCTCCAGATTTTGGATTAGTGGTGCTGGAAGAGCACAGCAGTTCAGGCAGCATCCCAGGAGCAGTGGCTCTCCATGCTTTAGGCTCTCTGCCTTTATTCCTGATGAAGGGCTTTTGCCCGAAACGTCGAATTTTACTGCTCCTGGGATGCTGCCTGAACTGCTGTGCTCTCCCAGCACCACTAATCCAAAATCTGGTTTCCAGCATCTGCAGTCATTGTTTTTACCTAACTCCCCAGAGTTGTAAACTTTGAGGAAGACAACACTGAACCTCAAAAGGGCATAGACAAGTGTGTGTGGGGGGGAGGGGAGGGGCTGGAAGGTGGGCGTGGATGAAGTTCAATGGAGAAATGTGAGGGGATTCATTTTGGTGAGAGCACGAAAAGACAATATTCAATAAAGGCTCCATTCTAAGGGAGCAGGAGAACAGGAACCAGGGTATATGTGGACGTAGGTCATTGAAGGTGGCAGGGTTGGTTGTGAGAACTGTAAATAAAGCATTCTATTATTTATTACGATGTGGATGTACCAATGTTGGACTGGGATGGACAAAGTCAGAAGTCACATGACACTAGTCCAAACGGTTTATTTGAAATTTTAATTAAAATCAAACACCCAGAAAAGCTCGCCTGGCAATCTGCTAAAAGTGTGAATGGGTGAAAGAGAATTCCTAGTTTCTACCATTTCAAGAAAAATAACAATTTATTTTCCTAACTGTAACAGTGAACACTAAACAAAAACTAGTAACAAATCCAAGCCCCCTTTTTCTTAGCTAATTACTGTCTGATCTCAATTCTATAAAAATGCTGCTCCAATAACACAATTATTAAACATTTAATTAACTTAACCTCGAGTTCACATTGTCTCTTATGCTGTCTCCCTTCCCGTCTTCTGAATCTGTTACTCCCTTTTGTCCTTCTGATTCTGCTGTAGTCTTCCTGGGTCTTCTTCCTACTTTTTACTGCTTTTATGGGAAAAGGTACCTTTTGATAAATAGTGCCTTTGGAGATTTCTTTGAGAACGAGATGTTCATTTGTTCAGATGGTGGTTGCTGTGAGGATCGATGGGCTGTTGCTCATTTCAAATAAACCTGTTGGACTATAACCTGGCGCCGTAAGACTTTTGACTTAACTATTTGTTAATAAGGGCTTAGCATACAGGAGCAAGGAGGTAATGATGAACTTGTACAAGACACTAGTTGGAGCTCAGCTAGAATATCGTGTACAGTGTAAGGCAGCTCTCATCAGGAAGGAGGTGACGGCTTTGGAGAGAGGGCAGAAGAGGTTTACGAGAGTCTTTCAGGGAGGCGGAATTTCATTTGTAAAGACTGACTGGAGATGCTGGGACTGTCAACCTTGGAGATATGAAGGCTGACAGGGGATCTGATTGAAGTGTTCAAAATCCACAAAGGTAGATTGGGAGAAACCATTCCCACTTGTAAAAGGTTTGAGAATGGGAGGTTTAAAGTAATTGGCAGAAGGGAAAAAAAACGATGTGAGGAAATATTTTTTCATGCTGCAAGATGTTCTGGTTTGGAGAGGAAAGCCTGACAGTGGGATGAAAGGGGACAATGTGCAACGAGAAGGTGAGGGGAATTGCAATTGGGTGAAGTGCGCATTCAGCCAGCCAGTGCAGGCACAATGGTTTGAAGGGCCTGTGATTCTATATAGTAATCAGGTTTTAACGCATTGGTGATCAGCAGTTGATATTGGAAATAACCCACTTGACTCCTTGGCAACTCCTGAAGGGTTCTCTTCTCAAACTTAGGATAAAGACGGTGAGTAGAACTATTATTTTCCTTTATTCTCCAGTGAGTAGCTGCAATAAAAAGTTCAGGCTGAAGAAAGCAAGGATTTAAAAAAAAACTTTGTGATAGCTCAGAGGAGAATCTAAGTGGGCAGATCACTGGCACACCAGTTATGATGGCCATAACTGACCCCCACCTTCTAATGTGATCGGAGTACCAAATGCAGAGCTGAGATCATTATTGTATCACCACTTCTCTGCAGCTCATATATTCATGTGATCTTACCCAAGAGAGTTTGGCAAAGCATAAAGTTTATTGTCGGATTAAGTAGTAGCTTATGTATGTAAATTTATTTCACAAGAGTTATATAGCACAGAGCGAGCCATTTGGCACATCGCATCTGTGCTATCTGAGTCGATGACTTAACTGAACTACCTCACTCTCTAACAGAAGACAGCAGGTTCCATTCAGACAGCTGGCTTTTATCCAACTCCAGAGAAGAGTCACCTCAGATAAACATTAACTCTGTCCATTTCCCAATAGGATCCACTGGTCCCACTGAATATTTCCAACCCTTTCTATTTCTCATTCCCTGATTTCTATTCATTCCTCAGGCATCAGTGTCACTGGGGGATCTATTGTCCCATTTATTAGTTACCCTGATATACAAGTGGTCATTGCAGAGGCAGGCAATCAGAAGAGGTTATTCAGCCCATCAGGTCTGCACTGACTAATTGGCACTCGTCACACTTTCCCACACTAGGTCCATTGCCTTGTATGTTTTGACACATCAAGTACTCATCCAAGTACTTTTTAAAGGTGTACAAAGTTGAAACTCACACAACACCAGGTTATAGTCCAACAGGTTTAATTTTAAAGGTGGTGAGGTTTCTCACCACCAATACTCTCCCAGCGATTTCCAAACTCCTCATCAACCTCTGGGTGAAAAAAGTCTTCCTTCAAATTCCCTCTGAACCTTCTACCTTTCATCTTATAATTAAGCCCCCCTATTATTATTCCTTTGACTAAGGGAAACAGCTGTTTCCTAAACACCGTGTCTATGTCCCTCATAATCTTATACAATTCATCAGGTACTCTCGCAACCTTCTCTGCTGCAAAGAAAACAACCTGAGCTTTTCCAGCCTCTCTCCAAATGCTAAAATGCTCCAACCCAGTCAACATTCTGATGCAGGTCCTCACTCCCTTCCTATCATGTAGTGACCAGAACTGCACACAGTATTCCAGCTTTAACCAAAATTCTGTACAGCTCCAATATAACCTCCCTGCTTTTTCAATCCATGCCTCAGCTAATATAGGCAAAATTCCTGTGTGCCTTCTTAACTAACCTCAGTCATTCAGTACACCCTTGTCTTGTTCCTTTTCCAAAGTGCAATGCCTCACATTTATCAGAGTTAAATTCCATCTGCCACTGGTCTGCCCATCTGACCCATCCATGGTCATTTCGAATCTGGTCTCCAGTATCTGCAGTCCTCACTGTCTCCTGACCCATCCATATGCATCCTCCTGTATCCTAAGACCTTCTCTCCGTCACTATCAACCACCTTTGTTGGGGTTAGAGTTAAGATTTTGTTTGAAGTCTCATGTCGGAGGCTAAACATCTTTTCCGAAAGGACAATAGCTTCTTTATAATAAATGTATAGTTTTCAAGACTGGCTTTTATTTCCAGATTTATGAATACATTGCATTCAAATTCCACCAGTTAGCATGGTATTTTCTGAATGCATATCCCCAGAGGATTAGCGCCTGGTTTTGTGGATTATTAGGCCAGTGACTTCAATTCCATGCCACTCTCTGTCCCTGGTAAAGCCATAAGGAGTTTGTTTCCAGTCTGACTGCTTATCGGTCACTTCAACTGAATTGAATCATTTATTGTCACATGTATTCAAGAAGGGATGGAAAGGAGTACCATGATTGGCTGGGAATCCCCTATGGCAGGCAAGACGTCTACGCCTGAGCTAACAATACAAACGTTTCTATTGACTAGTTTATACAATTTCTAGGTGGTGTTTGAATGGGAATCAAATTGTTGAGCTGCCCTGGAATCCCTGTTAGTAGTGACAACAAAGATGGCCACAGTTCATTATCAGGCCTAGGTTTCAACTTAGCGAGGGTGGCTACGATATTAAATTGGACATTGGAGCGACAGGAATTACCATCTCTCTGAAGTCTCCATTTGTCACCAGTCTTTACAACCACTTCCCTGTTGTACTATAGACCACATGATCAAGACACAGTACCAGATTGATAAGATGCACGTCTGCATTCCTGAACTCCACCCTCTTTCTCAAAAGAATCACCTGAATCGCTGCAAGTCTGAAGATGATTCATTTTATCCAAGTCTGCTAATGCGGAAACGCCAGGGGTCGTTTTCTGGACTGCCGTCAATAGGAACACTGACTCCATGACACTCCCTGTCAGATCACGTGTATTGTTGGTCAATTGGCCACCGCAGGGAGATTCATGTCGAAAACACTTAAGTTTTGATACACAAATAAGGATAATGAGGACTTGTCAAATCATGGAATCCCTATAGTTCAGAAGAGATCATTCAGCCCATTGAAATCCATCTTCCAAAGTGCATCCCATTCCCTACCCTACCCCTCTAACCCCACATTTCCCTATGGCTAATCCACCCAGCCTGCATATCCATGAACACTATGGGACAATTTAGCATGGCCAATTGACCTAAGCTACACATCTTTGGACAAATGATTAAAGCCTTTGGAAACTGTGGCTCAGGTTGTAAATGGTCTTCTCCATGGGCATCAGTGTGCACCATTTCCAAGACACACCAAGAGTCTTCTGACAGCACTTTACAAAACCACCCACCACCTCCACTCCCTACAAGGGCAAGATCAGTCATTTCTTCTGAACACCCCCACCCGCATTCTAGCCTTATTGTCTATCCCAAATTGATCAATGGGCAGTTGAAAGTCAACCACGTTGCTGCAAGTCAGGAGTCACATGTCGGCCAGACCAGATAAGGATGGCAGATTTCCTTCCATAAAGGACATCAGTAACAAGATCAACTGTGGCATTAGGCTAGTTTTCAATTCCATCGTTATTTAAATTAAGCTCAGATTTCAGCATTGGCCATGGTGGGACTTGAAGTCCATGCATTAGCCTGTAGTTCTGGATTGCATGCCCAGTGACATTACCACTACACCACTGCCCCCGAGTGCCCACAACAGAATACAATGCTCAAGCCGAGGCCTAACCAGTATCCTATGGTTGTTTAACATAGCTTCCTTGCTTCTGTACTCTATAGCACTCCATATAATCCTCAGGATCCCATCTGATCATCAAACCATCTTCTCAACTGGTCCTGTTGCCTTCAAAGATATACATCCATAGATTTCCAATTGTCTGGGTCCCTGTAGTCCCCTTTCAAATTGCCTTCTTTAGCTTAGAGTCATAGAGATGTACAGCATGGAAAGAGACCCTTTCTGCTAACTCCTCCATGCCAACCAGATATCCTAAATTAATCTAATCCCATTAACCAGCACTTGGCCCATATGCCTCTAAATCCTTCCTATTCATATACCCATCCAGATGCCGTTTAGATGCTGCAATTGTACCAGCCTCCACCACTTCCTCAACCAACTCATTCTGTACATGTACGACCCTCCGCGTGAAAAGGTTATCCCTCAGATCCCTTTTAAGTCTCTCCCCTCTCATCTTAAATCTATGCCCTCTAGTTCTGGAGTCCCATAACCTGGGGAAAAAGACCTTGGATGTTCACCCTTTCCATGCCCCTCATGATTTTATAAAGCTCTGTAAGATCACCCCTCAGTCTCCGATGCTCCAGGGAAAACAGCCCCAGCCTATTCAGCCCCTTCCTGTAGCTCAAACCCTCCAACCCTGGTAACATCCTTGTAAATCTTTTCTGAACCCTTTCAAGTTTCACAACATCTTTCCTGTAGCAGGGAGACCAGAATTGCACACAGTATTCCAAAAGTGGCCTAATCAATGTCCTGTAAAGCCGCAATATGACATTCCAACTCCTATACTCAATACACTGACCAATAAAGGCAAGTATACCACACACCTTCTTCACTATCCTGTCTACCTGGGACTCTGCTTTCAAGGTGCTATGAACCTGCACTCCAAGGTCTTTTTGTTTGGCTTACTTTTTTTTTCTCATTCCTCTCACCAAAATGTATCGCCTCATGCTGTTCTGCAGTAAATTATATCTGCCACATCATCCCAGCACGTTATCCACCACTCCATGTCCCCTCGAGATCTCCTACTCTGCTCCACACTCCAACACAGAAAACTCGCTGAAGATCAAAGCAACTCCTGAGGCTGTAAATCAGAAAAAGAAATAGAAACTGCTGGAAAAGCTCAGCAGGTCTGGCAGCATCTGTGGAGAGAAATCAGAGTTAATGTTTCGGGTCGAGTGACCCTCCCTCAGAACCGTTCTGAGGGAGGGTCAGTCGATCCGAAACGTTAACTCTGATTTCTCTGCACAGATGCTGCCAGACCTGCTAGGCTTTTCCAGCAATTTCTATTTCTATTACAAAAAAACTGCTGCCTGTTGGCAAACTTGTAAATGATGTTCCTCACGATGCCCAGGTCCTGAACAATGACATGAGCCAAAACTCACGGTCCAAGATATTGCCAGCCAGGACAATAGGATCACCTTGGGTTCCACACTGTAACCCTGCAGAAACCACAACTGAACACAGCAGATAATACCACTGCACATTTTATTTGCACTGAACGTCACATACACACATTTTCCAAAAGGGTTCTACCCCCAACCCTACCACCCCTCTCCCACCCAACCCCATATATATAATATATATATATATATTTATATAGAATATCTTGTTTAAAATGACAGGGCTGTGCTTTTTATCACACTTGTTCTTCAAGTCTTTGCTGTACAGTTAAGTGTGAAAACAGGAAATGTGGTGACAGTGTCCGTTTATGAGTAATTACACAAAAGAATTACACAGATAACTCACTTGGAATATACAATATGTACAGGTTTTTTGGAATGTATTTTCCGTCTCTGCTAAATGTATCAAGCACAGCACACAAAAAATATTCACATGTAAGTTTAAAATATCTTTTTTTTTTGTTTTAAACCTTCACAAAGGCATAAAAGATGTACACCAGCCAGATACAATTCAATTAATGCTAAACAGTATTATATTTTAAAATTACCAGTAAGCACTTCATTTATAATGAATACGACAACAGTCTGGATAAAAAATTTAATTCAAACAAATGATTACATCATATGCATTCTTCGGTTTTCAATCTATTGTCTTTTTAAGTGCATAATCACGGTACGTCATTTTTAAAAAAAACATTTTTAGATCTCTATATATATAAAAAAAGGAGTGGGCAATACCGTCTGATATCCCGATTTAACAAACTTAACCATGCTCCTGAAGGACTTACAGTTTTAAAAAATAAATTGATCTTATTTGCACAGATTTCTGGCCTGGCTTTTCACAGCTGGGGCGGCACGGTGGCTCAGTGCTGCTGCCTCACAGCGCCAGGGACCCGGGTTCGATTCCAGCCTCGGGTGACTGTCCGTGTGGAGCTTGCACATTCTCCCCGTGTCTGTGAGGAGGTAAGGGTTACCCCTTCCATCTCAGGCTATTCAACTGTGTTGTCTATCTCAGTCATCTTGACAGGGAAAATCCTGTAAGGGAGCTAGGGTCTGGGAGGGCTGACAACGAGGAGAAAATGAGGACTGCAGATGCTGGAGATCAGAGTCAAAAGGTGTGGTGCTGGAAAAGCACAGCTGGTCAGGCAGTATTGGAGAAGCAGGACGGTCAAGGTTTTGGGCATAAGCCCATCACCAAGGCCTCTCCTGTCCTCAGATGCTGCCTGACCAGCTGTTCCAGCACTGCACGCTTTGACTCTGGGAGGGCTGAGGGAGGATGTTTCAATGGGATGTGGAGACGCTGGGGCTTCTTAAGGACAGCAGGAGACAATGAAGAGCAGTTGGTGAGCAGACAAGGAAGAAAAGAGGGACAGACAACTGGGGGGAAAGGGGGAAAGGGGGAAAAGATCTCTACCTCAAATGTTCGTGCTCTGTCAGGTCTTCCCTCAATTACCTTTTGCTTCTCTCTTCCCTGACAACCCCACAAAACCAGCACCGGCTGCTGGAACTGAAACCAAAGAGGAATTATTCGTAATGGTTTGATCTTTCCGAAGGAGAGGGGGGAGTCACGTCTGATAGCAATGCCCACCCCTCGGAATCTCAGCAGCAAACAATTTACAGCGTTACAAATCTTTGTTCTAACTCCCGCAAACCAGAAAAAAGACAAATCCCATGCTTCATGTCAGAGGTGCCTACAATTAGAGAGAGGATCAGAACTTCTGCAAGTTATAAAACAAAACAAAAAGTAATAAATATTAGTATCACAGAATCATTGCTGTACATAAGAGTAGTTCAATTGTATAAAAATACATTTTTAGTGCAACCTCACATGATACTTCACCCCCTCACCCAAAACCCATAAAAATAAACCGTTTCGGAGCATTCACATAATTCAAGACGAAACCCCCCACCCCTCCCACCAAAACAAGTGCTCTGAAAAGAAAACATCACAAATATTAAAGCCATGTACACAAAATTCTAAAATATGTACAATTTCTCCCCTTCCTTTGTAATGCATACAGGAGTTTGAGCAAAAATAAAAGGCACAAAATATCTGCAACACCTTCTTAAAAAAAATAAAATACTTAACGAGGACAACAGAAGGAACTTGGTTTTGGTCGGGGTTTTTTGTTTCATCTCACGGACAAATAGAAAATATTTTCAAATATTTTACGTGTTCAAAGTCTAGACCACAGATAGACAAAGGTTTCAGCATGCTCTCCTTCCTTCCCAAACTCTTGCCTTCACTGGGAATCCAGCCGGGAGGGTATTTTGTGGCACTGTGCCTTAATTGTCCCCCTCCATTGCCCCACCAGTGGTTTCAGTCAATGTCTCCTGCCCAGGCTTTCTGTCTGACAATCTCTCTCTCATGCTCTGTCTTTCTCTCTCGCTCCTTTCAACGTGAGTACCAGTTACTCCTGGTGGTTGTTTCCAATCACCCAATGGTTTTCAAGGTGGACTTGCTGAAATGCCCCAGGCCCAACTGCCCGGGGGGCATCCTGCCCTCCCGGCCCTCTCCCCTTCCTCTGCTGGAGATCGAAACTCCTCGCCCTCCTGACCAGGAGGGACTGGGTGCTCACTGTGCCCCCTGCTGGGAGCGAGAGGGCCCTGCAACGTCCGCTGCTCCGCCATCCGACCGCGCACCCCCTCCTCACCGGTGCCCCCCAACACCTCAGCCCCGAGGGGATCGGTGGGGCTGGTCGGCCGGGGGGGCGACACAGCCATTGGGGACTCAATCTGCACGTCCTCGGACTTGGAGAAGATGTCCATCTCCTTGATGCTCTCGATGACGCAGTGGGTGGCCTCGTCGATGACGCTTTCCTCCCTCCTCCTGGCCCCCAGGGGGAGCTGAGGCGCCGGCAGCGGCCCGGGCAGAGGGACATCTCCAGAATGGACCATCTGGATGCCTCCAATGGGGATCATCTGGTATGGGGCCCGCACTTGTTGCTGTGAGTGCAATGGAAGGTGGCTGAAGAGGCAGCCCTGAGGCCCATTGGGAAGGATGGCATGGCTTTGGTCTCCTTGGGCAGTTTCACACACAGGATATGACGGCCAGGGAACCATTCTGCTGCTGTCCAATGGATTCTGGTGAGATGGTCTCTGCAAATTTTCAAAAGGAAAATTCCAAACGTAAATAGAAAGACAGTTTAAAAGGAACCCAGAGCCCAGTGTAGCCCTTGCTCACACTCCCATTGGATTCTCCTTCCATGAGATAAATGCCGTATTTTGTGAGGGTAGGGTATCCCAAACCCCCACTTATCAATTATGCTTCAATAAATGAGTGAGTGAGGGGAGGTGGGAGCACCTGCCATTTTAGGAGGAAGAGGCCTCAGATGGGAGCAAAGGGGGCAAGCAAATCGAAAGCTGAGGGTTATTTGTTGGGAGGGGAAGAGAATAAATAAATAACCTCGATGGGGGTCACACGCCCTCTTTGACAGAATTTTTATCCCTTCCCTCTCGTTCTTTTTTCTCTTCACAATTTCACGGCTGGAAAGAGGGCGTCTTCTTCGAAACAACAACAACAAATGTCTTATTTTAAAACCCCTTAAAAAAAATCTGGGTGGTACGGTGGCTCAGTGGTTAGCACTGCTGCCTCACAGCATCAGGGACCCGGGTTCAATTCTACCCTCAGGGTGGCTGTCTACGTGGAGTTAGCACGTTCTCCCTGCGTCTGTGTGGGTTTGCTCCGGTTTCCTTCCACAGCCCAAAGATGTGCAGGTTAGGGTGATTGACCAATCTAAATTGCGTATGATGTGCAGGTTAGCTGCGTTAGTCACAGGAAATACAGGGTTGGGTCTGGGTGGGATGGTTTTTGGAGGGTCAGTGTGGACTTGTTGGGCTGAATGGCCTGTTTCCACACTGTATGAATTATATGGAAATCAAGCAATTATGTTGACCAGCTGAGCTAAAGCAGAGATAGGAAAACCATTTGGGGCTGAATGGCCTGTTTGTACTCTGAAGTATAACCAGGTTGGACAGCTGCCAATGGGGCACCGTAACAACAGGACAATCAAATGGATAACAGAAACCTACAAAAAACAATTAAGGCAAACTTATTAAACCAAAAATAATACTCTCTGGGTGACGCCTTAGTCCAGGCCTTGCGGTGCCCACTGGTCTCCAAATGTGGCAGTGCAGAGCAAGATGCGATTTGGCACTGGGACTGTACTATGCAGAGTAGGTTGAAGTCAGGAGCACAGATGAGTGCCAAGAGATGCTCTATGAGTTTGTGAGGGAGACAGGGACAGGTGGACATGCTGACAGAGTGAGGGGAGTTAGTTGCTAAGGAGAGCAACTACGAGTAACTCACTTCCTGACTCCTGAAAGCCTGTCCACCATCCACAAGTCAGGAGTCTGATGGAATACTCCCCACTTGCCCTGGATGGGTGCAGCCCCAATAATGCTCAAGAAGCTTGATACCACCTAGTCCCCACTTGACTGGCGCCACATCCACCAGCGACGCCCACATCCCACAAAATGAATAAATAAAGGCGGCCCCAGCGATTAGCAAAGGCAAGTACCTGAAGGGCGAAAGAGCTCTAATTGCAAATAGTAACACAGGTTCACTTGTCACATTGTTAGTCTACGATAATGAGTTAACAATCGCAGGAATACGATCGTGAATCTCGATGGTCAGCTCACTTTCCTGGTTGAGTTCCCAACTGCAAAGCAGATGCATCGACCAATCTCAAGGGCTCCTGAAGCGAAGGGGCGGTGTCCCTATCTCTGAGCCAGGAGGACCAGGTTCATTGACTACCTAATGCAGTTGTGTGTCTTAACATCTCCACAACTGACTAATTCGAAAATATCTGCAGCAGCCTCTCTCAGTCGTCATTCCACAATCGGATATCCGACCCCCAGCTGTTGAGAGCGCTGCTTCAGGGTCACATTCACACTCAAGGGAGCTTCCTGTCCCTTCTCCTTGGAGGCTATTCAGCCCATCATGCTCGCTACTAATCCCACGTTCCAGCATTTAGTCTGTAGCCCTGGTAGTTACAGCTCTTAAAGGTGCCAGATAACTGTGAGTTTCGAGTTAAGGGTTTCTGCCTGCTTGATATCTTTCAGCCAGTGAATTCCAGATCCCCTTCTCACGTCTGGATGAAAGATGAAATCCTCCTCAACTCATAACCACAATCCTGGAAATTAAGGGCCAGAATTGGACATTCGGCCCTTCGAGTCTGCTCCACCAGTTGGGGAGGTGAGTCTAATTTGGTCATTTAAGAAACGCTTAGACAGGCACATGGATGGTATGGAGGGATAGGGTCCAAACACAAGAAAATGGGACCATGGATCAATATGGATCAGTTGGGTTGAAGGGCCTGTTTCTGTGCTGTAGATCTCTATGACTCTATAAGTGCTGGATGCGGGTATAGTTACAACATTTTAAAAGACATTTGTACAAGTCCATGTATAGGAAACATTTGGAGGGATATGTGCCAAGCGCAGGCAGGTGGGACTTTAGTTCAGTTTAGTTTGGGAACACGGTCAGCACGGACGAGTTGGACCAAAGGGTCTGTTTCCATGCTGTGTGACTATGACTTTGATCACGGCTAATCTTCTATTTCAATGCTGTAGTTCTTGGCATCTCCCACGCTGCCTTCCAGGATACACTCAGTAACCCAGCCTGCGCTAGTAGTACGTTCCACAGGCTGACTACCGTCTGGGTGAAAGATGTTTCCTCATCACAGTCCCAAATGGTCTATTCCCCACTCATCCGGGTCTGAACTGGTTTTTGACTTGTCTGATTTCTGAGGGAGCTAGGGCTCTCCTCATCACATGACCTAGTCCCCTTCATGATTTTACACAGATAAATCTCATCTCAGTCTGCGCTGTTACCGCTCTTCTAACTCTTCCTCAGAGCTACTTTAAATTCTTATTTTTATTCCCATCTTATATAAGCTGATTAACAACCAGTCAATATTGTCATGTTGAAGGTGCTATTACTTTATACAAGCCCCTGGAAAAAGAGAAATAAAACATTTGCAGCATTTAATTATGAATTGCATTTTATGTGACTTTTATCCGATGAGGAGGGTTTTCATATTCACCATAAGCACAGACGAGCGGAATTCACCGGTTAGAACATCGGGAAAGACTGAGCCCACTGGCTCTTTTTCACAATTAAGGGAAATGTGGGAATGTGACCCAAAGACAATGTTGAAAGGGTGCAGGGGTACGGATGTAGAGCAACTGTTTACACTTACAGGTTACACCAGAGGCAGCTAAGGCAGCCGTGAATAAATCCACTGGGGAATACATGAGAAAGCTTGTATTTACAAATTCTTTGCAGTAATACAACACCACTTCTCAACTATAGGACATCACTTAATGCAGCACTCCCTTAGCACTGACCCTCCAACAGTGCGGCACTCCCTCAGCACTGACCCTCCGACAGTGCTGCACTCCCTCAGCACTGACCCTCCGACAGTGCAACACTCCCTCAGCACTGACCCTCCGACTGTGCAACACACCATCAGCACTGACCCTCCGACAGTGCGGCACTCCCTCAGCACTGACCCTCCGACAGTGCGGCACTCCCTCAGCACTGACCCTCCGACAGTGCGGCACTCCCTCAGCACTGACCCTCCGACAGTGCGGCACTCCCTCAGCACTGACCCTCCGACAGTGCGGCACTCTCTCAGCACTGACCCTCCCACAGTGCGGCACTCCCTCAGCACTGACCCTCCGACAGTGCGGCACTCCCTCAGCACTGACCCTCCGACAGTGCAGCACTCCCTCAGCACTGACCCATCGACAGTGCAGCACTCCCTTAGCACTGACTCTCAGACAGTGCAGCACTCCCTCAGCACTGACCCTCTGACAATGTGGCAGTGTCTCAGTACTGACCTTCTGACAGTGCGGCACTCCCTCAGTACTGACCCTCCAACAGTGCAGCACTCCTTCAGCACTGACCCTCCAACAGTGCGGCATTCCCTCAGCAGTGACGCTCCGACAGTGCGGCACTCCCTCAGCACTGACCCTCCGACAGTGCAGCACTCCCTCAGCACTGACCCTCTGACAGTGCGGCACTCCCTCAGCACTGACGGTCCGACAATGCAGCACTCCCTCAGCACTGACCCTCCGACAGTGCAGCACTCTCTCAGCACTGACCCTCCGACAGTGCGGCACTCCCTCAGCACTGACCCTCCGACAGTGTGGCACTCCCTCAGCACTGACCCTCCGACAGTGCGGCACTCCCTTAGCACTGACTTTCAGACAGTGCAGCACTCCCTCAGCACTGACCCTCCGACAGTGCAGCACTCCCTCAGCACTGACCCTCCGACAGTGCGGCACTCCCTTAGCACTGACTTTCAGACAGTGCAGCACTCCCTCAGTACTGACCCTCTGACAGTGCGGCACTCCCTCAGCACTGACCCTCTGACAGTGCGGCACTCCCTCAGCACTGACCCTCCGACAGTGCGGCACTCTCTCAGCACTGACCCTCCGACAGTGCGGCACTCCCTCAGCACTGACCCTCCGACAGTGCGGCACTCCCTCAGCACTGACCCTCCGACAGTGCGGCACTCCCTTAGCACTGACTTTCAGACAGTGCAGCACTCCCTCAGCACTGACCCTCCAACAGTGCGGCACTCCCTCACCACTGACCCTCCGACAGTGCGGCACTCCCTCAGCACTGACCCTCCGACAGTGCGGCACTCTCTCAGCACTGACCCTCCGACAGTGCGGCACTCCCTCAGCACTGACCCTCCGACAGTGCGGCACTCCCTTAGCACTGACTTTCAGACAGTGCAGCACTCCCTCAGCACTGACCCTCTGACAGTGCGGCACTCCCTCAGCACTGACCCTCCGACAATGCAGCACTCCCTCAGCACTGACCCATCGACAGTGCAGCACTCCCTTAGCACTGACCCTCTGACAATGTGGCAGTGTCTCAGTACTGACCTTCTGACAGTGCGGCGCTCCCTCAGTACTGACCCTCCAACAGTGCAGCACTCCTTCAGCACTGACCCTCCGACAGTGCAGCATTCCCTCAGCACTGACCCTCCGGCAGTGCGGCAATCCCTCAGCACTGACCCTCCGGCAGTGCGGCACTCCCTCAGCACTGACCCTCCAACAGTGCGGCATTCCCTCAGCAGTGACGCTCCGACAGTGCGGCACTCCCTCAGCACTGACCCTCCGACAGTGCAGCACTCCCTCAGCACTGACCCTCCGGCAGTGCGGCAATCCCTCAGCACTGACCCTCCGGCAGTGCAACAATCCCCTTAGTACTGACCCTCCAACGGTGCGGCACTCCCTCAGCACTGATCCTCCGACAGTGCAGTGCAGCCTCAATGCTGACCCTCTGACAGTGTTGCACTCTCTCAGTGCTGACCCTCTGACAGTGCTGTACTCTCTCAGTGCTGACCCTCTGACAGTGCTGTACTCCCTCAGTGCTGACCCTCTGACAGTGTTGCACTCCCTCAGTGCTGACCCTCTGACAGTGCTACACTCCCTCAGTACTGACCCTCTGCCAGACCTGGGCGTTATAGCTGATGGATTTTTCGTACTGACTTCTTGTGCCATAATGGAATTTAAATTTTCCATTTTGAAGTTCCTGCTGAATTAAACTGCATTGCCAGAACTCTCAGCATCATGCCTTGTTCACCCATCACTCATTGCTGTGCTCACTAACCAAAGCTGGCTCCCACCACAGCAATCCCTCATAATCTGGAATTCCCCTTTTGCGTTTGAATTTTTCCCCAGCCTTTTCTGCCCTCTGTATTCGCCTCCAGCCATACAACCATCCAAAATATGCACCCCCCAATCTCGCAAACTTACCCTCCTGTGTACGATCGATTTGATTCAATTTTTTTCGGAGGCTGTACCCTCAGCTACATGGTCCTTAAGGTGTAGAATTTGCTCTTCCATCAGGCAGAAGATACAGAGATTTGAACATACCCATCAACAGGTTGAAGAACAGCTTCTTCACTGCCGTTATTAGACTGACGAATGGCCCTCTCTAACTTCATATAATATTGATCATGCCTCATGCCCCTTCTGTGCAGCTGTATGCCTCACTCTGTCTCAGCACCCTATGATATGTATGTCCTTGTTTGCTATGATCTGCCTGTATTGCTCGCAAAACAAAACTTTGCACTGTATTTAGGTACAACTTGTTCTGCTACAATGTGTGTTTCGTTAATGTGAACTTGCGATTGATGAATCGGGGACGCTGTTTCTAAAGTGCAAACTTTTAAAATGTGTGTTGCGATTACAGCATCAACACTTTACACACTGTTTCCAACGAGCTGTTTGTCTACAATATGGGGTTGCATAAGAACACAGCCATCGCTTTATAGGAGCACGACCTGTACATGCGACTACAAGAAATCAAATCAAATCGAACACAGTAAAACTGCATCGTTTTAGACACCTCATTGTGAAAGTGTGACTCTTTAACGGAGTGTGTTGGGTCAGTGTGAATACTCACCAGACTCAGGTCTGAATGCTGCACATATGGACCTACGATGGTGCCACCCTGAAGGCAGCCCCGCCTAGGCGATGTCGCTCTCACCAAAGGCATGTGCCTCCTGTCTCTGTAGTCCCTCCTTGGCGACAATTCCCTCCTCGGGGAGAGGTCTTTGACGGGGGACAGCTGCCTTGGAGACTGGATCTCCCTCCTCTGGAGGAAGGGACGGCGTGGGGAAGCATCTCGCCTCAGGCAGAACTCACTCAGGTAGGTGTCCCTCTTTGGCGAGCGGTGCCGAATTGGTGAAATCTCCCTCCGCGGGGACAAGTGCCGTCTGGGGGAGAGCTCCCTCCTCGGAGATAAGTACCTTCGCGGAGTGGGGGAGGGGTCGCTGCCCGGGGAACCTTCGTAGGCCGGTGACGGGTGAGCGCTCGAGCCTGTGTCTCCTGAGGGGGACACCTCTCTGGAGCTATCTTCTCTCGAAGACGTGTCATCGCTGGTGCGTGCCAGCCACACGTTGGGGGGCGTCGGGATGTCCAGTCTGTCTTTGTGCTCGGCTGACTCTGCCAACCTGCTCTGCAAGTGTCTCGGGTAGTCTGTCAGTGGAGTCCCCACGTGCGAGTAACTGGGTGGCATGAATTGAGTCGCTTGGATCCTGGGTAGTGTCACCAAGTAGCTGATGAGGGAAGACTGGTTTGTCGAGGGCGACACGTCGAACGCGGAGGATGAGGTGATGCCAAAAGTGCCTGAGGGTGCTCTGGAGTGACGTGGGAGTGGGCTCGTGCTTCGTGACCTGGTGGTTGGAGTGCTGTCGCCTTGGCGATCTTCATCGTCGTCATCCTCATCATCGTCGTCTTCGTCTGCCTCCTCCTCCGCTCCGTCGGATTCTTCCGGATCGGAAAACTGATGCCGGACTGGAACGTCACCCAACGCATCCTTCTCAGGCTCTTCCGGGATTCCTGAAAAGGGAGAGAAGTTCGGTGAGTGAGCCGGTTACCTGCTGACAACTTATCCGCCTCTGCACAAGTGTCTCCACATCACCTCTCTCCTTAATCTCAAAGTCAAATTCTACAATCTGTCACAGACTGAGTCAGAAGTCACACGACACTAGGTTATAGTGCACCTGACAAAAGGGGCAGCGTTCCGAAAACTTGTGATTTCAAATAAGCCTGTCGGACTATAACCTGATGTCATGTGACTTCTGACTTTATCCACCTCAGTGCAACAGCGGCACCTCTGTATCAGGGCTTTCACAGAGTGGGAAGAGCGAGGAAATGCCATTAGTGTATGCGGAATCTAGTCCTGTCCCCAAACTCAACCCTGGAATGTCTTATTCCTCCTTTAGGAAGGAGCTGGAGTAAGCCTTTTGACCCCTCAGCCCCTGTTCTGTCATTCGACATGATCATGACTGACCCTCTACCTCAATGCTGTTTTCCTACTTTCTCACCATCCTCCTTTAATGTTTTAAAATGTGTCAATCTCTTTCTTGAATATATTGGGTGTTCCATGGTAGAGAATTCCTCAGGTTCACTACCGTCCCTGAAGAAGATTTCTCCTCATCTCAGTCCTAACTGGCCTGATTCATAATCATTCCCTGGTTCAAGGGTCCCCAACCAGTGAAATGTATTCCCTGCATCTTAAGAGAAAATGCTGGAAAATATCAGCAGGTCTGGCAGCATCTGTAAGGAGAGAAAAGAGGTGACGTTTCGAGTCTAACTGACCCTTTGTCAAAGCTTTGACAAAGGGTCAGTTAGACTCGAAACGTCAGCTCTTTTCTCTCCTCACAGATGCTGCCAGACCTGCTGAGATTTTCTAGCATTTTATCTTTGGTTTCAGATTCCAGCATCCGCGGTAATTTGCTTTTATTTTTTTTTTCCCTGCGTCTTACCTGTCCAGCCCTGTTAAAATTTTATACGTTTCAACCAAATCCCCTCTCATCCGTCTAAATTCTAGGGAATACAGGACCAATTTCTCCTCACCCAACAGGCCCGTCATTCCTGCTATTGGCCTTGTTGGGTTTTTTTTTGTACTCAGAAATGGCTCGTCTCAATTGGTCAGAAGTGTTGTATTTGAGCTGCTTAACAGAATATCAGGAGGTCACTCAGCCCTTGAGACTGTGCCAACTGTCATATTCTCGACCTACCTTGCTCCCAGAGTCAGAGCAGGCAATGCTGTCATGGTAACATCATTGGACTGACAATCCAGAACCCCAGGCTCTGTGGACAGGGGCTCATGGCTGACACTGAAATTTAAATCGAGTGAAAATCCAAAGCTAGCCTAATGGCAGTGGGCGGTGCGACGGCTCAGTGGTTAGCACTGCAGCCTCACAGCACCAGGGACCCAGTTTCGACTCCAGCCTCGGGTGACTGTCTGTGAGGAGTGTGCACATTTCTCCCCATGTCTGCGTGAGTTTATTCCCACAATCCAAAGATGTACAGGTTAGCTGAATTGGCCGTGGGAAATACGGGGATAAGGTAGGGGTGGGATGCTCTTTGGAGGGGTCTGGGAAGGCAGACACTGCAGAAGTCGGTGTGTGTTCTCCTTCGAGGCTGGAATGTTAAATTACTTTAACAGAGAGGTTCAAAACTTTGAAAGGGGTTTTGTCAGATAGTGACAGACTGTTTCCACTGATGGGCAGGCTAGTGACCAGAGGGTCACAGACTTGAGCAAATTCGCACAGCATCTTGGCGGAGCAGATATAAGGAGACTCGTTAGGAAGCAGCAGCAGCATCTGACCATTTTCAAAGAGCTTTCAGATGTAATGTTTAAAAAGAGGGACTGGATAAATACTGGGAAAGGCACCAAACAAAAAGTGAAGTCACACTGGACTTCTGGCATCTAAGGGTGGCACAGTGGCTCAGTTGTTAGTGTTGCTGCCTCACAGTACCAGGAGACCCGGGTTCAATTCCAGCCTTGAGTAACTGTGTAGAGTTTGCACATTCTCCCCGTGTCTGCGGGGGTTCCCTCCGGGTGCTCCGGTTTCCTCCCATAATCCAAAGATGTGCAGGTCAGGTGGACTGGCCACGTGAAATTGCCCATTGTGTTCAGGTTAGGTGCATTAGTCAGGGGTAAGTGTAGGTTAGGGCAATGGGTCTGGGTGGGCTACTCTTCGAAGGGCCGGTGTGGACTTGTTGGGCCGAAGGGCCTGTTTCTATACTGTAGGGACGCTAAGATTTCTATGAAAGAGCGGGCTGAATGGGGATTGACTGGTGAGCTCCCTCAAAAGAGCCAGAACCAGCACAAAGGGCCAAAGGACCTCATGACGGACAGCAATTGAACTTGCCTGCTTCTTCCGTGTCTGTGCTGTACGTGCAGGTTACTGCTATTCCCAACTCCAGGCACTTTTTGGTATGAGCCTTTGACTTCATATGTTTTGTCAGGTTTCCTGGGGGAAGAACACAAAATGACATAGGTAAGTGGGTCGAGATAATGAGGCAGCAAAAGCAGTGAAGGGTGACAATAGCCGTCTATTTATTCCTCATTCCAACGCCCACTGGTACAGAGGCAGAGTGACTCATTCCATCCCCATGACTGTGAGGAATACAAATGAGGAACACTCCACAACTTAGCTTCTGCTTTAAAAATACTGCAATGTATTTATGAACAGGCTATAAGCCATTCAAATTGCTCGATGCAATATTCACACTGTTATACCTCGGATCACTCTCCTTTAGAGACACTGGAATGACTCACACATTTCTAAAGTCTCTCTCATTACCAAGCAAACACTTTGGGGGAAGTGTTATGTAAAGTAACTTGCTCCAAAAGGAGCTGTGGCTGGTTGAGCAGACAAACCAAAACACAGCCGCCATTTGGCACACAGTAAAATCCCCACCAAACACGGCTCAAGGCACGACGGGTTAAGCTGCTTTCCCTCACCGCCTGTCTCTCGATTGTGCTCATTATGGGGAGTAACCTTGGCCAGACTCCTGGAAAAAATGTCTTGCTCATCTTCGAGTTCCGTCACTGGGTCTTTTGATATCCATCTGAATTACAAGAGCCATGCAGCTGGAGCGTGTGCTCCAAATATCAAGGCATACACCCAGGATTGCTGAAGAAAGAAGTCTCAGAAATAGGTCATACCGCCCAACTCATGCTCATGCTCCTCGTCCAACCTTTCTCATTGAAACTCATTGTCGTAACCACCAGCTCCACGGGAAGAATGTCCCGCAGCCAGTAAGGCAGTGAAGCACTCTGGGAAAAGTGCCCTGTAATTAGCATCACAGTGAAGCATTCTGGGAAGTGTCCCACAGTTAGCTTGGCAGTGAAACATTCTGAGAATAGTGTCCAGCAGTCAGCATCACTGTGAAGCATTCTGGGAAGTCTGTCCTTTAGTCAGTGTCACAGTGAGGCATTCTTGGAATTGCAGTGAAGCACTTTGGGAAGAGTGTCCAGCAGTCAGCATCACTGTGAAGCATTCTGGGAAGAGAATCCTGCAGTCAGTATCACAGTGAGGCATTCTGGGAAAATGGTCCTACAGTCAGTATCATAGCGAGTCATTCTGGGAAAACTGTCCTGCAGTCAGTATCACAGTGAGGCATTCTGGGAAAACTGTCCTGCAGTCAGTATCACAGTGAGGCATTCTGGGAAAACTGTCCTGCAGTCAGTATCACAGTGAAGCATTCTGGGAAGACTGTCCTGCAGTCAGTATCACAGTGAGGCATTCTGGGAAGACTGTCCTGCAGTCAGTATCACAGTGAGGCGTTCTGGGAAGATTGTCTTGCAGTGCATATCACAGTGAAGCATTCTGGGAAGATTGTCTTGCAGTCCGTATCACAGTGAGGCATTCTGGGAAGATTGTCTTGCAGTCAGTATCACATTGAGACATTCTTAGAAGACTATCCTGCAGTCAGTATCACACATCATCAACTCGGTGAAGGACGCTCTCTGGGCGGTCCGAAACCTGTTGATCTTCCAGCTGAAGGAGTTGACCCCGACTGAGTGCTGCAGACTGGCATATTCCAAGGTCCAGGACTACGTGTTGAGGGACGCGCTGAAGCTTGGGGCAGCTGCTGCCAAGGCGCGGTGGAGAAAGACCACCATGTAACATCTGCCTGCCTAAGAAGAACATGGGGCCCATGCAGTCATTTGGGCTCTGCTGACGCCTCAGCTAAATATGTAGTCGTACAGACCTGTATATATGAATGATTACTCGGTCTCTGTATACCAAGAAATGGAATGTATACGGATGTATAGCATGACAAATTGTACAGATTATCAAAATATTTTATGAATAAAGTATATTTTTGAAATAAAAAATAATTCTGGGAAGAATGTCCTGCAGTCAGTATCACAGTGAGGCATTCTGGGAAGACTGTCCTGCAGTCAGTATCACAGTGAGACATTGGGGCCCACTCAGTAAATGGGCTCCGCTGAAGCCTCAGTTAAATATATGGATAGTCAATGTACAGACCTGTATGCTTAATTCTGATCTCTGTATGTAAAGAAATGGAATGTATATGTATGTATGGCCCACCAGTTGTACAGATCATCAAAATATTTTGTGTATAAAGTGTATTTTTGAAATTAAAAAAAATCCTGTGTCAAATTGTGAAGCAGGGGAAGAAGCAGCTGACTGGTTGAGTAGGATTGGGTGTGTATTTATACAATTTTTGAGGCATTCAGGCAAGCATGGGATGATTATGTGGATAGAAATGGTGTGTGGGTAAACGGGGTTAAAGGCAGGAGATTCACATTAGGTACTAAAACCAGTGCAAACACAATGGACCGAATGGCCATAACATTTCTGAATATCCCCCCCTCTCCCTCAATATGACAGGTTTTGAGATCTCATTACCTCGAAGCAAAGAAGGCGAATTGACACATTTAAGGGAAAGTCTGATGATCATTTCGTGGAGAAGAGAGTAAGGGGTTTACAGTGATTGACAAGGTGCCTCGAGTGGTGTATAAACTGCTTGGGTGGATTGGGTTTGTTTGCCTATCTGATGTAATTAGAAGAATCGATGGCAGAACTCTGGGCTCCAATACTTCAGAACGGCAGGAGGAAGAGTATCAAGGCAAGATGTTGAAGATGCCAACTGGGTGTTACCTAACTCAAAGATGGAACAGGCTTAAAATGGGCTGAGTGGCCTCACTAAGTTCCATAATTTGGGATTGACACAAGTGTGAGGGCAATTGGCAGTGCCATTGTTATCGAGCAGCTCAGAAAAGGGGTTTGGCTCGATCAGAATCACCTCGCGATTGCTCACTTAGCCCTCGGTTCAAGGTGCCACGCGGCTCTGAAAAACGCAAACCCCTTCAGCTTCCCCCAGATTCACGAGGGGGAAGTGAACGAGGACTCCCTGTTTCTCCCCGCCCCCGCCACTTCCCCAAACCAGCTCGCACAGACTTTACCTTTCGTCTTGAAAGCAAAATTGCAGAACTTGCACATGAAAGGTCGCAGGTCGGTGTGGGTGCGGATGTGTTTCTTCAGCATACTGGGCTTTTTACAGCGAATTCCACATTCCTCACAAATATACTTTCCTCTGCCCCGCCCCCTCACATAGACATAGTCTTCATTGGATTTGTACCTGCAAGGACAGAGGGTTCACAAAGAAGCTAAGCAAGCTGGTTTTAAGTCAAGGCAACATGTAGACATTGCTTCAGAATCCTCACCTATCTAACAGATGCTGCTCTTCTCACTCAATGGGTTATCTGCGACATTGGATGCTTGGGATATTCCATAACCAGCTTTCTAAAGCAGAGAAACTAGGCAGAGGCCATTCAGCCCTTTCAGCTTGCTCCATCATTCAATATCATCATGTCTGATCCTCGACTCCAACACCATAGCCCTTGATGCCTTTAAAATCGGAACAAATTATCTTTCTCTTTCTAGAATAGAGAGTTATATTGCGGTCCAACCGGTCCATGCTGATTAAAACCCCAACCTAAACCACCCCCACCTGCCTGCTCCAGGCCCATATCCTTCCAAACCTTCCTTGTTCATGTTCTTATCTAAGTGCCTTTTGAACGTTGTAACTGTACCTACACCCAACACTTCCTCAGGAATTTAATTCCACGTTCAGTGATCTGGCCTCTACTGACTTCTGTGATAGAGAATTCCACATGTTGACTACCTTTTCAGAAAAGAAACGCTTCCTCTTCATAGTCCTAAATGATAGCCCCATTTTCGGACACTGTGTTTGAGACTCTGCATGCAGGGGGAAGTGTCCTCCCTGACTCTAGTCTGTCCCACCCTGTTAGAATTTTATACCAGCACCCTCTCATCCTTCTAAACTCTAGGGAATACAGGCCCAGTCAAACCAGTCTCTCCTCATATAATTATCGGAGATGTCGGAACAGAAGGAGGTCCTTCTGCCCATGGAGTCTGCTCTGTCATTCTGAGGGCTTTGTTGCTAAGTTTGCAGATGACACAGTGAAAGGTGGAGGGACATGTAGTGTTGAGGAAGGCTGCAGTATGTCCCTGATGAAGGGCTTATGCCCGAAACGTCGATTCTCCTGCTCCTTGGATGCTGCCTGACTTGCTGTGCTTTTCCAGCATCACACTCTCGACTCTGATCTCCAGCATCTGCATCTCCCATAAGACAGAGGAGCAGCTAAGGCCATTCAAGTCTGCTCCACCATTCTATCATGGCTGATATGTTTTAGTTTAAAAAAAATTAGACTCCCTACAGTGTGGAAACAGGCCCTTCAACCCAGCAAGTCCTCGGAAGAGTAACCTACCCAGACCCATTTCTCTCTGACTAATGCACCTAACACTACGGGCAATTTAGCATGGCCAATTCACCTGACCTGCACATCTTTGGACTGTGGGAGGCAACTGGAGCATCCAGAGGAAACCCACGCAGACACGGGGAGAATGTGCAAACAGTCACCCGCGGGTGGAATCAAACCCAGGTCCCTGGTGCTGTGAGGCAGCAGTGCTAACCACTGAGCCACCGTGCTGCCCATAAACCCACTCTGCCTTAAATACATTCAGTAACTAGGCCTCTGCAGCCTTCTGCAGTCCTCTTCAAGGACTTCACTTCACTTCAAGGCTGTGCCCCCACGTCTTCCATTGGAAACATCTTCTCTACATCCACCCTATCCAGACCTCTCAGTATTCTATAAGTTTCAATGAGAACTTCCCCCCCCCACCCCGTCATCATTCTAAACTCCATTGAGTACAGACCCAGAGTCCTCAACCGCTCTTCATATGATGAGCCCTTCATCCCCGGACCCAGGTTTCCTTTCCTAAGGGATGCTAATGAAGAAGACAAAAATTGGCAAGTGTTCTGGCACTCACCATCATGGTGATGAACTTTCTCATCTCGATTTACTAATCAAATTGAAATTCCACCAGCTTCCGTAGTGGGATTCAAACCGGTGTACCCCAGAACATGAGGCTAACCCCCTGGATTCCTAACACTCGCGATTACTGGGACAATCTGGTCGATAACTAGGGCTGGAGTTGGACATTCTGGGAAAGTGTCCAATAGGTAAAGGGGGGATGAAAGGGTCAAACTCATTCTGACCTGGATTTTATTCCACTTGTCCCAGAGAGAGTTGGATAAGCACTCAAGGTCAGGACAGGTCTTGCAGGGAAAGAAGTGAGGAATGAGTCAAGTTGGACAGCTCTTTCAAAGAAGGAATGCAGGAAGGATGGACTGAATGGCCTATTTCTGAGCTACACCATTCTCTGATTCGATCCTGTCTCCTACTTGGTCCAGACTGGAGACAATATGAGGTTTGGGAAGTGTTTTGTAGTTGCGGGTTTTTACTGCTGATGGGTTCAGAGTCAACCACATTGCTGTGGGTTTGGCCTCACATGTAGTCCAGACCAGGTAAGGATGGTAACCCTTAAGTGGGCTTTTCCTGACAATCATAGAACATAGAACATTACAGCACAATACAGGCCCTTCGGTCCTCGATGTTGCGCTGCCCTGTCATACTAATCTGAAGCCCATCCCACCTACACTATTCCATATACGTCCATAAATGCACTTAAACTTGGCGAATCTACTACCGTTGCAGGCAAAGCATTCCATACCCTTACTACTCTCTGAGTAAAGAAACTACCTCTGACATCTGTCTTATACCTATCTCCCCTCACTTTAAAGTTGTGTCCCCTCGTGTTTGCCGTCCCCATACTTGGAAAAAGGCTCTCCCTGTCCACCCTATCTAACCTTCTGATTATCTTGTATGTCTCTATTAAGTCACCTCTCAACCTTCTTCTCTCTAACGAGAACAGCCTAAAGGCCCTTAGCCTTTCCCCGTAAGACATTCCTTCCATACCAGGCAACATCCTAGTAAATCTCCTCTGCACCCTTTCCAAAGCTTCCACATCCTTCTTATAATGTGGTGACCAGAACTGTACACAATACTCCAAGTGCGGCCGTACCAGAGTTTTGTACAGCTGTAACATAACCTCATGGTTCCGGAACTCGATCCCTCTATTAATAAAAGGTAAAACACTGTATGCCTTCTTAACAACCCTGTCAATCTGGGTGGCAACGTTCAGGGATCTGTGTACATGAACACCGAGATCTCTCTGCTCATCTGCACTCCCAAGAATCTTACCATTAGCCCAGTGAATTCATGGCTATCATTAGACTCTGAATCTCAGATTTGTTTTCGAATTCAAATTTCACCATTTGCCATGGTAGGATTTGAAATGAGGTCCTCAGAACATTATCTGGGTCCCTTGATTAAAAGTCCAGTGATAATACCACTAGACCATCACCTCCCTTTGCATCAGTACAGAGATGTTACTTCTAACCAGTACACTATCTCACTCAGCCTCGTCACCTACTGAGCTATTACTATGATACGCAATTTTCTCAATTCATAAAAGGGGCAGCAATGGCATTGTCTGTAGACTTTTCTTGTCCCTTTCTTGAAAGGGAATTAATCTAAAACATCACCTTGTTTTGGTGCAAGAATTCGGACAAGATAAGCACCGTGGCTCTGTGAAAGCAATTCGCTTCCCATAGCAACCAGAGATATTCTGTACCCATAGCAACTGGAACTATTTGCTATCCATGGCCACTAGTACCACTCACTATCCAAAATAACCAGAGACATGCATCACCCAGAGCAACCAGATCGCAAAAGGCACCAAACTTTGAGAGGAGTGGTGTAGAATGAAATGCCTTGAGGCACTTAATTACGTTAAAGGGGCTGTGGGTTTCTGTGGAGTGATCGATTTGACTCCATTGCACAGTGCGCATGTGCTGAGTGCGGAACAAATTGCATCAGTAAATTCAGCAGAGAGTTGTACAATGACCTGGAGAGGGGGCAGAGGGTATGAGGTTCTCATGGAATGAGTCAGGTGGGGAGGTATTAGTCTTTGCTGGCTCCTACACATCCATTAGTGACACACAGAAGCCTTTCAGTTTAAATTTATATAACTCTGCTGTTCATTGTAGCAAGTGAGTCCCAATGAATCACAATTACACATTCTGTGCCACAGTTGGGCCCATCCACCATCTATTAGGCAGGAGTGTGATGGAATACTCCCCACTTGCCTGGGTGGGTGCAGACCCCCAACAACACTCAAGAAGCTTGACACCATCCAGGACAAAGCAGCATGCTTGATTGGCACCACATCCACAAATATCCACCACCGACGCTCAGTAGCAGCAGTGTGTACTATCTACAAGACACACTGCAGGTATTCACCAAAGATCCTCAGACAGCACCTTCCAAACCCACGACCACTTCCATTTAGAAGGTCAGAGCAGATCCAAGGGAACACCACCTCCTCCAAGTTCCCCTCCAAGCCACTCACCATCCCGACTTGGAAATACATTGCCATTCCTTCCCAGTCGCTGGGTTAAAATCGGGGAATTCCCTCTCTAAGGGCAATATGTTAATGGACATGGACTGTAACGGTTCAGGAATGGAGCTCACTACCACCTTCTCAAGGACAACTAGGGATGGGCCGAGTTGGCGACACCCACATCACGAGTGAATTTTAAGAAAAAGGTCTTTGATATTGCTCATGGTCTAGCTGAACATCTCCAACCCTTTTGCACACAACCCCTTACAGATCCTTCTATTCCTCACTCCTGTTCATCGAGTGCCCCTGAAATGCAGCCATGTTCCTCACATCTACCATTCCTTGTGATAGCACGTTCCTAATTCTCACCGCTCTCCGAGGGAAAGGGACTTCTCCCGAAATTTCCCGCTGGATTTTTTTTAGAGCCCACCTTATATTTGCGACCCCTTGTTTATCCTCTTCTGTTACATTACTGTACACGGCTGAACACCTTCAACTCTGCCCTGACAGTTAGGCTGTGATTTGATTGCATGAGAAAAAAATAATGGACAGCATTCTTTGCAATTGAGCAGCACGTCGTCATTTATAAGATTGTTTGGAGGGGGTTAGGATGTCGTCAGCCAAGGGTGGCATTTATTACCCATCCCTAATTGCCCTTGAACTGAGTGTCTTGATTGGAGTCTGGAGTCACATGTAGGCCAGACCAGGTAAGTACGGCAAGTTTTCTTCCCTCAAGGACGTCAGTGAACCTAGATCTATTTTTATACCAAATGTTTCAAAGAGATGAGCGTCTTGAATTTTATTCCCAGAGGACCAGGCTAGAATGGGATCTTTCCCTTCCTAAAGATCATGTGGACTTTTTATAACAAACAAACAGGGTCAATATTCTGGTTTCTTCATTAATTCAATCTAAATTCCCAGTTTTCCAGGTGGGATTCAAACTAATTCCTCTGGATTATTAGTGCAGTGACGTGAGCACGATGTTACTATTCCTTTCCACTTACTTTCTTCATCAGTTTCAGAGAAGTTGGAAGGCTTGGGCTCTGTTTGATTGACCGGCAAGGATCGTAAAATTGCGTATCATAGAATCCCTACAGTGTGGAATCAGGCCATTCGGCCAAACAAGTCCACACCGACCCTCCGAAGAGTAGCCAACCCAGATCCATTCCCCTTCCCTATTACTTTACATTTCCCCTGACTAATGCACCTAACCTACAAATCCCTGAATGCTATGGGCAATTTAGCATGGCCAATCCACCTAACCTGCACATTTTTGGATGGTGGGAGGAAACCGGAGGAAACCCACACAGACACAGGGAGAATGCGCAAACTCCACACAGTCACCCAAGGCTGGAACCGAACCCAGGTCCCTGGCACTGTGAGGTAGCAGTGCTAACCACTGAATCACCCATTTTTGTTTTAGTATCCCACCCAGACCAATTCCCCTACCCTATTACTCTACATTTCCCCTGACTAATGCACCTAACCTACACATTCCTGGACACTATGGGCAATTTGGCATGGCCAATTCAGGTTTGCACATCTACCAAGGCCAGTGTGGTTCCACAAGGTGGCAAATGGTGGCTGGAGTCTGATGCCAAGGTGATTGGAGTGACCAGGTCACCTGACCTCCTGGATCAGTGAGGTGTTGTTCAACTTGTAGAAGACATCTGTTAGATCTCAGCTGGAGAACTGTGGACAGCGTGGGTAATGTATTGCAGGAAAGTTGTGAACACATCAAAGAGAATGCAGATGGACAAGGGCCCGTTAACTAGAACAAAGCAGGACCTCTCTCCATCTCAGGGAAGGTGTCCCAACTCCACTGGAGGCCATCAGTATCCCTGACCAGTGGCGCCACAAGGATCGGTGGACATGAGTGGTACTGCAGCAGGCTCTTGGTGAATTTCTGTAGTGCATCCTGTGGATGGTACACACTATTGCGACTGAGGTTGATTTATGAATGCAGTGCCAATCAAACAGGCTGCTTTGTCCCCGGATGGTGTCATGTTTCTTCAGTGTTGTTGGAGCTGCACCCACCCAGGCAGGAATTCCATCACACTCCTGACTTGTGCTTTGTAGATGATACACAGGCTTTTAGGAGCCAGGAGGTGAGTAACTAGCCTCAGTATTCCTAGCCTCTGACTTAATCTTGTAGCCACTGTGTTTATGTGATGAGTCCAGTTCAGTTTTTGGACAATGGTAAACCCCTAGGATGTTGACAGTGGAGGATTCAGTGATGGTAGTACAACTGAATGTCAAAGGGGCAATGGTTCGATTGTCAGAGTTTGTATTTGTGTGGCATGAATGTTACTTGCCACTAGTATGCCCAAGCCTGGATACTGTTGAGATCTAGTTGCATTTGGACACGACTGCTTCAGTGGCTGAGGAGTCACTGTGCAATTGTGCAATCATTGGTGAACATCCCCACTTCTGACCTTATGATGGAGGGAAGGTTGATGAAGCAGCTGAAGATGGTTGGGCCTAGGACACTACCCTGAGGACCTCCTGCAGAGGTGTCCTGGAGCTGAGATGACTGATCTCCAACAACCACGACCATGTTCCTGTGTGCAACGTATGACTCTACCCAATGGAGAGCTTTCCCCACCAATTCCAACTGATTCCAGTTTAGTCCAGTTTTGTGTCAGAAGCACGGTTGGTTTTGGAGCACCATGGTCAGGACTATTGTCAGAATGTTGTCAGGGCCCATTGCCTTTGAAGTATTGAATGCCTCCTGACATTTCTTGACACCACATGGAGTGAATTAAATTGACTGTACACTGGTATCTGTAATGCTGGGGGCCTCAAGAAGAGGCCAAATTGGATTGTTCACTTCTGGGTCAAGATAGTGAGTGTCAAGGCCCTCACTGCGGATTTTAACGTTGAATTCCAAGCTGTTTAAGGTGGCTGCAGTTGTGGTCGCTGGAAAAGCGGAGACACACAGTCCCCCCCACCCCCCACCATAACACACCCACACACACAGCTCCCCAACGCCCCCCCCCACACACACACACATCTCCCCACTCCACACACATATACACACACGGACCCCCCACCTCCCACCACACACACCCAAACACACAGCTCCCCACCCCACACACATATACACACACCCACAGCTCCCCACTCCACACACAGCTCCCCCCACACACACACACAGCTCCCCACCACCCCACCCCACATACACACAGCTCCCCCTCCCAACACACACAGCTCCCCACCCCACACACACAGCTCCCCCCCACACACACACACAGCTCCTCCCCACACACACATACAGTTCCCCCCATACACACAAACAGCTCCCCCCGCACACAGCTCCCCACCCACACACATTCACAGCTCACCCACACCCCCCACACACACACACAAACAGCTCCCCCGCACACTCACACCCACACGCACAGCTCCCCTTCCACACACACACACACATACACACGCCCACCGACACAAACACAGCTCCCCCCCCACACACACCCACACGCACAGCTCCCCACCATACACACACACATACACACACCTACCGACACAAACACAGCTCCCCCCCAGACACACAGCTCCCCACCATACACACACACACACACACACACACACACCTACCTGATGAGTGTGGCTCACAGTGTGACTAATCCTATAAAACTATAAACAGGTACACACGTGGGCAGACACAATATCATGATACAACACTACATAGTTGTCAACTGCCAAGCAAAATGACATCATTAAAATATTTGACAGGATTCAACATTTATTCATGTGCCCTCTGTGAGGGTAACTCAGCATCCCGCTTCCAATCAGCTCCCACCAAAAAAGCCCCATGACCCACTGTTCCCTATTGGTACCTATCCCTGTACAAAGGCTGCGACACTACACTCTCCCTGACCACAGTATATCATGCAGAGGAACATTGTCTCCTGCGATCTGGATAATACACAGCACGGGGAGTATCAGGGTGAGGAGAGTGTCAGGGTGAGTGTCAGGGTGAGGAGAGTGTCAGGGTGAGTGTCAGGGTGAGGAGAGTGTCAGGGTGAGGGGAAAGTGTCAGGGCGAGGGGGAGTGTGTCAGGGTGAAGGTGAGGGTGTCAGGGTGAGGAGAGAATGTCAGGGCGAGGGGAGAGTGTCAGAGCGAGGGGGAGAATGTCAAGGCGAGGGGAAGTGTGTCAGGGTGAGGGGAAAGTGTCAGGGTGAGGAGAGTGTCAGGGTGAGGGGAAAGTGTCAGGGTGAGGGGAAAGTGTCAGGGCGAGGGGGAGAGTATCAAGGTGAAGGGGAGGGTGTCAGGGTGAGGAGAGAACGTCAGGGCGAGGGGAGAGTGTCAGAGTGAGGGGGAGAATGTCAGGGCGAGGGGAGAGTGTCAGAGCGAGGGGGAGAATGTCAGGGCGAGGGGAAATGTGTCAGGGTGATGGGGAGAGTGTCAGGGTGATGGGGAGAATGTCAGGGCAAGGGGAGAATGTCAGGGCGAAGGGAGAATGTCAGGGCGAGGGGGAGAGTGTCAGGGCGAGGGGGAGAGTGTCAGCACGAGGGGAGAATGTCAGGGTGAGGGGAGAATGTCAGGGCAAGGGGGACAGTGTCAGGGTGAGGGGAGTGTCAGGGCGAGGGGAGAATGTCAGGGCGAGGGGAGAATGTCAGGGCGAGGGGGAGTGTGTCAGGGCGAGGGGGAGTGTGTCAGGGCGAGGGGGAGTGTGTCAGGGCGAGGGGAGAATGTCAGGGCGAGGGGGACAGTGTCAGGGCGAGGGGAGAATGTCAGGGCGAGGGGAGAATGTCAGGGCGAGGGGGAGTGTGTCAGGGCGAGGGGGAGTGTGTCAGGGCGAGGAGAGTGTCAGGGCGAGGGATGAATGTCATGGCGAGGGATGAATGTCATGGCGAGGGGTGAATGTCAGGGTGAGGGGGAGTGGGTCAGCGTGAGGGGGAGAGTGTCAGGGTGAGGGGGAGAGTGTCAGGGTGAGGGGGAGAGTGTCAGGGTGAGGGGAGTGTCAGGGCGAGGGGAGAATGTCAGGGTGAGGGGGAGAGTGTCAGGACGAGGGGAGAGTGTCAGGGAGAGAGGGAGTGTGACAGGGTGACGGGGGAGTATCAGGGTGAGGGGGAGAGTGTCAGGGTGAGGGGAAGAGTGTCAGGGTGAGGGGAGAGTGTCAGGGTGAAGGGAGAATGTCAGGGCGAAGGGAGAATGTCAGGGCGAAGGGAGAATGTCAGGGCGAGGGGGAGTGTATCAAGGTGAAGGTGTATCAAGGTGAAGGGGAGAGTGTCAGCACGAGGGGAGAATGTCAGGGCGAGGGGAGAATGTCAGGTTGAGGGGGAGTGGGTCAGCCTGAGGGGGAGTGGGTCAGGGTGAGGGGGAGAGTGTCAGGGTGAGGGGAGTGTCAGGGCGAGGGGAGAATGTCAGGGTGAGGGGAGAGTGTCAGGGCGAGGTGAGTGTCAGAGCGAGGGGAGAATGTCAGGGCGATGGGGAGAGTGTCAGGGCGATGGAGAGAGTGTCAGGGTGAGGGGAGAGTGTCAGGGTGAAGGCGGAGTGTGTCAGGGTGAGGAGAGTGTCAGGGCGAGTGGGAGAGTATCAGGGCGAGGGGAGAATGTCAGGGCGAGTGGAGAATGTCAGGGCGAGGGGAGAATGTCAGGGCGAGGGGAGTGTGTCAGGGTGAAGGGGAGAGTGTCAGGGTGAAGGGGAGAATGACAGGTGGAGGGGGAGTGTGTCAGGGTGAGGACAATGTCAGGGCGAGGGGGGAATGTGTCAGGGCGAGGGGGAGAGTGTCAGGGCGAGGGGGAGAGTGTCAGGGCGAGGGGGAGAGTGTCAGGGCGAGGGGAGAGTGTCAGGGTGAGGAGAGAGTGTCAGGACGAGGGGAGAGAGTGTCAGGGTGAGGGGGAAGAGTGTCAGGGTGAGGGGGAGAGTGTCAGGGTGAGGGGAGAGTGTCAGGGTGAGGGGGAGAGGGTGTCAGGGAGAGGGGAGAGAGTGTCAGGGTGAGGGGAGAGTGTCAGGGTAAAGGGGAGAGTGTCAGGGAGAGGAGATAGTGTCAGGGTGAGGAGTGTCAGGGTGATGGGGGAGTGTCAGGGTGAGGAGTGTCAGGGTGAGGGGAGAGTGTCAGGGTGAGGGGAGAGTGTCAGGGCGAGGGAAGAGTGTCAGGGTGAGAGGGAGAATGTCAGGGCGAGGGGAGAGTGTCAGGATGAGGGGAGAGTGTCAGGGTGAGGAGTGTCAGGGTGATGGGGGAGTGTCAGGGTGAGGAGTGTCAGGGTGAGGGAAGAGTGTCAAGGTGAGGAGAGAGTGTCAGGGTGAGGGGGAGAGTGTCAGGGTGAGGGGGAGAGGGTGTCAGGGAGAGGGGAGAGAGTGTCAGGGTGAGGGGAGAGTGTCAGGGTAAAGGGGAGAGTGTCAGGGAGAGGAGATAGTGTCAGGGTGAGGAGTGTCAGGGTGATGGGGGAGTGTCAGGGTGAGGAGTGTCAGGGTGAGGGGAGAGTGTCAGGGTGAGGGGAGAGTGTCAGGGCGAGGGAAGAGTGTCAGGGTGAGAGGGAGAATGTCAGGGCGAGGGGAGAGTGTCAGGATGAGGGGAGAGTGTCAGGGTGAGGAGTGTCAGGGTGATGGGGGAGTGTCAGGGTGAGGAGTGTCAGGGTGAGGGAAGAGTGTCAAGGTGAGGAGAGAGTGTCAGGGTGAGGGGGAGAGAGTGTCAGGGCCAGGGAAGAGTGTCAGGGTGAGGGGGAGAATGTCAGGGCGAGGGGAGAGTGTCAGGGTGAGGAGAGAGTGTCAGGACGAGGGGAGAGAGTGTCAGGGTGAGGGGGAAGAGTGTCAGGGTGAGGGGGAGAGTGTCAGGGTGAGGGGGAGAGTGTCAGGGTGAGGGGGAGAGTGTGTCAGGGCGAGGGAAGAGTGTCAGGGTGAGCTGGAGAGTGTGTCAGAGTGAGGGCTGAGAGTGTCAGGGTGAGGGGGAGAGTGTCAGGGTGAGGGGGAGAGTGTGTCAGGGCGAGGGAAGAGTGTCAGGGTGAGCTGGAGAGTGTGTCAGAGTGAGGGCTGAGAGTGTCAGGGTGAGGGGGAGAGTGTCAGGGTGAGGGGGAGAGTGTCAGGGTGAGGGAAGAGAGTGTCAGGGTGAGGGGGAGAGTGTGTCAGGGTGAGGGGAGAGTGTGTCAGGGTGAGGGGAGAGAGTGTCAGGGTGAGGGGAGTGTCAGGGTGAGGGGAGAGTGTCAGGTGAGGAGAGTGTCAGGGCGAGGGGGAGAGTGTCAGGGTGAGGGGGAGTGTGTCAGGGTGAGGGGGAGAATGTCAGGATAAGGGGGAGAATGTCAGGGCAAGTGGAGAGTGTCAGGGTGAGGGGAGATTGTCAGATTGAGGTGGACAGTGTCAGATTGAGGGGGAGAGTTTCAGGTTGAGGGGACAGTGTCAGAGTGAGAGGAAAGTGTCAGGGCGAGGGGAGAGTGTCACAGCGAGGGGAAAGTGTCAGGGTGAGGGGAGAGTGTCAGGGTGAGGTGGCGAGTTTCAGGGTGAGGGGGGAGTTTCAGGGAGCGGGGGGGAGTTTCAGGGTGAGGGGGGGAGTTTCAGGGTGAGGGGGGGAGTGTCAGGGTGAGGGGGGGGAGTGTCAGGGTGAGGGGGAGAGTGTCAGGGTGAGGGGAGAGTGTCAGGGTGAGGGGGGAGTTTCAGGGTGAGGGGAGAGTGTCAGGGCGGGCGGGAGAGTGTCATGGTGAGGGGGAGAATGTCAGGGTGGGGGGGAGAGTGTCATGGTGAGGGGGAAAGTGTCAAGGCGAGGGGGACAGTGTCATGGTGAGGGGGAGAATGTCAGGGCATGGGGGAGAGTGTCAGGGTGAGGAGAGTGTCAGGGCGAGGGGGAGAGTGTCAGGGCGAGGGGAGAATGTCAGGGCGAGGGGGAGTGTGTCAGGGTGAGGAGAGTGTCAGGATGAGGGGAAGAGTGTCAGGGTGAGGGGAGAATGTCAGGGCGAGGGGGAGAGTGTCAGGGCGAGGGGGAGAGTGTCAGGGCGAGGGGGAGAGTGTCAGGGCGAGGGGGAGAGTGTCAGGGCGAGGGGGAGAGTGTCAGGGCGAGGGGAGAATGTCAGGGCGAGGGGGAGAGTGTCAAGTTGAGGACAATGTCAGGATAAGGGGATAATGTCAGGGCGAGGGTAGAATGTCAGGGCGAGGGGGAGTGTGTCAGGGTGAGGAGAGTGTCAGGGTGAGGGGGAGAGTGTCAGGGTGAGGGGGCGAATGTCAGGGCGAGGGGAGAGTGTCAGGGTGAGGGGAGAGTGTCAGGGTGAGGGGGAGAATGTGTCAGGGTGAGGGGAGAGAGTGTCAGGCGAGGGGAGAGAGTGTCAGGGCGAGGGGAGAGTGTCAGGGTGAGGAGTGTCAGGGTGATGGGGGAGTGTCAGGGTGAGGAGTATCAGGGTGAGGGGAGAGTGTCAGGGTGAGGAGAGAGTGTCAGGGTGAGGGGGAGAGTGTGTCAGGGTGAGGGGAGAGAGTGTCTGGGCGAGGGGAGAGTGTCAGGGCGAGGGGAGAGTGTCAGGGCGAGGGGAGAGTGTCATGGTGAGGAGAATGCCAGAGTGAGGGGGAGATTGTCAGGGTGAGGGGAGTGTGTCAGGGTGAGGAGAATGTCAGGGTGAGGGGGAGATTGTCAGAGCGAGGGGAGAGTGTCAGGGTGAGGGGGGGAGTGACAGGATGAGGGGGAGAGTGTTAGGGTGAGGGGAGAGTGTCAGGGTGAGGGGGGTAAGTTTCAGGGTGGGGGGGGAGTGTCAGGGTGAGGGGGGAGTGTCAGATTGAGGGGGAGATTGTCAGGGTGAGGGGAGAGTGTCAGGGCGAGGGGAGAGTGTCAGGGTGAGGGGGAGAGTGTGTCAAGGTGAGGGGGGCAGTGTGTCAGGGTGAGGGGAGAGTGTCAGAGCGAGGAGAATGTCAAGGTGAGGTGGAGATTGTCAGGGCGAGGGGAGAGTGTCAGGGCGAGGGGAGAGTGTCAGGGTGAGGGGGAGAGTGTGTCAAGGTGAGGGGGGCAGTGTGTCAGGGCGAGGGGGAGAGTGTGTTAGGGCGAGGGGAGAGTGTCCGGGCGAGGGGAGAGTGTCAGCGCGAGGGGAGTGTCAGGGCGAGGGGAGAATGTCAGGGTGAGGGGGAGAGTGTCAGGGCGAATGGAGAGTGTCACGGCGAGGGGAGTGTCAGGGCGAGGGGAGAATGTCAGGGTGAGGGGGAGAGTGTCAGGACGAAGGGAGAGTGTCAGGGAGAGAGGGAGAGTGTCAGGGTGACGGAGGAGTGTCAGGGTGAGGGGGAGAGTGTCACGGTGAGGGGAGATCGTCAGGGTGAGGGGGAGATTGTTAGGGTGAGGGGAGAGTGTCAGGGTGAGGGGGAGAGTATCAGGGTGAGGGGGAGAGTGACAGGGTGAGGAGGAGAGTGTGTCAGGGTGAGGGGGAGAGTGTTAGGGTGAGGGGGAGAGTGTTAAGGTGAGGGGAGAGTGTCAGGGTGAGGGGGAGAGTATCAGGGTGAGGGGGAGAGTGACAGGGTGAGGGGGAGAGTGTCAGGTTGAGGACAATGTCAGGACAAGGGGGTAATGTCAGGGCGAGGGTAGAATGTCAGGGCGAGGGGGAGTGTGTCAGGGTGAGGAGAGTGTCAGGACGAGGAGAAGAGTGTCAGGGCGAGGGGAGAATGTCAGGGCGAGGGGGTGTGTGTCAGGGTGAGGGGGAGAGTGTCAGGACGAGGGGGAGTGTGTCAGGGTGAGGACAATGTCAGGGCGAGGGAGAGTGTGTCAGGACGAGGGGGAGAGTGTCAAGGCAAGGGGGAGAGTGTCAGGGCGAGGGGGAGAGTGTCAGGACGAGGGGGAGAGTGTCAGGCCGAGGAGAGAGTGTCATGGTGACGGAGGAGTGTCAGGGTGAGGGGAGAATGTCAGGGTGAAGGGAGAATGTCAGGGTGGGGGGGAGAGTGTTAGGGTGAGGGGGAGAGTGTCAGGGTGAGGGGAGGGAGTGTCAGGATGAGGAGAGAGTGTCGGGGTGAGGGGAGAGAGTGTCAGGGCGAGGCGAGAGTGTCAGGGTGAGGGGGAGAGTGTTAGGGTGATGGAGTGTGTGACAGGGTGAGGGGGAGAGAGTGTCAGCGCGAGGGGAGAGTGTCAGGGTGAGGGGAGAGTATTTCATGGCGAGGGGAGAATGTCAGGGTGAGGGGAGAGTGTCAGGGTGAGAGGGAGAATGTGTCAGGGTGAGGGAAGAGAGTGTCAGGCCAGGGGAGAGAGTGTCCGGGCGAGGGGAGAGTGTCAGGGTGAGGAGTGTCAGGGTGATGGGGGAGTGTCAGGGTGAGGAGTATCAGGGTGAGGGGGAGAGTGTGTCAGGGTGAGGGGAGAGAGTGTCTGGGCGAGGGGAGAGTGTCAGGGCGAGGGGAGTGTGTCAGGGTGAGGAGAATGCCAGGGTGAGGGGGAGATTGTCAGGGTGAGGGGAGTGTGTCAGGGTGAGGAGAATGTCAGGGTGAGGGGGAGATTGTCAGAGCGAGGGGAGAGTGTCAGGGTGAGGGGGGGAGTGACAGGATGAGGGGGAGAGTGTTAGGGTGAGGGGAGAGTGTCAGGGTGAGGGGGAGAGTATCAGGGTGAGGAGTTAAGTTTCAGGGTGGGGGGGGAGTAGGGTGAGGGGGGGAGTGTCAGATTGAGGGGGAGATTGTCAGGGTGAGGGGAGAGTGTCAGGGCGAGGGGAGAGTGTCAGGGTGAGGGGGAGAGTGTGTCAAGGTGAGGGGGGCAGTGTGTCAGGGCGAGGGGAGAGTGTCAGAGCGAGGAGAATGTCAAGGTGAGGTGGAGATTGTTAGGGCGAGGGGAGAGTGTCAGGGCGAGGGGAGAGTGTCAGGGCGAGGGGAGAGTGTCAGGGTGAGGGGGAGAGTGTGTCAAGGTGAGGGGGGCAGTGTGTCAGGGCGAGGGGGAGAGTGTGTTAGGTCGAGGGGAGAGTGTCCGGGCGAGGGGAGAGTGTCAGCGCGAGGGGAGTGTCAGGGCGAGGGGAGAATGTCAGGGTGAGTGGGAGAGTGTCAGGGCGAAGGGAGAGTGTCACGGCGAGGGGAGTGTCAGGGCGAGGGGAGAATGTCAGGGTGAGAGGGAGAGTGTCAGGACGAGGGGAGAGTGTCAGGGAGAGAGGGAGAGTGTCAGGGTGACGGGGGAGTGTCAGGGTGAGCGGGAGGGTGTCAGATTGAGGGGAGAGTGTCATGGTGAGGGGAGATCGTCAGGGTGAGGGGGAGATTGTTAGGGTGAGGGAAGAGTATCAGGGTGAGGGGGGGAGTGTTAAGGTGAGGGGGAGAGTGTCAGGGTGAGGGGGAGAGTGTCAGGGTGAGGGGGAGAGTGACAGGGTGAGGGGGAGAGTGTGTCAGGGTGAGGGGGAGAGTGTTAGGGTGAGGGGGAGAGTGTTAAGGTGAGGGGAGAGTGTCAGGGTGAGGGGGAGAGTATCAGGGTGAGGGGGAGAGTGACAGGGTGAGGTGGAGAGTGTGTCAGGGTGAGGGGGAGAGTATCAGGGTGAGGAGTTAAGTTTCAGGGTGGGGGGGAGTGTCAGGGTGAGGGGGGGGAGTGTCAGGTTGAGGGGGAAATTGTCAGGGTGAGGGGAGAGTGTCAGGGTGAGGGGAGAGTGTCAGGGTGAGGGGGAGAGTGTGTCAAGGTGAGGGGGGCAGTGTGTCAGGGTGAGGGGAGAGTGTCAGAGCGAGGAGAATGTCAAGGTGAGGTGGAGATTGTTAGGGCGAGGGGAGAGTGTCAGGGCGAGGGGAGAGTGTCAGGGCGAGGGGAGAGTGTCAGGGTGAGGGGGAGAGTGTGTCAAGGTGAGGGGGGCAGTGTGTCAGGGCGAGGGGGAGAGTGTGTTAGGTCGAGGGGAGAGTGTCCGGGCGAGGGGAGAGTGTCAGCGCGAGGGGAGTGTCAGGGCGAGGGGAGAATGTCAGGGTGAGTGGGAGAGTGTCAGGGCGAAGGGAGAGTGTCACGGCGAGGGGAGTGTCAGGACGAGGGGAGAGTGTCAGGGAGAGAGGGAGAGTGTCAGGGTGAGGGGGAGGGTGTCAGATTGAGGGGGAGAGTGTCATGGTGAGGGGAGATCGTCAGGGTGAGGGGGAGATTGTTAGGGTGAGGGGTGAGTGTCAGGGTGAGGGGGAGAGTATCAGGGTGAGGGGGAGAGTGACAGGGTGAGGGGGAGAGTGTGTCAGGGTGAGGGGGAGAGTGTTAGGGTGAGGGGGAGAGTGTTAGAGTGAGGGGGAGAGTGTTAAGGTGAGGGGGAGAGTGTCAGGGTGAGGGGTAGGAGTTTCAGGGTGAGGGGGGAGTGTCAGGGCGTGGGGAAGAGTGTCAGGGCATGGGGGAGAGTGTCAGGGTGTGGGGGAGAGTGTCAGGGCGGGGGGGAGAGTATATATATGAATTTATGTGTGAATATATGAAACCTCTGAGTGGGTCATTGGAACCCAGTGCTTGTCCCGGGCCAGGGGAAGCTGTGAGACAGAAAGTGATCGGAACGCAGTGCCGAGTTATTTACCCGCCATCGAAGATTTTAATCCTGGTGGGCTCCACTTGCTTGCCAGGTTGGTCTTTGTTCACACCCGTCTCCATCTTATCCCTTTCCTTCTCAAAACTTCCTGCTGCTTTCCTTCCAGCCGCATCATGATCACACTGCGAAGATTCATACCATTTCATCTGCCGAGGACAGATGGCATTGTGTTATTTTGTTTCCTGTCCTGTCCAAGCAGATTGAAGCTTTTAACTCTTCCATGTCCTGAGCATTTGTAGAAGGGGAAAGTGTGTAGTGGTCTTATTGAAGGGAACGCGCCATGGGAAGCTTGCTCATTTCCGACAGAGATACGGAGAAATTTCTTACTTCAGACAGTCATAAGTCTTTGGAACTGCCTCTGACTGAGAGCAGTGTGGGTTGTGTCATTAGACACAGGGTTTTAACTGACAAAGGAGACCAGGGTAATGGAGAAGGAAACGCTTACTGGAGTGAGGACCCCAATGAGAATGGGCAGGATTGTTGTAATGCATACGCACAAGAGTAGGCCACTCAGCCTTTCCAGCCCACTCCACCATTCAACAAGATCATGGCTCACCTCAACTCTCCATTCCTCCTCCCCCACCCCCTCCTTGGTCATCAAGAATCTATCTCCCTCTGCCTTAAAATATTTAAAGGCTCTGCTCCCACGGCCTTTAGAGGAAGGGAATTCTGAGAGAAAAGAATGTTCTCTCAACTTCATCTTAAGTGGGCAACCTTTTATTCTTAAACTTTAACCCCCCCACCACCATTCGTTCTGGATTCTCCCACAAAAGGAAACATCCTTTCCACAGCCACCCGGCCAAGTCCCCTCAGGATCTCATATGTTTCATTTAGTTCACCTCTCACTCTTCTAAGCTCCAGAGGATACAGGCCCAGCCTTTCCTCATATCGCAATCAACTCATTCCAGGGATTAGTCGAGTAAAGCGTCTTTGAACCGCTGCCAATGCATTAACATCCTCCTGGCAGTACAGTGATCAGTACCACACTCTGTACTCCAGGTACACGCTCCATACTTTTACATTCAATTGCCCTCACAATACACAGAAAGATCTATTGGTTTTCCTGACACCTTGTTGTCCCTGCAGACTAAGCCCCTGCAAACCAGGCATGAGGGTGGCCCCAAGGTGACGAACATGGCACACTTGCTTTCATCAGCAATGATAGACCATGTTGCAGCCATAATAGGCCGCATTTGGAGTATGGTCTGCAGTATTTTGGTCGCCACACTACCAGAAGGGCGTGGAAGAGAAGGGCGAGGGGAGAGTGACGTGGAAGAGAAGGTTCACCAGGATGTTGCCTGGTCTCGAGGGTATTGGCCATGAGGGGAAGGTTAAAAAAATGAGGATTCTTTTCACTGGAATGATGGTGGCTGAAAGGAGACCTGACAGAGGTCCACACCATTAGAAGAGGCATGGGTAGGGTGGATAGTCAGAGGCTTTTTCCCCAGGGTTGACGTTTCAATTACAAGGGGGGAACAGGTTCAAGGTGAGAGGGGAAAATTCAAGGGTGATGTGAGAGGGAAGTATTTCAAGCAGAGAGTGGTAGGGCCCTGGCATGCACCGTCTGAAGAGGTGGTGGAAGCAGGCACATTGGTAACATCCCAGATGGCTCCATGAATAGGAAGGGAATAGAAGGAGACAAACTGCATATGGGCAGGGAGGTTTGTTTGTTAGTTTAGTGAGGACACAATGATTGGGACAGACGTGGAGGGCCGAAGGGCCTGTTCCTCTGCTGTACTGCTTTTGTTCTCTCGGTCTGGCAGCAGTTATAGAGTCATTCAACAGGATCATGGCTGATCATTGCTTTCTCCTCCAGACCTTTAGATCCCTTTCGCATTTAACCCCTTTGTGAAAACATTCTGTTTTTGCCTCAACCACTCTCTGTGGCAGCAAATTCCATGGGTTCCCCCCTCTCAGTCCTGAATGACCTAACAACACCCGAAGACTGCGACCCCCCCCCCAACCATCCACCCCAGGTCAGACCAGGTAAGGATGACAGTTTCCTTCCCTAAAGGACATTAGTGAACCAGAAGAGTTTTTATAGAATCCCTACAGTGTTGAAACAGGCCATTCAGCCCATCAGTTCCGCTTGATCCTCCAAAGAGTATCCCAGCCAGACCTACCCACCCTATCCTTGCATTCCCCATGGCTAGCTCACATAACCTGCACATTCCTGGACAGAGAATCAGAGGGAATCCCTACAGTGTGGAAACAGGTCAATTGGCCCAACAAGTCCACACCGACCCTCCGAAGAGTATCCCACCCAGAGACATATCCCTATCCAATTACTCTACATTTATCCCTGACTAATTCACCCAACCTGCACATCCCTGAACACTATGGGCAGTTTAGCATGGCCAATTCACCCAACCTGCACATCCCTGAACACTATGGGCAGTTTACCATGGCCAATTCACCCAACCTGCACATCCCTGAACATTATGGGCAATTTAGTATGGCCAATTTACCTAACCTACACATCCCTGAACACTATGGGCAATTTAGTATGGCCAATTTACCTAACCTACACATCCCTGAACACTATGGGCAGTTTACCATGGCCAATTCACCCAACCTGCACATCCCTGAACACTATGGGCAGTTTACCATGGCCAATTCACCCAACCTGCACATCCCTGAACATTATGGGCAATTTAGTATGGCCAATTTACCTAACCTACACATCCCTGAACACTATGGGCAATTTAGTATGGCCAATTTACCTAACCTACACATCCCTGAACACTATGGGCAATTTAGCATGGCCAACCCACCCTAACCTGCACATAGTTGGACCGTAGGAGGAAACGGGAGCACCCGGAGGAAACCCACGCAGACACGAGGAGAACTTGCAAACTCCACACAGACAGTCGCCCGAGGCTGGTATTGAACCTGGGTCCCTGATGCTATGAGGCAACGACTTCCCAATTAGTCTGGTCTCTCTGATTAGCTTGGTTCTAACTGATTTGAAACAGCCCTACAACGCTGTCAAGGTGATCCACATCTGGCCGATCCTCACCTGGGCTATTCTCTGCTTCCAGCCGCTGGAGGCCACCAGCTTTCCCGAACTGGGCCAGTTCAGAGCAGACATGATGTAGATCTCTTTGGCTGCCTTCTGCTTGGACCTGAGGAGGGCCAGGGCCACCTTCGTGGCAGTGCCCGGGGGGTTGGGGTTGTACGAGCTGATGCACCAGGTGGCGTACATGGAGAGCTTGGGGGCCATGTGCCGGGTCGGGTTGGGTTTGGTGTAATTCAGGAAGCACCAGCTGACGCTGGTGGAGGTGCGGAGGCTGGGGAACTGCAGGAACTGCTGGAGGTCAGACACGTCCGAGAGGAGCACGGTGCCACCCACCACCGTGCCCCCCTGGCTGACGGGCACCTGGAGGAGCATGCTGATGGGGAACTTGTGCTGAGGGGGCAGCAGGGGCGGGGGCTCCGAGGGGAGGTCGCCAGGCGATGGCGGCCCTCTCTGCGGACTCTCCACCTCAAGGCTCTCCAGGGACTCCATGTCGCTGCATTGGCCAAGCGACAGGCGCTCCTCGGAGGGGGCGGACTCCAGGCTCTGAGGGCCGTGCCATCGCGGGGAGGAGCCAGAGGGTGACGGTTGGCCTTCCCTCGCCTCACCGGTGGTGCAGAACTGGCGCACCAGCTGCGGCTTGGCCGCCTTGGCATTGGCAGGCGTGCTGGGGGTGCCGGACTCCCGCAGGCTGAGCTTCTCCAGCATCTGCCCGCAGATCTTCTCCTCCTTGACCCGCTTCTGCTGCTGGGTCTCCACGGAGAGCTCCAGGCTGCTGGCGGGGGAGAGCATGCGCTTGCTGCCCCCGATGGATGTTCCCCCGTCCGAGCTCACCAGGCCCACGGTGAGGGGCACCGACACTTCTCCGGCCGTGCCCACCGCTGTTGCTGTCGCCGAGGGTGTGGGCAGCCCCCAGGGGGCGCACTGCGCTCCTCCTACCCCACCCGGCTCCTGGGCGGGCGAACGGCCCTCCACCTTGCAGATGACCAGGCCAGGGCTGTGGCTGAGCGGCCCGCGGGTGCCTCCTGAAGCGTGGGAGACGCTGGTGTACATGACACTGCCGTAGGTGGGCATGTTGGCCTGAATCCTGACGGGCACCAGCAGGGAGGGAGGGGTGCGGCTGGAGCGTGGGGCGGGGGCGTGGGCCCGGCGCCCGGGGGAGTGCTGAGGGGAAGCCCGGGGCGAGGGGCAAGGCTGCTCCTTGTCCCCCCAGCCCGGCCGGGCCTGAGGGCGCCTCTCCACTGGCTGACCGGGGTAGGCCTCGCCGGGGGAGAGTGAGGGGCACGGGAGCTGCAGGGGAACCGCTGGCCACTGCGCGGTGGGGGGATAGGGCTCGGAGCCGGGGGTAGGGAAGGGCGGGGGCGGCTGGTAGAGCTGCCAGGGCTGGTGGAAGTCGAGGGGAGGGTAAGGGGCGTCACAGGGACGGTCGGTGGGTGAGGCCGGGCGGTGTCGAGGTCCCCGGGTTGGGAGGGCGGGCCCGCACGCCTGGTGACCGGAGACCTGCATCGGCTCGCCCAGCTCCAGCCCGTGCTCCGGCTGGGAATTCTCTGAGTACTGTCCGAGGGAAGCCTGGCGCACCAGGAAGCACCGTCTCCTCTCCCTGACAGCGGGGGAGGAGGCGGGAGCAGGCCCACAGCGGGGCCCAGCCCCCCCAGGGCCTCCCGACAGGTTGCCATAGTCGAAGGACTTGCTGCGGGTCTCCACCATCTCCAGATAGGGCTGGCACGGGGCCTGCTCTGAAGCCGAACGCCTCATCTCCTTCTGCTGCTGCTGCTCCTGCTGCTGCTGTTGGCCCAATAGGCCCGGGCTGTTGACCACGTAGGGCACCGTCAGATACTCGGCCGTCTCCAGCCTGCCCGAGGTCCCAGGCTTCGGGCCCTCGTCTCTCTCCAGCGAGAGTGAGAAGCTGGAGCTGTGCGACCAGTTGCTGTCCTGGCTCAGACTCCGGGACAGCGTACCGGACTCCAGGCTCGACTCCCCGGATGAGTACTGCAGCTCGGCGAGGCGCAGCCTCTTCTTCTTGGGTGGTAGTTTCTCGGCTGGCAGCTGGGACAGCGTTTCGCTCCGCTGCGGCCACTGGAACTCCTCGGGCACCTTCTCGGCCTCCTTGACGGGGGCCTCGTCCGGCTCCTTCTCCGGTTTGTCCGGTTCCTCTGTCACCCGGATCTCCGGCACCTGGATATTGTGTTGGCGCACCAGCTTGGGCGTCGGCTGGGGCTGTGGGCTGGCCTGGAGCTCTCCCACCTCAGCTGGCGGGTGCTGACCCACCCCCATCCCCACCTCGGGGGAGGGGTCGGGCCCCCCAGGACCGGAAAGCAGCTCCATGGACTCAGACCGCTCGAAGGAGCCTGGCCAGCTCAGCGAGTTGGTGTGCTGGATGACGGAGATCTCGTTGCCTGTCCCCCTCCGGCCTCCATCCTGCTTGCCCAGGCCCTGCCCCCCTAGCGAATCCTCCATTGCCTGCGGCTCGCTCTCCTCTGCCGTTGCCACGGCGACCGGCTCCCTTGGCAGGCCGAAGAAACCTGAGGTGGTCATGGTCGACACGGAGACAGTTCTGGGGATTGGTTCCTGATCGGTGAGGGGATTCCCCTCAGCTTTGGGCTCAGCCCCTGAGGGGGGTGACCAGGTCAGGCCTCCGTACGGGCCTCCATAGCGACCGGGGATGTCCTCCTCATCCCCAACACTCTTTTCTTTCCTTCGTTTCCTGAATGGTAAGTTTTCCAGCACCGGGCCAGCCTTGTAGACCGTGGTCTGAGATAACTCCAGCCCACCCTCGCCAAGGGGTTTGGGCGCTCCACACTTGGCACGCGGCCCGTGCGAGCAGTAGAACTTCCTGTGGGCCTCAAAGTTGTCCCAAATCTGGTACTTGACGCCGCAGATTTCGCACTCGTACACCGTGCCCACTCCCTTCTGGGCTTTCATCACCAGCAGCGATGGGTCACCTCCCTCGGCCAACTCCCCTTCTTCTGTCTTGGTGGCTCCCGTGGCGGCTGGAGATCCCCTGGGGAAGGTCCCAGGCCCTTGCTCCCCGTCGTCGTGCCCGCAACTCCCCGGGGCGTGGCCCTCGAGACCAGAGAACAGCTCGATGGCCGTCTGGCGTTTCAGCATGCGCTGGTGCGGCAGCAGGGCAGAGCCGGCGTGGAACACATCATCCGAGCCCGTCATCCTCTCGTCGAAGGAGTGGCTCCCCCTCAGCACCTGGGGGACTCCCAGGCCATTCCCGGAGGATATGGGCATGGAGTTGCTCCGGGTTAACGTGGCACTGTCCGCCGTGTCTGGCGGGATACCCAAGAGCTCCTTCTCTGACGGCACAAAGCAGTCCATTGCACTCGGGCCCAGTGACTCCTCAGAGAAGGCCCTGGCCTCGCTGACTGCCTCCCCCAGCGCCATTGGATGCTTCCGCAACTCACCGCCATCTCCCCGGTAACAGGTGAACCTTCGTGGCTTGACAGGGTCTAGTTGACTGGGGTCCACCAAGACGTTGTTGTGGCTTATGAGCTGCAAGATGTGCTCCTCGATGAACTTCTCCAGGTCAGGCTTGTCTCCAGGGATTGCCACCAAGCCGGCCTTGTCCTTGCAGGCCATCGGAGGGGGCTCCTGCAATGCCACGTTGACCGCCATGGGCCTGGGGGCCAGCCTAGCAAACTTGCCGAAGATGATCTCGGCGTAGGACTTGGCGTTGGTGTTGGGGGGACTGACCTGCTGCTCAGCACTCTCCGATCGGGAGAAGTAGCCCGAATCGGTGCTGCCCTTGCTGTGGGGGCTCAGCAAGTTAACGGACTGCTCACTGTCCTGGCCTCGCTTCTCGTTCAGCCGCAGGGCCAGCCTCTGCTTGATGGTATGCGGCCCCCCGTACTTCCAGACCATGACAGGGGGGCTGGGGCAAGCTTCCGTCTTGACGTAGGCTGGCGGGCCCTCGGCCTGCGCCTGGAGGCCGCACTTGGGGACGATGAGAATGGGCACCTTCATGGGCCCGGCAGGAGACTCCTCACTGAGCACCTCAGAGTCCGAGCTGTATTTCTGAGACACCCTCAGGGAGCGTTGCAGGATGGGATTGCCAGCTTCGGCCACCTCTGGTTCCGGCGATTCCGGCTGGGACAGCCTCTTGCCAGGGCAGAGCTCCTCGTCTGTGTCTGTGCTCTCGTCGGCATCGGAGTGCAGCCCGGCCTCCTCGCCCCCTCCCAGAGGCTCTGTGTCCGAGCGGCAGCTGGGCTCTGCCTCAGCCTCGGCGGAGAGTAGACCGGCCTTGATGGCGTGGGCGTGGGACTTGCGGTGCTTGTAGAGGTTGCTCTTGGTCTTGAAGGAGAAACCACAGGGGGCGCAGGGATAGGGTCTCTCGCCCGTGTGGGAACGGATGTGCTTCTTGAGGACACTGGGCTTGGCACATGCTCGCCCACAGTACTGGCAGATGTGTTTGCCCGGCTTCTTGGGCTTCTTGTCCCTCCTCAGGGCCTCATCTCGGGGTCCGGGCACAGCCTGGGGGTAGTGGCGGTAGCAGGCCGGGCTGGGGGCCTTGCCTAGCTGACGGGACCGGTGCTGGAGGGGCAGGAAGGCCTCGGGAGGTGTGGCTTCCAGGGGGCGACCGAAGGGCCAGGGTCGCCCCTCCACCCCAGCTCCTGCCTCCGGAGTGGGGTATCCCCGGGGGTCAGGCCGGCGCTGGAAATGTGGGAAGGGACGGGGTGCGTAGTGGTGGTGGTGGTGGTGGTGGTAGGGGCCGCCCAGGAGTTGCCGTGACTGGGCCTGACGAGGAGCCTCAGCGGGAAGCTGAAGTTCAGAGTGGTAGTAAGGCCCTGTCCCACCAACTGGGCCCTGGGGGTCCGGCGCCAGCCTCTGAGCCCCCGGCTCAGGGAAAACGCTGGGCTGTAACCGGGGGGTGTCCCGTTGGACTGGGCCGGGGGCGCCGCTGTCCTCAGCCGCGCCCAGCATCGCGCGATTCGGCTCCATTTCCGGTCAGGACGGTCGCTAAGTGCCGGGGCTTCGTTGCTGAGGCAACCGTCAACTGCATCTAAAGCTCGGCTCGGTCTCCCAGTGCTGCCATCGGCTGATCGCTGCCGGCATGGGGCTCAAACAACTGCTGCCTCTTCAGGTCACTCACCGCCAGAGGTCGTCACTGAGCATCAAACTGGAGAGGGCTTGTCACTCACTGAATCCCTCACGCTAGGACGCCAAGCTTCTGCCCCCTCCCCCGCTCTCTTAGTCTTTCTCCTGGACCAAAGGTGACCTCCTTCTCCGGACGGGAGTCACGCCGTCTTTCCCGCTGTGTGTGCGGCAGGGCCACGGTAAGCGGTCACTCTCAGTCGCTTGGTCCTCTCCATGGTAACGGAGCCCGCCTTCTCAATGGGCACAAGAAGATGTCAGGTGCCGCCACCCTCCTACTCGTGCCTCCGTCTCCACTTCACATTCCTCTGGGACTGAGGCCTACCTGATTCTCGAAAGGGGGGTGTAAATCCGTAACCCACTCGCTCTGTCCCCTACACCAGATTTACAATGTCCTTCAGAGTCTCTAACAGCAGCTTCCTACAAGGGGGGGGGGGGGGAAAGCAAAAGAAAAATACATTAATAAAAAGAAAGATCCCATTGATTCTAGTGTTACTGAATGCATTGATGTTGGGCCTACAGGCTGTATGCTGCAGCTCAGTGGTAGCACACCCACCTCAGACTCTGAAGATACTGGGTTCAAATCCCTGACTGGAGGAGTAAGAAGAAAACAATTAGGCCATTCAGCCCCTCAATCTCCCACTGCTGTTTGTTAATCTATTTTTTTTGGAACTCATTCCACATCACAGTGATGCCCTCATCCTGTGATTGAATTCAAAAAGAATTTGATTGAAAACTCACGTGTGTCAATGGTAGTGTGATTAACCTACTATAAAGACCAGGTTTAGAGAGACAGAGGTGGTGACATTTGAGGGGGTTACGGGGATGGTGAGGCCTGCAGAAGGATTCTATGCTGCAGGCACGAGCTAAAATGAACAGAAATACAGATGCTGGGAAAAGCGAAAGTGAAGTGGCAACTATGAGGAGCCATTCCGTGGGTCAGTCAATCTCCACAGGACGCTCTGTTGGAGCCTCTTTCCGTTCTGAAATGGCGGCTCTGTGGGGGTGAGGCTACATTCTACACTAAAGCTGCACATCGGAGATAGGGGCAAGAGTAGGCCACTGCGCCTGTCTCACCACTGGATACAAACATGGCCGCCTTGTGGACCCATGCCAGGGGTCTGAGATAATAATAACAACATTCACTTACAGAGGGCACTTTGTGACCAGTCTATCCCTGTGCTCCTTGGCTCACTCCTCTCTGTGAACTGGAGGTGAGGTAAAACACTCAAAATCAACTGACCCTCCTGCACTCCCTGAGTTAAAGTGCCTTCCAGTTAAGCAACACCTTGATTTTAAAAACCTTGATCAAATCCCTTTGGCGCCTCACCATCTCTGCAACCCCCTCAAATGTCACCACCTCTCTCTCTCTAAACCTGAACTTTATAGGAGCAGCCCTCCTGATGTTAATCACACCACCATTGACACAGGTGAGTTTTCAATCAAATTCTTCTTGAATTCATTCACAGGATGAGGGCGTCACTGGGGAGGCAGCATTTATTGCCCATCCCTAATTGCCCAGAGGGCAGTTTAAGAGTCAACCACATCGCTGTGGGTCTGGAGTCACATGTAGGCCAGACCAGATAAGGATGGCAGTTTTCTTTCCTGAAGGACATTACTGACCCAGGTGCGTTTTTCTCTGACAATCGATGCATGGTCATCATTAGATCCTTAGTTCCAGATTTTTATTGAATTCAAATTCCATCATTTGCTGTGGCAGAATTCAAACGGATCATAGAATCATTGAAATGCTACAGTGTGGAAACAGGCCATTCAGCCCAACAAGTCCACACCGACCCTCTGAAGAGCATCCAACACAGACTCACCACCACCGACCCAATTCCCATCACCCTGCATTTCCCCATGGCTTACCCACCTAGCCTACACATCCCTGAACACTACAGGCAATTTAGCATGGCCAATTCACCTAACCTGCACATCTTTGGACTGTGGGAGGAAACCGGAGCACCCGGAGGAAGCCCACGCAGAGACAGGGAGAATGTGCAAATTCCACACAGACAGTCACCCAAGGCTGGAATTGAACCCGGGCCTGTGGCGCAATCCAGTGATAATATGACTAGGCCGTTGCAAACTTTACATTCTGAAGAAAGTTCAGCTCTGAAGAAGGGCCATACTAGATTTGAAATGCTAACTCTGTTTCTCTCTCCACAGTTACTGCTAGACCTGCTGTGTTTCTCCAGCATTTTCTGTCTTTTGCTTCTGATTTCAAACAATATAATGATGTATCCAGAATGACCCCTGAGGGGGACACCAGTTTAAACAACTGCCAGTCTAACAAACGTCCAGAACCACCTCTGTGATATTTTATCAAGCTAAATAAACCAGTATTCCATTGCAAGGCTGAGGCTCACCCAGATTTCTAATCAGGAAGGGAATCAAGGGTTATGGAGAAAAGGCAGGAAAGTGGAGATGAGGATTGTCAGATCAGCCACGATCTCACTGAATGGCAGAACAGACTCGATGGGCTGAACGGCCTAATTCTACTCCTGTGTCATCCAGTCTTAACATTGTGACTTTTACAAACAAGAATAAACCAAGGATGGATGACAACAGTTCCTTGGCACATGTTCCACCATAACAAAACTGTAACCAAACCCAGAGTGAGCAGCAGGGACCCTGGTTTGATTCCACCTGCGGGTGACTGTCTGTATGGAGTTTGCACGTTCTCCCTGAGTCTGTGCAGGTGCTCTGATTTCCTTCCATGGTCCAAAGATGTACAGGTTAGGTGGATTGGCGATGGGAAATGCAGGGTTACAGGGATGGGCTCAACGGGCCAAATGGCCTGTTTCCACACTGTAGGGATTCTATGAACCAGAGTCGGCTGTCAAACCAACCAGCACCATTTTCCCAAGCAGTGTAAATTGCTGTTCAGTTTGAAGTTCTGTACTTTTGAGGAATGCAAGACAAAAGCCTTTGAATAGGCCTTTAGTTATACAGCATCCTCCAGATCTGTACAAGCAGAGGAGTAGATAAATAGGCTTCATTAGTTCACGACTGGGTTTGGCACCTCTTATTGTAATCTCTGAATTTCCATGTTACTGAGCAAAAACCAATGATTGGATCGATTACACTTCACCTCGAGAGTCATAGCGGTGTACAGCACTGAAACAGACCCTTCGGTCCAACTCGTTCATGATGACCAGATCTCCTAACCTAAACTAGTCCCATTGGCCAGCACTTGGCCCATGTCCCTTCCTATTCATATACCCATCCAGCTGCCTTTTAAATGTTGTAATTCTTCCAGCCTCCACCACTTCCTCTGGCAGCTCATTCCATACACGTACCACCCTCTGCGTGAAAAAGTTGTCCCTTCGGTCCCAGGGCAGACATCCGTTTAAGCACAAACCCTCCCCTGGTTTATTTGGATGGATGAATGGCAAATTTGAGAGTCCATTCAGGCCCTTGAGTGTGAATGGATTGGGACAAAGGATCTGTTTCCATGCTGTAGGACTCTATGAGCCCATTGTACCATTCAATGAGATCAATGTTGATGTGTGGCCTAAGTCCATATACCTGCCATTGGTCCATATCCCTTTCATATCTTTGTTTAATAAAAATGTATCCATCCATCTCAGCTTTAAAATTAACAACTGATCCAGCACCTACTGCTGTCTGCAGAAGACAGTTCCAAACCTTTCCCACCCTTTGAGTGCTGAAGTACTTCCTAACATCTTCCCTGGTCGCCACGTTACCAAAAGGATGTGGACGCTTTGGAGAGGGTGCAGGGAAGGTTTACAAGGGTGATGGAAGGTGCTAGCTATGAAGAGAGGTTGAGTAGGTTAGGTCTTCATTAGACAAAAGGAGATTGAGGGGGGACCTGATTGAGGTTTACAAAATCATGAAGGGTATGGGCAGGGTGGATAGAGACAAGCTTTATCCCCAGGGTGAAGGATTCAATAACGAGAGGTCACGCTTTCAAGGTGAGAGGTGAAAAGTTTAAGGGGGATACACACGGCAAGTACTTTACAGAGAGGGTGGTGGGTGTCTGGAACACATTGCCAGCAGAGGTGGAAGAGGCAGGTACGACAGATTCATTTAAGATGTGTCTGGACAGATGCATGGGGAGCAGAGGGATACAGATGCTTAGGAATTGGGCCACAGGTTTAGACAGTAGATTTGGATTGGCTCAGGCTTGGAGGGCCGAAGGTTGTAAATTTTCTTTGTTCTTTGTACTTTGAATGGTCCAGCTCCTAATTCTCACACAATGCCCCTATCTCCAACCACTGGAAATAGTTTATCTTTTATCTATGCTGTCTTTTCCTGTTAATATCGTGAAGACTTAGTTTGGGGGCTGTTGAAGCAAATTCACAATGGTCACACAGTAACAACACAGAATCAGTTAACATCAGATTGACACCTCAGTCAGAAGAGATGACAGGATAGTTCCTGGGCATTATGAAATCACCACATTTGCTTGGATGAAGGCACTGCATTGATACTGGGACTGAGATTGTGACATGACTCAAGGTTACATCTTGCATCTAAGCATGCAGCAGAGAATCCTCCCAACTACACCAATATTAACACTACTCATTGTGTCGAGTTCATAAGGCACGAACAAGTCTCACATTAGAATCATCCATTACCTAATTTTCTGCCAAGTTCCACTTCTGTGTGCTAATTCCAATTCTCCCTTATCATGGCATCAGGTTTCCCTGGAAAGGATTAAACGCAGAGCCTGTAAGAACATGCTTTACAAACATAACTTACTTTATGAGGCTGAACACAAATATTTATAGACAGACGGGCACCTATGTTCTTTATGTATGATGAATAATTAAACCACAGATTCCCAGATAAACGCTAAATAAAATGTCATACACAAGACAATTTGTAATTAACCTTCGTTTGAGAGAAAGCCATAGCAATAGCAGAGATTCTGGTGAAGGTACAACAGGCAGCAGCTCATTCAAGGGTCTTAGGATTTGAAAGTTGCGTTGGGGGCAGAAAATAGTGCAGTTCCAGAACTTTGGACCTCAGCTGCTAAAGACACAGTTGTCAGTGGAGTAGATGAAAGCGATGGTCAAGCGATCAGAACTTGAGGAGTCGTAGAGATCCCAGAGCAATGTAGGACTGGAGCAGGATACTGAGAAAAGCTTTATGTTTCTCTTCCTTACAGCCACAGAATATTCTCTAATCTTAAATCATGCTGCACTTATTTCAGGTTTGGTCTCCCTTGGCGCCTCATGTCCTTTGATCCCACAGCTTAGGACACTCTGTCTTTGCCTTGAGGTCAACAAGAGCTCCACTGTAATTGGATTGACCTTCACTATCACTTTCAAAGCAAGATGATCAGACAAAACATGAGTTTGAGGAGATCAGTTGACCCATCTAGCCAGCTCCACCATTCGATGATCATTTTTTGATAGTGTAAACCTCTATCTTGCCTTGACAAAAGAACATGGGGATGGCAAACACGAGGGGACACAACTTTAAAGTGAGGGGAGATAGGTATAAGACAGATGTCAGGGGTAGTTCTTTGCCTGCCACGGTAGTAGATTCGCCAAGTTTAAGTGCATTTAAGTCGTCATTGGGCAGGCGTATGGACGTACATGGAATAGTGTAGGTGGGATGGGCTTCAAATTAGTATGGAAATGTGTTGCTGGAAAAGCGCAGCAGGTCAGGCAGCATCCAGGGAACAGGAGAATCGACGTTTCGGGCATAAGCCCTTCTTCAGGAAGAAGGGCTTATGCCCGAAACGTCGATTCTCCTGTTCCCTGGATGCTGCCTGACCTGCTGCGCTTTTCCAGCAACACATTTCCAGCTCTGATCTCCAGCATCTGCAGACCTCACTTTCTCTTCAAATTAGTATGATAGGGTGGCGCAACATCGAGGGCTGAAGGGCCTGTACTGCGCTGTAATGTTCTAATATAGGCACTCAGAGCAGGAGTAGATCATCTGGCCCCTTGAGCCTGCTCTGCCATTCAATAAGATCATGGCTGACCTTTTCATGGCCTCAGCTCCAATTACCCGCCCTCTCACTGTATCCCTTAATTCCTTTACTGTTTAGAAATCTGTCACTACCTTAAAAACATTCAATGAAGGTAGCCTCAGCTGCTTCACTGGGCAGGGAATTCCACAGATTCACAACCCTCTGGGTGAAGGAGTTCCTCCTCAAATCGGTCCTAAATCCTGCTCCCCCTGATTTTGAGGCTAAGCCCCCTAGTTCTAGTTTCACCCACTGATGGAAACAACCTCCCTGCCTTTATCTTTACTATTCACTTCATAATTTTATGTTTCTATAAGATCCCCCCACCTCATTCCAATGAGTATAGTCCCAGTCTATTCAGCCTGCCCTCATAAGCCAACCCCTCAACTCCAGAATCACCTAATGAACCTCCTTTGTACTCCCACCAGTGCCAGGACATCCTTTCTCAAGTCAGGAGATCAAAACTGTAGCTGTACTCCCAGGTATGGCCTCACTAACACCCCATACAGCTGTAGAATAATCTCCCCGTTTTTAAACTCCATTCCTCTAGCATTCCACAATCCCTTCTCTCTCCCACAGAGCCCTGTGATCTTTGTTGTCTGAATCCACTAGCCATGATGTGGAGGTGCAGGTGTTGGACTGGGGTAGACAAAGTTAACAATCACACAACACCATCTGTTGGTCTATAGCCTGGTGTTGAGTGTTTTTTAATTGAATCCCCCAGCGCAACAAACACTTGCTTTCAAATCATGGAAGGAATTGGTTGAGCTCAGTTGGCTAGATTGTTGGTTTGCAGAGCAGTGTGATGCCAACAGCGTGGGTTCAATTCCCATCACCGGTTTGAGGTTACCATGAAGGACTCTCCTTCTCAACCTCTTCCCTCACCTGAAGCCTGGTATACCCCCAGGGTTAAATGACCTTCAGTCGCCTCTCTCTGATAAGAGAGCAGCCCCTTATGGTCTGGTAAGACAATGGTGACACCACAACAAATCATGGAAATGCTCACCACGCCAGCCCAATGTTTGCTAAGTATGGGTGGTAAATTGACACCTGGAAAATGAGCTTCCCTCACCAGAGCTGCTGGATACATCCTGAGTATTCATGAGCTTTAGTCTCAATGTTTGCAGCTTCTAATATATGCACATAGACTGGGGAAATCATCAAAGATGAAACAGCAGATTTCAAGGAATTCCACAACAAAGGAAATGTTTGATGAGATCTGCTTGGAATCTGAGGAACTACATAACAAAGGAAGCATTTAAGTGAGGTCAAAAGTAAACACAGAAACCCTTCAGGCAACAACTCAACAACATGCCTGAACGCAGTTCCGTCTCCTGCACCACAACCAGCACTCAGAAACCCCAATTGTTCAATTTGAAAGTCTCATTACAGTCCCCGCCTCCAAATCCCACTGTGCCTGTGGAAAGGCAGTGTCTATGCCAGAAGGTAGCGGTGGAATGAAGGATATAGCAAGATCATAGCAGCAGAAGTAGGCCGTTTAGCCCATCAAGTCTGCTCTGCTATTCAATGTTAAAAATCACACACCAGGTTACAATCCAACAGGTTTATTTGGAAGTACTTTTGAGTGATTTTTAACTTTGCCCACCCCAGTCCAACATCGGCCCCTCCACATCACGACTGCTATTTGATGACATCACAGTTGCTATTCGATGACGTCATGGTTGCTATTTGATGAGATCATGGCTGATTTGATAATCCTCAACTCCACTATCCTGCCTTTTCCCCATAACCCTTGATCCCCTCCTGACTAAAATTCTGTCTGTCTCAGCCTTGGATATACTTAATGAGGAGAAAGTGAGGTCTGCAGATGCTGGAGATCAGAGCTGGAAATGTGTTGCTGGAAAAGGGCAGCAGGTCAGGCAGCATCCAGGGAACAGGAGAATCGACGTTTCGGGCATAAGCCCTTCTTCAGGAATGAGGAAAGTTTGTCCAGCAGGCTAAGATAAAAGGTAGGGAGGAGGGACTTGGGGGAGGGGCGTCGGAAATGTGATAGGTGGAAAGAGGTCAAGGTGAGGGTGATAGGTCAAACTGGGGTGGGGGCGGAGAGGTCGGGAAGAAGATTGCAGGTTAGGAAGGCGGTGCTGAATTCGATGGATTTGACTGAGACAGGGTGGGGGGAGGGGAAATGAGGAAACTGGTGAAATCCGAGTTCATCCCTTGTGGTTGGAGGGTTCCTAGGCGGAAGATGAGGCGTTCTTCCTCCAACCGTCGTTTTGTTGTGGTCTGACGATGGAGGAGTGCAAAGACCTGCATATCCTTGGTGGAGTGGGAGGGGGAATTGAAATGTTGAGCTACAGGGTGGTTGGGTTGGTTGGTCCGGGTGTCCCAGAGGTGTTCTCTGAAACGCTCCGCAAGTAGCCAGCCTGTCTCCCCAATATAGAGGAGGCCACATCGGGTGCAGAGGATGCAATAGATGATATGTGTGGAGATGCAGGTGAATCGGTGGCGGATATGGAAGTTTCCTTTGGGGCCTTGGAGGGAGGTGAGGGGGGAGGTGTGGGCGCAAGTCTTGCACCTCTTGGGGTTGCAGGGGAAGGTGCCGGGAGTGGAGGTTGGGTTGGTGGGGGGTGTGGATCTGACGAGGGAGTCACGGAGGGAGTGGTCTTTACGGAATGCTGATAGGAGAGGTGAGGGAAATATATCCTTGGTGGTGGGGTCCGTTTGGAGGTGGCGGAAATGACGGCGGATGATGCGCTGTACATGGAGATTGGTGGGGTGGTAGGTGAGGACCAGTGGGGTTCTGTCCTGGTGGCGGTTGGAGGGGCGGGGCTCAAGGGCGGAGGAGCGGGAAGTGGAAGAGATGCGGTGGAGGGCATCGTCGACCACGTCGGGGGGAAATTGCGGACCTTAAAGAAGGAGGCCATCTGGGTTGTGCGTTTTTGGAACTGGTCCTCCTGGGAGCAGATGCGGCGGAGTCGAAGGAATTGGGAGAATGGGATGGCGTTTTTACAGGGGGCAGGATGGGAGGAGGTGTAGTCCAGGTAGCTGTGGGAGTCGGTCGGTTTGTAGTAGATGTCCGTGTTGATTCGGTCGCCTGAGATTGAAATAGAAAGGTCGAGGAAGGGGAGGGAGGAATCGGAGACTGTCCAGGTGAATTCGAGGTCGGGGTGGAAGGTGTTGGTGAAGTGGATGAACTGTTCAACCTCCTCATGGGAGCACGAGGCGGCGCCGATACAGTCATCGATGTAGCGGAGGAATAGGTGGGGGGTGGGGCCAGTGTAGTTGCGGAAGATGGATTGTTCCACATATCCTATGAAGAGGCAGGCATAGCTGGGGCCCATGCGGGTGCCCATGGCTACTCCTTTCGTTTGGAGGAAGTGGGAGGATTGGAAAGAGAAGTTGTTCAGGGTGAGGACCAGTTCAGTCAGTCGAAGGAGGGTGTCAGTGGAAGGGTACTGGTCGGTACGGCGGGAAAGAAAGAAGCGGAGGGCTTTGAGTCCTTCGTGATGGGGGATGGAGGTGTACAGGGACTGGATGTCCATGGTGAAAATAAGGCGTTGGGGACCGGGGAAGCGAAAATCATGGAGCAGGTGGAGGGCATGGGTGGTGTCCCGAACGTAGGTGGGGAGACTTAATGACCCAGCTTCAACAGCCCTGTAAAATAAATTCCACAGATTCCCTCCTCTCTGAGAAAAGAAATTCCTCCACATCTGTTAGAAGCTAGGGAAATGATTGCTGGGCTCCTTGCCGAGATATTTGTATCATTGATAGTCACAGGTGAGGTGCCAGAACACTGGAGATTGGCTAACTGGTGCCACTGTTAAAAAAGGGTGGTAAGGACAAGTTAGGGAAGTTAGGACTAGTGAGCTTGACCTCGGTGGTGGGCAAATTGTTGGAGGGAATCCTGAGGGACAGGATGTACATGTATTTGGAACGGCAAGGACTGATTATGGACAGTCAATGTGACTTTGTGCGTGGGAAATCATGTCTCACAAACTTGATTGAGTTTTTTGAAGAACTATAAAGAAGATTGATGTGGGCAGAGTTATGGACGTGATCTATATGGACTTCAGTAAGGCATTCAACAAGGTTCCCCATGGGAGACTGATTAGCAAGGTTAGATCTCACGGAATACAGGGAGAACTAGCCATTTGGATACAGAACTGGCTCAAAGATAGAAGACAGAGGGTGGTGGTGGAGGGTTGTTTTTCAGACTGGAGGCCTGTGACCAGTGGAGTGGCACAAGGATTGGTGCTGGGTCCACTACTTTTTGTCATTTATATAAATGATTGGATGTGAATATAAGAGGTATAGTTAGTAAGTTTGCAGATGACACCAAAATTGGAGGTGTAGTGGACAGCGAAGAAGGTTACCTCTCTCGTCAGAGAGATAACTGGTGGTGGTTTAACTTGAGCATCACCATGCCTCAGGCAAGGGGAGAGGTTGAGAAGGAGACTTGGTAGGAATGTACCTGCACTATCGGTCTTACGCTGCATTACAAACCAGCTGTCCAACCAACTGAGCTAACTGACCCCATTATATTTCAATAAGGTCTCCTCTCATTCTTTTAAACTCCAGTGAGTGCAGGCCTAATCTACTCACCCTCTCCTGCTAAGACAGACCTTCCATAATTGGTGTTTCGAGTCCAGATAACTCTTCATCAGAGCTCTGCTGAAAAGTCATCTAGACTCTAAATGTTAGCTTGCTCTCTCTCTCTCTCTCTCGCGATGGATTCTGTCTGACCCGCTGTGATCGCCACCATTTGTTGTTTTCAGCATAGAATCCAGCGTCTGCAGTAATTTGTTCCTCTGTGCTTCCATACTTGGTGTCACCCTAGTTAACCTTCATCGGGACCACCTCCAAGACCAGTATATCTTTCATTAGATAAAGGGCCCAAAGCTGTTTACAGAATTCCACCTGTGGTCTGACTAGTGCCTTGCATGGAGTGGATGGGTTAAGATTGTAAGATATACCTTGAGCCCATTCCATCATTCACTCAGATAACAATTGATCTGAATCTTCGCTACATCCACAGCCAGTTTGGATGAAGGGCTGATCAATTCCTGATGAACGTTTGCCCGAAACGTCGACTTTCCTGCTCCTCGGATGCTGCCTGACCTTTTCCAGCGCCACACTCTTCAACTCTGATCTCTAACATCTTCAGCCCCCAACTTCTCCATCTTGGATCCCTCAACATGAAAACCCTTGCACGGCAAAGTCTATGAACCTGAGTGTTGAAATTGTTAATTGATCGCCACCCGCCCCCCCCCCCCCCCACCCCCGGGGACACAGGCTCAGCAGCTTTTGCTGAGAGGGAGTTCGAAACAATATTTTGAGTGAAGAAATGAACACATGGTTCAGACCTTCAGCATTTGAGGACAAAGAGTCTCTCCATTTCCTCAGTCCAATCCTGTAATTGCTTTAAACAGCTCAATTAGATCACTCCGTTAATCCACTGCAGAGATCACTATGGGATCTCTTAATATTTGTGACATACATAAATGATGACAATGAGAACGTGGGAGGGATGGTAAGTATGTTTGTGCATAATACAGGGATTGGCTGGGAGGTTGGTAGTGAGGAAGAGGGTGTTAGGTTACAGGATGATCTAAACGGATTGATCAGATGGGCAGATGAGTGGCACATAGAATTTAACCCTGAAAACTGTGAGGTGATGCACTTTGGAAGAAATAACAAGACAAGGGTGTTCTCAATGAATGGCAGGGCACTAGCAAGCTCAGAGGAACAGATGACTAGAGTCATTGACATGTACAGCACGGAAACAGACCCTTCGGTCCAACTCCTTCATGCAGACCAGATATCCTAAATTAATCCATGATTAGACCCCCAGGAAAAGCTGTGGAATATGAATGTGGTATTGAAGGAGATGATGCTGGTACAAATCATTCATTGCAACAGTACCACCCCCAACAATCCCAGCTGTAAAACCCAGATGGCTACATTTCCCTTTGCTGTCGCTCAGTGGGTAACACATTAACCTCCAAGTTACAACCCAGAGACCTCAGGACTGAGCAGCATGAAAATCAAGGCTGGTTCTCCCATAGAATCGTAGCATCCCTACAGCACGGAAGCAGGCCACTCGGCCCATCAAGTCCACACCGACCCTCTGAAGAGCAACCCACCCAAACCCACCCACCTACCCTATTCTGGCATTTCCCATGGCCAAGCCACCTAGCCTGCCCATCATGTAGGAACTCGAAGATCATTGCCCTGATGAGGCTTCAGATGGAGGTTCAAGTTGTCAAACATCCCAAGACACCACTTTGAAGAAATTTGGGGAGTTACCCCAAGTGTACAATTAGTTACAGACAACAAAAAAAATGGCAGATGCTGGAATCCAAAGTAGACAGGCAGGAGGCTGGGAGAACACAGCAAGGCCAGGCAGCATCAGCAGATGGAGAAGTCAATGTTGCAGGTGTAACCCTTCTTCAGGACTCAAGAAGGGTTAATACCCAGAACAAAGAGTGTGGTTGCAGGAATTCCTGAAGAAGGGCTCATGCCCGAAACGTCGATTCTCCTCCTCCTTGGATGCTGCCTGACCTGCTGCTCTTTTCCAGCAACACATTTTCAGCTCTGATCTCCAGCATCTGCAGTCCTCACTTTCTCCCAGCATCAAAATTAACAGACTCTCTACTCAGGGTGGCATTAGCTGTTTGTAGGCACTTGCTGTGCACAAATCGGTTGCAGCATTTCTGACATTACAAGAAAAACCGCACTCCATTATCTTCGCTTTGGGACAGGGCATGGCTGAGGAAAGCGCTATACAAATGCAAGTCTTTATTAACTCCTAGGATGTAGGGGGCACTGGCTGGGCCAGAACCGACTGCCCATCCCTAATTGCCCCTCGAGAAGATGAGGCTAAGCTGCCTCTTGTACCACGGCAGTCCACCTGGGTGCAGGGGTGGCAGGATTTTAACCCAGTGACAGTGAAGGAACGGCGATACATTTCCAAATCAGGATGAGGGGAACCTGCAGGGGGTGACGTCCCCATGTACCTGCTGCCCTTGTCCTCATTTAACTCTGTCCTCCACAACACTAACGGTGAAATGAAGTGCAGTATTCCTGATTAATGGCAAGAGTTGGTAAGCACAGTGGTTATTTCACCAGGGACCTCAGCTAACGGTCTGACTAAAAATCCCATCATGACCTCGACGGTATTTCACTCAGCCGACAATTTGTTTAATTAGATTAGATTCCCTACAGTGTGGAAACAGGCCCTTCAGCCCAACCAGTCCACATTGACCCTCCGAAGAGTAACCCACCCAGACCCATTTCCCTCTGACTGATGCATCTAACACTATGGGCAAGTTAGCATGGCCAATTCACCTGACCTGCACACCTTGGGACTATGGGAGGAAACCGGAGCAAACCCACGCAGACACGGGGAGAATGTGCAAACTCCACACAGGCAGTCGCCGAGGCTAGAATCGAATCTGGGACCCTCGTGCTGTGAGGCAGTAGTGCTAACCACTGAGCCACCGCGAGTATCATGTTACATACTAACATACATATCAACAGGTTTAAGAACAGCTTCTTCCTTGCCATTACCAGATTGCTGAATGATCCTCCCAAGTTTTAAATTTAATGTTGATCTTGCTCTCTGTGCACCTTCTCTGCAGCCATACATTGTATTCCTCGCTCTGTTCTATTACCCAAATGCACTTTGTAAGGTATGAACTGCCTGTACTGCACATAAAACAAAACTTTTCACTGTAACTAGGTAGTGACAGTAATAAATCAAATCAAATCAAATGTCAGGGATTATGCAAGAGACAATAGTTAAAATTAAAACTCTGGCCTCATCTAAGTGCTCAGTGCATTCTGGTGGGCTAAGTGGCTTTATTTTACAGGCCTTAAACATTCCATTTTGAGTAATTTCAATACTGTCCACAGTCAAGTGAAAGCAAGTATTTTTCACCCGTTAAGTGTCCAAAATTGAGAAGGAAGAGCTCCCGTGAGTCACAGGAGGAAATCAGAAGGAGGCCAGGAAAGAAGCAGTGAAATGTAAAGGTTAAGCTGAATTAACATAGTTTCGATGAGGGTCACTGATGTTGTTGGGAAAGCACAGCAGGTCAGGTAGCATTCGAGGAGCAGGAGAATTGATGTTTTGTGCATAAGTCCTTCATCAGGAATGACCTAACAGTTATGGACCAGACCAAACACCCTTAAACGATATGGAGAAAATAGTCTAGACCCTAACTTTGTCTTATTTTAAAGGTAAGTGCCAGGTGTTGCTTTCCACATGCAATTTGATTGGTCAAATTACCAGGCTTGAAGCAAAACACACTTTATTCATACATTATAGTTAAAATACAACAGAAGAAAAAAATTGGAATAACTTTATTGGAGAACTTGAAAGAATAATAGATTACAGTGTTTAACTACTGAACAGTAACTGTTCTCGTATAGTAAGATCCAATCACATACCCTTGGCAAAGACAGATTCAGTAAATTAGATTGTCTCACATGTAACTCCAGTCTGGGGGAGATAAACATCAAGAGACAACTCAGAGAGAGAGAGAGAGAGAGAGAATAGAAGGGAGAGACACACTGCAGCTTCAAGATCCCAGTAACTGCTACTGAAAAACTAAACTATAAATCCTGGTTCTGCGGCAGCTTCACTCCACCCATCCAGCCTGCTTCTATTGTTCCAACATTAAAAACAATCCAAGGCCTCACAAGCTGTTTACTGTATTGGCTTTGAGTAGTCTGATTGGCACCTCTGTCTCAACTTTTCTTCATTAAATTAAGGACAAAATACACCTCAACGCCATTGCATTATCTCATAACATAGTTAAAACTTTGAGTTTTGAAAGGTCTGCAGATTTGAAACATTAACTCTGTTTCTCTCTCTCCATGCTGAGTTTCTTTAACCTTTTCTGATTTTCTTATTCCGGATCACAACTGTCTAAGAAAGAGCTTTCCTCACATCGTTTCCAGTTTCTTTGCCAATCATATTCCATACGAACAAAAGGAGGCTATTCAGCCTGCTCTGCTGTTCAATTAGACAGTGGCGGATCCTCTACCTCAGTGTCATAGCCTCTTGGAGCCCTGGACCCCCAGAAACTTACTGACTTGAGCATGTTCAAAGACTGAGTTTCCGTAGCAGCCTGGGGTGAAGATTTCCAAAGATTCACCACAATCCAAGTGAAAGGGTTCCTCCCCAGCTCAGTCTGAAATGACTTGCCCCTTATTCTGGGACAATGATCCCTGGTTCAAGACCCACCAGCCGGGGGGAAACATCCGATCTACGCCCATCCTGTGACAGCTGGATAAATCAATGTGCTCACCCCTCATTAAATCTGTGTCTCTTTCATTCCTGATTTGTGTCCCACCCCAGCTGAAATACCCATGGAAGTCCCACCTTCTCAACCTTGCCCCTTACCTGAGACATGGTCACCCCCAGGTTAACCTCACCAACAGTTGTCTCTGTCTCTGTAATGAAAGAGCAGCACTCTCGTCCTCTGAGACCGTGGTGACTTGACTGATTTTGATCAAATTCATCCTGACTGCAGCTCTCCAGAGAGTGGAAGCTCCAGTAAATCTTTTAATTGAATCATTCATAGGATGAGAAGGTCACTGGTTAGGCCAGCATTTATTGCTTGACCCTAATTGCCCAGAAGGAAGGTCAGAGTTTGCCACATGTAGGCTGGATTCCTTCCCTAAAGGACATCTGTGATTCCAATGTAATGATTGGAACGAGGTCAGCCAGATGGACCTCATAGAATATGAGTTCCCTGATTGGGGCTGTTAATCTGGTCCAATCAGGAAGCCCTGGATGATAGATATAAACAGAATGTCGGAGAAGGAGCACGCGGTCTCCACCAACACCCTGGAGTTGTTCAGGGAGAGGTGGGCGCCGCAGGGAGTGGAGTGCATTATTTCCCCCTCCAACTCTATTTTGATTTAATCCCTCCCCTCCCCATCACTGTTTTGATCACACAGCATTGCCCTTTGATGTGAAGGGCTCTGCTTATCACTGGCCACTCGGGTGTTTCCTTTCTTCTTGGTGGTGGAAACTGATTAAAGATTCGTGCACCTTGTGTCTTTCACTGTGTCTCACACCTGCACACACACAACATGGTTGCTGGGGAAAAATAAGTATTATCGTAGTTAGGCGGTAGTGTTGGGGGGGTGGGGGGTAAATAAAAAAAGAAAAAATAAACAAAAAAAAACAAAAGTGAGGGACGGGTGGCTTGCTGGGTTTCTGGGGGTCTGTTTTGTCTGCACTTTTTTAATGTAATTGGACTGTCTTATATGTAAAAAATGTCATTGCTACTGCTTTGGAATGATTGAAACTGGGATTTGAGGTATTTCCTCATTTCCATGAGAACTGGTTGAACTGTAGGGTTTGGGGCCTGGCTTTGGTGATCCTCTCCCTTGTCAAATTGCTGCTTCTCTGTGTACAACTTAATGTTAATTGATTTGTAAACCGTGTATTGTTTAATGAAATATTTAATAAAAAATAAACTGGAGTATCAGAGGTCCTGCTTACTCGGAGAGCTGGCTCTGAGGGAGCTGGGTCAGTGTCAAGTACTATGCATGTGTAGATAAAGGGGGACTTGATGACGTGATACCAGTTTCTGTGGAGTTGTTACATCAGAAATATTTTTTGTTCACCCTATGACAATCATTTCTCAGTCTTCACTAGACCCCTAATTCCTGTCTTTGATTGGATTCAAGCTCCACTATCTGCTCTGGATGGGATTCAAACCCAGGCCCCCAGAATATTACCTGGGTCTTTGCATTAGCAGTCTGACTTTAATATCACTAGGTCACGCCTTCCCAATTTTCTGGACTCTCTCTTCTGTCGGATCACTGGGTCAGTTGTGTCCACATTTTCGGAAGGATGCTTTGGCCTTAGTGATGGTCCAGAAAATTGGGGAGGTATGGCCCAAGTGGTGTTAACACCAGACTGTTAATCCAAATGACTAATCAACGACTTGTAACACCACTGTCTGTCGCTTGTAATGAATGGTTAATGACTCTGATTAACACTACTGTCAGACCCGATTAGAGTGATATACAAGTGCATTGTGCAGCATGAAGCTCTGCTTTCTTGCAAATTTGGGTTTTATCCTGTTAATGACAGATAATTATTTTCTAATTTCACTAATATTTCCTGCCGTGTCCCATCTGTTTATACCCGTTACTTCATTCTCAGAGCGTCACACAAGTGTGAAAGTTTCTATTTGAATCCAAAAGTAAAAACGAGAGTGATAAAACTCTGCAGCAACCTTTAGATAAATGTCGTTCGGAGCCCGGATTTGTTCAAGTCACACAGAAAAAAAATCATCGAGAGACACAAGATTAGTTTTTCTTCATCAGATCCTGAATTGAAGGCGAACTCAAAATGTTATAATTGAGACAAACAATTTGGTGAAATTGCTTGATTTTGTTTTTTTTTTGCTGTGCTAGCCTCAGGAGTCTGTTTCTTGCCACTGGAATAAAAAATCATAGATTCAAGCATTGAGCATAGAATTGAAAGTAAAACAGAAAGTGCAGGATAAACTCAGCAGGTCTGGCAGCATGTTTGGAGAGAGAAACAGAGTTAGCATTTCGAGTCCAGGGCTCTTCAGAACTTCTTGCAAGTTTAGTTAATCATAGAATCCCTATACTGTGTAAGCAGGCCATTCGGCCCATTGAGTCACACCGACGATCATCCCACCCAGACCCATCCCTGTAATTCTGTATTTCCCATGGCCAATCTACTTAGTCAGCACATCCCTGAACACTATAGGACAATTTAGCTGGGCCAATCCACCTTAACCTACACATCCAAAGACGTTCAGGTCAGGTGAATTGGCTATGCTAAATTGTCCCATAGTATTCAGAGATGTGTAGGTTAGGGGGATTAGTCAGGGGTAAATATAAGGTAGGGGGAATGAGTTACTCTTCAGAGGGTCAGTGTGAGTTTGTTGGGCTGCAGGGCCTGTTTCCACACTGCAGGGATTCTACAAAGATTCTATTTTTGGACTGTGGGAGTAAACCAGCATAGACACGGAGGTACAAACTTCACACAGTCAGTTGCCCGAGGCTGGAATTGAACCTGAGTCCTGGGCACTGTGAGGCAGCAGTGATAACCATTGAGCCACTGTGCCACCCTATTAGGATTTGAAATGTGAACCATGTTTCTCTCTCTCCACAGATGATGCCAGACCTGTTGATTTTCTCCAGCATTGCATGTGTTTGGCTTTTATTTGAGGATATAATTGAAGGTTAACAACCGAACAAAAAGCTCAGAAGTGGGGCTGTTCACCCATGATTGCACAATGTTCAGCACCATTCACGACTCCTCAGATACTGAAGCAGTCCATGTCCGAATGCAATAAGATTTGGACAATATCCAGGCTGACAAAAGGCAAGTAACATTCAAGCCACACAAATGCCAGGCAATGACCATCACCAAAAAGAGACAGACAATCTAACCACCACTCCTTGACATTCAATGGTGTTACTATCACTGAATTCTTCACTATCAACATCCTGGAAGTTATCATTGACCAGAAAGTCAACTGCTCTCACCATATAAACATAATTTGGAGATGCCGGTGTTGGACTGGGGTGTACAAAGTTAAAAATCACACAACACCAGGTTATAGTCCAACAGGTTTAATTGGAAGCACTAGCTTTCGCAGCGACGCTCCTTCACCAGGTAGTTGTGACCTGATGAAGGAGTGTCGCTCCGAAAGCTAGTGCTTCCAATTAAACCTGTTGGACTATAACCTGGTGTCATATAAACATAGTGATTATAAGAGCAGGTCAGAGACTAGGAAGACTGCGGTGAGTAGCTCACCTCCTGACTCTCTAAAGCCTGTCCCACCATCTACAAGGCACAAGTCAGGAGTGTGATGGGATACTCCCCACTTGCCTGGATGGGTGCAGCTCCAACAACACTCAAGAAGCTCAACACCATCCAGGACAAAGCAGCCCACTTGACTGGCACCACATCCACAAACATCCACTCCCTCCACCACTGATGCTCAGTACAGCAGTGAGTGCCATCTACAATTCACCAAAGATCCTCAGACAGCACCTTCCAAACCCACAACCTCTTCCGTCTAGGAAGACAAGGGTAGCAGATACGTGGGAACACCACCACCTTTAAGCTCCCCTCCAAATCACAGACCATCCTGACTTGGAAATATATCGCCATTCCTTCCCAGTTGCTGGGTCAAAATCCTGGAATTCCATCTCTAAGATTGTGGGTCAACCCACAGCAGGTAGACTGCAAAAGTTCAAGAATGCAATTCACCCCCACCTTCTCAAGAGGCAACTAGGGCCAGGCAATAAACACTGGCCCAGCCAGTGGCACTCACATCCCTCAAATGGATAAAAAAAGTTCAGTACTCAGTGCTGTACCTATGGGAGAATTGTCAGTTGGATGGTTGTAAGAGATCCCAGACTATGGTTTCAAATAGCTGTGGTCAATATTTATCCATATATGAATGCCACCAAAAACAGACTGTCTGGTAATGCACCCATTGCTGCTTGAGGGAACATCCTCTTCACCTCTTTCTGTGATGGGCAACTCTTTGACCTCAATCATCTTTGTGCCAAAACAAAGTTGACCATAATTTAATATCTATATATGACCAACAGTAACAGGTGACTTCAGTGTCATAGAGTTATACAGCACGGAAACAGACCCTTCAATCCAACCAGTCCATGCCAACCATAATCCCAAACTAAACTAGTCCCACCTGGCCAATATCCCTCCAAATTTTGAACTTATCCAAATGCCTTGTAAATGTTGAAACTGCACACCCATCCAACACTTCCTCTGGCAGTTCATTCCTCACACAAACCATCTCTGTATTAAAAAAAAGTTGCCCCTTATGTCTTTTTTAAAATCTTTCTCCTCTCACCTTAAAAAATCCCAACAGCCATGGTCACCACGTTCCCCTTCTCCTGTCGGTTTTCCTGAAGAAGGGCTTATGCCCGAAACATCGATTCTCCTGTTCCCTGGATGCTGCCTGACCTGCTGCGCTTTTCCAGCAACACATTTTCAGCTCTGATCTCCAGCATCTGCAGACCTCACTTTCTCCTTACAAGAATAATACCTGGTTTTCAGGGATTAGGTTATGAAGGGAGATTGAGAAGGCAAATTAAGCCTACTTCTTCTCAAATTTAGAAGGTTAAGGGCTGATAAGACACAGGAGCAGGCCATTCGGACCATCCGGTCTGTTCTACCATTTCATCATGGCTGACATGTTTTTCAACACGCTTCTCCTGCCTTCTCCTCATAATCATTGAATCCCTCACCAATCAAGAACCTTTCTATCTCTGTCTTAAAGACATTCAATGATTTGGCCTCCACTGCAGTAATGAGTTCCACAGAGTCACCACCCTCTGGCTGAAGGAATTCCTCCTCCTCTCAGTTCTGAAGGGTCGTTCCTTCAGTCTGAGGCTGTGCCCTCAGGTGCTAGTCTCTCCTACTGTTGGAAACATCTGTTTCACTAATGGCCTATAGGGAAGGAAATCTGCTGCCCTGCACGTGACTCCAGATCCCGAGCAATGTGCTTGATTTTTAACTGCCCTCTGGGCAAATAGAGATGGTCAGTAAAGCCAGCAATGCCCATGTCCCAGAGAAACAAATTTAAGAATGCCTTTGAGAGAGTATGAATAGAGTCCGAGTTGGGATGAGAGATGGTTGCTAGGTGGAGGGCCTGCACAAGTTGGGAATTGTCACCTTCATACATGGAAGGCTAACAGGAAGTACACATGTGAAAGGCTTTGATAAGGTGAATGAGGATCTCTGGTGGGAGAAGGAGCTGTTAGCTGAATTGAGTGAAAAACTCGAGGCAAAATTTTCTTTTTATTCATTCACAGGATGAGGGCATCACTGGCCAGGCCCATCATTTATTGTCCATCCCTATTTGCCCAGAGGGCAGTAAAGAGTCAACCACATTGCTGTGGATCTGGAGTCACATGTAGACCAGACCAGGAAAGGATGGCAGATTTCTTCCCTAAAGGGCATTAGTAAACCAGATGGATCTTTCCCCCAACAATTGACAATGGATTCATGGTCATCATTGAGACTCTTAATTGCATATTTTTATTGAATTCAAATTCCACCCTCTGCCACGGGCAGGATTCGAACCTGCATTCCCATTACTCGGGTCTCTGGATTAACACTAGATTCACTCCCGATGAAGGGCTTCGGCCCAAAACATCGATCTTCCTGCTCTTCGGATGCTGCCTGACCTGCTGTGCTTTTCCAGCAACACACTCTCATCTCTGGATTAGCAGACCAGCCATCACACCACTAGGCTGTCTCCTCACCAAAACGAGAAAAATATTATTTTTATGAAGTAAGATTGTGATGATTTGAAACGGTGATAGAAAAAGCGGATACATCAGTAGCTCTAAAACAAATGCTTAAACATAAAGAATGTCCAGCATTTCAGGTCAATTTGATCCTTCAAGCTGAGAGCTAGGCCAATTATGATGGGCTGAAGGGCTTCCTTTCTGTTGTATCAATGAGTGATTGGGGCGCGTGGTCACAAATATTTTACATGAATGCTCCTTCTGGCCCCATCAGCTGATTAAAGCCATTATCAAACACAAGAACAAAAACTAAAAACGCTTTTACATATATTTAACAAACAATCTTAGAAATGGCATTTATCAACTAAACATCTGCGTAAATTAAACTTTTGTGCTGTGGGTAAACTTAATGTAATTTGTTAAGGAAAATACACAATATAACTTTGAAGAGGAAGAATTCAATTAGATGCCTTTGGCTTGATTCCAGATGCGGTAATCAAATCCTTCCTTTTAACAAAAATAATTGAATTGGTAGCTTCTTGGCACAGTGCCCACCGTGGCAAATTAAATTCTACATGTCCTGTTGCAGGACAATATTTGAATCCAGAACACTGTCAAAAATTCTGACTTCCCCTTGACTGAAAACTACATGGAAGATAAGGCACTTCCGTTTCAAGGATTTAACTTGAGAAACTAATGATCGCACAGAAAACTATTAGCCAGTGACCTACGGGGAAATGAGCACCCAGCTACTGAGCGATGGAGAATGCTTGCAAATACTAACTTGTCACTCTTGGCAGCTTTATAGAAATGACTGGCTCTTCACTTGCCAAATCCCTGATCATTTTGGCAGAACCGATTGAGGATGTTTCATGTGGGAGATGCGTTCAGAGCAATGCCCCGTAGTTTTTTTACACAGTTTCTACTCTAGTTTAGGGACAGTGTCCGCCGGGGGAAGTCTGGCAAGAAGGTAGTACTCCCCATGAGCGATCAAACAAACCAGGGGGTCTTCTCTCCAGCAGGAATGAGAACCCCCATCTGGGCACTCTTTTGTAATTAAGGGGTGAACTTTGCAAACTGCTGGTATCTTGGGCCACTGCAATCCCTGCTGTGTAGGGATACCCATAGCGTCGTTAGGAGGGAATTCCAGGATTTTGACCCAGTGAGGGAACGGCACCATATTTCCAGTTCAGGATTGTGAGTGGCTTGGGGAGGAACTTGCAGCTGGTTGTGTTCCCATGTATCTCATCTTGCCCATCTAGATAGAAATAGATGTGGGACTTGGGAAGATGCTCAGAGGTTTTGATAGAGGAGACACAGAAGAGATGCTTTATAAAGGCAACTAAAGCTAGGGACCAAATTTATGAAAAGAAAGTGAGGGTTGCAGGCGCTGGAGATCAGAGTCAAAAGGTGTGGTGCTGGAAAAGCACAGCTGGTCAGGCAGCATCTGAGGTGCAGGAGAGTCGACGTTTTGAGACATCCGGCTGAAGAGCTTATGCTCAAAACGTCGACTCTCCTGCACCTCGGATGCTGCCTGACCAGCTGTGCTTTTCCAACGCCACACCTTTTGACCAAATTTATGAGTCACTCTGGATCATAGAAACATGGAGAGGAGCAGGAGTAAGCCATTTGAACCCTTTAAGCCTGCTCTGTCATTTCAATACCAATATGGCTAATCATCCAACTCAGTTCTCTCTTCACAAGTTCTCCTGAGACCCTTTGATCCCTTTAGCTCAAAGGCTATGTCCAACTCCTTCTTGAAATAATATTTTGATTTCACTGCTTTCTGTAGCAGAGAACTCCACACGTTCCCTACTCCAAGTGAAAGCATTTTTCCTCATCTCCAGCCTAAGCATCTAACCCCATATCCTTGGACTGGGAGTCCTGGTTCCATACTCTCCATTCACTGGGAACATCCTTCCTCGGTCTACCCCTGTCTAATCCTGTTAAAATTTGACAGGTTTCTGTGAGATCCCCCCTTCATTCTTTAAACCTCCATCAAATATAATCCGAACCGATTCACCCATACCTCATTCTCCATTCTAGCATCCCAGAAGTCAGTCTGGTAGACCTTCACTGCATTCCCTCTATCGCCAGAACAACCTTAGGCAGGGTTTGGATTGGACCTGGATCAAGGTACCACAGGGAATAGCTGAGGCAAACAGCAATACATTGACTATGGAGCTAGATCTGGCCGACCTAAATAAACACAGCAGGCAGAAAGCCATGGCAGGATATGCTGAGGAGGTGTGTTAGACTGAAGGGTCACATATGGTCTTCAAAAGAGGTCTGAAGAAGATCATCAGACTCAATTCTGTTCCCATCTCTGCACGACTTCTCTGGCACGATCCATTTGTATTTCAGATTATCAGCATCCATGGCACTAACGTTTCGTTTCAAGGTGATATTTTAGGGCCTGCTGCCCTCCAACCTGGTTAAAGAGGTGTGTTTTAACTCCAAGCAGGGAAGGAGAGAGAGAGAGAAAGAGAGATGCAGAGACGTTTCGCCAGAGGGTGGCAGAGTGCAGGGCTTTTGGCAGCTGAAGGTGTCAGTCAGGAATACATGAGTGGCCAGAATTGGGGAAGAGAACTCAGGTGACCCCCAATAAAAACCATAAAGCAGAAGTTCCCACCACAAAGTAAAAAGCAATAGCTTCCGAATGAGAAACCTTCTGATAATTGGTGCCCAAAAGTGGGCAGTGTGTACTGGATAGTGTAGAAGACTCTCTGTAAATGTACTGCAGGAGCCGCCATAGTAGAGTTTAAACAGACTTGCTGTGTGAGTTCCTGTAGATATAAAGCTCAGACTCTTTACTAAAGGTGGGGATTCCTTACACGATCTGCGCTGACTCATTATGCGGTTCTCTGCTGTCAAACTTGTTCTCCTCGACCTCAAAGGTCATCCCTTTCAGGTCACACCTTCCTCGGGCTGAGATACGAAAGAGCAGCGAAAGGGCGTCAGGGAGAGTCCACCCACAGCAGAGAGCGTGAGCTCAAATTCTGGCCAGACGGCCTCGGAAACTTGAAATTAATTTCTTTTAAAAAAAAAGAAACAAGCAATCCGGAGATGACAAAGTTAAAACTGGTAGACCCCCCCCCCTCGAGGGAACTACACTTGGTACCTTTATGGGATTGAGTTGGCACAGGTCTCCTCTGCTGTGGGTGGAGGCAGCCCAGTCGGGAATTAGTGAGACAGACTTCGAAGACTTGCTCGCAGAAGTCTGACACTTTGAGCTGTTAGGCAGGGAGAGCTGTGTTTCAGATGAGGAGGGACGTTGAGGTTGGAAATGAGATGATCACATAGTAGAGAGGAGCAGGGAGAGTTATCCCTAATATCTTGACCAACACCTATCCCTCAATCGACGTCATTAAAACACATTAACATGTGGGAGAGAGTCACACTGTGCACCTGATACTGTGCTGCCAATGCCCTTAGATTTTTTAAAGTGTACTTCATTGTGGTATGGGTTGATGAGGAGTATAGATACGGTGACAGTAAATGTCTTATCCCTAGGGTGGGGATTGCAAGACTATGAGACATGTTTTTAAGGTGAGAGGAGAGAGATTTATAAAAGACATGAGTTGCAAATCTTTTACACAGAGACTGGTCCGGGTGTGGAATGAACTTCCTGAGGAAGTGATGGATGCGGGTGCAATTATAACATTTAAAAGACATTTGGATAAGTAGATGTATACAAAATGTTTGCAGGGATATGGGGGCAGGAGGAGGCAGGTGGGACTAGATTAGTTTGGGATTATGTTCGGCATGGACTGAGTCATCAAGTCATAGAGATATACTGTATGGAAACAGACCCTTCGGCTCGACTCATCCATGCTGACCCGATATCCCAACCTAATCTAGTCCCATTTGTCAGCACTTGGCCCATATCCCTCTAAACCCTTCCTATTCATAGACCCATCCAGATGCCTTTTCAATGTTGTAAGTGTACCAGCTTCCACCACTTCCTCTGGCAGCTCATGCCACACATGCATCACCCTCTGCGTGAAAAAGTTGCACCTTAAGTCTCTTTTATATCTTTCCCCTCTCACCCTAAACCTATGCCCTCTAGTTCTGGACTCCCCGACCCCAGGAAAAGACTTTGTCTATTTATCCTATCCATGATTGTATAAACTTCTATAAGATAACCCCTCAGCCTCCGACGCTCCAGGGAAAACAGCCCCAGCTTGTTCAGTCTCTCCCTATAGCTCAAATCCTCCAACCCTGGCAACATCCTTGTGAATGTTTTCTGAACCCTTTCAAGTTTTGCCAATAGGAGGGAGACCAGAATTGCTCGCAATATTCCTGTACTCAACGCTCTGACCAATGAAGGAAGGCATACCAAATGCCTTCATCATATAGAACATAGAACAATACAGCACAGAACAGGCCCTTCGGCCCACGATGTTGTGCCGAACATTTGTCCCAGCTTAAGCACCTATCCATGTACCTATCCAATTGCCGCTTAAAGGTCACCAATGATTCTGACTCTACCACTCCCACAGGCAGCGCATTCCATGCCCCCACCACTCTCTGGGTAAAGAACCCACCCCTGACATCCCCCTATACCTTCCATCCTTCACATTAAATTTATGTCCCCTTGTGACACTCTGTTGTACCCGGGGAAAAAGTCTCTGACTGTCTACTCTATCTATTCCCCTGATCATCTTATAAACCTCTATCAAGTCACCCCTCATCCTTCGCCGTTCCAATGAGAAAAGGCCTAACACTCTCAACCTATCCTCGTACGACCTATTCTCCATTCCAGGCAACATCCTGGTAAATCTGCTCTGCACCCTCTCCAAAGCTTCCACATCTTTCCTAAAGTGAGGCGACCAGAACTGCACACAGTACTCCAAATGTGGCCTTACCAAGGTCCTATACAGCTGCAACATCACCTCACGACTCTTGAATTCAATCCCTCTGCTAATGAACGCTAATACGCCATAGGCCTTCTTATAAGCTCTATCCACCTGAGTGGCTATCCTATCTATCTGCAACCCTACTTTTAAGTAGCTATGAACCTGCACTCTAAGGTCTCTTTGTTCAGCAACACTCCCCAGGATCTTACCATTAACTGTATAAGCCCTGCTCTGATTTGCTTTCCCAAAATGCAGCACCTCACATTTAGAGTCATAGTCATTTAGATGTACAGCATGGAAACAGACCCTTCGGTCCAACCCGTCCATGCCGACCAGATATCCCAACCCATTCTAGTCCCACCTGCCAGGACTCGGCCCATATTCCTCCAAACCCTTCCTACTCATATACCCATCCAAAAGCTTCTTAAATGTTGCAATTGTACCAGCCTCCACCACTTCCTCTGGCAACTCATTCCATACACGTACCACCGTGTGTGTGAAAAAGTTGCCCCGTAGGTCTCTTTTATATCTTTCCCCTCTCACCCTAAACCTATGCCCTCTAGTTCTGAACTCCCCAACCCTAGGGAAAAGACTTTGCCTATTTACCCTATCCATGCCCATGATTTTGTAAACCTCTATAACGTCTCCCCTCAGCCTCCGACGCTCCAGGGAAAACAGCCCCAGCCTGTTCAGCCTCTCCCTATAGCTCAAATCCTCCAACCCTGGCAACATCCTCGTAAATCTTTTCTGAACCCTTCTAAGTTTCACAACATCTTTCCGATATGAAGGAGACCAGAATTGCATGTAACATTCCAACAGTGGCCTAACCAATGTCCTGTACAGCTGCAACATGACCTCCCAACCCCTGTACTCAACACTCTGACCAATAAAGGAAAGCATACCATTTATCTAAATTAAGCTCCATCTGCCACTCCTCAGCCCATTGGCCCATCTGATCAAAATCCCATTGTAATCTGAGATAACCTCCTTCGCTGTCCATTACACCTTCAATTATGGTGTCAAATGCAAACTTACTAACTATACCTCCTATATTCACACCCAAATCATTTATATAAAAGACTAAAAGTAGAGGACCCAGCACCGATCCTTGTGACACTCCACTGGTCACAGGCCTCCAGTCTGAAAAACAACCCTCCACCACCACCCTCTGTCTTCTATCTTTGAGCCAGTTTTGTATCCAAATGGCTAGTTCTCCCTGTATTCCGTGAGATCTAACCTTGCTAACCAGTCTCCCATGGGGAACCTTGTCAAATGCCTTACTGAAGTCCATATAGATCACATCTACTGCTTTGCCCTCATCAATCCTCTTTGTTACTTCTTCAAAAAACTCAATCAAGTTTGTGAGACATGATTTCCCACACATAAAGCCATGTTGACTATCCCTAATCAGTCCTTGCCTTTCCAAATACATGTACATCCTGTCCCTCAGATTCCCTCCAACAACTTGCCCACCACCGAGGTCAGGCTCACTGGTCTATGGTTCCCTGGCTTGTCCATACCACCTTTCTTAAACAGTAACACCACGTTAGCCAACCTCCAGTCTTCTGGCACCTCACCTGTGACTATCGATGATACAAATATCTCAGTAAGAGGCCCAGCAATCACTTCCCTAGCTTCCCACAGAGTTCTAGGGTACACCTGATCAGATCCTGGGGACTTATCCACCTTTAACCATTTCAAGACATCCAGTACTTCCTCATCTATAATCTGAAAATTTTCAAGATGTCACCATCTATTTCCCCACATTCTATATCTTCCTTGTCCTTTTCCACAGTAAATACTGATGCAAAATGCTCGTTTAGAATCTCCCCCATCTCCTGCGGCTCCAAATATAAGCTGCCTCGTTGATTGTTGAGGAGCCCTATTCAATCCCTAGTTACCCTTTGGCCCTTAATGTATTTATAAAATTCCTTTGGATTCTCCTTAATCCTATTTGCCAAAGCTATCTCATGTTCCCTTTTTGCCCTCCTGATTTCTCTCTTTAGTACACTCCTAGTGCCTTTATACTCTTCTAAGCATTCACTTGACTTCTCCTGTCTATATCTGACATATGTTTCCTTCTTTTTCTTAACCATAACTTCAATTTCTCTAGTCATCCAGCATTCCCTATACCTACCAGCCTTCCCTTTCACCCTAGCAGGAATATACTTTCTCTGGACACTCATTATCTCATTTTTGAAGGTTTCTCATTTTCCAGTCACCCCTTTACCTGCGAACATCTGCCTCCAATCAGCTTTTGAAAGATCTTGCCTAATAGCATCAAAATTGGCCTTTCACCAATTTAGAACTTCAAATTTTAGATCTGGTCTATCCTGTTCCATCACTATTTTAAAACTAATAGAATTACGGTCGCTGGCCCCAAAGTGCTCCCCCACTGACACCTCAGTCACCTGCCCTGCCTTATTTCCCAAGAGTAGGTCAAGTTTTGCATCTTCTCTAGTATTTACATCCATATATTGAATCAGAAAATTTTCTTGTACATACTTAATACATTTTCTCCATCTAAACCTTTAACACTATGGCAGTCCTCGTCTATGTTTGGAAAGTTAAAATCCCCTACCATAACCACCCTACTATTCTTACAGGTAAGTAAAATCTCCTTCCAAATTTGTTTCTCAATTTCCTGCTGACTATAATACAATTCCAGACAAAGGGCTTTTGCCCAAAACGTCGATTTTCCTACTCCTCGGATGCTGCCTGACCTGCTGTGCTTTTCCAGCACCACACTCTCAACTCTAAACTCCAGCATCTGCAGTCCTGCCTACAATACAATCCCAGTAAGGTGATCATGTCTTTCTTATTTTTCAGTTCCACCCAAATAACTTCCCTGGATATATTCCCAGGAATATACTACTAAGTACAGCTGTAATGCTATCCCCTATCAAAAATGCCACTGCCCCTCCTCTCTTGCTTCCCTTTCTGTCCTTCCTGTAGCATTTGTATCCTGGAACATTAAGCTTGCCAGTCCTGCCCATCCCTGAGCCATGTTTCTGTAATTACTATGATACCCTAGTCCCATGTTCCTAACTATGCCCTGAGTTCATCTGCCTTCCCTGTTCGGCCTCTTGCATTGAAATAAATGCAGTTTAATTTATCAGTCCTACCTTGTTCTCTGCTTTGTTCCTGCCTACCTTAATAGTTTAACTCACTTCTTTCTCAACTGTACCAATCTCAGATTGATCTCTTTTCCCAATATTTCCCTGAGTTCTACACCTCTCCCCCTCCCCACCTTACTAGTTTAAATCCTCCCGAGCAGCTCTCGCAAATCTCCCTGCCAGTATATTAGTTCCCTTCCAATTTAGGTGCAATCTGTCCTTCTCGTACAGGTCACTTCTACCCCAAAAGAAATTCCAATGATCCAAAAATGTGAATCCTTCTCCCATGCACCAGCTTCTCAGCCAGATCCTCATCTGCTCTATATTCCTATTCTTACCCTCACTAGTTCATAGTACCAGGAGTATTTCAGATATTACTACCCTTGAGGATCTCCTTTTTAAATTCCTGCCTAACTTTCATTATTCTCCCTTCAGAATTTCAACCTCTTCCCTTCCTATGTCGTTAGTTCCAATAGGTACAGTGACCTCCTGCTGGTCCCTCTCTCCTTTGAGAACATTCTGCACCCTCTCTGAAACATCCTTGATCCTGGCACCAGGGAAACAACACACCATTCTGATTTTTTGTTGCTTGCTGTAGAAACGCCTGTCTGTGCTTCTGACTAGAGAGACCCCTATCACAATCGATCGCTTGGAACCCGATGTACCCCACATTAGATTAGAGCCAGTCCCAATACCAGAAACTTGGCTGTTCGTGTTATATTTCCCTGAGGGTCCTACATTTTCCAAAGCGGCATACTTGTTTGGGGATAGCCACAGGAGTCTCGGACACTACCTGCCTACCCCTCCTAGCTTTCCTGGAGTTAACCCACGTACCTGACTGTATCTGCAGCTTTTCTTCCTTCCTGTAACTGACATCCATCACACCTCTTATTCTTGTAAATTCCTCATTGCTGCTAACTACTGTTCCAACCAATCCATGTGATCTGATAGGATTGGCAACCAAAGACACTTCCTGCAGACATAATCATCAGTAACATGGAAACGCTCCCAAAACTCCCATATCCAACAGGAAGAGCATATCACTCTACTAAAGGCCATCTTTGCTCCTTCACAATCTACAGACTCAGATAATAGCACTGTCTTATTGGTCTAAAAAAACAGTGCACCAGCCTAACTTAGTACTTATGGTTTATATTTTTAAAATTTAATCAAGAGACAGATCTCAATAAAACATATAATCAAGAAAGAACCCACTCTACTCACTACTGTAGACTTACAGCAAGGTTACATGGTAAAAACTATGCACTTGTGTGTAACTGTGCAGTCAGCTGTCCCACACAGGTTCCTCCAATGTCAGCTGTGAATTTTGCTGTTTGTTAATTTTTCCTGGATGCATTCCAATGTCCAGAGATACACGAACTCAAGTAAAGGCAGTAACTGTGCAGATTCACTGCTGTGTCAATTATCAGTGTCGGTTTCTTTCTATCTCTCCCTCACTGACCATGTGGTCGCTGCCTTTTGTCTGTCTTTCTCCCTTTTAAAAGGTGCCATTGTTTTGATCTTTTCCCCCAAGTTCCAAAACAATGCAACAGCTTATAAAACAGTGATTGCTGCTCCTGGAATTCAAGGAAATCACCTCCAACACTGAAAACATCTCAAAAAAGGAGCAGATCTTACAGCCACAATTTTATTCCCATCCTCCACCTTGGATTTGTTGGAATGAATGGTCTGTTTTCGTGCTGTCTGACTCTGTGAGGGTGTCACTGGCCAGGCCAGTACTTATTGCCCATCCCTAAATGGCCAGTGGGCAATTAAGAGTCAACCACATTGCTGAGGGTCTGGAGTCACAAGTTGCCCAGACCAGGTAAGGATTGTAGTTTCTTTCCTGAAAGGACATTAGTGAACCAGATGGGTTTTTCCAACAATCGATAGTGGATTCAGGGTCATCGTCTGACTCTCATTCCAGGTTTTTATTGAATTCAGATTCCACCATCTGCCATGGTGGGATTCAGAGTCAGTCGATGTGAAGCTAGAAGAGCACAGCAGGTCAGACAGTATCCGAGGAGCAGGACAAAGGGTTTCTATCAGAAATGCTGACTTTCCTGCTCCTTGGATGCTGTCTCACCTGCTGTGCTCTTGCAGCTTCACATCTATTGATTCCTGCTTCCAACATCTGCAGTCCTTACCGTCTCCTGGAGTCATAGAGATGTACAGCACGGAAACAGACCCTTCAGTCCAACCCGTCTATGCTGACCAGATATCCCAACCTAATCTAATCCCATTTGCCAGCATTTGGCCCATATCCCTCTAAACCCTTCCTATTCATATACCCATCCTGATGCCTTTTAAATGTTGTCATTGTACCAGCCTCCACCACTTCCTCTGGCAGCTCATTCCATACAGGCACCACCCTCTGCGTGAAACAGTTGCCCCTTAGGGCGCTTTTAAATCTTTCTCCTCTCACCCTAGACCTATGCCCTTGGTGGGGGGGGGGGGGGATTCAAAGCTGGGTCCCCAGAACATTAGTTGGGTGTCTGGAATAAAATTCAACGATAATACCACTAGCCTGTCACCACTCCTGACAACAGTGAGACACACACACACAATTGGAAAGCACTCCACTGTGTAAAGCCTTTTTGCAGACGGTAAAAAGCATTAAAGAAACGTACATCTTCCTCTCAGAGATGGCTTGAGTGCAGCCACAATTATATCAAAAATAGCTGCACAGTATTGCAAGGCTTTCATGTGTCTGTCACGGTCCCTTTTAAGAAAAAAAAACGTCTGCATTCAGAAGGAAATGATGATGGCATTCATGTGAGCTGTCCCCAGATGCTCGGTGCTTGTGTGAGCTCATTCAGTGGGCTGAAGGCTGCCTGTGTTTCTGTTCGCCAGTCCTGACCCTTGCTCTCAAAGAGAGTTGATATTTGCCGAATGACAGTGTGGGTGGTGGTGGGGAGACAAAGAATGGCAGACCACCTGAAAGATCACATAGCCTCTCCCCACCAGCACCCTCCCCCTCCACACAACACTCACTTTCCACCGATACCTCACTCACATATTTCCACATACAACTGACATCACCCCCGAAAGAGTCACATAGTCCAGCTACAACCAATGAGCTTTAGCAAGGTAGAGGGGAGGGTGGGTGGCACCTCTTGTCCCTACCTCTGACCCAGGAGATCCAGTATCATGTCCTGTCTAGGGCAGTACGGTGGCTCAGTGGTCAGCATTGAGCTGTACAGCATGGAAACAGACCCTTCAATCCAACTCATCCATGCCGACCCGATATTCCAACCCAACTAGTCCTGTTTGCCAGCATTTGGCCCATATCCCTCCAAACCCTTCCTATTCATATCCCCATCCAGATGCCTTTTAAATGCTGCAATTGTACCAGCCTCCACTACTTCCTCTGGCAGCTCATTGCGCGCACACACACGCACACATCACCCTCTGCGTGAAAACATTGCCCCTTAGGTATCCTTTATATCTCTCCCCTCTCACCCTAAGCCTATGCCATCTAGTTCTGGGCTCCCCTACCCCAGGGAAAAGACCTTGTCTCTTTATCCTATCCATGCCCTTCATGATTTTATAAACCTCTATAAGATCACTCCTCAGCCTCTGACATTCCAGGGAAAACAGCCCCAGCCTGTTCAACTGCTGCCTCACAGTCGAGGAGAAATTGAAGATTGGAGAGTCAGAGTCAAGAGTTTAGTACTGGAAAAGCACAGCAGGTCAGGCAGCATCTGAGGAGCAGGAGACTTGATGTCTAATGAAAGGCTTATGCCTGAAACGTCAATTTTCCTGCTCCTCGAATGCTGCCTGACCTGCTCTGCTATTCCAGCACCACACTGTCCACTGCTACCTCACAGTGCCAGGGGCCCAGGTTCAACGCCAGCCTTGGGTGACTGTCTGTGTGGAGTTTGCACATACACCCAGTGTCTGCGTGTTCAGTGATATGCAGGTTAGGCAGATTTGCCACGCTAAATTGCCCACAGTGTTCAGGGATGTGCAGGTTAGGTGTGTTAGCCATGGAAAATGTAATGCTTACAGGGACAGGATATGGGAACTGGTCTGGATGGGATTCTCTTTGGAAGATTAGTGTGGACTAGGTGGGATGAATGGCCTGTTTTCACACTATAGGGATTCTATGATTTGGTTCCTGAACAAGATGATTCAAAAAATAGGTTAAATTAAAAAAATATTAAGAAGAGCCGTTGTGACACAGTGTTGTCACACACAACACACCAATCCAGATCCTCTATCTAAACCCGCCAACTATTTCCTAAGGGTCTGTATCCCTCTGCTCCCTGCCCATTCATGTATCGGTCTGAAAGTGACTGGATTTTGTTACATGACAGCACCATCCCAGATTTAGAACACAGAACATCGAATAGAACATTACAGCGCAGTACAGGCCCTTCGGCCCTCGATGTTGTGCTGTCCTGTGAAACCAATCTGAAGGGCATCTAACCTACACTCTTCCATTCCCCTCTATATGTTTATCTAATGACCATTTAAATGCCCTTAAAGTTGGTGAGTCTACTACTATTGCAGGCAGGGCATTCCACACCCCTACTACTCTCTGAGTAAAGAAACTACCTCTGACATCTGTCTTATATCTGTCACCCCTCAATTTAAAGCTATGTCCCCTCGTGCTCGCCATCATCAACAGAGGAAAAAGGCTCTCACTGTCCACCCTACCTAACCCTCTGATTACCTTATATGTCTCCATTTACATTGGTATAGCACCTAGCACAGCTCAGGAGACCTGAAAAGCATTTACCAATGTAAGGAAACGTTGCAGCTCGTCTGTGCTGAGCAAGGTCCTTAACAGAATTCGTGGTGACATGCCAATTCAGATCCTTCAGATGAGTCTGGATGCAGTGTCAGTTCAAGAGTAGTGTCACCTCATTATAGTAGCTGTAAAGTCATTGCTAAAAACGTGTCCACTTAACGCATGATCGATTTACCACATCCTGAGCACCAAACTTGTATTTTTCCTTTCCCACATCTAGAAAGACCCATGACACCAGCAAAGTGCTGCTTCTACCCGTTTCCGCAGTTCCTTTCACCGGGACCAATCACAAGAGATTGTCACCACAGGCTGTATCTCCAGAGGGTGCCACTCTGTGCCCAGCATGGTTGACCAAGACTCACTCTCGCCCGCTTTTAATGGCTTCCACTGACATGTGCCCAGAACGTTTCACCACCTTCCTGGCCCACCAGGGGTTCCTTGCTCAGATGCAAGGGCACTGCCCATCACGCTGTTACTATCCCACAAATTGCCAGGGAAAGTCAAACCAGAACAGTCCAATCCAAAGGCTACAAGATGTAGGACGTTCAGCCCATCGAGTCCACTCCGCCATTCGACGAGATCATGGCTCATCTGGTAATCCTCAAGAGCCCATCTTCTGATGAAGGGTCACTGGACTCAAAACGTTAACTCCGTTTTCTCTCCCCACGGATGGTGCTTGACCTGCTGAATTTCTCTGGCAATTTCTGACTTTCTGTCAGATTTCCAGCACCTGCAGTTCTTTGTGTTATGTCAGTCAAGTCCACATTCCTGCCTTATCCCTGTAACCCCTAATTCTCTCCAAGGAGAAAAGCCCCTTGATTTATTTAGAGCTTATAGAGACCAGCACCAAGGGGAGTGGGCTGAAATTGGATAGCTCTTTCAAGAGCTAGTACAAACACTATGGGGTGAATGGCCTCTTCCTGTGCTGTACAATTTTATGATTCCACCTCTCAGCTCCCTGGTTATATTATTTCTCTGAGGAAAGAGATACTGGCTGTAGAGACAGTCCAGACAAGGTACCATAAGCTAATGTCAAATCTGGAGGCACTGTCTGAAGGAGAGGTCAAATAGGTGAAGCCTGCACTCATTGGAACATCAAAGAATGAGAGGTGGCCTTAAGGAAAAGTAGAAGATCCTAAGGGGACTTCACAGAGTTGGTGTGGAAAGGTTGCCCACCAGGGATGTCATGTTGAGGTTGGACAGGATGTTGGTGAGGCCTCTTCTGGGGAGTACTGTCTCTAGCTCTGGTCGCCCTGCTATAGGATGGGTGTTATTAAGATGGAGAGGGCTCAGAAAAGCCTTACTGGGATGTTGCTGGGAATGGAGGGTTTAAGTCATAAGGAGAGGCTGGGACTTTCCTTCACTGGAGTGTGGGAAGTTGAGGGGTGACCTTATAGAGATTTATAAAATCATGAAGGGTATCGATAAGGTGAAAATCTTTTCCCTAAGGTGAGGGATTTCAAGATGAGGGGGCATATTTTTAAGGGGAGAGGAGGAAGATTTAAAAAAAGACATGAGGGGCAATTTTGTTTTACACACAGAGTGGTTTGTGTGTGGAATGAACTTCCAGAGGAAGTGTTGAATGCAGATACAGTTACATGTTTAAATTACATTTGGATAAGTACATGAATAAGAAATGTTTGGTGGGATATGGGCCAAGCGCAGGCAGGTGGGACGAGTTTAGTCGGAGATTATGGTCGGCATGGACTAGTTGGGCTGAAGGGTCTGTTTCTGTGCTGCACAATGAACAGTCATCTACACTTGAAACATTAGCTTGCTCGCTCTCTCTCCATGAATGCTGCCTGACCCACTGTGACCTCTGGCATTTCTGTTTTTAGTACAGATTCAGTAATTTGCTCCTGGATACTATGTGACTCTATACGACTGGTGATGGTTTAACCTGAGGGCTACCATGCCTCAGGCGAGGGAAAGGTTGAGACGGTGCTAATCCCAACCAGTTTCTGACGAAGCACTTATGCCCGAAACATTGATTTTCCTGCTCCTCCGACGCTTCCTGACCTGCTGTGCTTTTCCAGCACCACACTCTCGACTCTGATCTCCAGCAACTGCAATCCTCACTTTCTCCTAATCTCAACTAGTGCAGGAATTGAACACACAACCCTTTTGATGTTGAACCGTACACCACAAACCAGCTGTCCAACCAAGGACCAGCAAGGTGAAAGCTATGACAGGGGCTTCATAAGTGCAGTCTTTATTTCAACTTTCGGGGAACACAGGAGGTGCGAGATGACGAAACTCTGAATGCCTGAGATTGTGTGCGCAGGTGAGTGGGGTGTAGGGCAAGAGATGGGGCTGACCTTTCAGTCAGGGGGGACATTGCCCATCAGGTTAAGGCCAAGTTCCTTTGCATTTTCACACAGACACATAAAAATAAATGCACTTTTGCAGCCTGTGCAACCCAACGAGGCCAATAAACCTGCAGGTGCGCACCTTCGACCTTTTACATCCACACTTTTTCCATCAGGTAGCATCTGGCAAAGAGGGAGTGCTGTGAAGTTTGAAGAAGCTCCAGGTCAGAAATTCCTACTGAACCACAGAGGATTCCCAAACTCACTCCTAGCAAAATATTCACTTTCCCTGTCTGTGACAATATATAAAAAATGCCACCCTCCTTGGGAAGGTTTAAGTGACCCTTGAGTTGGGCTGCAGTTAAGAACAGCATGGCTGAAATGCAATTACATTTCCCTTTTAACTCAGCTCCTCAGCCCCAGAAGGTAAAGAGAGAGAGTATGGAGATTGCACAGTCACAATGTGTGTGTGCGTGTGTGTGTGAGTGTGAGAGAGAGAGAGGGAGTCTGTGTGTGAGTGTGAGTTTGTGTCTGTGCGAGTGAGTCTGTGTGAGTGAGTTTGTGTGTGCGCACACATGTTTGTGTCTTGTGTCTATGTGAGTGTGTGTTTGTGTGTGAGAGGGAGTCTGTGTGTGAGTGTGAGTTTGTGTCTGTGTGTGTGTATCTGTGCGAGTGAGTCTGTGTGTGTGTGTGTATGTGTGAGAGTGCGTGTGTGTTTGTGTGTATGTGAGTGAGAGACAGAGAGAGAGAGTGTGTGAGAGTGAGTGAGAGAGAGTGTGTGTGCGCGTGAGTGTATGTGTGAGAGTGTGTGTGTTTGTGTGTATGTGAGTGAGAGAGAGAGAGAGAGAGAGAGAGCGCGTGTGTGTGAGAGTGAGTGGGAGAGAGATAGATAGAGAGAGAGAGACACACACAGAGAGAGAGTGAGTGAGTGAGTGAGTGAGTGAGTGAGTGAGTGAGTGAGTGAGAGAGAGAGAGAGAGAGAGAGAGAGAGAGAGAGAGAGAGAGAGAGAGAGAGAGAGAGAGAGTGTGTGTGTGTGTGTGTGTGTGTGTGTGTAGCCTCCGCTACTGCCAGGAGCAACAGGAGTCTGACATGTCAGTGGCTGTGAGGTGCTTTTGATTGTCTGTAAAAGGTTCAGTGGATCTGATCATTGTGTCAGGGCCACTGCTGAACTGACTGAGCCACTCACTAGGGGGGTGGGTGAGGGAAGGTGGAGCAGGCGTATAGCTCTCTGCTTTCCTTCACAAAAATAGCATGTGCAAATGAGGCACTGAGGCACCACGTCAGCAAGGCAGATGAGTGTGGGTGGGCAGATAACACTCTTGTTCGCTGCAAAAGGGCAAACTATTAAAGTGAGAGAGAATAAGCTGCCTTCTCCAAAGCCTGGCCCAGAAACTACCCATTTTCAGCTGTCGAGCAGGTGACATTTGACAAGATTTATCAGGCTTCGTAGCTGCACGTTTCACCAACATTTGGTTAACAAGGGTGGCATCAAAGAGATGAAGAAACAGTGCCCAAGGGGCTGGCATTGTCAGCAAATAAAATAGGACATTTAAAAAAAGCTCTCTAACGTACAGTGACGAATTCCCTGCGGCTTTGCACATTCCTGCTTTCTATCGTCAAGAAGTTTGACATGTGACTTAGAATCCTTACAGTGTGGAAGCAGGCCATTCAGCCCATCAAGTCCACACTGACCCATCTCTCCCCTGCCCCACTCAGAATCTCTAACTTTACATCGCCCATGGTCAATTTTTTTTATGCATTCATGAGATGTGGGTATCGCTGGCTAGGCACCATTCATTACCCATCCCTAATTGCCCAGAGGGCAGTTAAAAGTCAACCATATTGCTGCGGGCCTAGAGTCACATGTAGGCCCAGACCAGGTAAGGATGGCAGTTTCCTTCCCTCAAGGACATTAGTGAACCAGATGGGTTTTCCTAATTCATGGCCATCCTTAGACTCTGCATTTCAGATATTTACTGAATACAAGTTCCACCTTCTGCTGTGGTAGGATTCAAACGCAGGTTCCTCAGAAGATTTCCTGGATCTCTGAATTAATAGTCCACCACCGGCACCACTCGGCCATTGCCTCCCCTAAAACTTCCACTTATAACTGGACCTATCAACCTAACCTGCACATCTTTGGATTATGGAAGGAAACTAGAGCTCCCAGGGGAAACCCACGCAGACACGGAGAAAATGTGCAAACTCCACACAGACAATTGCCGAGGCTAGACTTGAACATGCATCCCCAGCACTGTGAGGCAGCAGTGCTAACCACTGAGCCACCATGCCACCCTGATGTAGGGGATAGGATTGGTAGTTCAGACTGACCCGAGAGTGAACACACACGCCACACAGTCAGACATGCAATGCCCCACTCCTGAGATACAGGCTCCCACTGAGGGGGCGCTCCGGGGGCTGGAGGTAGTGTCTTGTGGGTGAGTCCTTAAATCTGATCCCACCCACCCACCCCAACCCCTTCTCGCCTCAACGTCCACCTTTTGCCCCTCTCTGGTGGGGGCGAAATGACCCCATTTGTGGGGTATGTCACAGAGAAGCAACTGCGGGAGGGTGGGGGTGGTGGTATTTAACTCTTCATGTAACTTTGCTCAGGAAAAAAAATAATCAGCCAATGTCGCTCTGGCGCTTGTGTGATCATGCTGTGCAAGTTGGCTGCTACATCACAGGATGAGTTGTGTGTTGGCTAGCATGAGCATGGTGGGCTGAAGGGACTGTTTCTATGCTGTATGACCCTGTCACATGCTTGGACACCCTTTGAGAGTGCCTCATTGGCTGTACCATGCCTTTGGGATGGTCCATTGAGATTGGACGGTGAGGTGCAGTTGACACACTGGCCTATGGAGTGGTCTTAACAGGTGCATCTCCATGGCACGACAGTTACCAATATTTCGCTCCGTCGCAGGAGGGGAGAGTGGAGGGGTTGTCGGCAGACAGTGGCCCGGGCCCCTTGACCCCCAGCAGAACAAAACTTCCCAAGTTTGCTTTGAGGGGACCAATGTGAGCCGGAAACAGAAGTGTCTTCGGCTGGGCTTTGTCGGGTTTCACTTGCTGTTCCTAGCAGGGTCAGGTGCCCTTGGCAGGTCAAAGGTGACCCCTCAACTCCAACCTGACATATCCTGACAGGCTCAAATGGCAGTCCAAACTGCATGGTGGAACACAGGGCAGACTCAAATCCTACACTTCAAAATGGATGGTGGGGGGGGGGGGGGGGGGGGGGGGGGGACAGTACATTCATTCCCGAATAGTAACAGCATAATTGTCATTGTTTCGGAGAACTGCTCTCTCAGTCGGGAGAGGTAGCGGGCAGCGAGTCGAACCTGAGGGTCACCACATCTGAGATCCTTCATGATAACCTCAGCCGGTGCAGGAATTGAACCCACGCGTTGGCTTCACTCCACGCTACAAACCAGCCACCTCACTCACCCACCCATACAGCTAAGGGAGCCCACCCTCATTCTCCAGTATTAACGGGTCTCCCTCTGATGCGCGAATTGCATTTCTATTCATAATCCTGTTAGATTTTTATTTGGGTGTTTAATTGGACGGTATAAGGCAGGCTGGTCAAATGCATTATCGGGAAGACTGTTCCCCCAGACATACAGGCTTTCGACAGCAATGTAAACTTTCTGTCTTAGCAAGGTGACCAGTGGATTTGAGTCTCTTAAGATGCATTCTCGCTGTTTATTAATGCAGTCTGAAGCAAAATCTGTCACTGGGCTCTGAATTTGCCAATTAACACCAAACGTGACCAGATTTTGATCAAAATAATTGCACTGAATCCTCACCAATAAACATTAGCAAACAATTCAACAGGAAGCAGTATCACAGTCCCACCTCAATCCCATTCTGATGGGAGGTGGGGAGGGGGGGGGAGGGGGGGGAGGGGGGGAGGGGGGGGAGGGGCGGAATCTTGTGGATTAGACCCACTGGCTTTACCCTGCAGGAGGAGTTTACTCGGAGTTTCAATGACAGGTGAAGCATATGCAAAGGGAACTACCAGGGTAGAGGCTAGGGAGATGGTCCATCTTGTAGCTAAGTCTGCGAGCAGGGTGGGCAGTTTGCCCATTTAAGACGAAGAGGAGAAGAGGCCTTTTCTCTCAGAGGGCCACTCGGCTTCTCTCGGAATTCTTTCGCAATTTTCTTTCCCAGCGAGCAGTGGAGGCTGGGGGATCGAATATCGTCAAGGCAGAGTTAGAGAGACTTTACATCCACAAGGGGCTCATGGGTGATGGAGGCAGACAGGAAGCTCGAGCTAAAACCAAAATCAGATCAAAATACAACTTTGCTGAATGGCAAGGCAAACTCGACACAGCAATGTGCTCCGATTTAAAGTCACATAGAGTCATAGAGATGTACAGCATGGAAACAGACCCTTCGGTCCAACCCGTCCATGCCAACCAGATATCCCAACCCAATCTAGTCCCACCTGCCAGCACCCGGCCCACAGTCCTCCAAACTTTCCTATTCATATCCTATCCAGATGCCTTTTAAATGTTGCAATTGTACCAGCCTCCACGACTCCCTCTGGCAGCTCATTCCATACACGTACCACCCTCTGCGTGAAAAAGATTGCCCCTTCGGTCCCTTTTATATCTTTCCCCTCTCACCCTAAATCTATGCCCTCTAGTTCTGGACTCCCCTACCCCAGGGAAAAGACATCTATTTATCTTATCCATGCCCCTCATGATTTTGTAAATCTCTGTAAGGTCACCCCTCAGCCTCCGACACTCCAGGGAAACCAGCTCCAGCCTGTTCAGCCTCTCCCTATAGCTCAAACCCTCCAACCCTGACAACATCCTTGTAAATCTTTTCTGAACCCTTTCAAGTTTCACAAGAGCTTTCTTACTACATTCTTATGATCGTGTCCTCGTTCTCCATATATCTGTGAGACCTCGTTGTGCATTGTATATTACATGAGAACTGCAGGTCCTCTGGTATTTCTTTGCTACAACAACAATCTGCATTTATATAGCACCTTTTGTAAAGTAAAAGGTCCCAAGGCATTTATTTCACACAACTGTTTATCAGGGAAAAAAACTGACACCGATCCATATATGGGGATAGGAAGATACATGGTCAAAACAGACTGGTGCCCCTTAAAAGGGGCTATGGAGGAAACTTCAGAGCTGAAGGCATGGCCACCTGGTGGGGGAGGGGGGGATTAAAAATCAGCTGCGTGTAAGAAGGGAGGGATGGAGAAAAGCAGCCATTTCAGAAGGTTACGGAATTGGAAGAGATTAGAAAGAGCGAGAGTTGAGTCCATGGAGAGATTTGAAAATGCTGGATGAGGATTTTACAATTTGAGGTGTTACTGGACCAGGAACTAAGGTAGGTCAGCAAGTGCAGAGGGGTAAGGGGTGAAGGAGACTGAGATAAAGGGGAGAGTAGTGGGAGCCCGGCGCAATGCCAGAGTTTCTTTCTTCGTGTTTTTTTTTGGATACAGGAATTAGACTGACCGAGGAATTAGACACTACATCACTGTTCAACAAAGGAAACAGCTTTGCGGGAAAGAGAGGCACCCTGTCAGAAGGTTTTGCCTCAGCAGGACAAACATAAGAACGCCAAGATTCAAACAATCACAATAATTCATATTACAGGATGAAAGGGTGCGGACTGGTTGACAAGTCAACTGCAACTGGCTGAATCATCACTGTAGACAATGTTACAGGAAGCAATTAGCTCCACCATGGGAGATGATGGCCTAGTGGCATTATCATTGGATTGTTAATCCACAAATCCAAATAATGTTCTGGGGAGATGGGTTCGAATCCCACCACAGCAGATGGGGGAATCTGAACTCAACATCAAACTGGAATTAAGAATCCAATGATGACCATAACCTCATCTGGTTCACTAATGTCCCTTAGAAAGGAAACTGCCATCCTTATCTGGCCTTTGTGTGACTTCAGACCCACAGCTAATGTGGTTGCCTCTGAGCTGCCCTCTGGACAATTAGGGAAAAGCTGGCCTAGCCAGCAATGCCCTCATCCTGTGAATGAATAAAGGAAAAGAAAAGCTCTTGGGTAACTGAAAATAGGTGAGAGGCTTGGACAGATTCCTTTTGTTTGCAGGGAACAGGTGCCTGTCTATGAAGGTATGTCACTTTGGGCCGATGTATATGAACTCTGTTCGGATTTTGAACAAAGTGGAAATTGCGAGAGAAGCCTGGCAACATTTCTGCAGAGCAAAACAGAATAGCCCTTCTTCAGAACTCAACTGAGTCTTGCAAATCGGGTGTGAGTGTGGCAGTCAGCACACTCAGGATTGTGGTACCTTAGAAACCCAGATCGTACTGTTGATCTTAGACAAGGGAAAAAACTGAATATTTTTTATGTATTCCCACAATGGCACAGCAATGTGTGAGTAGCTGAAGGCCTGGTCTGCTCTGAAACTCAGTTGCTAATCACTGTCATCCCAAGACAGTTGGCTGACCCAGTCATTAAGATCCACAGGTTTGGTGGATTGGCCATGTTAAATTGTCCCAGTAGTACCCAGGGATGTGCAGGCCAGGGTGGGTTACTCATGGTGAACATGGTGCTACAGGGTTTGGGTAGGGCAATGGGCCTGGGTCGAATGCTCGTTAGAGGGTCGGTGCAGAATCGATGGGCTGAATGGTCTCTTCCCACACGTTAGGAATTCTGTGATTAAGTGGGGATGTTCTGACAAAGGGCTGTGCATTATTTTTCACTGTCTGCACCATTAAGATGGATCAGCCCTCAAGAGGGTTCATATCCTCCAGTTCTCCATTTCGCTATTTCATCCATGGCCCACGCCATTTCTGAAACACAACTGAGTCACCCTCATCATTCTCCCAGCATGCATCATATCGTGTCTTCAAAAATACCCCTCCCCAAGACTGCTGTATGTGAGGGCTGCGAGTCCTTGACTCTGTCATTTTGAGTATGCATTTCCTGATGAAATCTGTTTCTCCCTCTGACTAAATGAGACTGAAGTCAAGATAGAAAGGCTTTTGCCCGAAATGTTGATTCTCCTGTTCCTCGGATGCTGTCTGACCTGCTGTGCTTTTTCAGCACCACACTCTCGACTCTGATCTCCAGCATCTGCAGTCCTCACTTTCGCCGGAGGGAGACTGAAGTCAGCATGTGAATCTTTACTCAGTGGGTAGCACACTCTCCTCTGATCAGAGGGTTTCAGATTGCTCAGCATCCTCACTCCCTCTTGGTCTCCTTAAGCTCTCGCAGCTCCACATCTCTCCACCCTCTCCGTGGACCTAACTTTAAAAACGCTCCACCAAATGTCTCTTTTGCTGTTAAAGTCCTGAACAATGGAATTTCCACCTTAAGCCCCTTTCTCTCAGACTTTAAAACAATCCTCAAATCACACCTCTTCCACCAAGTTTCCATCTCCCTAGAGGGCTTTTGTGATGTAGTGGTAGGGTCCCCAGCTCTTGGCCTGGTGGTCTGGGTTCAAATTCCACCTGCATCAGAGGTGTATGGTAAGGATCTAAGCTATCACATTAGCAATATCTACAGCCAGCTCCCCACATGTGGCTCGCTTTACACTCCCATAAAGCATCTCGGAATGTTAATAGTGGCTACATAAATCCAAGTTGCTGATGCTGCTAGTATATTGAGGTCTTCCTCAGGTGAAGTGGGAGGAGGGAGTGAAGGAGAATCTAACCTGCATTTCAGCGCAGTGCTGGGCATGTGTTGCATTGTTGGGGAGGGCTAGATTTTAAACTGAGGGGCCAAATGGCCTTTCTGGTATATGTGAAAGACTCCAATGGCATATTTCAAAGATATGCAAGAAGAGTTACCAGTTGGCACCGCTGAGCAATATTACTCTCTCAACTGGCATTGCCAAGCACAGCAACATCACTTTGTGTACCAGGAGTGGGTGATGCAGCCCATCCCGCTATTTAATCAGATCGTGGTTGATTAGATTGTGTTATGAAGACCATTTTCGCCGAGCTCACTGTCTGGTCATTATTACAGTTCCTCTTGTACAAAAACTTGAGTTTCCAACACTGACTTCACGTCAAGAAGTCCTTAATGGACTCAAAATTATCTTGGATGGCCCAGAGGTTGAGGAAGGCAATGAAAGAAAAGCAAGTTTGTCCTTTAGTCACTCCTGGACCAGTTTTATTGCAATATAGATCATGCCATTTGGTTTCTCATCTGTGAGAGCTTCATCTCTGTTCCCCGGTCTCCTGCAAAATGCAAATTTCTGCAGAATAAAGGGTTACTCTTGAAACTGAAATCTGATGCAAATGAACAAGTCAAAACTACACAACTCAGCACAGTGGTATTTATCATATGCTCAGACACAACTTCCGACAACTCGACACAGCAGCCCTTCAGAACACTGGCAGCCAGTCCACACCTTGGCACGAGATAACAGTGTTAACAAAATAACTTCATGGATAACTGAACCTCTCGGACACTTACAGTCATAGATTTGTACAACGTGCGAAACAGACCCTTCAGTCCAAATCGCCGATGCTGACCCGATATCCTAAATTAATCTAGTCCCATTTGCCAGCACTTGGCCCATATCCCTCCAAACCCTTCCTATTCAAATACCCATCCAGATGCCTTTTAAATGTTGTAATTGTACCAGCCTCCACCACTTCCTCTGGCAGCTCATTCCATACACGCACCACCGCGTGTGTGAAAAAATTGCACCTTAGGTCCCTTCTAAATCTTTCCCCTCTCATCCTCAACCTATCCCCTCCTGTTCTGGACTCCCCCACCCCAGGGAAAAGACACTGTCAATGATTTTATAAACTTCTTACTTGACCAAACCAGATCTAAATCACACAATTTCTGTTTTGGCCATCCAGCAGCGTACCTGGATTTATGAGCAGATACAATGACAGTCAATGACAGCTTGTTAGTGGATAATAATGCCACTGACTGGAGTCTCTGTGAACAGTAAGTGATTTCATCTGCTTGAAACCCTCATACCTGACTGACACCTGCGCCATTTGTATGACACAACCAGTTTAGTCACAGAAGTGTTGCTTGTTTTCTGTCCTTGCTGACTTTCTATCCTTCCTGCCTTTGCTTTAAAGGTGTTGGGACCCCTGTTAGGCTTTGCTAACACTGCCTGAATACTGCTGAGAAAAACTCATGTTCCTGAACCTTTACACTGGCTATAGGAGATGTATATTCATAGGCTGGGCCCTGAGGTCCGCAAACAAACGGAGTTTTCGTGACTTCCCAGATTTCCCCATTGCTTCTTCTATAGCAACCTCTAGGCCAATCAGAGTCAATTAGTGCCTTGTGACCAATCAGTATCAATATCTATCCTGTTGGGATAGACATTGTTGGGATGGTTTGAAACCTGGCATTCTTGCACTGGTCCTGATGATTGAAGGAGGAAGAGCTTCAACATGTTGTTTCCCCGCTGTTTTGATGACACAAAAGTTTCATTTTATGCATTTAAATTGAACATTACGAAGTGTGTGAAGTTGAGTGAAGGCATTTCACAGGGGGTTATGGCTGGTCTAGCAAACCAAGGGTTTGGCTTAATCAATCAAAAGTAAATTCAACTTGCTCAGTCACAATTCAAAATAAAAGCATTTACATTTATGAATGAGCAGCATTTCAACTAAACTAATTAATCGCCACAGAATCCCTGCAGTGGGAAGCAGGCTATTCAGCCCATCAAGTTCACACTAAACCACAAAGACGATCCCACCCAGAGTCATCCTCTACATTACTCCTGTAACCCTGCATTTCCCATGGCTAACCCACACTTGGACAATTTACCAAGGCCTAACCTGCACATCTTTAGACTGTGGGAGGAAACTGGAGCACTCAGAGGAAACCCACACAGACACGGGGAGAATGTGCAAACTCCACACAGACAGTTGCCCAAGGCTGGAAGCGAACCCAGGTCCCTGATGCTGTGAGGCAGCAGTGCTAGCCACTGAGCCACCATGCCACCCTTAATGATCAATTATCCTTCTTACATATGGCGGGCAGGCTGCTATTTGGTAGCGCACCCACCCTCTACAAAATCCGGAGGGTGGAGTGGGAGAGTAGGTGATGGGCTAGGAAGATGCCTGCTTTTAAATACCAACATCCCTTTCACCAGCACACCCCACAAACCCCCACACCTGCCAAAAACCCACAGTGCCACAGGTATATCAAGCCCAGAACGAGCAATTCAAACAGACAGCATTCCCTCAGAATCCTTATCAGGAACGATGGTTAGTCTGTCGGTCAAAACCTTTGCTCAGAGTCGGTAGTGACAGAAACAAATTATTTCCAGAATGTGCGGTCTGTTTTCATTTCAGATCGCCAGCATCTGCAGTAGTGTACCCATGTGTTTCTCGGTCACTTCTGTCACATGCGATTTCCCGCTATGCTCAGCCAGTCTATCCTCTGCTTTGCTCAAAGATGTGCAGCTTACAGTGGATTGGCCACATTAACTTGCCCATAGCATCCACGGATGTGCACGCTAGGTGGCTCAGCCAGGGGGCAATGCAGGATTACTAGGATAGAGTAAAGGGGTGGAGTGTTCTTTGGAGGGGCTGTGCAGATGGGCCAAGTGGCCTCCTCGCACACTGTAGGGCTTCGATAATCCTCACCTGGTCTGGCCCGCTTGGGACACCAGCCCTGCAGCAATCCGGCCGTACTACCCACTGAATTGGCTGAGCAAGTCAACCAGGGTACATTCGCAAACACTGACCTTGCCAGTCATTCCCCCATTTCCCCAAAAAGGTAGAACGTGAAGAGACCTCAGACCTCGCTGTTTAAACTCCCCGGGAAGCAACAGTTCATTGAGCTGTTATCCTTAGCTATGCACCCAGTTTAGTGGAAGTGAGTCAGAGGTGACAATCTCAACTGAGCGGATAGAGGAGGGGAGAGGGAGAAAAACTCAAAAACATCTCACGTTGACGGCCAAAACCAGTGAGCAGTGGATTATGGTCCAGCTACCGGCTTTGACAATCCCTGTGTAAATCTGGTGCTTTGAGAGGTCACGATGTGGTTTCACAGTCAGACTCTCTGATCAGATTCACAGTTTATCAGGGTTAGGCCAGCAGCAGACTCTCCTCGCTACATGATTCCCCAGCACCCGATAGCAACACAAACCAGGAGGTCACGTCAAGAGCATCTGCTCCAGGATAAACTCACAGCAAATCACAGCAATGCAACCCACAGAGAGGCAGAGAAAGGGGAAGGTGAAAAACCGAGAGAGGGAGGCAGAAAGGGCAAGAGGAAGAGAAAGCGAGGGAGAGGAACACAGAGAAAAGATGAAAAGAGAGAGAGGGAATGAAGTAGAAAGTGGGGTGGAGAAAAAGGGAGGGAGAAGCAGAGAGATGAGACAGAGAGGAGGGTGGGAAGGCCAGCAATAAAAAGGGGAGAGAAAGAGAGAGACAGAAACAGGATGACTTAGGCAGAGTGTGAGACAAAACGTGAGGAGAGGTGCAAAGACAAACACCTCCAAAAGCAGAGCGTGAAGCCGAGAGAGAAACAGAAAACGGGGAAAGAGTAAAGGTTAAAGGAAGAGAAGAGAATATGGAGGTGCAGCTAAAGAGACATGTATCTAGGTCTGTCGTGTAGACACACACAAAACCAGAATGTGTCTTCGGAATTCACACAATATGAATTCATGGAGCAGGCAGGGATATGCGGGAGCAAGGATGGGGAGTCAGTGAAGTACATCCCAACTGATTCAGAAAGATGGAGTTCTCAGTTTTCTCGATGATAGTTTTGCCATACATCACTCGCACCCTGACTGTGGTTTAGCAGTGAACAGATGCAGCTCAACATGCCTTTCACAGACTGTGAGAAAAATTCCTGAAACTGCCGCGTTATTAACCCCCACAGGCACAGGAATTACAGTTATAGTGCTTTCTCCAAGACAGCCTTAAGAGAGGCACTTCAGTCTTGGTACCGGGCAAAGAAGAGTCACAGAATGTGCAGCCTCAAAGACTTTTCAGTCCATTTATACGTTGAACCTGCTCGTATTGAGAAACGCGCCCAGCCCTCTAGCTTACATTAGCTACTGACCCCTCACTGCAGAGATTGCAATGGAACAATGGTGCTGGGTTAGCATGTCATGATATGGATGTGCCAGTGTTGGATAGGGATGGCCAAAGTCAGAAGTCACATGACACCAGGTTATAGTTCAACAGGTTTATTTGAAATCACAAGCTTTCGGAGCGCTGCTCCTTTGTTGGGCGTGCTTTCAAATAAACCTGTTGAACTATAACCTATAACTTGGTGTCATGTGACTTCTGACTTTGGCCTTCCCTATCCAACACCGGCACCTCCACATCATGACATCCTAACCCAGCACCATTGTTCCATTGCAATCTCTGCAGTGAGGGGTCAGTAGCTAATGTAAGCTAGAGGGCTGAGGTATTTGAAGGGTTTTGGGATATGGGTTTGTAGCAGCCAGTAAAACTAGTCTCAGAAACTATTATCAGTTCTTGATCCATGTGGTTCACTCATCTCCCTCAAGGAAGGAAACCGACTATCCTTACCCAGCCCCAAGCCAACGTGGGGTGGCGGTTTGGTTCTTAATTGTCCCCTGAAGTGGCGTGAGCGAGGGTCTACGTTGATTACAATATCAGCCTCAGCAACAACACTCATAGCCCATGGAAGGATTTTGGAAAGCTGCTCTGTCTCTGGAAGGAGAAGCTGCCAAACAGGCTCTGGCCACACAGAGATGGCAAGGAAGAAGGTGGCTAGATGGAGTCAAGGAACATTTTGACCAAGGTGGATGTGATTGAAGGCAGTCAAGGGGCTGAATGGCCTCCACCTGTTTTTAATGATGTGGCACTGTTAGTAATATTGACAAAGCAGCAAGCAGGAATGAAGAGGAGGGGTTCAGGATGGGGAGGGATACATTGAGAAAGGTCATTGCACAACTTATTGATTTTTTTTCTAAAAGGGATTTAAGTGTTCGCTGACCCAAACAGACCTTTGGTTACACCATGCCCTGGTTTCAACATTCTCACTCCTTTCATGCAAATCTCTCCATGGCCCTCCCGCACTTTGATCATTTCCAGCCCAATTGGATAGCTCTGCTCCTCATGAGCATGCCCAGTGTTCACCATCGTGAGGGGATGTCCCTGGGCCAGTACTCCAGAACTCCAGGCTAGTGCCCTGGGGACCCTGGTTCGAATCCCACTGCGGTAGATGGTGAAACTGGGATTCAGTAACAATCTGGAATTGAAAGCTGGCTTAACGGTGACCAGATAACTACTCGCCAGTTGTTGGAAAAAACCCATCTGGGTCACTGATGTCCTTTAGGGAAGGAAACTGCATCCTTACCTGGTCTGGCCTACATGTGACTCCAGACCCACAGCAATGTGGTTGACTATTAACTGCCCTCTGGGCAATTAGGGATGGGCAATACATGCTGGCACAACCATCTAGGCCTATTTTCCATGAGTCAATAAAAGTCTGCCACTTGCCTAGGCCCTGGAAATCTCTCCACCTCGCCATCTCTTCTTCCTGCCTTAAGATCCCCTTTAAACTGACCTCTTTGACCAAGCTATGAGTAACCTATCCCAAATATCTCCTCACGTGTGAGATTTCTGTTTTATCATGAAACCCCAGGCAGGGGAGCCGTGGAGTGTGCCATTACATTAAAAAGGTGCTAAACTAATGCAAAATTTTTGTGCGGGGGAAAGCAATGCTTTGAGGTAACCTCTCCCAGGTATCTGCAACCTGCGACATTCGATGAAGTGACATCAGGTTGGATTTTAACGACGTGAAGGGATACAAATATCCCCAAGGTGTTGGAAGGTAGTCACCCGGTCAGTATCCAAGTCTGTTAGGTCCTCAGTGAGCGCCTGAACTTGGTGTTTCTATTGTACCTTCAGAGATACTGTCACAGAAGGAAAATAAACAATTTGAATCTCTGTAGTCCTTTTGACAACGCCATATTGTCCTAGAGTCACTTCAGCACCCGGACAGGTCAGAATTAGCAGAAACAGCAGCAGAATTTCAGGCACTCAGTGTAACATATCATAAGATACAGGAGCAGAGTGAGGCCACTTGGCCCATCAAGTCAGCTCCGCCATTTGATCATGGCTGATATGTTTCTCAACCCCATTCTCCTGCCATCGATTGTAATCCTTAAACCCCTTACTAACCAGGAACCTATCTCTCTCTGTCTTAAAGACACTCAATGACTTGGCCTCCACCGCCTTCTGTAGCAGTGAGTTCCACAGAGTCACCACCCTCTGGCTGAAGAAATTCCTCATCTCAGTTCTAAAAGGGTGTCCCTTCACTCAGAGGCTGTGTCCTAGTCTCTCTGACCAATGTAAAGATCTCCTCCACATCCACTCTATCCAGGTCTCTCATTATTCTGTCAATTTCAATCAGATTTGCCCCTCATCCTTCTAAACTCCAACGGGTACAGACCCAGAATCCTCAACTGCTCTTCATATGACAAACCCTTCATCCTCAGGATCATTCTCGCAAATCTCCTCTGGACTCCCCTCCAAGGTCAGCACATCCTTCATTAGATCCAGGCCCCAAAACTGTTCAAAATATTCCAAAGTAAACGAGCCATGGCAATATATCCTTGCTCTTGTATTCTAGACCTCTTGAAATGAATTGTAACCTTGCATTTGCCTTCCTAACTGCCAACTGAACCTGCACATTAACCATTAGAGCATTCTGAACTCGGACTCCCAAGTTCACTTCTGCATAACAGTTGCATTTCCACTAACCTAGCTCACCCTCAGGAAGTGCTAGGTTGGACACTCAAATCCCCAGGATGAAGATGTCATGAGGATGTTAGCAGGGATGTCAACTGGCCATCTGCCGAGTCTGGAAGAGATGGAATCTCTATTGCTCAGAGCTTCTCTCCCTTCCTCTCTCTGGCCACTCCAGTCAAGCCTTCGAGGTTCTCGAGGTGACAGAGAGATGGTGGGGAGCGGAGTGGGGATCTCGATTTAGACCATGGAATCTCAGAACTTGCCCACGCACGTTATTTTAATTCGTTCAGAGGACGTGGGTGCTGTTGGCAAGGCCAGAATTTGTTGCCCGTCCCTAATGGCTGTCGAACTGAGTGGTTTGCTCGCCTAGTTCGGAGGGCAGTTTGGGGAGTCACCCGTACTGCTGAGGGTCTGGAGTCACATGTGATCCTGACAGGGTCTGGAGTCACATGTGATCCTGACAGGGTAAGGACAGCTGATATCGTTTCTGACCAGCCACGATCTTATTGAATGGCAGAGCAGGCTCGTTGGCCTACTCCTGTTCCTATTGCTTATGGGCAAGCTAGAAGAGTTTTTTTTTTACAAAAGGGGAGGTGATGGCCTAGTGGCATTATCGCTGGACTTTTAATCCAAAGATCCAGATAATGGTCTGGGGATCAGGGTTAGAATCCTGCCACAGCAGATGGTGAAATTTCAATTCAATAAACATCTGGAATGAAGAATCTAAGATTACTATAAATCCACTGTCAGGAAAAAACCCACCATGTCCACTAACATCCTTCAGGGAAGGAAATCTACCTTCCTTACCTGGTCAGGCCTACATGTGACTCCAGACCCACAGCAACATGGTTGACTCAAGTGCTCTCTGGGCAATTAGAGACGGGCAATAAATGCTGGCTGAGCTAAAGACACCCTCATCCCACGAATGAATAAAGAAATCAATGCTCAGGCTAGTTTTGAATTCAATTTGGAAGTCTGGAATACCATTATCGTCTAAGGGGCCTTGTGGCATGGTGGTAGTGTCCCTCCCTCTGAGACAGGAGACCTGCATTCAAATCCCAGCCGCTCCAGAGGCATGTCCTAACATTCCTGAATTGGTCATTTTGGAAAACATGTATAAATCTAGGTCTCTTGTGGTGTAGTGATCATGCCCCTACCACTAGACTAGCATGCACACAGTATAGCATATTAATCTGTCAGATATAATCACTTGTTAAAAAAAGCCAATGCAAAATTGAAAGTGGAAAGAAACAATGATTGGAAAGTGCCACGTCCTATACCCTTGCAAAACACCTGTTCACAGTCAATGCAATTCAGATGTATTCTCGACATATTCATTTCCCCATTTTACCTTTAAAAATAGTTTCACCGCTACAAGTAGAAATTCATTTTTTAAAATTCATTTACAGGATGAGGGTGTTGCTGTCCAGGCAGCTTTTATTGCCCAGAGGACAGTTGAGAGTCAACCCCATTGCTGTGGGTCTGGAGTAACATGTAGGCGAGACCAGATAAGGAGGCAGTTTCCTTCCCTAAAGGACATTAGTGACCCAGGTGGGTTATCACAACAATTGACAATGGATTCACAGTCATCGTTAGACTCTTAATTCCAATCTATTTTTAAAAAATGGATTCAAATTCTACTACAGCAGGATTCAAACCCAGGCCACCCGACATTACCTGGGTCTCTGGATTAACAGTCCAGCAATAACATCACTATGCCACTGCCACATGACGAGCATTTGAGGACTCTGGCTCTATAAGCAGTGGAGTTTAGAAGGATGAGGGGGGATAGAATTGAAACATGCAGAATACTGGATGGCCTGGACATAGTGGATGTTGGGAAGATGTTTCCGAGGACTCGAAAGCATAGCCTTAGAGTAAAGGGAAGACCCTTTAGTATGGAGTTAAGGAGAAACCTCTTCAGCCAGAGAGTGGTGAACCTATGGAATTCCTTGCCACCGAAAGCTGTGGAGGCCAGGTCATTGAGTACGTTTAAGATGGAGATAGATAGGTTCTTGATTGTCAAGGGGATCAAGGATTACGGGGAGAAAGTGGGAGAATGGGGTTGAGAAACTTCTCAGCCATGATTGAATGGTAGAGAAGACTCGATGGGCTGAATGGCTTAATTTCTGCTCCAATGTCTGATGGCCCCCCCCTGTTCACACTTTAAACAGACAGCTAATGCAAGGGTACCTTGAAGGTTTAAGGAATGGAAGATGGTAGTTTGAAATCTGAACAGCAATGTAATGAAATGTTCACAGGGGCACTGCAAACAAATTCTGACACTGAGCCATATGGGAAAACTCAAGGCCAGAGGATGAAAAGCTTGGCCAAACAGGTAGGTTTTAAGGAGGGGCTGGAATTAAGAGTCTAATGATGACCATGTCGACTGTTAGAAAAACCCATCTGGGTCACTAATGTCCTTCAGGGAAGGAAACTGCCATCCTTACCTGGTGTGGCCCACATGTGCATAGCTCCCCTAAAACAAAACACAACCAAAAACCTTGCTGCCCGTAAAGTGATGTGGGCGGCACAGTGGCACAGTGGTTAGCACTGCTGCCTCACAACGCCAGGGACCCAGGTTCAACTCCCACCTCAGGTGACTGACTGTGTGGAGTTTGCACGTTCTCCCCGTGTCTGCGTGGGTTTCCTCCGGGTGCTCCGGTTTCCTCCCACAGTCCAAAGATGTGCAGGTCAGGTAAATTGGCCATGCTAAATTGCCTGTAGTGTTAGGTAAGGGGTAAATGCAGGGGTATGGGTGGGTTGCGCTTCGGCGGGGTGTGGACTTGTTGGGCCGAAGGGCCTGTTTCAATACTGTAAGTAATCTCATCTAAACTGTATGGCTCTCACATGAACTCTGACTAAACTAAAACTCATTTATCCTGAAAATAATGCATTATTTATTTCAATGTGGGCAGTGCCAGAGGGTTATAATATATCATAAAGGAAGCATGTGCCAGACTAATGTGTCATTCATATTGATAACAAAATAAAACAAAAACTTGCATTCAGAGTCCAAAAAGTGCTTTATCGCCGATGAATTATTTGTTTAATCTTCAATGGCTTGCAACGTTGGAAACACCACAGCTATTTAAATGCAGCAATGTGACAGTGACCTATTAATATGCTTGACAGCAGCCCCCTCAAACCTGTGACCCCCCACCACCAGTTTGAGACTCCCCAACCAGGGAAATTATCCTCCCCTGCATCTCAAATAAAACAAAGAACCAAAGAACTGTGCACTCCAGAGTTCTGAAATAAAAAAATTGGAAATTGCTGGAGAAACTCAGCAGGTCTGGCAGCAGCTGCAGACAGAAAGCAGAGTTAACGTTTCAAATCCAGTGAGTTGCACCTAATCTGTCCAACCCTATTAGAATTTTGGACATCCCGTCTCATCCTTCCTTTACTTCATTCACAGGATGAGGGTGCCACTGGCTCGACCAGCATTATTGCCCATCCCTCATTGAGTCAACCATATTGTTGTGGGCCTGGAGTCACACGCAGAGCTGTTCCTTCCGTAAGAGGGATTAATGAACCAGATAGATCTTCACAACAACAGATTCATGGTCATTATTAGACTCTTGATTCCAGACTTTGTCTTGAATCCAAACTTCACATCTGCCTTGGTGGGATTCGAACCTGGGTCCTCAGAACGGTCCTGGCTCTCTCGAACAGCAGTCCAGTGATAATACAGCTAGGCCCCAGAAGTCCAGTGATAATACAGCTAGGAAAAGCGCAGCAGGTCAGGCAGCATCTAGGGAACAGGAGAATCGACGTTTCGGGCATTAGCCCTTCTTCAGGAATGAGGAAAGTTGGTCCAGCAGGCTAAGATAAAAGATAGGGAGGAGGGACTTGGGGGAGGGGCGTCGGAAATGTGATAGGTGGAAAGAGGTCAAGGTGAGGGTGATAGGTCAGACTGGGGTGGGGGCGGAGAGGTCGGGAAGAAGATTGCAGGTTAGGAAGGCGGTGCTGAATTTGATGGATTTGACTGAGACAGGCTGGGGGGAGGGGAAATGAGGAAACTGGTGAAATCTGAGTTCATCCCTCGTGGTTGGAGGCGTTCTTCCTCCAACCGTCGTTTCGCTGTGGTCTGACGATGGAGGAGTGCAAAGACCTGCATATCCTTGGTGGAGTGGGAGGGGGAATTGAAATGTTGAGCTACAGGGTGGTTGGGTTGGTTGGTCCGGGTGTCCCAGAGGTGTTCTCTGAAACGCTCCGCAAGTAGGCGGCCTGTCTCCCCAATATAGAGGAGGCCACATCGGGTGCAAAGGATGCAATAGATGATATGTGTGGAGGTACAGGTGAATCTGTGGCGGATATGGAAGTTTCCTTTGGGGCCTTGGAGGGAGGTGAGGGGGGAGATGTGGGCGCAAGTCTTGCACCTCCTATGGTTTCAGGGGAAGGTGCCGGGAGTGGAGGTTGGGTTGGTGGGGGGTGTGGATCTGACGAGGGAGTCACGGAGGGAGTGGTCTTTACGGAATGCTGATAGGGGAGGGGAGGGAAACATATCCTTGGTGGTGGGGTCCGTTTGGAGGTGGCGGAAATGACGGCGGATGATGCGCTGTACATGGAGGTTAGTGGGGTGGTAGGTGAGGACCAGTGGGGTTCTGTCCTGGTGGCGGTTGGAGGGGCGGGGTTCAAGGGCGGAGGATCGGGAAGTGGAAGAGATGCGGTGGAGGGCATCGTCGACCACGTCGGGGGGGGAAATTGCGGTCCTTCTTCAATTCCCCCTCCCACTCCACCAAGGATATGCAGGTCTTTGGACTCCTCCATCGTCAGACCACAGCAAAACGACGGTTGGAGGAAGAACGCCTCATCTTCCGGCTAGGAACCCTCCAACCACAAGGGATGAACTCGGATTTCACCAGTTTCCTCATTTCCCCTCCCCCCAGCCTGTCTCAGTCAAATCCATCAAATTCAGCACCGCCTTCCTAACCTGCAATCTTCTTCACGACCTCTCCGCCCCCACCCCAGTCTGACCTATCACCCTCACCTTGACCTCTTTCCACCTATCACATTTCCGACGCCCTCCCCCAAGTCCCTCCTCCCTATCTTTTATCTTAGCCTGCTGGACCAACTTTCCTCATTCCTGAAGAAGGGCTAATGCCCGAAACGTCGATTCTCCTGTTCCCTAGATGCTGCCTGACCTGCTGCGCTTTTCCAGCAACACATTTCCAGCTCTGATCTCCAGCATCTGCAGACCTCACTTTCTCCTCCATAATACAGCTAGGCCCCACCTACTGACAAGGAGCAATTCATGATCCCTAAGCAGAGGAGAGAGGACTTGCCCCAGTGCCCAAACCTTCTGCTGCGTACTCTCAACTTCCTTCCCTCTACCTGTTTCTGCATGTGGGGTCTTCCTGTGCGGCAATCGGCAGCCATGCTAATGCTTGGGGCGTGTTAGATCAGGCGTGTGGTCACTGAAGGCACACGAGGCACACGGCCGGGCGGAGGGAGGAGGAGGAGGCGGGGAGGGGGGGGGGGGGGGGTGGCGTGGGGTAGTGGAGGGTTCCATCCCTTCAGTAATCCACTCAGAAATCTTGATTCACTGCTTCCTGTGTCACAGCTGGGCACGTTACCACTTCCTGTGCAGATGCAACGTGAAGTCTGCGCTGAGCTGGCTCAGTGGAAACAACGGTCACATTTTCCACTCCTCAGACTTGAAACCATTACTTCGAACCAAACCTTCATTTAGATTTTCCACAACATTTTGTTTCGAGAGACAAAAAGGAGAGAGACTCAGATCAGCACACAGCTGCATAAAATGCTGATTAAGTGCAGTGATGAATGAGTGACCCATGTCAATTCATGCTGATGATATAGATGAGGCTTTTGTTTTCATCCAGTCAGCAGTACAATTTAAATTCTTGTTTCTTTTTTACTCCCGTCTTGTGACTAGGAATGATTAGCTGCTGTTGCTGTCTCTATATAGCCTCTCCATCAAAGGCTGAGCTGCCAGTCCTTATGTTGTCATGGTGACCTCAATAGCTTTGGGATTCCCTTCCATTTAATCTATTTCATCAGGCACCATCTCTTCCTGAACAGCACCTAATATTGGTTCAACGCAGAGTGCATCAAAAGGCCCTTCAGCCCATTGTGTGCAGGTCAGCCCTTTCTACAGATCGACGAAGAAAGACTTGCCCTTATGGAATGCTTTTCTCCAGTGCACTGAGATTCCAGTGCATTCTGCAGCCATCAACAGCACGTGCAATTGCTGCTGCCGTTTTGAAAATGTATCAATTTGCACACAGCAAGATCCCAAAAGCAGCAGCTTGCTGAGGGATAAATGAATAAATGGAATGTTCATCTCATTTTCTTCTTTGAATGGGCCCATGAGATAGAGTCATAGAGATGTACAGCATGGAAACAGATACTTCGGCCCAACTTGTCCATGCCAACCAGATATTCTACATTAATCTAGTCCTATTTGCCAACATTTGGCCCATATCCCTCTAAACGCTTCCTATTCATATACCCATCCAGATACCTTTTAAATGTTGTAATTGTACCAGCCTCCACCACTTCCTCTGACAGCTCATTCCATCCACACACCACCCTCTGCATGAAAACATTGCCCCTTAGGATCCTTTTAAACCTTTCCCCTCTCACCTATGCCCTCTAGTTTTAGACTCCCCTAACATGGGGGGAAGCTGTTGGCTATCTACATTATCCATGCCTCTCATGATTTTATAGACCTCTATAAGCTCACTGATGCTGGGGGAGGAGTGTTTGAGTAAATGTCTACCTATTCTGTTTTCCCTTTCATTTGTGAGATTTCCTCTAATAACACCATCTGGTCCTTTAGTCTTGAAGATGGAGTGCAAGGTTTGAGCAGTGACACTGCACCGACTCAATGAATCACACCCAGAATTTGTTTGCATTGGTTGTAACATGTAGAAGTGTTAAAATAGGGCACAGGCCTTTTGACTACTCGTTGTAAGCAAGACACAGTTTGTCTGACCTTTAATAACTGTCAATTTGTTTTTAGCCTTTACCATCCAAACAAAACAAATGAGCTCGTAATCATTTGTGGTAATTTGATTGGCTTCACTAAATGACAAGAGCCTAGCAATGATTTCTCAGTGTCATTGAAAAAGTCAGAACAATTCCATGTTTAAGAGAGATGACGGCTCAATTATAATGTCAGAAAATTGGAACATGACCCAAACCACATCCAGATATTGAAATTCTCCCTCTGGTGGGGCCTGCCACCTAAAAATCAGGCATTTCCAAGGTCACCTTGTGAGGAGCTACAGTGCACATTGGGGTCCTCAAAACCTGGAGGGACCCCAGTTGGAGTGTGGGCTTTTGCCCGAAACCTCGATTCTCCTGCTATTTGGGTGCTGCCTGACCTACTGTGCTTTTCCAGTAGCACTCTAATCTTGACTTTGATCTCTAGCATCTGCAGTACACACTTTCGCCCATTTGGAATGTGTCAATTGTTGTAGTATATTTTTAGTGGCACAGACTCGATGGATTGAAGGGCCTCTTCCACTCTGTACGATTCAACAATATTTCCAGCACAGTCCGTTCTGATTTCAGATTGCCAGCATCTGTAATATCCATGAGATTGCTTCGTCTTCTGAGATGTGGGTGTCACTGGCTGGATCCGTATTTATTGCCTGTCCTTAGTTGCCTGTTGAGAAGGTGGTGGTGAGCTGCCTTCTTGAGCCGCTGCAGTCCATGTAGACCCACAATGCCCTTGGAGAGGCAATTCCAGGATTTTGACCCAGGGACATTGAAGGATCAGCGATTTACTTCAAAGGGAGGATCTTGACTGGCTTGGAGGGGAACTTGCAGGGGGTGGTGTCCCCATGTATCCGCTGCCCTTGTCCTTCTCGTTGGAAGGTGCTGTCTGATGATCTTTGGTGAGTTTCTGCAGTGCATCTTGTATATAGTACACATTGCTGCTACTGAGCATCGGTGATGGAGGGAATGGACGTTCCTGGATGTTGTAGAGACAAACAGCACAGAAGAGGCCCTTCAGCCCATCGAGTCTGCACTGCTTAATCTACACCAGTCCCACTTTCCTTCACTAGATCTATAGCCTTGAATGTTATGGCATGAGGTTTCTTGCCTCTATGACCCTTCCAGGCAATGCTTTCCAGATTCCCACCAGCCTTGAGGTGAAAGCAATTTTCCTCAAATTTCCTCTCAATCACCTGCCTTCGATCTTAAAAACGATTGTGCCTTGTTATTAACCCTTTAACAACGGAGAACAATTGTTTCCGTCCACTCTGTCCATGTCCCTCACACTCTTATACACCTTTAGTCAGATCCCCTCAGCCTTACCTGCTCTAAATAAAACAACCCAAGCCTTGCTTTATAGACATGTTGCCAATCGAGTGGGCTGCTTCATCCTGGATGGTGTCAAGCTTCTTGAGAGTTGTTGGAGCTGCCCCCATCAGGCAAGTGTGAAGTATTACATCACACTTGCTGACTTGTGCCTTGTAGATGGTGGACAGACTTTGGGGAGTCAGGAGGTGAGTTACTGTCTGGAGTATTCCTAGCCTCTGACCTGCTGTTGCAGCCACTGTGTTTATGCGGCGAGTCCAGTTGCTGGCCAATGGTAACCCCCCAGAATTTGGGGTATTCCGTGACAGTAACAGCATTGAATGCCGAAGGATGATAGCTAGATTCTCTCTTGTTGGAGGTGGCCATTGTGAGCATGTGTGTGATGTGAATGTAACTTGCCATATTCCATGCCAAGCCATGGATATGGCTATGAAGTGGATAAATGTGACTAAATGGTAGGTGTGACTGAATGATAGAATGAGTTCAAGGTGCTGAATGGCCTCAATGCAGTTGCCGGTTGAATCTGAACTCTCCAGTCAGGCTCTCAGCTTCCCCACCCCACTCCACCCAAAGTCCCAGACCGGTGTCCTTTGTGTCTTGGTTTGTGTAGGGTGACCACTCAGTCCTGTCCGAGCCCACAGTGAGTAAAATGGGGCACAATGCTGTTAGATTGGCTGCTCTGCAGCAGATTCTCAAGCATGGTTCCAGCAGGGAAGGAAATTCTACAACCCCTAACAGTGGGAATGTGGTTCCAGAAATTACCCTGGTTTCCGGCCTCTGTGTGGGAAATGATCACGGATGGAGGGAAGGGGGCAACGAAAAGGAAAGAGAAAGTCACAGACTAGGCAGGACTCTTTCTTCGGACAAAAGTGAAGAGCCAAGCTCCTTGAAGTTCCATTTCTTCCGTCAAAGTAAAAACCTGCGTTCATTTGGTACAAGGGCGGCACGGTGGCTCAGTGGTTCGCACTGCTGCCTCACAGCACCAGGGTCCCAGGTTCGTTTCCAGCCTCGGGTGACTGTCTGTGTGGAGTTTGCACATTCTCCCCGTGTCTGCGTGGGTTTCCTCCCACAGTCCAAAGATGTGCAGGTCAGGTGGATTGGCCATGAGAAATTGCCCGTAGTGTTAGGTACATTAGTCAGAGGGAAGTGAGACAGGGTGGGTTTCTCTTCGGAGGGTTGGTGTGGACTTGTTGGGCCGAAGGGCCTGTTTCCACACTGTGGGGAATCTAATCTCATCATGAATGTTCTGCTCTCACATTACACAAACTGCATCATGTAAGCCTCTAGACTACAACAATATGCCAACTAAACATCATTGTGGCATCCTCTTCCACACATTTTGATATTAATCTTTTGACAACACAAATCCCAGCAAGATGAAATCACAGATATTGTAAAACGTGGCAATAAATAGACACAACACTAACCTTTCCCCATTCGGAGATGCTGGTGTTGGACTGGGGTGTACAAAGTTACAAATCACACAGCACCAGGTTATAGTCCAACAGGTTTAAATTGGAAGCACTAGCTTTCAGAGCGACGCTCCTTCACCCGGTGGTTGTGGAGGACACAATTGTAACAGAATTTACCGAAAATGTTGACAGCGTGATGCAACTGAAATTATACATTGAAAAATACCTTGATTGTTTGTTAAGTCTCTCATCTGTTAGAATGACCATGTTAGTTTCACTTCTTTCATATGTAAATCACAAAACGTTTATTAAAAGTTACATTCTCAGGTGAAACTATCATGGTCATTCTAACAGATGAAAGACTCAATTTGCTACAATTGTGTCCTCCACAACCACCTGATGAAGGAGCGGCGTTCCAAAAGCTAGTGCTTCCAATTTAAACCTGTTGGACTATAACCTGGTGTTGTGCGATTTTTAACTCTGTCCCCATTCAATATCGTGACACTGAGCTTCTGAAAAGCAATGGGCCACTGTCACTATTGGGCTAAGACACAGCAACCCAGAACGTTAGAACGTATCTGCCATTCCTTCATAGTGACCAATGTTATACATACAACAGTGAATCTCAGTCCAGCAAATGTGGAATGTTTAATTCACTGAATAAAATGACAGGAGATGGATATGACGAGAGAAACAGGAGTAAACTAATTCACAGAATCCCTACAGTGTGGAGCAGGCCGTTCAGCTCATCCCTACCCTCCCAGAACCACTCACCCCTATGACCCTATGTTTCCCATGGACAATCCACCTAACCTGCGCATCTGTGTGGGAGGAAACCCGCACAGACACGGGGAGAATGTGCAAACTCCATGCAGACAGTCGTCCGAGGGTGGAATCGAACCTGGGTCCCTGGCGCTGAGAAGCAACATTGCTGACCACTGAGACACTGTCACCAGCAGTATGCCCATAATTAGATCCTCAAATGCACTCTATTTCTCCAAAGGGTTCACCACTTCTTGCTTGTTTGGGGGCAGCTCTAATAACTCTTGACGCTCGACACCATCCACGCACAAAGTAGCTCAATAGGCAGCCCATCCACCACCTTCAACAACTTCCTACCTCACAGAGATGCACCGTGCCCACTAAACGCACCACCCAGAAGATGCGACACAGCAACATATCACAGTTCTCTTGACAGCACCTTCCAAACCCAGAGACTCACCTCCACCTCCTTCCACACGACAGCTTAGCTCATCAGCAGCTGCTCAAAGGGCAAGACTGGCCTCACCAAGAAACAATTTCAAAAAAAAGTTTTCAGTTGGTAAAATGTGGACAAGGAAGTAAACGACAAATCCTCGACAGAATCAGCACTTTAATCCAAACGCAAATTGTCCATTTCTTCAGTATGTGATGATTACTTTGGGTGAAGGGGTGAACAATTCATGACAACTGCCTTCCTGTGAACCTTTGGAATTAAGATAGATGGAGGATGGAGGATGGAGGAGCGAGGGCAGAGGGGGGAGAGAGAGAGAGAGAGAGAGAGAGAGAGAGAGAGAGAGAGAGAGAGAGAGAAAAAGAGAGAGAGTGCGCGGAGAGGTGGGGAAAGGGAGAGAGAGAGGGAGAGAGGAGGGGGGGAAAGGAGAGAGGGGGAAGGAGGGAGGGGAGTAAGAGGGTGAGAGAGTGCGCGCCGTGTATGCTCAGTCATCATGCATTTTCCACTTCCAGTGAATCAAGGTTAGAAAAGTGAAGTTGATTCAATAGATTTTACGATAGCTTTAAATTGCAGAATAACTTCAAAGGACCAAGTTGTCTATTCCAGTTCATATTTCTTATGTTCTTAAACAGAAGCAACAACAGAATTCATGGGATATGAGTGTTGCTGTACAGGCCACAGTTTATTATGGCCTTGAAAAAGGAAAGCTGCCATCTGGAACCGCCACAGTCCACCGGCTGTAGGTAGCCCCACAATGCTCTTCGAGACGCAATTCCAGGATGTTAACCCAATGTCACTGAAGGAACGGCAATATATTTCCAAGTCGGGATGGTGAGTGGCTCGGAGGGGAACATGCAGGGGGTAGTGTTTCCACGGTATCTGCTGCCATGGTCCTTCTAAATGGTAACAGTTTTGGGTTTGGAAGGTGCTGTCTAAGGATATTTGGTGAATTTCTACAGTGCATCTTATAGATAGGACACACTGCTGCTACTGAGCGTCGGTGGTGGAGGGAATGGATGTTTGCAGATGTGGTACCAATCAAGAGGGTTGAGCATTGTTGGAGCTGCACTCATCCAGGCAAGTGGGGAGTAATCCATCACACCCCTGACTTGTGTTTGTAGATGGTAGGCAGGAATCAAGGGGTCTAAAGAGGAATTACTTGCCACAAAATTCCCAGCCTTTGAGGTGCACATGGAGCCAACTATTTATGTAGCTGGTGCAGTAAGGTTTAACAGAATTGAGTGACAGTAACATCATTGAACACTAACAAATTGATGCTCTCTTACTGGAGATGGTGTTTGTATGGTATGAGTATTACTTGTCACTTGTTCACCCAAATCTGGATATTGTCCAAATCTTGTTGCATTTGACCACGTTCTGTTCCAGTACCTGAAGAACCATGAATGATGCTGAATAATGTGCAATCATCAGTGAACATCCCCATTTCTGACCTTTTGATGGAGGTAAGGTCATTGATGAAGCAGCTGAGGATGGCTGGACCTAGGACACCAGAATTAGAATCCCTACAGTTTGGAAACGATCCCTTGTGGGATGGATTGTGGGAGGACACCCACGCAGACAAGGGGAAACTCCATACAGACCGCCACCACAGGCTGGAATCAAACCTGGGTCCTTGGCATTGTGGGCGGCACGGTGGCACAGTGGCACAGTGGTTAGCACTGTTGCCTCACAGCGCTAGAGACCCGGGTTCAACTCCCACCTCAGGCGACTGTTTGTGTGGAGTTTGCACGTTCTCCCCGTGTCTGCGCGGGTTTCCTCCGGGTGCTCCGGTTTCCTCCCACAGTCCAAAGATGTGCAGGTCAGGTGAATTGGCCATGCTAAATTGCCCGTAGTGTTAGGTAAGGGGTAAATGTAGGGGTATGGGTGGATTGCGCTTCGGCGGGTCGGTGTGGACTTGTTGGGCCGAAGGGCCTGTTTCCACACTGTAATGTAATCTAATCTAATCTAAATCTAAACCTTCTGCCCAACAAGTCCACACTGACCCTCTGAAGAGTAACCCTCCCAGGCCCATTCCCCTACCCTATATTTACTCCTAATTAATGCACCTAACCTACACATCCCTGAACACTATGGGCAGTTTAGCACGACCAATTCACCTAACCTGCACATCTTTGGATTGTGGGAGGACACCCACGCAGACATGGGGAAACTCCATATAGACCGCCACCAAAGGCTGGAATTAAACCTGGGTCCTTGGCATTGTGAGGCAGCAGTGCTAACCACTGACCCACCATGCCACCCTGAGGGACTCTTGCAGAGATGTCCTGGAGCTGAGATGATTGACTGCCAACAACTACAACCATCTTCCTATGTGCTGGGTATGACTCCAACTCACGTATCCTCAATCCCTACTAATTCCAGTGTTGCAAAGATTCACTCACACATTGCGAAACATACAGAAAATGCTTCAGTTACAGAGGAGGATGTAGTGATTGTAACAAAGTCAGCTAGGTGGACCTCGGGAGTTCCTGTATTGGGGCTGTTAATCAGGGAGTCCTGGTTGACAGATATAAGAGGTGCTGTTCATTCTGGGAGCTGGCTGTGAGGGAGCTGGGTCTGTGTCAAGGACTCTGTAAGTAAAGGGTGACATGGTGATGGGACACTGGCCTCTGTAGAGTTATTTCAGAGGTCATTCAAACATTTCTGATGAGAAATGGCAGTTTCTAGTGGAAAACACCTTGGAGCTTTTTTTTTGTGTTAGAGCTTGTCAAAATTGTTCTTTTTCAAAATACAGCCATGCCCTCTCAAATCTGTTTCAAACTAAATTTAGATCCCACTCAAAACTTGAGCTGAAATATTGCTGCCACCTTGGATTTATTTATAAAAACACGGTTGCGCTCAGCTCTCTGGTATATACTCTAAAGAACCAAGGCTAACGGGTGCAAAAGTGCATGTATGTCAGGCAAAAGTTCAACGTCGCCTGTTTTGGCCCCATCCCTCCTCTCCTCTACAAATTCAGACAAGCCTAACCTTCCCTTGATCTCTTCTCATGAATCACTTCTGTTGCTTTCCCTCCTAGATTACATGAACAGAACAAAACCACAGCTCAACAGCCCCGGGAAATCCGTCAGCGAACAGCAGTCGGACACCTTTCCCTTTGTAAATGGACCACCACAGCCTGGGAATGGAAACACAAACTTCAAAAGGACACAGAGTGGCTCAGCTCAGCCAAAGAAGTGACCAAACTGTGTAAAGTTATGGAATCAAGGAATTTTATGCATGGGTTAAGTTTGGAATGGGATGGAGTTGGAATGGAAAGTATTGGCGTGGGATGGGTTTGACATGGAACGGGGTCGGAATAGGAGGTGTTTGGCATGGGATGGGATGGGGTTGAGAGAGAGAGAGAGAGAGAGAGAGAGAGAGAGAGAGAGAGAGAGAGAGAGAGAGAGAGAGAGAGAGAGAGAGAGAGAGAGAGAGAGAGAAAACCCAAACCATTGAGGTCAGTGTTGAGCCAAGGTCATGTCGGGGAGTCCAGCTGTCTGTACGTTGCTGCTTCTAGCAATGGGCTGCTCAATGGAAGGACAGGCTCCTATCTGTGCACAAGTGTTGAATTTTTCCATTGGCACAAATGCAAAGGGAATCATTCAGTCATTCTTAATGGTTTTCTGATCCCAATGGGCCAGCCTGGTAGTGTTTTGAGATTTGGGTTGGAATGTGAGGGATATGGCATGGGATGGGGCTGGAATGGGATGGAGTCGGAATGTGAGGGTGTCGGAATGGGATGCGGTGTCAGGAGTTTGATAGGAAATGACAGGATAGTGCAGCACAGATGACATCATAAACAAAGTCTTCTCTTTGCAGGCATGTCCTTCAATAACATTTCCAACATCTTTTCCTTGATATCCCTTAATGAACGCCAATCTAAAAATCCATTCAAAACCTCACCTGCACTCCCATTTCCAGGAGGCCGTACCAGCTTCGGATCTGGTTGCAGGGCAAACCTTCCAACTTTCACCCACCCTGCTGACCCTATTGTCCCACTGTGTCCAAGCTGACCTGACGGGAAGCATTGCTTTGATCAAAGTGAACTCTACACACGGTCCTCGGACTGAGAATGAGGTTGCGCCTTCTGTAAGGTCAGAGGGAGCTGCTGCTAATCAGCGGTGGGAATGGAGTAAATACAACCCAAACATTCTTACATCTGTATGTGTAATGTTTCCATGGCGACTGTGCTGTGTATCAAATTATAAAACACTACCAGGCTGGCCCATTGGGATCAGAAAACCATTAAGAATGACTGAATGTTTCCTTCTGCATTTGTGCCAATGGAAAAATTCAACACTTGTGCACAGATAGAGGCTGTCCTTCCATTAAGCAGCCCATTGCTAGAAGCAGCAATGCACAGACAGCTGGACTCCCCGACATGACCTTGGCTCAACACTGACCCCAATGGTTTGGTTTCTCTCTCTCTCTCTCTCTCGAGCTGGTTCTACCGGTTTGAGGACCAGGCGTGAGGACACCTTCTGGGACATGCACTCCTTTTTTCCCTTCAGATGGAGACCTTTACTGGCAGCAGCAGCTGTCTCTGCAGAGTCTGAAACGGAAAAAAAAAATCCACTTGGCAGCCCCAGCTGGATGTGACCCCGTTCTCCCGTCCTGACGTTGCAGATTGGGGAATGCACTGGCGTTGCCTGTCCAACCTTCCTTCCTTACATCGGACTATCAGGCAGTGCTTCCAAACGCTGAACTGGTTACGGAGTGGTCACAGTACAGGGCGAGACCATGCAACCCGTCATTCCCATGCTGGCTCCCGAGAAGGACCACCCAGCTAGAGCAACATTCCTGATGAAGGGCTTATGCCTGAACCGTCGACTCTCCTGCTCCTTGGTTGCTGCCTGACCGACTGTGCTTTTCCAGCACCACTCTTCATTGACTCTCCAGCATCTGCAGTCCTCACTTTCACCCACCTAGACCCGTTCACTCACCTGTCCCTCACAGATCTGCAACTTTTTGTTTCTCTTCTGACGATTATCTGATTCCTTTGTTTATCAAAGTTAGGATTGACCCTGATTCCACCACATTCTGACCCCCTCACTGAATAAAGAGAATTTTATTTCCCGTTCAAGTCACCTCTGATCCTTTTGCTAATCACCTTCCAATCAGTGTCCGCTAGCTCACCCAATGGGAACACGTGGAGCTCCCATCGCTCCACGAAAATGATAAGAGGAGGCCTTTCACCTCCACCACTGGAGGGTAGCACGTTTTACCTCACGAACCAGGAGTTGGAGTGTTCAAACCTCGCTCTCCCCAATCTCAGAGTATTCTACGTTCGAGACCCAAATCCATTTGGATATTCAAGTCCAGTCATTGACAAGTGAATGCCCTGCCCCACCCAACTGTGCCCGATCCCAAGTCTGGGACTAACTAACCCCAGTCAGAAGGGCTAAAGACGGCCAATGGGAAGACAGTTGCGACGTGTGGGATCTTACTGTCCACAATCTGATCAGTTCACAAGAGAACTAAATCTGTTAGAACTCAGGAGCGTTATCAACTCAAGGCAGCGATGCATCACAGAGCACTGGCAGGTTCCGAATTGCTGCAGAAACATGGACCTTTCTATTCATGTAGGAGTCTGGACCTGTGGGGGTAGTGATGGTGGGGTCTCCAGCTGACCGGGAATCTCACCCAGCCTCACTCACTGGTGGGCATGGACATCCATTGGTCGTCAAGGACTGGATCACAGGGTTTCTGGGCTCAGGGCAGGGGATTTACCCCATGTGCCACACTGGATCACAGGGGCTCAGGGCAGGGGATCTACCCCATGTGCCACACTGGATCACAGGGGCTCAGAGCAGGGGATCTACCCCATGTGCCACACTGGATCACGGGGACTCAGGGAAGGGGATCTACCCCATGTGCCACACTGGATCACGTGGCTCAGGGAAGGGGATCTAACCCTTGTACTGCACTGGATCACGGGGCTCAGTGCTCAGGACAGGGGATCCGCCCCTTGTACCACAAGGCTGCAATGAAGATGGGACACAGTCCTATTTCCTGCTATTCCCATAGACTCAGAGATCCAAAGCACAGAAAATAAAGGCCCATCAAGTCCATCCTGGTCAAAAACACCCATCTATTCTAATTCCCATTTTCCAGCACTCCACCCACAGTTTTGCCTCGGCATCATAAATGCACATCTGAATTTTTCTACAATGTTATGATAGAGATAGGCTCTTCACTCAGAGAGTAGTAGGGGCATGGAACACCCTGCATGCACCTGTCGTAGACTCGCCAACTTTAAGGGCATATAAATGGTCAATGGATAAACATATGGGCGAGAATACAATAGTGTAGGTTAGATCAGCTTCAGCTTGGTTTCACAGGTCGGTGCAACATCGAGGGCTGAAGGGCCTGTACTGCGCTGTAATGTTCTATAGAGGGTTCCTGCATCTCCCCACACCTCTCAGCCTCTGGGGAAAAAACAGTTTTCCTCATATTTCCTCCAAACCTCCTGCTCCTTCCCTTTAACTTATGCCCCACGGTCACTGATGCCTTCATCAAGGGGAAATGTTTCTTCCTGTTCATGTGTCTTCCATTTTAATTGACTGGCAGAGGTACTGAAGGTTGAGAGGGTGGGGGGGGGAGGAACAGGCATGATGGACTTGCTCAACACAGTGTAGTTAAATAAATATTCCCATGGCAGCTCTGAAACTCAGGATTAACTATAGATCAGATATTCTTGTAACTTCACTGTTCTTGTTACAATTCAGATCGCGACGACCAAATGTTTACAGAAATGAAGCTACTGACATGTCCTTGAAAGTGGAGCCCCAGTTAGACAGGGTAGTGAAGAAGGTGTTTGCTTGTCTCTATTGGTCAGAGCACTTGAGTATAGGAGTTGGGAGGTCATGTTGCAGCTGTACAGGACAGTGTGTAGGACACTTTTGGAATACTGCGCGCAATTCTGGTCTCCCCCCCTACAAAAAGAACGTTGTGAAACTTGAAAGGATTCAGAATAGATTTACAAGGATGTTGCCAGGGTTGGAGGACTTGAGCTATAGGGAGAGGTTGAATAGGCTGGGGCTGTTTTCCCTGGAGTGTTGGAGGCTGAGGGGTGGCCTTCTGGAGGTTTATAAAATCATGAGGGGCATGGATAGGGTAAGTAGACAAAGTCTTTTTCCTGGGCTGGGGAGTCCAGAACTAGAGGGGATAGGTTTAGGGTGAGAGGGGAGAGACATAAAAGCGACCTAAGGGGCAACTTTTTCACGCAGAGGGTGGTACGTGTATGGAATGAGCTGCCAGACGAAGTGGTGGAGGCTGCTAGGCAGGGGAGGGAGGCGGGGGAAAGAGGGAGAGAGAGGGGGAAAAGAGAATGGAGGAAGAGAGAGAGTGGAGAGAGAGAGTGCGAGAGAGAGCGCGCGAGAGAGAGAGCGCGAGAGAGCGAAGGGAAAAACAGACAGAGATCAGGTAAAGAGAGAATCAGAGAGGGCAAAAAAAGAGAGGGGTTGGGAGAGAGAGATAGAGGGAGAGAGAGAGATAGAGGGAGAGAGAGAGAGAGAGATAGAGGTAGAGAGAGATAGAGAGAGAGAGAGATAGAGGGAGAGAGAGATAGAGGGAGAGAGAGATAGAGGGAGAGAGAGATAGAGGGAGAGAGATAGAGGGAGAGAGATAGAGGGAGAGAGATAGAGGGAGAGAGATAGAGGGAGAGATAGAGAGAGAGATAGAGAGAGAGAGAGAGAGAGAGAGAGAGAGAGAGAGAGAGAGAGAGAGAGAGAGAGAGAGAGTGTGTGTGTGTGTGTGTGTGTGTGAGAGAGAGAGAGAGAGAGAGAGTGGGAGTGAGAGTGTGTGAGAGAGTGAGTGAGTGTGTGTGTGAGAGAGAGAGAGAGAGTGAGAGAGAGTGTGTGTGTGTGTGAGAGAGAGAGAGATAGATAGAGAGAGTGAGTGAGGAGCGCGAGTGAGGAGCGCGAGTGAGGAGCGTGAGTGAGGAGCGTGAGTGAGGAGAGTGAGTGAGTATGAGTGAGTATGAGTGAGTATGAGTGAGTGAGTGAGTGATTGAGTGAGTGATTGAGTGATTGAGTGAGAGAGTGAGAGAGTGAGAGAGTGAGAGAGTGAGAGAGTGAGAGAGTGAGAGAGTGAGAGAGTGAGAGAGTGAGTGAGAGAGTGAGTGAGAGAGTGAGTGAGAGAGTGAGTGAGAGAGTGAGTGAGTGAGAGTGAGAAACCGAGGAAGAGAAGAACGTGGGAGGCAGATGTGTGCAGCAAGAAAGAGTGGGAAAAGACAAACAAGAGAAAGATAAATAATTTCAGAAACCAAAATGACCCCACAACAAGAATGAGAGATTGCATTGAAATTTAAAACAAGTATTACAGGTAGTTGGATTTATAATCCCCACAGGTAGCCAATGACACAAATACAACAGTAATCAAGCAATTCTCTCCAGTTACAGAAGTCCACACATGGATAATTGATCAGAAATGTAAACCCTATGAAGATGATGGATACTCAGGAGGATGAAGGGCCACCAATCTCAGCAAGGGGAGGTGAGAGAAAATTACAGCAGCAAATATCAAGTGCGTGTGAAGTGTCACCGAAACAGCCACAGAACGAGATTAAAAATCTCAGAATGATTCACATCTTTTGTGGCGATGAATACGGGGAGTGGGGAATCACCACGGCTTGGCTTCCCTCTGTCCAGTGTGTGGTGCTACCTCTGGTGAAGCAGCAATGATTAACAGCTGTGACGTCGTCACTGTCGCTTTCTTGAGTTCTGACCTACAGATGGAAGAACAGGAGAAGGCTGCAGCAACACTGAACACCGCTCTGTATCTGTTACATAACCTGCCTGGTTAGCTCAGAGAAGCCTCTACGCAAGTAAACTCTGTGACGAGGGAGGCAAAAGGAATGCTGTTGATTGTTGCAAAGGGAATGGAATATGGAATAGGGTTTGGAAAAATCAGGATGTTTTACTGCAGCTGTACAGGGTGTTAGTGAGGCCACATTTGGACAGCTCTGGTTTAGCTCAATGGTTAGCTTGCGAATCAGAGTAACACCAACAGCGTGGGTTCAATTCCCGCAAGGGCTGAGGTTACCACAAAGGTCTCAGCTTGTCAATCTCGCCTGAGGTGTGGTGACCTTCAGGTTAAATCACCACCCAGTCACCTCTCTCTCTCTCTCTAATGAGAGAGTGAGACTATGGCCTGGAAGAATTAGGGCAAGTTTACTTTCACTTGATTTAAGAAACTGTTCAGCCAACTGACCACCCCCAGGAAAGGTTAGGTCTGTGTCTGTGTTGGAGAATGAGGGGTGATCTTATTGAAATATGTTTGATTCTGAGAGGGTTTGACAGGGTGGATGCTGAAAGGTTGGCTTTCCCTCAGTGGATAAGCAACGGGGTCCCAGGTTCGATTCCAGCCTCGGGCGACTGACTGTGTGGAGTTTGCACGTTCTCCCTGTGTCTGCGTGGGTTTCCTCCGGGTGCTCCGGTTTCCTCCCACAGTCCAAAGATGTGCAGGTCAAGAGAGTTGGCCATGCTAAATTGTCCGTAGTGTTAGGTGCATTAGTCAGAGAGAAATGGGTCTGGGTGGGTTACTCTTTGAAGGGCTGGTGTGGACTGATTGGGCCGAAGGGCCTGTTTCCACACTGTAGGGAATCTAATCTAATCTAAACAGAGTGACGGAGTTTAAAAGGAAGGTAAAACAGAGGGGAGGAGATTTCTTTTTCCCTCTCAGGTGGCCATGAGCCTATGGATCTCATTACCCAGACAGCAGTGAACCCAGGATCATTTAAGACAGAGTCAGACAAGGGAGTCAATGAATGGACGGTTTGGTGAACAAGTACAGGCCTCAATCAAATCAGTTATTGTCTGACTGAATGGCAGAACAGGCTTGAGGGGCTGACTGGCCAAATACTCATTTGTATATTTGCACGTGCAACAGACAGAGAGAAAGGGGAATGGGGAAAGAAACACTTGCATTTATATCGCACCTCTCAGGTTGCTCCAAAGCACTTTTCAGCAAACTACACTTTTGAAGCGACTGTAGTAATGTTGGAAAGAGAGAGAGAAAAGAAAGAAGGAACAGCACGAGGTTAAGAAAAAGCAAAAAGAATGGACAAGAAGGGAGTGCAACAAAGTAAATGGTCCACCGAAAGATCTTCCTTCCATTTCCCAAGTGAGTGAGGAGGTAGGGGCTGGGAGCAGAATGTCTGCCTGTGTCCTCAGACAGACCTGCAGGGTGGTGCGCGCTGTCCCTAAACAGGCCCGTGCCTGACAACGATCACGCAAAACAACAGCAGGGGGAGGAGAAAGTGCCAAAAGCTATTGACTTATGGAAATGAGAATGGGTGAGAGCAGCTGACCCTGAGCCACACTGCACCCCAGTCCACACAGGGCAGACTCTGACTTACTGAAGCAGTAGAGTCAGTTGGGAGAGAGCAGGGAGGGAAGGGGCGTGCTATACCCAGCGATCAGGCCCCTCGTCTCCCTGCTCCAGTGTCCAAATCAGCTCCAGGGTCAATCAGACGAGGAAACAGCCAGCAGCTTTCAGGAAAATGTCTCCAAACACTTCCCTGATACTGCTGTTAGTGGAATCTAACTGCAGGTTCAGCTATCAGTGCCTCCCACTTCGGCATTTAGCCCAAAGGCAAAACAATCCAATCTGAGTGTCATGTCACTGTCAGCCACTGGTGAGAACTGTGGAGCAGCGAAATCCGAGGCTCAGATACAGAGGGGACTCAGGCACACGGATTCTGTAGCAATGTTGAATTGCATACAGTTAACATCATGGATAGTCCAGTCAGCCCAACACATGCTTGATGTTTCCGCTCTATCTGAACAATAAGCAGAAGTAAGCCATTGGGTCTGCCCAGCCATTTAATAAAGATCACGTCTCATAGAGTCATAGAGTCCTACAGCATGGAGACAGGACTTTTGGCCCAAACTAGTCCACGCTGACCAAAATGTCCATCCACACTAACCCCGTTTCCCTGCACTTGGGCCATACCCTTCTAACCCTTTCCTATCCATGTATTTGTCAAAATGCCTTTTAAATGTAGTTAATGTACCCACCTCAACCACTTCCACTGGCAGCTCATTCCACATGTATACACCACCCTCTGTGTAAAAAAGTTGCCCCTCAGGTTCCCTTTTAGTCTTTCCCCTCTAATCTTAAACCTTCCCCTCTAATTCATCAACCCTGGAGTAAAAAAAAACCTGATTTGACAAAACTCAATTCCACCTTCCCCACTATCCCCATAATCCTCGATTCCCTTGCTGGTTATTTCTGTTTGTTATGCCTTCATACATGAGATGAGAATTTTGTTGGTTCAGCTGGCCTTTACTGACCATCACTAATTGCCCAGAGGGCAGTTAAGAGGCAAACCACATTGCTGTGGGGTTGGAGTCACATGTTGGCCAGACCAGGGGAGAATGGAAGATTTCCTCTCCTAAAGGGACTAAGTGAATCAGATGGGATTTTTCTGGCTATTGACAATGGATTCATGGTTATCATTAGACTCCTAATTCCAAACTTTTATTGAATTCAAACCCCACAAAGTGCCGTGGTGGGATTTGAAACCAGGTCCCCACAACAGTCCCTAGGTATCATTACATTACATTACATTACATTACATTACAGTGTGGAAACAGGCCTTTCGGCCCAACAAGTCCACACCGACCCGCCGAAGCGTAACCCACCCATACCCTTACATTTACCCCTTACCTAACACTACGGGCAATTTAGCATGGCCAATTCACCTGACCTGCACATCTTTGGACTGTGGGAGGAAACCGGAGCACCCGGAGGAAACCCACGCAGACACGGGGAGAATGTGCAAACTCCACACAGTGAGTCGCCTGAGGCGGGAATAGAACCCGGGTCTCTGTCACTGTGAGGCAGCAGTGCTAACCACTGTGCCACCATGCCGCCCACCGTGCCATCATGTTTAACAGTCCAGCAACAATAGCACTAAGCCACCACCTCCCACATCATTGCCCCATCCCCCATCTTATCAACTGACCTTTTTTTCTATTCCATTTTCCTTTTATTTATCCAGCTGCCCCTTCAATGCATCTACACTATTTATAGCTCCATAGTAATAGAAGCAGGAGTAGGCCATTTGGCCCATCAAGCTCGCTTCAGCATTCATTAAGATCATGGCTGATCTTTCCATCATTATATAATTACCATTCATACCAAATGTCAGTGATGGTTAAATAAGAGACTATATATCTATACCTGACATTCAATGGCATGACCATCACTGAATCAATCCTCCACTATCAACACCCTGGGGGTTATCATTGACCAGAGATTGATCTGGACTACCTGCATAAACACCATGGTTACAAGAGTGGGTTAAATGTTGAGAATAACGCAATAACTCAGCTCCTGACTCCTCAAAACCTGTCCACCATCTAGAAGGCACATGTCAGGAGTGCGATGGAATACTCCCCACTTGCCTGGATGGGGGCAGCTCCTACAACACAAGAAGCAGGACAAAGCAGCCCGCTTGATTGGCATTACATCCACCAACGTAAACATTCACTTCCTTCATCACTGACACTCAGTCACAGCAGTGTTTGCCAACTACAAAATGCACTGCAGAAATCATCAGGGTTCCTTATCCAGCTCATGATCACCAGCTGCTCAAAAGACAAAGGCAGCAGAAATGGGAGAACAGCATACCCCCTTCAAGTTCCCCTCCAAGTCACACACTGTTATGACTGGGAAATATACAGTACCGCCTCGACATACGAACGACCCCGTTCACAAACAAATCGGTTTACGAACAGGATTGTACGTAAAATTTTGCTTCAACGTACGTACGAAATTCAAGGTCCGAACGAAGGTACGAACGCAAAAAGCCCGTGTGCAACCCCCACGTGGTTTCATTGTTCTGCTTTGCTACGCGCTTGTTGAACGCAAAAGCTCTCGGGCCCCGCATGATCTCATTCAGTTCGTCTTTGGTGCGTGCGCTACATCCAAGCATTCTTACGCTATCCGAACAATGGGAAAAATCGATTCAGTTCGCAATCATTTCGGTTCGCGAACCGGGTCCCGGAACGGATTAGGTTTGTAAGCAGAGGCGCTACTGTATCATCATTCCTTCTGTGTCGTTGGGTCAAAATTTTGGAATTCCCTTCCTAACAATATTATGGGTGTCCTTGCACTTCAAGAAGGCAGCTCACTACCACCTTCTGGAGGGTAATTGGGGATGGGTAATAAATACAGGCCCAGCCAGTGATGGCTGTGTCCCAGGCATCAATATTAGAAAAAATTCTCAATTATCTCTGTGGCAGTAAGTTCCACATGCTAACGACTTTCTGGTTAAAAATGGATTTCTTCTTGAATTTATTAGTGACTATCTTTAATTTATGGTTCCTGGTTAAGAATTCATCTCCCCCCCACCGCCCCCCCAACCCCCACCGCCCGAAACAAGTGGAAATATTTGTCTACATCCACCCTGTCTAATCCCTTCATACATTTCATGACCTTTCTCAGTCACTCCCTAGAATAGACTGTCAGCTTGTCTGGCCTTTCGCAATAGTTAAAGCCTAACTGCTGCCTCACAGCACCAGGGTTCGATTCCAGCCTCAGGCGACTGTCTGTGTGGAGTTTGCACATTCTCCCCGTGTCTGCGTGGGTTTTTTCCGGTTTCCCCCCCACAGTCCAAAAATGTGCAGGTCAGGAGAATTGGCCGTGCTAAATTGCCCACAGTGTTAGGTGCATTAGTCAGAGGGAAATGGGTCCGGGTGGATTACTCTTCGGAGGATCGGTGTGGACTTGTTGGGCTGAAGGGCCTGTTTCCACACTGTAGGGTATCTAATCTTCTCTCTCTCTCTCTTCCTTGCTTTTCACCTTCTCTGGTGGCATTTGGCAGAGTGCAGGGACAACAGTTAGGAGTTTCCAGGCTGCTGCACCTCAGTGAACTGGGGGTGGCCAGGCCTGTGAGGAGCACTGAGCCACTCTCCAACCAAGGGTTTTCCCACAGCATTGCCATTGATGCATCAGAACTCACAGGCCTCCAGCAACAGATGCTAATGGGGTCATGGCAAATAATTTGCAACAAACAAAATACACAGGTTGTACAGGGAGCTCCCAGTTTTCCGAAGCAGCTGACGCAGCTCTGAAGGAAAACGCACAATCTTTCCTTGCCCTGAGGTAAATCACATTGACTTTCTCGACGTCAGCAAAACACTGAAGCATCTCGGCAAATTAGACCTTCGGCTAAAAATAAAGTGTCGGCTTGCAAAAGTGCCTGGCCCCTGCGAAAGTAAATTCCACTCACAAGGGAGCCTGGGGCTTGGTGATGAACATTAACCCCCTCAGTGTTGTCACAGCTGTAGCCTGGAACAACGCTTGGAAGGCATTTGTTTGAGAATCGACCGGTCTGGACTATTAACCCCAGCTGTGTTGGTATTCCCAAGAAACATAGAACATCGAACAGTACAGCACAAAACAGGCCCTTCAGCCCACAATGTTGTGCCGACCACTGATCCTCATATATGCACCCTCAAATTTCTGTGACCATATGCTTGTCCAGTAGTCTCTTAAATGTCCCCAATGACCTTGCTTCCACAACTGCTGCTGGCAACGCATTCCATGCTCTCACAACTCTCTGTGTAAAGAACCCGCCTCTGACATCCCCTCTAAACTTTCCTCCAACCAGATTAAAACTATGACCCCTCGTGTTAGTCATTTCTGCCCTGGGAAATAGTCTCTGGCTATCGACTCTATCTATGCCTCTCATTATCTTGTATACCTCAATTAGGTCCCCTCTCCTCGTCCTTTTCTCCAATGAAAAAAGTCCGAGCTCAGTCAACCTTTCTTCATAAGATAAGCCCTCCAGTCCAGACAGCATCCTGGTAAACCTCCTCTGAACCCTCTCCAAAGCATCCACATCTTTCCTATAATAGGGCGACCAGAACTGGACACAGTATTCCAAGTGCGGTCTAACCAAAGTTTTATAGAGCTGCAACAAGATCTCACGACTCTTAAACTCAATCCCCCTGTTAATGAAAGCCAAAACACCATATGCTTTCTTAACAATCCTGTCCACTTGGGTGGCCATTTTAAGGGATCTATGTACCTGCACCCCAAGATCCCTCTGTTCCTCCACACTGCCAAGAATCCTATCCTTAATCCTGTACTCAGCTTTCAAATTCGACCTTCCAAAATGCATCACCTCGCATTTATCCAGGTTGAACTCCATCTGCCACCTCTCAGCCCACCTCTGCATCCTGTCAATGTCCCGCTACAGCCCTCTATACTGTCAACGACACCTCCAACCTTTGTGTCATCTGCAAACTTGCTGACCCATCCTTCAATCCCCTCATCCAAGTCATTAATAAAAATTACAAACAGTAGAGGCCCAAGGACAGAGCCCTGTGGAACACCACTCACCACTGACTTCCAGGCAGAATATTTTCCTTCTACTACTACTCGCTGTCTTCTGTTGGCCAGCCAATTCTGTATCCAGACAGCTAAGTTCCCCTGTATCCCATTCCTCCTGACCTTCTGAATGAGCCTACCATGGGGAACCTTATCAAATTCCTGAAGAAGGGCTCATGCCCGAAACATCGATTCCCCTGCTCCTTCCCCTGCCTGACCTGCTGCGTTTTTCCAGCAACACATTTTCAGCTCTGATCTCCAGCATCTGCAGTCCTCACTTTCTCCTAGAACCTTATCAAATGCCTTGCTGAAGTCCATATACACCACATCCACAGCTCGACTCTCATCAACTTTTCTAATCATATTCTCAAAGAACTCGATAAGGTTTGTGAGGCATGACCTGCTCCTCACAAAGCCGTATTGACTGCACTTAATCAAGCCATGCTCTTCCAGATGGTCATAAATCCTATCCCTCAGAATCCTTTCTCACACCTTGTAGACTTGGGAGATGCAGCGTTCAGCCCATCAAACCTGCTCCGTCATTCAAAGTGTTTGAGATAGACTGATCCAACATTCAGATTGTGGCCTGTTTATTTTTTTTAATTAGTTTGGGAATCTCCCATCCCTAATTGCCCAGTAGACAATTAAGAATCAACCACATTGCTCTTGGTTTGGAATCACAGACAATGATGAACCCAATAGTGTTTTCTTTAGTGCAATTGACAGTGCTGTTCTCAGACTCCTGTTTTTATTTTCTTTAAATTCAGATTTTACTACCTGCCACGGAGGGATTCAAACTCATTCTGCCAACTGGTTCATGGACCACAGCTGTTTCTTCTATAACGCGATAGTTGCGTTCCTCTGTGACCCCACTCTGTACAAAGAAATCGCACTTAAAGTGTTGGCGATGTAATCACGTTATTGCCAACCCACACTTTAAAAGTTTGTGTTTTAGAAACAGCATTCCCTGCTCATGACTCGCATTAATGAAAGGCATGCAACAGCAGAACTGGCTGTACTAACCCAGTGACGTTACCACTATGCCACAGTCTTGTGTTAAAGATGCCATCAACAAGTATCTCAAGTTAGTGAAGGTCACCACAGATTTTCGTTTATCCTAAGTCTCTCTGCTTCACTGAGAACCTCTGCTGGGGAGTGTTAGGCTTCCAGGCAACACTCACTCCCCCTGAACAACCAAAATGAAACAAGGCTCAGTGTCAAATTTGGATTGTAACATTCCTGTGCAGCACCTAAAAAGCAAGACTTGCATCTTCAGAGGCATCACCACGGCCACTGGACAGTACTTTCCTGCCTTTGGAAATACAACATAGAAAAGTACAGCACAGTAAAGGCCCTTCGGCCCTCGATGTTGTGCAAACCTTTTATCCTACTCTAAGATCAAACAAGGCTGCTCCTCGGATGCTGCCTGACCTGCTGTGCTTTTCCAGCACCACTCTAATCTAAACTCTGGTTTCCAGCATCTGCAGTCCTCACTTCTGCCTAAGATCAGACAAACCTACCCTTCATCTTCCATGTGCCTTTCCAAAGGTCGCTTAAATGTCCCGAATGTATCATTTCTGATGAAGGGCTTTTGCCCGAAACGTTGACTCTCCTGCTCCTCTGATGCTGCCTGACCTGCTCTGCTTTTCCAGCACCATACTCTTGACCCTACTGTATCTGACTCAACTACCACTGCTAGCAGTGCATTCCACACACCCACCACTCTCTGACCTACCTCTGACATCTCCCCTAAACCTTCCTACAATCACCTTAAAATTATTCCCCTTCGTGATAGCCATTTCAGCCCCGAGTCTCTGGCTATCCACACTCTATGCCTCTCATCATCTTGTACACTTGTCTAGTCACCTCTCATCCTTCTTCACACCAATGAAAAAAGCCCTAGCTCCCTCAATCTTTCTTCATAAGACAAGCCCTCCAGTCCAGGCAGCATCCTGGTAAATCTCCTCTGCACCCTCTCTAAGGCTTTCACATCCTTCCTATAATGAGGCGACCAGAACTGAACACAATATTTCAAATGTGCTCTAACCAGGGCTCTACAGAGTTGCAACGTAACCGTGTGGCTCTTAAACTCAAGTGCAGTCACCTGTTGCCATCTCAGAAAGGCACTGTACAGTTGCAATTTCCTGATGTATACAAATTAATCACTGGGACTCCAAATAAGTTACCAGGTAGCAAGCTTGTTAGAACCTACTACAAGGGACACGGTGGCTCAGTGGTTAGCACTGCTACCTGATAGTGCCAGGAACCCAGAATCGATTCCACTCTCTGTGTGGAATTTCCACATTCTGTACAGGATTCCTCTGGAGATTTAATTGGCTTATAATATTAATTTTGCAACTTCTCTGTTCACAAACCATTAAAACATGGCCAATGTTCCCTAACACTGAGCCTCCGCCAGTGCCAATAGTATAGAAAATTGCTCCCACACAGATGTCCTTTGTACTGCTCGCAGTTTGCTGTATACATTTTGACTGGGCTGAAATGGGAACTTTCCCCCAGAGCAGACACCTGGGACTGTCCCCTGCCACGTGAAACTCAGCCCCCTTGTTCGCTCCAACAAAAAAAAAGTACTGGGTAGCACTCCTACCTCTCGATCAGTGGGTTTTCTCACAGCGACTGCAGATACATGCCTCAGCACAGTGGTGGGGCTGCACTGAGGGACTAGCTTTCAATTCCAATTTTAAACTGGGGTGTTGTCTGTCCCCTCTCCATGACAGATCTCCTCAGTGTGCAGTCCAATAACCCTGCAATATTGGAATATTATATGGGATCTTGCTGTGTGAAATTACTCAATTTCCTTTGACGCAACAGTAATATTCCTTGAAAGCACTTTTGAGGATGTGAAAGGTGCTATGTCAATACAAGGTTCCGACTTTGTCTGACATTATTCTTGAGCGAGACAGTGACGAGTGGGTGCCGACCGATGGCTTTAAAAGCCTTTGAAAGGTTTAGAGGAGATGTGAGGAAACATGTTCTCACCCAGAGGATGGTGGGAATCTGGAACTCGCTGCCTGTAAGGGGTGGGAGAGACAGAAACCCTCATCACATTCAAAAAGCATTTAGATGCGCACTTGCAATGCCAGGGCTATGGGCCAAGTGCTGGGAAATGGGGTTAGAATAGTCAGGTGGTTGTTTTTGATCTACATGATGGGCCGAAGGGCCTCTATCAGTGCTGTAGACCTCGATGACTCCCAGAGGTCACCTTCAGCCCAACTTCTGTGTGCCACCCGGTTTTCACAATGAATCTACTCTCACTTGCCTGTGTTCGGACCATATCCCTCCATACCTAACGCATCCCAAGAGGAAGGGGGTGAATGAGTGAGGCAGGTGGTTGAGTTTTGAGGTCCCAGCAAGGAATGAGCTGCACAGCTGAGGTTGTGTTGAGCGGATTACTAATTAACCAAACATCAAACCTGTCTGTCAGTGTGAAGATATACAAAATCCCAGCTGCTGAGGAACATATCGCCTGACCGGCCACTAGATCTCCCGTCCAAACGTGCTCTCAATCCTTCCATTTCCTCCTCAAATATTCCTTCTCTTAAAAAGCAAGACTAAAAGCTATCACCTTTCCACTTACTATGTTGTTTTCCTAACAAAAAAATTCTAAACTTGGAAACACTATAAATAACCAGTCAATAACCATACCCTTTAAAAGTCTCAAATTCCTTGTGTTCTGGTTAATCATCTTCAGAGTTCTTTTCAGTCATCCTTGGCTGCTCTCTCAACCTTTTTCTTAAAACACTGACCTCCCCAGGCAGCCCTGCTTAGGACTGCAACAGAACCTCGGAGGGTCAATTCATGCCCAGCGAGGGAGTGTCACAATCAATCTGCAACGCCCAACACAAGACACGCAGTTTATTTAGTCCTTCTGTTTTGTGTAGTGGGGAACATGGAGAAGGTGTTGTGAATCTAAAGAAATTCACAGCTACTGGAAAAAATCAGTGTTCCATGTGGACTTGCAAAGCTCCTCCACTCAACTTGATGTCAGCTGTATGGCTAATACTGTCTCTAACTCTAGTTAGCATCTGGTAATGTCACTGAGCTAATAATTCAGGCTAATGCTCTAAGGGGCATGCATTGAAATCCTGCTATGGCCAATGAGTTTAGTAAATGAAATCTGGAATGTAAAGCTAGCTCAATGGTGGCCATTGTCAATCGTCGTAAAATAAACTCCTATTTAACTAATGGTCTTGAGGAATGGTAATCTGCCATCTTTACCTGGTCTGGCCTACACATAGGAGAGATCTCCCTGGTGTTCTGGTCAAACTGTCTCACTAGGGGAAATTAAACACCTCACCATGATCATATTGCTGTTGCTGGGAGCTTACTGTACATTAATTGGCTACTGAAGTTCTTACAATGGTGACTGCATATCAGTGGCTGGAAAGTTTCTTGTGATGTCCCGAGATCAGGACAGGCAGTGTATCAACGCAAGCTCCTTCTTCCTCTTTTGTATATCCTAGGGTTACGTGGTATTCCTGTTACCTTCAAAGCCAGTTATTATAACAGAGATATAGCTTCTCAAATAGTCAGCCATGATCTAACTGAATGGTAGAGCAGGCTTGAGGGGCTGAATGGCCTACTCCCCTTCCTATTTCTTACAGTCATTCCACAAGATGAGAGAATGCTGGAAATCTGAGACAAACACTGAAATGACTGGAGAAACTCAGCCGGTCTGAAAGCACAGGTGGAGAGAAAGCAAAGTTCCCATTTCGAGACCAGTATTTGGAATCGAATGTGAATACCCCACACGATTCTGTTTTCAACCCAAACTCCAAAAATTGGCGGCGGGTGAAAGATCAAAGTGGCACTGCCCTACAAATGGGATCTTGCATCCAGTTAATGGGTTAGCACTGCTGCCTCACAGCGCCAGAGACCTGGGTTCAATTCCCACCTCAGGCGGCTGACTGTGCGGAGTTTGCACATTCTCCCTGTGTCTGTGTGGGTTTCCTCCAGGTGCTCTGGTTTTCTCCCACAATCCAAAAATGTGCAGGTTAGGTGAATTGGCCATGCTAAATTGCCCGTAGTGTTAGGTGAAGGGGTAAATGTAGGAGAATGGGTCTGGGTGGGTGCGCTTCGGCGAGTCGTTGTGGACTTGTTGGGCCGAAGGGCCTGTTTCCACACTGTAAGTAATCTAAGTAATCTAATGTGGGTATGCCATGACCAATCATACCTACAAAAGGATTGGTCATGTTTTTTTTTATTTCATTGTTCCTTCATGGGATGCTACAGGGCTAGGTTAAGGCTAATGCTTGTTGGCTATCCCTAATTGCTCTGAACCAAGTGATTTGCTTGGCCATTTTAGAATTAACCACATTATTGTCGGTCTGGGGTCACATGTAGGACCACAGTGAATACAATCCCCTTAAGGACATTAGCAAACCAGATGGGCTTTTATATGACAATCGACACTGTGACCACACCTTCTCCCCAACGGTCAATGGATAGTCATGTACAACCTGAATAAAGCTCAGAAGGTTTGACCCGAGATCGTTGGAATATACCAACATACAGAGGAAGTATCTGTAAAAACATCCCAGGATGCTTCACAGGAGTGGTACAAAGCACTATTGAGGTAATAGCCCACTTTAAGGTGATTATAGGGGTATGGAGAAGCATAGGCAAAAGGGAGGACTGCAGATGCTGGAAACCAAAGTTTAGATCAGAGTGGTGCTGGAAAAGCACAGTAGGTCAGGCAGCATCCAAAGAGCAGGAGCGTACAGAGAGAGAGAAAGGTGAAGCCATGGAAGGATTGGAAAACAGCAAAGAGGATGTTATAACCAAAGCATTGGTTAACCATGAGCTTGTGCAAGCCAACAAGACAGGGCTGATAGGGCAATGAGACTGGTGCTGTGATGTATGGGGCAGCAGGGGTTTGAATGGTCTCAATACCAAATAAGGAAACTTTAAAAAAAAATGACAGACTGCTGACATTGTCTGCAATAAGGTGGGAGCAAGAGATGTACAGGGGATGAATAAAGCAATCAAATTCTCACATCTCCTGCAAATTCTGCCTTGATAAAATGCAAAATACCAGTCCCAATGTTCAAAGCCAATGGGAAGCACTGGGACCACCACCAACCTTCATAGGTAGGAATTAACTTTCTTTTATATCCTTCCTGGGGCATGTAAGTAGATGGGGGTGGGGATGAAAAGAGGGGGAAGGGGGAATGGAATCTCCCTCCATACCCATCCACTCATACCTACCACTGGATTGTCAGAGAGAGAGAGAGAGAGAGAGAGAGAGAGAAAACTGAAAGCACTGGAGCAGCAAACAAATTCTGCACAACGTGGTCTCCAGGGATCAGTGAACTCACACAGCTTTGGTGATGAGGCTTGGCATCAGACCTAAAAATAGCCAAATGTCAATGACAAAACATGGCCCTTTCTGCAGTGACGTGTGCTGTCTGTATCGGGTGATGTTTACAGAGGCTGGGAGAAGCAGGAAAGCCCCCAGCAGTGAAATATCGCTGGCCTTAAGCTCCCACCTCTCTTCATTCCTTCTCCTTTCTCAGCAACCCCACCCTCCCGCTTCCATTGACTCCTCCAATCTGTTCACAGGTTTATTACCCTTCCTGCTACTCGTTCCGCAAGTGAAACTATGGTAAATTGTTTTTTAAAATATGCACTTGGCTTTTCCAGCCAGGCCTGGCCTTTCCTGCAAGTGCCCCCCCCCACCACCACCACCACCTCTGTGGTATTCGAAGCCTCCTGACAAAGTGAATAATTTGTCTGGATCAGCTCTGCCAGTCTCCTGCGAGATTCCAAAAAACAGCAAAACGTGCCAAAGCAAATCAGCCTCTTTCCAAAGAAAGCAAGCGAGACAGCACGAGCTTTTCCTCATCGGATAAGCTCCTTACATCAGTTATCTTGGTTACTTGCCCCGCTGTCTACCTTCTCAGAAACAAACCGCTTTCCTTCCTAAATTTGGATAACCAGAGCTGCACATGGTGTGTGTGTGAGTGAGAGAGAGAGAGTGTGTGTGTGAGTGTGTGTATTTGAGAGTATATGTCTGTGTGTATGTATATATGTGTGTGTGCATGTGTGTGTGTGTGAGTGTGTGTGTGTATGTGTTTGAGAGAGTGTGTGTGTGTGAGAAAGTGAGAGAGAGAGAGTATATGTGTGTGTGTGTTTGAGAGTATATGTCTGTGTATGTATATGTGTATATGTGTTTAAGAGAGTGTGTGTGTATGTGTATGTATGTGTTTGAGAGTATGTGTGTGTATGTGTGTGAGAGAGAATGAGAGAGAGAGAGAGAGAACGAGAACGAGAGAGAGAACGAGAGAGAGAACGAGAGAACGAGAGAGAGAGAGAGAGAGAATGTCTAGCCAACCTTTCTTAGCAACCATTGTCCAGGCAACTGAAAACTTGCTCCCTAACACTGGCCACGATTTGCTGTCAGAATGTAATACTTTCAGGATGCCAAGTGCATATCAGAGAATAAGGAAGTCAGACAAAAATCCAGCACAGAAAGAGGCCAGAAGAGCCTCTTATCCAATTAGTCCCCATCATTGAGCAAGCTTTTCCTTTTCAGGTATTTGCCCAATTCTCTTTAGAGAGTTAAAAGTTGATTAAGTTTCCGCCACCCATTCAGACAGCATTCCAGATCGTAACAGCATGCTACATAAATAACTTACACATTATCTCCACCTCTCCTTCACTTGTCAACTGTTTTAAATCTGTGCTGTTTGGTTACCAACCCTCCTGCGATTCCTTTCATTTTAACTCTATCAAAACCCCTTACACTTTTTGGCATGCTGCTACCCAATTTCCCCTGAACCTTTTGCTTCCCCAAAGAGGTCAGTTTAAAAAGGGACCTGAGGGGCATCCTTTTTTCGCGTGGTTCATGTGTGGAATGAACTGCCCGAGGATGTGGTAGAGGCAGGCACCGTCACAACATTTCAAAGACATTTAGACAAATATATGAAAAGGTTTAGAAGGATGTGGGCCCAACCTGCATGCAAATGGGACTTGTTTAGCTTGAGATTATGGTCTAGTCACAAAATCAGAGGAGCAGAAAGAGACAATTCAGCCCCATTGTTCCTGCACTGCCTTGTTAAATGAACCTCATCATTGCTGTTCTTTTTTTAAAGAATCCCTACAGTGTGGAACCAGGCCATTTGGCCCAACAAGTCCACACTGACCCTCCAAAGAGTATCCTACCCAGACCCATTCCCCATTACTCCACATTTCCCCTGACTAATGCACCTAACCTACATACCCCTGAACACTATGGACAATTTCCATTTCCATTTCCCATGGCCAATTCACCTAACCTGCACATCTTTGGACTGTGGGAGGAAACCCAGGCAGATAGAGGGAGACTGTGCAAACTCCACACAGACAGTCACCTGAGGTTGGAATTGAACCCAGGTCCTTGATACTGTGAGGCAGCAGTGCTAACCACTGAGCCAACCACTGTCCCCCTCAATCAAACCTGCAGAGAGCAATATTATATGTATTTCATGTCCAGGATGTGTACTTGTGCTTCGCTGTGCTGTAATTTTGGTCTCAAGTCTGGTATATATGAGAACCACACATCCCACTGTTGCCTCCACCAATATTTGTACCCTTTCTCACTTAACATTTCCTGAATTTTCAGTATCCACATCCACACAGCAGGATCCAAGTTTGATGAAGACCAGAAGTAGAGCAACTATTGGTTCCTGGTTGAACTGGCCTGGGAGGCAAATTTGCCAGAAACACCAGTCCACAAGCCTGTGACAATCCTCAATCATTGTCCCCTTCTTGAGTTGCCAGAGCTCAGGCATGTTAGAATTCCCTTACACTCCCGCACTTACGTTTCCTTGGGGCTATTTTAGGAATCGGAACCTCATGCTGTACTGAAATTTTAAAAGTCCTCCTGAATGTTTAAAACCCCTATTCTCAAGCCAGTACTAAAGGAAGGAGATATCGGACAGCTTTCTTGCTGGGGTGATGAGATCTACAGCATCCTTGGGTTCGATGTCCAATGTCTGCTGCCACTGTAACCCACAACCTCATAGTGACTCTGCCCTTGTATCCACAGCCTCTCGTGGGCTGCCTTCCAGCTACTCACTCCATGAAGACTTCTTTCAAAGAGGGCAAGACAGATTCAGAGCGAGAGAGAGCGAGAGCGAGAGCGAGAGCGAGGGAGAGCGAGGGAGAGCGAGGGAGAGCGAGGGAGAGCGAGGGAGAGCGAGGGAGAGCGAGGGAGAGCGAGGGAGAGCGAGGGAGAGCGAGGGAGAGCGAGGGAGAGCGAGGGAGAGCGAGGGAGAGCGAGGGAGAGACAGACAAAGAGAGAGAGAGAGAGAGAGAGAGACAAAGAGAGAGAGAGAGAGAGACAAAGAGAGAGAGAGAGAGACAAAGAGAGAGAGAGAGAGACAAAGAGAGAGAGAGAGACAGAGACAAAGAGAGAGAGAGAGACAAAGAGAGAGAGCGAGAGCGAGCGAGAGAGAGAGAGACACAGGGAGAGCGAGAGAGAGAGAGACACAGGGAAATAGAGAGAGAGAGAGACGGGGAGATAGAGAGAGAGACAGGGAGAGCGAGCGAGAGACACAGGGAGAATCTGCCTCTTTCTTCTCTGTCAGAGCAGTCACAAAGTTACAGACAGAAGCAAGCACATAGCCTGCATGACTCTCCTTCCTAACGCAGGGACATTAAACATTGCTGTTTAAGATCTGATGCTTCAGGAAATGAAGTGAAATAACCGTATTATTGGTTTTGGCCGGGAGTCTGGAGTATCCAACCCATTGAAGAGGATGGAAAATAAACAGACCAAAGGAAAGCGCAAATATAAAATAAACTAGAACAGCATCGTAGGAAGTCATCTACTTGGGCAGAGTAGGGAAGTGTCACCTTACCATGGAGAATTCTATGTAGACCCCTGATCCAAACCTGTCTGCCTCTCCCTCATCCTTCAAGACCTTCCAAACACTCAGCTCCTTAACCATGTCTCTGCTCAGCTTCCCTTACATAGCTGTGATACAGTGCCCTAGTATAGGACAGTACTCTCTCTGTATCTCCTAATGTGCTGTATGGCCAAGTTGAATTGATAACCCTCTAGGGAAACACTTTGCCTTACTATTAGTAAAGGCACTGTGTAAATGCAGTTGTTTTACTTGATAATGGTACTGAGAATCAGCAAGACATTGACTTTGTTCAGCCAGTCACAAACCAGTGCCCAGATCCAATCAGGCTGCATTTCAATAGAGTGCCACAGAGTTTTAGATTAGATTAGATTTAGATTAGATTGGAATTAGATTAGATTACATTACAGTATGGAAACAGGCCCTTCGGCCCAACAAGTCCACACCGACCCGCCGAAGCGCAACCCACCCATACCCCTACATTTACCCCTATACCTAACACTACGGGCAATTTAGCATGGCCAATTCACCTGACCTGCACATCTTTGGACTGTGGGAGGAAACCGGAGCACCCAGAGGAAACCCACGCAGACACGGGGAGAACGTGCAAACTCCACACAGTCAGTCGCCTGAGTCGGGAATTGAACCCGGGTCTCTGGCGCTGCGAGGCAGCAGTGCTAACCACTGTGCCACCGTTTATTACACTAAATATGTTAGCTCCTCTCCCTCCCCTCAGACCTCTCATACTATTCATTCATGTGATGTGGCAGTCACTAGCTATACCAGCATTTGTTTTCCATCTGGAGTCACATGTAGGCAAGCCCAGGTAAGAATGGTAGATTTCCTTCCCTCAAAGACATTGCTAAACCAGATGGGGTGTTTATAACAATGAACAGCTGTTGTGTTGTCATCAATGGTGCCTTAATTGCAGATTTTTTTTTTATTGAATTCAATTTCTGCCATTGTGCAATCTGAATCCAGGACCCCAGATCATTACCTAGGTCTTTGGATTGATCGGCTGGACAGAATAGCATGAGCACATCACCTCCCATGCACAAAACCCAGGATTCAGTCACAATGGGTGCAGCAGGTGACCCCCACCCAATGACAGGGTTTTGCCAGATGAGTCGAGGGACATGGGCGCAGACCCATCACACGAGCCCCTGTCAGAGGAAGTCAAAGTGAAAGGTCACGCAGAGTGCATCAAACACAGCATAGGCCAGAGGCTCAGCAAGGCTCTGCCTCCATGTCATGTATTATTAGGGCCGCACGGTGGCTCAGTGGGGAGCACTCCCACCTCATGGGACCTGGGTTCAATTCCAGCAACTGTTTGTGTGGAGTTTACACATTCTCCCCGTATCTACCTGGGTTTACTCCAGGTGCTCTGGCTTCCTCCCACAGTCTAAAGGTGTGCAGGTTAGGTGGACTGGCCATGAGAAATTACCCATAGTGTTCAGGGATAGAAACACAGAAAACAGGAAGAGGGCATTCAGCCCTTTGAGCCTGCTCCGCCATTCATCACCATCATGGCTCAAGCTCCCACCTTACAACTTGCCACCTCTTACAAAGAGGGGCAGGACAATGTTACACATCTCAGTGCCTGCAATCAAAGCAGATCTAGCAACTGTTTAATGACAGAAAATAACCTGCCAGGTTAACTTGACTGCAATTACCTCAAATGACTAAGAAAAACCCTTTCACACTCCGACGGAACAGTTAAACAATTTAACTTGTAATGTTCAAATCTGGAGAACAAATTAGATGGGAATTGAGTGCACGTATTCTTGTCACCTGCAGAATCTGAAACACTGATGATATCTGCTTCCAGTTAAGTGATGGTTTAATTTCACCTGTGCCCTGTCTCTCTTTGATGATATCACCATTTCTACTTGCATTTATATTACACCTTTAATGTAGGAAAGCATTTCTGGGTATGAGCAGACTCTCCCTGTGAAACTATACAGACACAAAGCTGCGTTGCTGTCAATGACTGGTCTCTGAGGGTAACGGACCATTCCCTCTCCCTGTCCCTCTTCCTGGGTGCTGCTGGTGGTGGGGGAGATGTGGAGAAGAGGAGCTGTAATTAGGATCATATTCTTCAATATTATGCAGCAACATTCAACTTTGTACAGGGCTTTTGTATTAACGTGAATTAGAATCAACATGAATTAGCAGGCAAATTATAGTCAGTACAAACTACAGTTACATGTGAAATAACAGCTACAAAGACTATCTCGTGAAATCACAAGTGTTTGTATCACTCTCTGCACCAAGTGAAACCTCTCGTCTTTCCAGTCCAGCATCTGGAATGTAGATTTCTCCTTATTCTCATTTAATGGATTCCGTTCCTGAGTTTGTTGTGATTTAACGCTCTCTGGAGGACTCAGATGGAGTGGTCACCCGTGGGGCACTCCTGCAGAAACTGCCTAGCTTGTTTTACAACAGACTTGACAGTACAGTTCCAGCGACTCCTTTATCCAATTCCTTTAATAACCCTTGTCAACTGGGGTGGTTGGCAAAACTGAATGCTCCAGCCTCCAATCTCTGCTCGAAACTGGTCTTCAGCTTTCTGTCTGGTTTAAGCGTGTTACAGACACAAGCACCATGTAAGATTACCCTTTTTGTCCTCCCTTCTACAGGACAATACAGGAACAGGCCCTTCGGCCCACCAAGCCTGTGCCAATTTCTGATCCTTAATTACATCCACTACTTATTGCCCATGTGTGGTTTCTATCCCTCTGTTCACCTCCCGTTCACGTGTCTACCAGGACACACCTTAAACGGTGCTAATGTACCTGCTTCCACCACCTCGACTGGCAATGTGTGCCAGGCACCTAGCAATCTCTGTGTAAAATTGTTTTCCCTCTCACCTTGATCCTGCGCCTCTTGCAGTTGACCTTTTAACCCTGGGAAAAGCCTCTGATTATCCACCCTATCTACGCCTCTTATAATTTTGTTTGCCTCTCATCAGGTCACCCCTCAGCCTCCATCGTTCCAGTGGAAACAATCCAAGTTTATCCAAACCTCTTCTCATTTCTAAAACCCTCCAGACCAAGCAACATCCTGATAAATCTTCTCTCCAAAGCATCCCATATCCTTCTGGTCATGTGGCAATCAGAACTGCATCCAATACTCCAAATGTGGCCTAACTAAAGTTTTATACAGTTTAAAATAACTTGCCAATTTTTATATTTGATGTCCTGAACAATGAAGGCAAGGGTGCTGTATGCCTTCTTGACCACCTTATCCACCTGTGTTGCCACTTTCAGGGATCTGTGAACCTGTATTCCCAGGTCCCTCTGAGTGTCAATGCTTCCAAGGGCTCTGCCGATTATTGTATAATTCACACTGGAGTTAATCTTCCAAAATACATCACCTTGCATTTGTTCGGATTAAACTCCACCTGCCATTTCTCTGCCCAAATCTGCTATCTATCTATATCCCGCTGTATCCTTTGACATTCATCCTGACTATCTGCAACTCTGCAAATTTTGGTGTCATCTGCAAACTTACTAATCAGACCACCTACATTTTCCTCCAGATCATTTATATATGTCTCAAACGACAATGATTCCAGCACTGATCCCTGTGGAACACCACTTGTTACTGATCTCCATTCCAAAAAGCACCTTTACACCATTATTCTCTGTCTTCTATAACCAAGCCCGTCTTGTATTGATCTAGCCAGCAAACCCTGATCCCATCAAACTTCTGTACCATCCTGCTGTGAGGTACATTATCAAATGCCTTGCTAAAGTACACGTGGACAACATTCACTGCCTTCCCTCATCATTCTTGTCACCTCCACAAAGAGCTCAATCAAGTTGGTGAGATAAGACCTTCCCGCACAAGCCCATGCTGCCTATCACTAGCATGTCCATTCACTTCCAAATGTGAAAAAATCCTGTCTCTCAGTATCTTCTCCAAAGGCTTCCTGTTATTACTTGGATTACCTCTGTTTCCCTCTTAAACAAAGGAACAACATTGGCCATCCTTCAGTCCTCTGGAATCTCACCTGAGGCCAAAGAAGATGCAAAGAAATCTGTTAAGGCCCCAGCTATTCCCTCCCTTGTCTCCCACAGTGTTCTGGGATAGATCCCCTCTAGCCCTGGGGACCTGTCTACCTTAATACATTTCAAGACACCCAACTTCCTCCTTCATTCTGTTGACTGCCCAACAGTATTCACACACCCTTCCTTAACCTCAATATCCCTCACATCCCTTTCTTTGGTGAATATTTATAAGGGTTTCATCCACTTCCTCTGGCTCCAGTCATATCCTTCTTTATCTTTGAGTTTGCCCTAGCTGTTTCCCTAGCTACCCTCTTGCTCCTCAATGTATGTGTAACATGCCTTGGGATTCTGCTGCAGCTTTCCTTTCAAACAATAACCTCCTTCCTGTTGGCACTGCTTCCGGGTCAACGGTCACTCAGTCATATGGATCAAATTTATGTATTATTCAAACAAAAATACCATTGGTCCCTTTACAGTTGATGTAAACTCTCAACATTTTCAAAAATTCCTAAGGCCAATTACAGATTGGGCAGACATGGTCAAGAAATTGTACATTTCCTCTCTTTGAACTGGTTCCAGGTTAAAGGTCATCACAAACTAATGCCCTCCATATGACTCCATTACCACCAGTAGGGTTGATTCTCATTTCCCCACAGGGTAATCTATAACAGCAGTGGTTCCAGAAGGAAACTTGCCAGCCCCTTCCTGACAGCAATTAGAGATAGGTAATAAATTGTTGTGCATATCACAGAGATATGAAACCTTTATTGACGGACTATGACGGACTACACTTCTCAACCTCAATATGGTCATATATCAGTGACTGAACGACATCAGTGTTTCTCCATTGTTTTTCAATCTCAATAAAAGCACATAACCAAAGCAAATTCCCAATCAATAGAAAAGGACGACTGGACAATTTAATATTGAAAAACACAATGCAATAAATACTTAAATTAAAAATATTAACACATGTTGGACTGTTGCTAAAAAAGACAGCAGGAATAAAACAAGGATTCTGCTGAAAATAACACTGAAATGCAGGGCATCAACCTCAAAAACATTGAGCATATGGAACTGTACAAACAGCCAGAGTGTGCCACCATGTCGCAGTTGTGAGTAAATCTCAATCAATATGCTCAAGATCCAAGCGTTATGTCAGGGACTGTGCATCTCTTACACACACTGGCGCACACAGTCCCATCCTGTAGAAGTACCCTATTTTATTATTCGCTCATGGGATGAGAGTGCCGCTGACTAGGCCAGCACTTATTACCCATCCCTAAGGGCAATTACAAGTAAACGACATTGTCTGGAGTCACATGTAGGCCAGGCCAGGGAAGGAGAGCAGATGTCCTTCTGAGAAGCACACTCATGGACCAAATGGGTTTTTTTCCTGACAATCAGTGGTCATCATCAGACTCTTAATCCCAGATTCTTTATTGAATTCAAATTCCACAATCTGCCCTAGCAGGATTTGAACCTGGGTCCCCAGAGCATTGATTGAGATTCTGGATTAATAGCCTAACGATAATACCACTAGCATTGCCTCCTCTATTCTGAGGGGCTGTCCTTCAGATGAAACTTTACATCTTAAGAACATAAGAAATAGTACATCATACAGCTCTTCATCATTCTGTGCCACTTAGTAAGCTCAGGGCTAATCGTTGACTTCCCTACCCTATCACTTGATTCTCTTAGTCCCCAAAATCATTCTCAAATACACGCAGTCACTGAGCACCCAGCAGCTCTCTGGGGAACGAGGAGCCTGAAAGATTTGGAAACCTCTCGAGTAGCTCAATTTCTCGTCCTCTCAATCCTTCACCCAGAGTAATCCTGTGTTCGAGGTTCTACAGAGGGAATGGGGAAAATAAAAGCCTCTCAGCATCTCGGCTGTCAAATCCTCCTGACCGTTTCATCGCCGTCACCTCTTAGGGTGCTGCACTCTATTGAACATGGGCCATTTCCACCCAACCAGCTCATTGCAATGGATGTCAAAAGATTCAATGGCATCTCTCAAGATGTGGAGAAATGTCTTCACCCAGAGAGATTTCCCCACCACAGAAACCAGGTAAGCCTATTTCCAAGAAAAGAGTTAGATACGTTTATAGAGTCACAGAGATGTACAACACAGAAACAGACCCTTCGGTTCAACCTGTCCATGCCGACCAGATATCCCAACCTAATCTAGTCCCACCTGCCAGCATCCGGCCCATATCCCTCCAAACCCTTCCTATTCATATATCCATCCATATGCCTTTTAAATGTTGCAATTGTACCAGCCTCCACCACTTCCTCTGGCAGCTCATTCCATACACATAACATCCTCTGCACGAACAATTTGCCCCTTAGGTCTCTTTTATATCTTTCCCCTCTCACCCTAAAACTTTGCCCTCTCGTTCTGGACTCCCCCACCCCGGGGAAAAGACTTTGTCTATTTACCCTATCCATGCCCCTCATGATTTTATAAACCTCTATCAACTTCAGCTTCCGACACTCCAGGGAAAACAGCCCCAGCCTATTCAGCCTCTCCCTATAGCTCAAACCCTCCAACCCTGGCAGCATCCTTGTAAATCTTCTTGGCACTGAAAGGATCAGAGAGAATGGGGAGAAAGCAGGAACCAGGGACTCAGTTGGACAAATCAGCCATGATCATATTGAATGGCCTACTCCTGCTCCCAGTTTCCGTGTTTATCTATGTTTCTATGAAAGCAATTCATAGCAACACTGAACTCTGCAACATTACTCTGTAAATAAATCCAACTCATCAGGTAACTCACACCTCTTGTTGGAGGAGAGGCTGCTTTTACAAAATGCCTGGTGTACTGAGCTCACTGCACTGAGCTCAAGATTAGCATTATCGTCACTGCCTGAACAGATGGGGAATAGTTACACTGTACACCTCAGAACAATAACAGAAATCAGCCATCAATTCTAACCACCATCGACCTTTGTCAGTTCCACAACCCTTAACAGTCTTGCTGAATAAAATTCGAGCAAACTTCAGTTGGAATTTTTCAATTGGATTTTTCCCTATCTAATCTGCTTTCCTTTTGAAGGGGGGAGTGAATTTCATATTTCCGCTGCCTTCCGCTTGCTAACATCATCTCTCAGCAGTGATTTTCAGATGACACCCCTTGTTCTGGTCTCCACATCTCCCAAGTGAAAAGAAATTTGCTAACTTTTCTGTAACCATCACAAACACATCATCTCGTTTCCATGTGAGAATCTTTGCAAAGCAGTTTTGTGAAGTGGCAGATGTTTTACTGCAAAAAGACAACAGATGTAAGGAATTATTCTTCTGAAACCGATATCAGAAAGCAAACTGGAGTCAGCGCTGCCAACATCAAGGGCATCGGAGATGCTGGGATTGATAAGGGAACGGATTGCGGCTAAAAGTCCAGGTGGTGGACTCTGAAGTTACACCAAGTAGAGACTCGTCCCAAAACAATAAAAACTTTTAGTTATCACTTAAAATAAAACATCTCTGTGTTTATGGAAGTTTATAGCATCTAACTGATCGAGACTTTTCCACTACATGTTGCGGCTGCACAGGACATTGGTTCGGCCACTGTTGGAATATTGCGTGCAATTCTGGTCTCCCTGCTGTAGGAAGGATGTTGTGAAACTTGAAAGGGTTCAGGAAAGATTTACAAGGATGTTGCCAGGGTGGAGGGTTTCAGCTATAGGGAGAGGCTGGATAGAACATAGAACAGTACAGCACAGTACAGGCCCTTCGAATCTCAATGTTGTGCTGGCCTCTTATCCTTGATTAGAGAAAGGCTGTTTTCCTGAACTGTCAGAGGCTGAGGGGGTGGCCTTCTAGAGGTTTATACAATCATAAGGAGCATTGATAGGTTGAATAACCAGGTCTTTTTTTCCCCAGGTCATGGGAGTCCAGAACTAGCGGGGCATAGGTTTAAGGGGAGAGGGGAAAGATTTAAAAGGGACTTAAGGGTAACTTTTTCACGCAGAGAGTGGTGTGTGTATGGAATGTGCTGCCAGAGGAAGTGGTGGAGGCTGGTACAATGACAACAATTAAAATGCATATGGATGGGTATATGAATAGGAAGGGTTTAGAGGGAAATGGGCCAAGTGCTGGCAAACAGGACTAGATTAATTTAGGATATCTAGTCAACATGGACAAGTTGGACCAATGGGTCTGTTTCCATGCTGTACGGCTCTATGACTCCATACTGCTGCTACTGGTATGGAGCTACACGATGGAAGATAACAAAACAGAAAGACTCCTTTTTCTTTATTCATTCACAGGATGTTGATGTCAGTGGCTGGGCCAGCATTTATTGCCCAGAGGGCAGTTAACAGTCAATTACATTGATGTGCATGTGATGTCACATGTAGGCCAGATCAGGTAAGGATGGCAGATTTCCTTCCCAAAAGGGCAGGTTTAGGCCATTCAACCCTCAAGCCTGCTTCCCCCATTCAATATGATCATGGCTGATCATCAAACTCAATTCCATTACCTCTGCTTCCCCTCATGTCCCACAATCTCTTTAGCCACAAAACCTCCTTCTTGAGATCACCAGATGTGTTTTCTCCTAACATTCAGGAATGATTTTGTGGTCATCACTAAAATCTTAACTCCAGATCTTTTCTCGTTGAATTCAAATTTTACCATCTGCGTGGTGGGATTTGAAAATGGGACCCCCAGGGTCACAGGGTTAATGCTCTACCTCAAGGCCATTGCCTTACCAGCGGCTAACAATGTTCTTCAACAGATTCAAACCTCCAGCCTTGGAAATGGAGTCCACTTGGCAAAGATTGAGCGCAGTTGCCAAATAAAATGGAAACACCACCTGCATGCTCCCAAAAAAAGCCTCTTGGGATGCTCAGAACGATATGCAGGACATGGTTACCATCCTGTTAAACCTGAGGAAATTCTCAAGTTATGTCAATTAGAGTCAAAGTCACCTATTTACTGAGTTAGAGAGAGACCCTAGCAAGCAACATAGTTGTCACCTGAATAATGTGATCAGACATTGTTCTGCGCATGGAACACTCAAACCAAGTGGGCGAATGAGTTGCCACAACTGACTTTACCATCTCTTTGTTTTCTGCATTAATTTTCAGAGTTTACATGCCACTGGCATTTATTTGGTCAGCCCCAGAATAATCAAGGTCATTGGTCGATCATTTCCGAGGGTGGCTTGTGTGGGACTGGAGTCACCTGGACGTCTGGACCCGGGTAAGGGAGGCAGATTTCCTTCCCTGTGGGACACCAATCAATCAGTTGGGGATTTCTTAAACTGCAATCCTCCAACTGCAAAGTTACTTTGGGCCAGAGAAATTTTACTTCCAGATTTTTGTTTTCCTTGGACTGCACTCAAATTCTTAAACTGTGATGAACTGGCTCCGTTAATGGATCAGGAGGGGCTCGTAATCCAGAGAGTCTGACTTTGGAATCGCAACCAACAGCACTTCAAGGAAATTTAATTCATCTTTGGTTTGAAACCAAAGAAACTTAAATTCCAGAAACATTTTGGCACCATGGACTTGTTCACTAATGTCCTTTATGGTTCCATGAATCAGTAAGTGATCGGATTGGATACATTTCAGCAGCTTTATGTACTGTGGAGCAGAGTAAAATGGACAAAGACAATAAAGAAATGACAACTACATCACGTTGTAGAAATATAGAAAGCCCACAGTTAAAGTCAAACTTCAATAACCCAGGACTGTTGCCATTCAATGGGGAAAAGCCCATCTGGTTCACTACTGCACTTGAGGAGGAAATCTGCTATCCTTACCTGGTCTGGCCTACATGTGACTCCACACCCACAGCAAGGTGGTGACTGCTAACTGCCCTCTGGGCATTAGGAATGGACAACAAATGCTGGCCTAGCCAATGACGCCCACATCCCGTGAATGAATGGATAAAGTCAAACTGTTGTCCTTTTTGTTAGTCTAGGCTGCTGTTTCGACAGTGCCAGGTCCCAGGGAGGGCAGCATCACTGCAAGCATCATCTTCCATTGAGACATTGAAACAAGGAACTGCTTGCCCTTTCCAAAGGGTGTAAAGGATTTCCGGGAGTTGAACCTGGTGCCCTGACATACATACTTAATATTCACACTTAGCTGATGCTGAAAGCAGAAAAATCTGGTCAATTTGCACTCATTCAAGGGGATGTGGGCATTGTTCCAAATCTAGCACAGTGCCAGCCCCAAACAGTCATTGGGCTGCTTTCCTGAACACATCTTCGTCAGGCCATTTCAGAGCCAACCGCATCAAGAAGGGTCTATTGTCACATCCAGAAGAGAAGGATTTGGAAGGTTTGAGTTAGAAAGGGTGGATAGGCTAGGACTTGATTCACTGGAATGTAGGAGGTTGGGACGTGACCTTATAGAGGTTGACAACATCATGAGGGGGTACAGATAGGGTTAATAGTAGGTGTTTGTTTTCCCCAGTTGGGGAATTTTAAGACTAGAGAGCACATTTTTAAGGTGAAAGAGAAAGATTTTAAAAAGACAGGATGGGGAAATGTTTTACACAGAGGGTGGTTCGCATGGGGAATGGACTTCCTGAGAAAGTGGTGGATGTGGGTACAGTTACGATGTGAAAAAAGACATTTGGATAGACACATGAATGGGAAGGGTTTGGAAGGACGTGGGTCAGGAGGAGGCAGGTGGGACTAGTTTAGTTTGGGATTATGGTCGGCATGGACTGGTTGGACCGAAGGGGCTGTTTCTGTGCTGTGTGACTATAAAGATTTCAATTTCATGTCACAATTGCTGTTTCTCGCTCTCAGATTCCAGATTTCTTTAACATTTTGAAGTAAACTCCCTGAGCAGCAATAGTAAGGGTCTCAGGGTCAATCGCCAACAAGATTTTGTGGTACAGTGTTGCTGTCCCTACCTCTGGACCAGGAAAACTGGGTTCAAGTCCCACCTGCTCCAGAGATGGATAGCAACATCTCTGAGCAGGTTGATTAGAAAGTTCTGAAAAGAACCTTCAAGGATTTTTTTTTGGAAACGCAACAGCTCTGCCACCGTTCCCTCTCCTCACAGGCCGCTGTGCATTTCCCAGAATTTTGTTTAGATTTCGGGTTTTCAGCAGCCACTGTTGCTTGTGGGGTCTTGCTGTGCACAAGCCGGCCTCTCGCACTGCCTACCTCATGACCCGTGGCATCCTGTCAGAAAACACTCCAATTCAGAATGAGTCCAGGACTTCTTGAGGTCACAGAAGTCGTTACATAAAAACAAGCTCCTTCTTGGCTTCCCTTGCGCACACTGGGAAGGTCCATTTTTTGGGCAAAAGCCCTTCATCAAATCGAAATTTACTGATTGAGGATGATCAGCCATGATCATAATGGCGGCTCGAAGGGCAGAATGGCCTACTCCTGCACCTATTGTCTATTGAAATGTAGATTTTCCTGCTCCTCGGATGCTGTCTGACCTGCTGTGCTTTTTCAGCACCACTCTAATCTTGACTCTAATCTCCAGCATCTGCAGTACTCACTTCTGCCAAATTGGGAAGGTGATGGCATTATCAGTGGACTGTCAATGCAGGAACTCCATTAACGTCTGCGGACCTGAGTTCGGATCCCACCATAGTCGAAGATGGAATTTATACTCAATTTAAAAATAAAATCTGGAATTAGAGCCCTAATCATAACTATGAAATGATTGTCAATTGTCACTAAAACTCTTCAGCATTCAATAGTGCCTATCTAGACCCGATCTGGCCTACATGTGACTCCAGACCCACAGCAAGGTGGTTGACTCTCAATTGCCCTCTGGGCAGTTAGGGATGGGCATTGAATGTTGGTCTAGCCAGTAATAGCTACATCCCATGAATGAAAAACTTTAAAAAGCCCATCATCCTGTAATCTCGTGCTAATCCATGGCCAAAATCAGAAAACAAACAAGAGTTCGCAGAATGGAACAGCTCAGCAATAGGCTCTTCGGCCCACTATATTTGTGCTGAGCATGGTGCCATTCTAAACTAATCCCACCTGTCTGCACGTGATCCAAGTGCTGGTTGGATTTCTCCTGCAACAGGTAAATCCGGAAGGATTAGTCAGCTGACATCAATGTGTGGTGGGTTTAAACATCCATAAAAGGAAGGGAGAAGTGAAGGAGCTCAGATGTTCTGAAGTCCAGAGGCTCTTAGTAATGAAAGGGTGAGTAATAGTGCAATGAATTTTAGTTTCAACACTTCAAGGGAACAGGATGTTAGCAAAGTGAGTCAGATATCAGAGCAGAGCCTGAGGAACAATCTAAAGCAGGTATTGGAGGCTGTGAGGGACTGCCATCTGAAAACACTTACCGCTGGCTAACAGCTAATTGAGGGCCATTAGAATAAGACCACAGGTTGTATTACTGAATGGGAGTCTTTGAAGTTGCCTCAGCGAGAGTGGTCCTCAGTGAACACCTGATCAGCCAGGTCTCAGTACAAACGCGGAGTGCAAGGACTGAGAGACATAAAAGCTGCTAGTTACTAAGGAGCAGCTCCTCCACAGAGACTCAGCAGTAACCACTCACCTTCCAACCTGAAAGCCAGCACACCGTTGTTCAGCTCCACTGATGCTCATCCACTAAAAAACTACATGGAGTAGAGAGATGTTGAAAGAGGAAGAGCAAGAGAGAGAGAGAGAGAGAGAGAGAGAGAGAGAGGTGAGAGAGAGAGAGAGGTGAGAGAGAGAGAGAGGTGAGAGAGAGAGAGAGGTGAGAGAGAGAGAGGTGAGAGAGAGAGGTGAGAGAGAGAGGTGAGAGAGAGAGAGAGAGGTGAGAGAGAGAGAGAGAGAGGTGTGAGAGAGAGAGAGAGGAGAGAGAGAGGTGAGAGAGGAGAGAGAGAGAGAGAGAGAGAGAGAGGTGAGAGAGGAGAGAGAGAGAGAGAGAGAGAGAGAGAGAGAGAGAGAGAGGTGAGAGAGGAGAGAGAGG